>NC_086330.1:77033780-78252947 GCF_032445375.1 Bacillus rossius redtenbacheri
TAAAATAAAGCTACACATGGCAATGAATGAAATGAAAGAATGGAATTTTGGACATACGATCTTTTTTTTTTAATTTTGTGATAGAATGTAATTCACAGCCTAAGATTTTCTGGGAGATCCTGTCACCCTGAGATTTTCCATGCGCAACTGTGTGACAGTGAAACAGATAAGCATATCAGTGGGCAAGAAACAATAGTTTGGAAAGGTTTTCCAGTGACTTGGAAAAATCCCTTCAACCCGACATCCAAGCATTCGTCTTGAATCCGCCGTATGTGTTTAATCTTGTCAGCACTACACCACGCATTTGCGCAGCCACGCTGATAGCGCCCGCATTCCCGTCGCGTTTCCGCAAACATGGACCTCCCTCACCCTTCCCTCCCCGTTGGTACCCCAGCCGTTGACACGAAGAAATTGGCTTGCATTCCTCCGCGCGACAAGTGCGACGACAGGTGGAATGGAAGCAGGGTTGTGTCGAGGTGGCTGGGCTGGGGAGGGGGCGAACATCAGTGTAAGCTGCCTGCAAGCACGACAGGCACATACCAGAACACCCAGACCGTCCATCGACAGGGTTGAGGCGATATATTGTTCGCGCCAAACCCACATTTTTACGCGAATGTCATGGATTTGATCCTTAAATAATCGCGAACTGCTTTTCCACTGGTTAGGTAAGAGCGTGGTCATTAAGTTTATACATTGTACCGGACAACCAAAGAAACTTTGAGAGAAAAACAAGATCTATTTTTACCAGCGTTAAAATGTTTCAATTTAGACAATAGCCTTAAATAAATTTTTACTGGTTTTCAATTATCTGTAAATAAGAACGGCCTTTAAAATCAAATCTACTACGACGTTTCTGTTATTAATGTGATGATATGTTATTAATTTTTTACGGTTGTGGACCCACATTAACAGAAATCGGTCATTAAAAACTATTCTATAAGCAAAATTAATAATATCAGTGGCGCGCTACGAAAACCAGACACTTCGTCGAGATTAGCACTGTGCATTTTTATAGTGAATAGTTTAATAGTAAGTTACTTATGACTGTGCCTTAAAAACCGATAAGTACAAGACAGTTACAATGTCTTCCTGAGAAAGAAAGTGATTCTAGAATTTTTGCAGCTTTCGTGTAATTTCGAAGATTTGAATGTGCAGTAATAATAATCTAACATTTGGCATTGTTATACTGAACTTACAATCTGTTCAAGACACGGTGACACATTTATGACGGATGCTACTTTAACAGCTAAATATATATATATATTTTTTAAAATAACCTTGGAAGTAGGTAATTGCTTGACGATCAGCTAGTCTCTAGTTAAATGAGTTGGTTCTTGTTTTGAAGTAAAACTTCTTTGCTGAGGGGGTTACAATTTTCAAGCATTACGAAAATTCCGATCGCATGAGGGGAATAGTTAGTAACGTAGTGGGGAAATTAGGTGAGGAGGGGAATAGTTAAGTATGTGGTGGGGGAACCGTTAGAGGAGGAGTCGGGAGGGTAAATAAAGAAATAACGCAGCATACTTGCACACTAAAATACTTGCACACTTGTATATTTGCATATTTGCACATTTCCATAATTGCATACTTGTACAGTTGCATATTTTCACACTGACATTATTAAACACTCCCATGCTTGCACACTTTCATACTAGCACACTTGCATTCTTGCACATTTTCATACTTGCATAATTGCGCAATAGCATAATTTCGCTCTCGTATACTTGCATAATTTTTTTTATCTGTGATCTCATTCAGTCCTATACATAATCTATATTAATAATAAAACTGTTTTAGGCAAAAAGTCTGGACATGGGATGAAATAATAAAACAACTATTGGAAATAGCTATTTATATTATTGAGAACTCAAAAATACAGAGTTTTTTTCCTGTTTATCTGTTTTTTTGTCTGTTTGTTCGAGCATTAATCGAAAACTATTTGACGGATTTAGATGAACCTTATTTTTTTAGAAAGGTCTTTGGCTAACTTGAAAACTGGACTATGTCTTAATACAGAATTCCACCCCTAAGAACGTTAAAAGGGGGTAAATATGGTTTTACGATAATTAATTATATATTTTTAAATAAATCAAGCTTAATTGTCACGGGTTGTCCACATAGTTTGCAACACAAGTAATCACCAAAACCTTCATAAAATACTAAAATCTACTTAAATAATAACCTATTTCGCCATTTTTATGTTCACTGGAAGAAAAATTTTCATCACTATTGCTCAACTTTGTTTTTTGAAGCGCTGTCTGGTGTGTCTGATTATTACTAGTAGTAGATGCAGTTACATTCTAAACAATGAGCTCAATAACCGTATTGTTGTGGTCTTGAGCAGTTATTGTATATATTTCCTCTGAATTTTTGTTTTGTGAAAACACTCTGCTTTCTAGTCATTGTGTTAAAAAATTCAACTCAAAAACCCGTCTTCATCAATAAAAATAGTTGGTGTATATTGCCTGAGCATAGATAACAAAAATCAAACCTCTATTTACTAAAACATCGGCTATAAAACGCCATTACATTGTGTAACACTATAGCCAATGGGCATGTGTCGTTTTGCCTAAAGGCGTTTTGCATAATTTTAGGCAAAACGCCTTTTAGGTAAAACGCCGTTGGCCAAATAGGAGTTAGGCAAAACGCCGTTAGGCAAAACGCCGTTAGGCATAACGCCGTTAGGGAAAACGCCGTTAAGCTAATCGCCATTAGGGAATTCGCCGTTAGGCATAACGCTATTAGGCAATTCGGCGTCAGGCAAAACTCCGTTAGGCAAATCGTTGTTAGGCAAATCGCCGTCAGGCAAATCGCCGTTAGGCAAACCACCGTTAGGCACAACGCCGATAGGCAAAACGCCGATAGGCAAAACGCCGTTAGGTTATGTTGGGTTAGGTTAGGCAAAACGCCGTTAGGAAAATCGCCACTAGGCAAAAAGCCGTTAGGCAATTCACAATTAGACAAAACGCCGTTAGGCAATTCGCCGTTAGGCAATTCGCCGTTAGAGAAAACGCCGTTAGGCAAAACGAGGTTTTGTGATCATAGTAACATTTTAGGCATAACGCCGTTAGGCAAATCGCTTTTAGGCAAATCGCCTTTAGGCAAATAGCCGTTAGGAAATTCGACGTTAGGCAAAACGCCTTTAGGCGAAATGACTAGGCAAATCGCCGTAATGAATTCATGTTTAGGCAAACCACCTTTAGGCAAATCGCCTATTACTCTAGCAAATCCCTTAAAGAATAAGATTCTTCTAAGCTTACACAAAACCACAGACTTTTATATTACTCTATGAAATACACTGAACACAAAATAAAAATTATAAAAATTGGAAAATGTTGCAAAAAATAATATAGCAAATTCAAAAAATAAAATAAAATACTTCGGAAATGAGTTTTACAAAATTAAGCATACCATTGTATTCAGAACTGTTAAAAAATTAGCATTGGAAATTAAATTTAAAAAAATTAAATTTTTAAACAAATGCAGCTAAACCTCAGAAAATACAAAAAGAATGATGGAAGAAAAGTTTTGCAATAACAATCATACCATTTTATTCAGGAAATTTCAAATTTTTTTAGAATTAAAATAAAAAAAAATTTTTATTTTTTTTGCAAGACTCCCGTTTATTCCATATTTAAACCTAGATGCACTGAAACGGAGGCAAGTAATTTTTTAGAGTAGTAAATCAAGAACATAAAGATGAAGGTAAAAAACTAAACAAGAATAAGGTACAAACATATTATTCAATATCAGATATAGCATAAAGAATTTTTCTATTATCGACAGTAAAAGTGGTGAAAAGGTTGTTGTTTTAATCATAAAATTGTTATATCTGAAGCTAATGAAATGGAATGTAAGTTATGTGGTACTATTTACAGACATGCAACATTGACCACCTATTTCTTAAAACACTCTGAAGTTCTTTTTAAAGGGTGAAATTTTGAAAATAATGTTTTAACATTAAAATATAATATCTTCTTATAAAATCAAACTTAATTTAAAATAAAGGAAATGTTAAATAAACATAGCTTAAGCTACCTTCTCTTATTCTAGCTAGCTGGTGTTTCTAGCGCGGTGTCGCTTCTGGACTGACTCACAGTCTTCTCATCGTGTACAGGGAAAATATGAGATCTGAGCGTATATGGCGAAGAAATGAACATAAAGTTGAGTGTTTTTAAGAATATTTACCGGAATGTTTTATGTCTATAAATTATCCTTAAAAACAACCATTTTAGCCCTTTTTAATATCCTATAAATACAGTTTAAAAAAGAATTACAAAAACATAACTAATAATAAGCCCTTAGCGTATTATTGAGTTTTCTTTTCATATACAGATCACATACTTATACATACATACTTAGAGGTAGAGGAAATCACGTCACAAAGTTGTGATTTCACAGGATTTCTTGTTTTTGAATCATATCCTCAAAATGTTCTTTACCTCCTAACAACCGTGAAAATGTTTTTTTTCCTTCACTTTTTTATGCATCTGAAATGGTGTTGTATACGTTCTGCATATTTAACCACAATGGACGCGGTGCCAACGGAATGACACAAAAAAAAAAACACATTCTTTCGGGATACAAATTTATTGCATACTTTTCGAATGATTAGCTACCTAATTTTTATTTATTATTTTTTTTTTAGATGTCCAAAAATATCTATCAAGTAGATGACAGAAATTAAGCTATTTTAATTGAAAGACAAATGAATACCTTAATATTTTTTAATAATAATTTTATCTTTCACAGATGGGACAGTTGTGACTCATCGCGAGTATCGCAGTGCGGACTGCCAACTCTGAAGGCCTGCGACCAGACACGCTCGCGGGAGAGGGCGTAGCAGGCGCAGGCGGGGCGGACCGATCCATCAGCTGATTGTGCACGTAAGCACCGCGAGCACGTCTAGGCGCCCGGGGTGTCGCTTCCCGCGGGAGTGATTGGATCAACAGGTTACAACCTGCAGTTACAGCCTCTCCGAGGTGACGAGCTGCGGGCACCGGGAAGAGGATCAAGTCGGGAGTATGTGGCACCTACTGCTGTCGGCCGACACGCGTTACAGTTCATCAGAGGTCCTTCACTCTCACGAGTACTCACTACGGTAACGCCAAATTGATTCGAATCAAACTGGAAGACATAGCATTACACAAATTCAATTATATGAATCACTTAAACCGGTACCAGGTTAAGGGTAGATACATAGATACTATGAAGATATTGACATTTTCATCCATCATAAACAAAACAAAAAGTGAGCGAGTCATTATGTACTCGGTAACGAGCCAATTCGCGTGTTCTCATGTTGCAAATACACGAAATTAAAACGCATAATTCTTTAAAATACTGCCGAGCTTGTTGAATATACGGAAATTGGTGTTTTAAACTACATTTCTGGACGCGATTCACACGTAGATTTTGCATCAGCTACATCAACTATCGAATCATTTGATTTGCAGAGCAAAAATTCTAAACTATATAATGAAACGGTACCGATAAAAGCGAAAAATGTCTCTAAAAAATACTATCCGCTGGCTTTGTACCTGATTTTCAACCAGGAATCTTATTAAAATATTGCCTATCTTGTTAAAATAAATTAAACAGATAATACCATAAAGTTTTCCTTTGGCTTTGTGAAATTAGGTTATCGCCGTCCGCCACAGATGGCAGCACCGTGGTTACACATTTCCGTTCCATGCGACTTCCGTTCCATTCACGAAATTACGCCTGCTAAATGCCGTATACCGAGAGCTAAGATGTTGCCACACCAACAATTACATAAGGGATCCGCCTAGTCAGGGGTGTATTTGTGTTAATGAGACGGTATGGTTAAGTGCGACGCTTGCTGGTGCTTTTAACGCGTTATCATCTCTAAGCGCAAGGCTGGTGCGCAGTTTTCTCGTCGTATATAGGGAAGCTATGTAATTTGAATGGTAACCATAAAATTACTGTATATCGTGGAGAAATGAAGCTAAAGGTTTAATTGAAATACCTTGTGCCCTTTGAATTGTGTTTTATTTCTTGAAATTATCTTAAGAAAAAAGTTTTAGCCATTTTCACTCTTCTAAAAATACAGTTAAAAATCGAAAAACGAAAACAGAATTATTAATACGCCCTCAATGTATTATTAAATTGTTTCGATAATAGACTCCACTCTGATATCTTGAGTAGTATTCACATCACCTGGGTTCTTCAGAAGTTCTGCATACCGTATGTATGCCCAGGTAGGCGGGGGCCTTAAGGGCTCCGCCATCCTGGTCACACAGACGGTGCGCAGAGCTTCAGGAAAAACAACGCGATTTCAAAACTACTCAAGATATCCGAGTGGGGTATGTTTACGAAAAGCATTTAAGAGTTCGCTGAGGCCCGAAAAGTACTTATAATTTTGGATCATGTTTTTAAACTGTATTTCTAGAAGATTTAAAATGGCTAAAACGCATGTTTTCAGAGTAATTTTTAGGCGTAAAACAACCAGTACAGATTATTAAAAGCACTTAAGGGACTTGCATTACACCTTTATCTTCATTTATCGGCCATATAATGTTGCGGTCACAGCTAACATTTCACAGTTATCCTGTGACGACAAGAAGACTACGCGTCAATTCAGAGCCTTGCGCTTAGAGGCGATACCGCGCTAGAAATACCAGCGAGCGTCGCACTTATCATCCCGCCTCACTAACACACATACACCCCTGACGAGGCGGGCCCCTTAAAGAATCGACATTAAATTCCATTAATAAAAATAAAGCATGACGACTCAGTCCGTAATAGCGATAGCAACGGAGAGTAGTTAGCGGCCTGTGTTTATAGTGGTTCTCTCGTTTGCATGATTGTGTAGTTTAAATTTCACAACAAAATAATATCTTTAGCATAATTCAGTTCGGTATTGTTTAAGTTTATGTATTACAAACACACAAAATAACTCACATCCCCCCTTTTTATAGTAGTATATATACTATTTATTTGCTATACTATTTATATGGAGGCTGAGGTTTTGGTGTTCACTTTCCTGTGATTTCGTTCTATCACAATCCAGAATAACATGTAATACTGGGAAAAAGGGAGTGTGTATTTAATCTAAGCGTGGTAAATCAGTAAATGGTGTGCGCCGAATTAAAACATTTTATGACAGGCATTATTATGTCTGTAAAATCGCAGTTCTTGTCCATACCAATTGGAATCTGCAATTAAAAAATAAATTCTTCAAGACTAGTTATTTTCTATTTACTAAATGATAAAATCCTTGAGGTAGTGGTATTTAGTAGGTGTATCGAACCAGGACCCAAACCTAAATTGGAAAGGGAGTGGGGTTATGAATGACCCGCACACCGGGGATTGGATATCTCTGGTCAATGACAAATAAATTCTTCAAGACTAGTTATTTTCTATTTCCTAAATGAATAAATCTTTGAGGTAGTGGTATTTAGTAGGTGTATCGAACCAGTACCCAAACCTGTATTGGAAAGGGAGTGGGGTTATGAATGACCCGCACACCGGGGATTGGATATCTCTGGTCAATGACAAATAAATTCTTCAAGACTAGTTATTTTCTATTTCCTAAATGAATAAATCTTTGAGGTAGTGGTATTTAGTAGGTGTATCGAACCAGTACCCAAACCTGTATTGGAAAGGGAGTGGGGTTATGAATGACCCGCACACCGGGGATTGGATATCTCTGGTCAAAGACAAATAAATTCTTCAAGACTAGTTATTTTCTATTTCCTAAATGAATAAATCTTTGAGGTAGTGGTATTTAGTAGGTGTATCGAACCAGTACCCAAACCTGTATTGGAAAGGGAGTGGGGTTATGAATGACCCGCACACCGGGGATTGGATATCTCTGGTCAATGACAAATAAATTCTTCAAGACTAGTTATTTTCTATTTCCTAAATGAATAAATCTTTGAGGTAGTGGTATTTAGTAGGTGTATCGAACCAGTATCCAAACCTGTATTGGAAAGGGAGTGGGGTTATGAATGACCCGCACACCGGGGATTGGATATCTCTGGTCAATGACAAATAAATTCTTCAAGACTAGTTATTTTCTATTTCCTAAATGAATAAATCTTTGAGGTAGTGGTATTTAGTAGGTGTATCGAACCAGTACCCAAACCTGTATTGGAAAGGGAGTGGGGTTATGAATGACCCGCACACCGGGGATTGGATATCTCTGGTCAATGACAAATAAATTCTTCAAGACTAGTTATTTTCTATTTCCTAAATGAATAAATCTTTGAGGTAGTGGTATTTAGTAGGTGTATCGAACCAGTACCCAAACCTGTATTGGAAAGGGAGTGGGGTTATGAATGACCCGCACACCGGGGATTGGATATCTCTGGTCAATGACAAATAAATTCTTCAAGACTAGTTATTTTCTATTTCCTAAATGAATAAATCTTTGAGGTAGTGGTATTTATTAGGTGTATCGAACCAGTACCCAAACCTGTATTGGAAAGGGAGTAGGGTTATGAATGACCCGCACACCGGGAATTGGATATCTCTGGTCAATGACAAATAAATTCTTCAAGACTAGTTATTTTCTATTTCCTAAATGAATAAATCTTTGAGGTAGTAGTATTTAGTAGGTGTATCGAACCAGTACCCAAACCTGTATTGGAAAGGGAGTAGGGTTATGAATGACCCGCACACCGGGAATTGGATATCTCTGGTCAATGACAAATAAATTCTTCAAGACTAGTTATTTTCTATTTCCTAAATGAATAAATCTTTGAGGTAGTAGTATTTAGTAGGTGTATCGAACCAGTACCCAAACCTGTATTGGAAAGGGAGTGGGGTTATGAATGACCCGCACACCGGGGATTGGATATCTCTGGTCAATGACAAATAAATTCTTCAAGACTAGTTATTTTCTATTTCCTAAATGAATAAATCTTTGAGGTAGTGGTATTTAGTAGGTGTATCGAACCAGTACCCAAACCTCTATTGGAAAGGGAGTGGGGTTATGAATGACCCGCACACCGGGGATTGGATATCTCTGGTCAATGACAAATAAATTCTTCAAGACTAGTTATTTTCTATTTCCTAAATGAATAAATCTTTGAGGTAGTGGTATTTAGTAGGTGTATCGAACCAGTACCCAAACCTGTATTGGAAAGGGAGTGGGGTTATGAATGACCCGCACACCGGGGATTGGATATCTCTGGTCAATGACAAATAAATTCTTCAAGACTAGTTATTTTCTATTTCCTAAATGAATAAATCTTTGAGGTAGTGGTATTTAGTAGGTGTATCGAACTGATACCCAAACCTGTATTGGAAAGGGAGTGGGGTTATGAATGACCCGCACACCGGGGATTGGATATCTCTGGTCAATGACAAATAAATTCTTCAAGACTAGTTATTTTCTATTTCCTAAATGAATAAATCTTTGAGGTAGTGGTATTTAGTAGGTGTATCGAACCAGTACCCAAACCTGTATTGGAAAGGGAGTGGGGTTATGAATGACCCGCACACCGGGAATTGGATATCTCTGGTCAATGACAAATAAATTCTTCAAGACTAGTTATTTTCTATTTCCTAAATGAATAAATCTTTGAGGTAGTGGTATTTATTAGGTGTATCGAACCAGTACCCAAACCTGTATTGGAAAGGGAGTGGGGTTATGAATGACCCGCACACCGGGGATTGGATATCTCTGGTCAATGACAAATAAATTCTTCAAGACTAGTTATTTTCTATTTCCTAAATGAATAAATCTTTGAGGTAGTGGTATTTAGTAGGTGTATCGAACCAGTACCCAAACCTGTATTGGAAAGGGAGTGGGGTTATGAATGACCCGCACACCGGGGATTGGATATCTCTGGTCGATGACAAACACACATTTACGGCTTCCTTGTAATTGCTTAAAGACTAATACATAACATAAAGATATGCAAAAAGTCATATTTAAGGGGTATAAATAAGTAAGGGTTTTAAAAATATAAATTAAAATAATAACTCCCTTGATATAAAAAAAAATATTGCATCCGTTTCAATATTTATTCCTAATAGTACTGTCAGAAAATTTGTCTAATTTTTTTAATATCACCACTCTTTATTTCAAAGGGTCAAAAAAATTCTGGTGTACGTCAAGGACGAACCATTCATAACTTCCTTAATATGTACAGTTTCAAATTGCTTTAAAATTATTGTAAATTTTATTAATATTACCTAAAACGTAGTCCGAAACTATTGTTTATAAGACTAATTTTTCCTGCAAAGGGTGACATTTTGTTTAATTAGACTTTAAATTATTTTATATTACATTTAATACCTGTAAACATATGGCATATTTTAGTCTGTGGTCTCCACACCCCTTAAAGGAATGCATTCTAGCGAAATACGCGGAGAATCTCATTTCGGATTACAGTAATAATTTTCTTGGTAATCTGGAATTTCTTGGCTGGAATTTATGGTATTGACGGTTAAACTGTTAATGAGAAAGACTCAACGAGTCATATTAATTCATGGTTAAATCGCACTAAACACTCTCACAAGCCGCAATCTACCAGAGATTGATTTTATAACTTCAAGTTTTATCAGTCCTTTCTTTTAACTTTGCCAATACGCCTGTGTTTTTCTGCAGTAAATTCGTAGTCGTACGATTGTACGTACGGCGATATCCGACTAGGATTGCGAGGAAAGAAAAATCGACGTAAGATTGCCGGGGAAAGTTTCAGAATATTTCACCGGTCACGGACACAAACAGGAAGCGAGGCACGTGACGCGTATGGAGAAGTTTTCTTGGAGCGAAGACAGACAAAGAACAAACAGAGGGACAAACATATATTCACTGGCCAGACACTGGCCGGCATCTTTCCGGCCGATGCAGCCTGAAGACAAAATTTCTTTAAATAAGGCCTGCTATTTACTAACGTGTATACGAGCAATTATAATTGTTGTTGAAAAATTTATGAGAATAAATTTTTACGATGCGTGCGCACCATGCAACGAAAATTTTAAAGGATGAAAAATAGTTCCAGAAAAATTAAAATTATATATGTGATTATAAACCGTTTACGTTTGTGATTGATATTGAATACTGGTCCGAAACATTAAAACATTTCTTTATTGTGCATATTAGTGATATAAATTTTGTTTATGAATTTTTTCAAATGTATTTATGTAAGTGAGGGTATGTTCCCCTATTTATAACGATGTCAGGTTGCGTGTAAGCTTCCGTTGTTGCTGGCAGGGAGTGTCTGGGTAAGGTGTATTAGTCTTCTAGTCGTTTTCATGGAAGTGTTCGTGAGATTATTTTCCTGTATGTAAAATAATTTCCATTAAAAAATAATTACATTATTATATAATTAATATTAATAAGTTAAAATTCACATTCAACATATTTATTGATCTTCATTACTAATAAAAAATTATCTCGTTTATTTTATTAAATAAAATAATTTATTTCAAACATATATTAATATTAATATTGGATTCTGAGTATTTATTTAAAAAATTTTATTTCATTGAATTTATATTTTACCAACCATATTTTTAATCTGTCTACAGTGTTTTTAAATTATTTAATTTCTATTTATTATTTGCATGCAAAATTAAAGTTAATTTTTATCACGCAAAGTAAGTATAACTTCTAACGCGCGTACATGAGTACACGCATCCATTATCCAAATCAGCTGAGAAAAATAATAGATGTATACAAAATTCATTACTAATATCGGTAGAACTCAGCAAAATCACATAAAAATATCAAGAACGCACGTTTAACATGTTAATTTTATTTAAGAAAGCAGAACCCCATTACTAATGCCCTGCGCACAACATTTTGGCTGCACCTGAAAAATAAAAATTATATACTCTTTCACAACTCAGTTTAAAGGAGAAATAGAAAAAAACTCCACAATCTCTGACATATAAGGTTGTAATCTTCAGTTACGTTTAACATCATGACACAAACAATAACAGCTCGTTTCAGGTACCCGAGTTTAAAACATAAATGGACAAGCACTCTTTCACATCCATGGCATGTAAGATAAGAAACTACCTAATACGAGAGTTAAAAAAATTAATATATCTCTTTTAAGGTAAAATATAAATCCTTCCTACTGAAAAAAAACAAACAAACTAATGTTCTGTTCTGTAATGTTTTGACGTATTGTTTTGTTTTGTTTAAATTTCATAGTTTTAGTATATGTACTTAAATTAATATTTAAATAAAATTATTATTTATTTTAAATTATGTGTTAACGTTAAAATAATTTTTCATGTAGCAGTTGTTAAAAACTAAAGGGAATAATTTGGCCAAAAATAAATAAATGAATAATATAAAGAAAAAATCCCTTTCCAAATAAATTATTATAAATTTATAAAGATTATAGTAAAAGCACATTTTAAAAATTTAACATTATTAAAATTGACAATTACAATAACATGTACGTAAACTACTGAAAAATTTAACAATTTAATTATCATCCCTCCTCATACAGCTCCGGGGATGTACAATTATAGCTTCACTGCCGAATGTGCGAACAGGAAGACTCTTACCTCCTCTTTTTCCCCGAGTGAGTCGCCATTCTCAACTCGGAACCTCCTGCCGTTGACCTCGTGGCCATCCACCTCGATCTGCGGCAGCTGGAACAAACAAACAAACAAACAAAACAATGTGGACTGTGCTGCGCTTTCTTTGCCATAACCAGAGGTTAAGAAAGGATACTGAAAGAGCACTAGCCGTCAGACGTGAAGCCGTACCCCCCTTTTTTTCTTCTAATATTCACGTTTGAATATGGCAGATGTTTGTATCAGCTGTACTAGCCTGAATTTATTAAAGACTCTAGTTAAGCTGTTCGGAAGAAAATTAGATCAAAATATTACTGGTTAATAGGTTTATATAGATTAAAAGACCCAAATGAATCTTCATAATACAAATGTAATTCTATGAGTTGATATATTTCTCCAATTGAACCTCAAATACAGATAAAGCTGATAATTTTGTATACAATCGGCCACCATATTGGTATGTGTAGTTCAATTAAGTCCCCCTCCCCTACTGGCTTCAACCCCCTGGTCAAGAATCGGACCTCATGCTCCATCTGTATATTTCCCTAATCTCTGGCCATAGCAAACGATTTTTTTCTGAAAAAGAAGAAAAATTAATGTTTCAATTTTAACCACTGCAAAGCTTTGCTTCTGCCAACAAAAAATTTCATTAAAAGAGAGCAAAAATTGTCACTGAAAAAGTACTACAACTATCATAGCGATTAAGTTTGTTACTAAAATTTGTGCAACCAGCCAAGGTATTGTAAGCACAAATTAATATATATCTCACAATAAAAACAATTGTATCGAAGAAATAGATATATTAACATCAGTAGTAATGCAGTTCTTTAACATAACCGTTGTTTTAATTCTAACGAAAAACCGCAGAGAAATACTTTACTTGCTATACGAGTGCTTTAATAAGCTATCGGGTTTGTTACTAGTTCCCAGCACTAACATGCGTATTGCAGATTAGCTCCGCCAGATACATGGAAAAGCATAGTTGGATGGCTTTTATGCAAGTTTGTCCAAATTCAGCCATATTAAACAATTATTTTAGGTAAACGGACTTCTCATTGCAATGGGTCATGCAGAGTTAAGAGGTTAAGGAAGACGCTATGCATTACGCATTAGTACTAAGACAAAGATTAAAAGTTTCATATTAAGGAGTTGAGAAAATGTTTAAGTTTAAAGAATTAATTTTATATATTTTTAAGCTTTTATAAGCTGATGTTCTGAAGGTTTCATGAAAACAATCAATCAATTATAACGACTGCGTAGAACCCAGATTTGATATTTTTAATAATTATGCCTTCCAAAGCTTTCTTCAAGAATAGTGTAAACATAAATTGATGTTTAAAGAACAGGCCTGTATTCAGATAACTGATAAGCATACATGAAACAGAACTACGAGCGCTTTTCTTTTTACGCTTCGCCAGTTACACCATCTCCAGATCTGAGGGTTTAGTCAAAGATTATCGTTTGTTCTATCGTAAGATGTCGACATCGATCACAACGCACTGCTCGCTCGCCAATAGGAACAAATCAGTTAAGCCTAGAAGTGTTTGAAATGCTATTCTAAGTGCTCTATCGGTGCGAGGCAATGTTCGGTTCTAATGAACCCTTCTCTTCTGCCTCCACCTTCCGGCCGTCCCAGACAAATAACATGGCGACACTAAATAGCCGTTAAATCTTCATAACTCATCACCAAATCGTACCTGTTTATATAAACACTACGCTTGCACAATGGTCAGATTCTGTAAAAATGTGGGACAACATATTTTATTTCTAATACAGTGTCGCAGATGGAATAAATATCGTTTCTTCGTTTATCACAAAACAAGGGAAATTTAGAGTGAAGATTCCCGCTGTATGTCGATAAATTGTCCTATGTTCCTATACGCGTGCATCTGCGTTAGAGAAAAAAAATGGGTTACGTCTTATAAAAATTCATGTGTAGCTTACACAATAAATACCTTGTTTCAATTAGATGTAACACACTATATTAATTACCATTTTTTTAGGTTTGAACGGCATTAAAGATAATCACAGTGTTTTATTGCTACGGGGAAAATTCGTGAATGAAACATTAAATACTTTATATTTAAACTTTTTAAAAGTTTAAAATATTTACTACCAAAAATAAATACGCACTTATTCTCAAACATATAATCTGTATTTATATACGTGTATATATATATATATATAAATATATATATATATATGTGTGTGTGTGTGTGTGTGTGTGTGTGTGTATATATAACGATCGCAGGCATTAGCGACCATTGTCTGGAGTTGCTTGGATTTTGGTTTGTAGCCGTGTCGAAGGCGAAGACTTTACCGATGTTTCGGTTGACATTGCAGTCGCCATCATCTGGGCAGCAGTATTATGGCACAGTAGAGAGATATTGCCATCAGTACATTGAGCTGAGTGGTGTCGGCTTCCGCAGCACACTCGCCAGCGCACTGGGTTACGGTGAGGGGCCTCGAGGTTCGAGTCCCGGTAAGACACTTCTGTGAGTCGTGTCGTCCTAACCGTCTCCTTGGCGCCTGCCCATAAGCCAACCAATACCACAACCACCACACCACAACTACAGAACGCCTCTGGGTTAGCCTTCATTAAAAATACCACATGCAGGGTGTGGAATGGCTGGTTCGCTGGTGACGGTCAAACTTGCCGATGAACTGATGGTGACTGCGTAGTCTGGTAGGCCTACACTGCTGCGCGATTTTATTTCTAGTTCGGTTCTCCGACAAATCGATTTTTTTTATTATTCTTCAAAGTGATTTAGCATTCAATTTCATCCACACAAGTAAAATCTTGTAAAAAACATTGCGCCGTTTTATTAATACATGATACTGAAGACTAGCCGCTAGCTATTTCTGACTATTTGAATTGTAAAATAGATTTTTTAAACCGTTTTGGTGCTAAATACTTGTACAGGTGATAGTTTAACTAACAGAGCCATCTGTTTGGGCTATTTATTTAAAGTTTAGATATGTATATATATATTTAGTTTATTTAAAATAAATCCTCACCTGAGGGTACGATGAAAAAAACTAATTAGTTTCTCCAAAATAGGACAAAAATCACGTTTTCACGTAAACCTCGGGTCGAACTGGGAGCAGGTCTCAGACGGAATTCCTCAGGTTCATCAGTAATAAATAAGAAAATGGCGTGAAACTGGATCTCTTCACTTAAGTAGTAAAAATGACTAAAAATTTTAACATGTTAAATTAAAGCAACACTCAGTAAGGACATGGCGAAATCTTTACAAATCTCGTGAAGCAAATTAAAAACCTAACTCCAAAATACTAGAGTCCACTATATACTGTTCCCATTTGTTATCAAAATTTTGAGTAGTACCATGCTTGTAAAAATATACGATCTCCTTTTTTTTATTTTATAATGTATCGGGGCGTTAATAGAAACAACCAAGTAGCAGCGAGGTGCCAAGTAGATGGAAAACAGCTAGGTCCAACTTCAGTCCCACTGCGCTGTGAGGAGTCCACAAGTGGATACAAAATAACTAAGTCCAAAAGTAAGCGGGCGCTCAAAACCTCCAAACTCATTTCACTGTGAAACTTGCGGCCCCATATGTCAACACATACATCCTATGAAACAGTGATATTGTCCGTCAGATAATTAGGTGAAGCCTACATATCATTGCACCAGTTACTTAATGCATTTTACATTTAGTAGATCAGTGTACGGTTTTTTTCTCGAAATAATATGGATTTTTTTTTTAAAATACTTAGAAAACCAATGATTTTTAATATGCAGTAAATCAAATACCTAAAACTAGTCATAACAATTTAAAATTGTAGCTATATATTTTAAGTAGGTTTGAAAAATAACAATTAGATAATACAAGAAATTAAAATTACCCCCTTCCCCCCCCCCCCGGAAAATTGAACTGATAGTTTATTAACATGTAAAAATATTTTCTGTGTATACTATTTAATCACACGTGAGGGAATATAATTAGTAACAAAATTATATTGGATTTTTTTTCTCGAATTCTGTTATTGGGTTCAATTTCAGTTTAAAAATGTTAAGCAAAATAATAAATGAATTTTATTCCCATAATAAATCATAAAGAAGCATTTAGTGCTATTGCATTTGTCGTTTTCCTTAATTTTAGTTTCAAATTTTTTGAGGCGAGATTTACCTTGAGCTGTACCTGCGAGCTTTACCTTGCTGCAAAGAGACCGTTTGAGGTGTGGAGTTGGCCACTGCTCTTGTTTCTGGTGGTGTCCTGATTGTCTGTAGTTCGTGTCATGTTTTTTTTTGTTTTTTTCTTTTAAAGCAAACATATTAATAATACGCGGTTGCCACCTAAACCTACCCGTAGAAAAACTAAGAGGGAAGAACAAAATTTAATAACGAAAACGATCACTTCTACGAACAACCATGTGAAATACTGTTTGGTTTTCTATCATTTGAAGAGCATTAAGTTTTGTATGATTCCCAGCTGTGGGTATTGTATTAGTTGATGGCGTGCTTTTATAATTAAATTATTAATTACTATTGGGTTTGGTCAAAAATAGTTTTGAGAGCAACACCTTTCATAACAGTAATTTAAAAAGAGATGGATATTACTGAGTACTGGCATTGGAAAACGTTTACGAATTATTTAAATCCTGTTTTAAAATAAACATTACGGACGTTGCAACTTTAAGGTAAATTTTTGCTAATATTTAACCAGAAACGCCTGATTGGTAGAGATCTGCTAAGTTCGCGTTTTTAATTGGAAAGATGCTGGAATGCATACACATATACACTTTAAAAGCGTTACCGTTGGACCATTTGTTGATTTGACACGCCAAAAAACATGCAACGAATAACTACGAACTGGGAAAATACGCATTTTCTATTACCTCTAGGATAGAATCCACGATAGTCTATGTGTTTCGGAAAATTACACATGCTCATTGGCTAATGACTCGTAAAGCCTGTTAACTTGAATGATTTTGATTTGATACATCTTTCGTGGAGAGTTTCTCATTGGCTCAGAGTCCTTCACACTAACTGAGGTCCAATCAATGAAGCAGCAAAAATGTTAATCGCATTTGGATTCAAACCTACCGCGATTTTTTTTTTTCCCCCGTCTGTACGAACGTCAACGCAACAAAGTACAAATTATCCGATCAGTGGCGATCTCGTCTTTGGACGACACAGCAGCCAATTGACAACCGACACACGTCGAATTACTTGTGCACAAGCTTGCGTATTCCAGCCTGGAACCAGGAAATAGCGCGATATTCCCAGGTCTCTGCTGATTGGGTTCCAGCTGACTCAGGTCAGGAGGAGGCGTGGTCGGGATCTCCCAGACTGCGCGTCGTGTCAACAGCACCCGAGTGTTTGCGGATCGGATTAGACCATTTCCCTGCCTGCTGGGTGTGCAGGCGTGCGCAATTGGCTTTGAACCCCCCCCCCCTCCCTTCTGAACCACCTACCAGCTACTCAACTCTGAACGTGAACCACAACTTTCGCCGACGCTGACGTCACTCCACATCGACTTCAGAGAGAGGAAAAGAAACCGACCAAAGACATTATGATTTCAACAGTTATTGTGCCAAAAAAATTTATTACGTTTGCTACTGAAATTTTGTATTCTTTAAAACATAGATTATAGATTAAAATCCTTTTAAATGCAATATAATTTTGCCATTAAAATGAAATTATATTTTGGACACACGCCATTACTGGTGTACTTACACTGTAAGACATAGAGAATACGCCAGACAAAAAAAAAAATTTGGGCCATACAGTGACAACCAGAAGAACCCAACGTTGGGTTCGTCGGATCGTTTCTTTTTGTCTTTATTTTCTGTTCTTGTTACAACTGTCTCGTCATTATCAGCTCATTGTGTTCGTCTGTGCTGTGACACTTTACTGACTGATACCTTTTACGGAATTCCATCTGCCCTCTATGAATTTAACTTTTGACTTAGGCTAATTTGGCTAATTTTGTGTGTGTTTGAGTGTTTATCTTTCTGTCCCATACTTTTTTTGTGTTACATTATACAGTGCAGACTAGCAATGGTATATGCCTAAAAATAAAGGTTTCCCCGTTCTAAGAATCATTTGAAGAACGCACATTAAAATTACAATTGTAGAAATTTCAAAGAAATAATTCTATACGAAACGCTAAATCATTCACGTTTTTTTAACAGCTATTAAATTTCAATTTGAAAGGATCCGCCTGTCAGGTGTGTATTTGTATTAGTGAGGCGGGATGATAAGCGCGATGCTCGCTGGTATCTGTAACGCGGTATCGCCTCTAAGCGCAAGGCTCTGAACTGGTGCGCGGTCTTCTCGTCGTGCATACGACAGCTATGACATTTTAACGGTAACTTTAACATCATGTGGCGGAAAAATTAAGATAAATGTGTAATGAAATTCCCTTAGTGCTTTCAAGAATCTGTACCGGTTGATTATGCCTAAAAAGTACTCCGAAAACACGCCTTTTAGCCATTTGAACTCATTAAAATATAGTTTAAAACTTTAATCCGGAAACAAAACCACTAATCGGCTCTCAGCGAGTTCTTTAATGTTTTTCGTAAACAGACCCCACTAAGGATATCTCTGCACACCGTGTGAATGCCTGCTTAAACATTCAATCAAATTTATTACTTTGCTTTTACAAAAGCATAATTTATAATTGAACAATGAAATACACTATTGCTTAAGGGGGATTAGGCCGCGTGATACTGGATTTTTTTTTTCAATTTCTATGCCATAATTTAATTTTTAATTATATATCCCAATTTTTGTCACGTCAAGGCTTACAAACTTTCTGTACCTTGTTCCAACCACATATTTACTAACAGGCTCTAGTCTGTAAGCGCTGCGAGGAAATAACTTGTTATGTCACGCGGGTGACTACAACTTTCATGCTAATCACACCAGTTCACGAGTATTGCCTTCAGCAGGTAGCCAAAGTTAAGTCCAATGCCACGTCAAGCTTTAAAAAAAATTAAATTAGCACCGAATCTTTATTGCTGGTGGTATCAAAATATTTGAAATTGCAAGACCGGCGAGGCCTAGCCCATTGAGCGCGTCCGCGCACCATAAGCTCGGGCACCGCCGAGCCGGCATCGGCTCCGACACGTCTCTGACACCACCTCCCCGGCGCCACGGCCAGCGATCTGATTCCCGAACCGCGGCCCCGTGCGGGTCAAGTGCAGGTCCCCTCCACTTGGTCCCACGTCTGACCTCGGCCGGGGTCAACTGACCCGGTGACGTCACGCGAGAGCATCTGGGATGATGATGAATAACGCGTGTAGTTATTCCTAACAGCCATCGCCGTCCGCTGAAAGATGCCATGGGGCCGACTGGAGACAGACGATCTTTTTGCCGTCGAGGAACGTCCACTGCACGGTGTGAGCACCGGATACCAAAAGATTATTCCCGACACGAGACGGACACATTCCAAAATGCCAGAAATATTTAATTCGCAGCATTGTGGAAATAGAACGAACATTGCCATTCGCAACATTGATGCTGCGTAACACGGATTATTCGGGAGAACACAATCTACACACTGAAAGTATTTTTCTAAACGGAAAAAAAATACTCACGAAAAATTAATAAATTTAGTACAATTGTACATTTACATGTTTACTATATCACAACAAAATAGAAACTACCTATTGTAGCCGTTATCTAGTTTTTCGTTTCATGGTCCATAAACCCCAAAACCAGCGTCAACTCAAAATTTTAATTAGATAATATATTTTGGACACAATAACTGCAGTAATTTTACACAATTAATTTTCAAACTGCTACTAAATAAAATATAATAATATAAAATATCAGTCGAACTTGTAAATAGATAAAATTCTACCAAATGTGTGGAACTGGGGAAGAATTTAAAAAAAGAA
Source organism: Bacillus rossius redtenbacheri (assembly GCF_032445375.1). Lineage (NCBI taxonomy): Eukaryota > Metazoa > Arthropoda > Insecta > Phasmatodea > Bacillidae > Bacillus > Bacillus rossius. The sequence goes on from NC_086330.1 coordinate 77,054,163, forward strand.
AAAACGCCATAATATGAAAAACATCACATCCGTTTGTACGAATTATAACTCGTAGGAGTAATATCAAATTTTGTTGTCAAAACAAATTTTATATGCGACCAACCATAAGAGAAAGGGGTGGAATAAATAAGAGTTGGAGGACAACAAACTTCTTAACTCCTTTAGTAGGCAAACCATCGATAATCGTTCAAATTGTTTGTCAACCTTATAAATTTTATCTAAAATTTTGTCTGAAACATGTTTTGATATAATTGACCATTTCTGCAATGGGTTGAATAATTAGGGGTTAAATGACAAAATATGCATAACTCCCATAGAAAGCACACCATCAAATCCATTAAAAATGTTTGTAAATTTTATAATTTTTATCTAAAACTTTTTTCTGAAACAATTTTTAGTAAGGCAAAATATTCTCGCAGGGGGTTGAAAAAAACCGGCACTGACTGGCGTGAAGTTTCTCTACAATATTCGACCCTTTTACACTTAGGTGGTAACTTATTTCTATGATTGTGAGAGGAATCTCTAGAAAGATCCAGTGAATGTTATAAAATAAGTGTCTTTATTCAGCAAATATGTTTTTGTGTTTTGCAAATCTGCAAAGAAATCCAGCAGAACTGAATTTTTTTAATTTGACTGCTGACAACATTAGGATTTTTTAAATACCTTTTAAATAAATAACATAAAAAACCATTGGACCCAGCATCAAAAAAAAATATTTAAAAAAAATATGTTTCATTAATGATTTATTCAAAATGTATTGATTTTTCTATTACAAAATAGTTTTTTTCAAGTTGGCGGCTAAGTAGTGCGTCAAGACGGTTGACTCTATGATACGATCTAGTGAGTGTGGATAACAATAGAAGCAATATTATGATTCGCAGTAGCATACTCTAACAGATGGAAAGAGAATCCGACATGGCGGCCATAATGGTCGCAGTGACGTTTTGTTGGGGGAATTATTTATGCATTGGTAGTAGTGACAAGGGTCAGTATGCTGGTATAAATTCAGTTGAAGGTTATCCTGTGGAAAATTTTGTAAGTTTAACCATTCGGGTTCGAACCAAGTGCTCTGAAGTTAAGGAAGTGTTTTTTTTTTCGTTTTTATTAAACAAAATCATTTTAGATGCAGTATGGTGTATTCAAGATGACCAGTGGCGTCAAAGTCATGAACTCACATGGCGTCTTTTAATAATATAGTCCCCTCTTTAAGCAAAATTGCTGTAGTGTGATTTTTGAGGATATAGAATATTTTTTGTTTGAATCTAATGGTAGCATTTCCCCTTATTTTCACATGAATCTTAAAAATTGATTTCTTTAAAATAAATATGAGTATTGTTACATGCGTGCTAGGAGACAAGGCCGCGAAGTGTGCCAGGTACCTGAGTGGGCCTTCCAGCGAGTCTGGCTGCGGCTCTGCACGGGCTCTGATGTCACGCATGCCATGCGTGCATGGCCGGATTACAAGGGTCTGGCTAACAAACCCCCTCCGCTCCCCGCGCATCGTTCTGCCCCAAGCTATTGTCACCTTTAGCAGCCTGTTAATCCGGGCTTGCAGAGACCACCGAGATGAGAGAACGTGAATAAGCATCGCCTTTCTGGACTTTTCGGGCGTCAGATCGGCCCGAGATGACGCGACTCGTCACAGTCGCTCTCGTCGGTTCGAGAAGAGCGGCACAGGTATATAAGCAGCAACGCTGGCCTCCGCGGGAGTTCCGAGAGTTCGGAGGGTTCCGCGAGTGAAGGGAAGTGCGACATCAGCGAAGAGGGAGAGAGACCCCCCTCGAGACCGGCGCAACGCGGAGTGACGGGATCGACAGAGTGCTGCCGAGTGGCGCGAGACTGTGTGTGTGGAGAGGTGCGAGGAAAGCGGCGAACCACTGTTGAGCCTAGCTGCTGTGAGGAGTGCGAACTGTGGAACTTGACAGACATTGAGTGACTTGAGAATAAACATTTTTAAGTGCCAGTGATTCGTGAACGGACATTTTTAAGTACAATTACTTATTAGTATTGTAAATATTAGTAATCAATAAACCTGTAATAAAAGTTTATTGGACTATCCCTTACGAACTCATTTCTCCCCCACATTATACTCGTAACAGTATTTTTGGGGTGAAAATGGGAGATTTTAAAAGTCTAGGGTGGACGTGATGTCGAAGCGGCTATGACGTCGTCAGTGTTGCGTCAGTCCCTTCCCACGCCCAGAAGCCATCGCCAGGGCAGAGCCGGCTCGCCGTGCGGGTCGCACCTGGAGATCGTTCCCCGCTAACGGACCTCGTTATCTCCGCCGAGATTGCATCCTCTGTCGAGGGCGCTGTCCGCCCCTCCTCCTGCCCTGGCTGTCATGCCAATTCACCCGGCGGATCGCACAAATTTATTCTCGTTGATGAGAAAGTCGCCAGGCGTTATCCATCTGGTGCCCTAATTCTCTAACCGCAAGCGGCGAGTTGCCAACCGCGGATGAGGAGAGAAAAAAAAAACAGTAACTAGATCTCGACGAGAAGGTAAGCAAGACAGCCAGTTGAGGCTCTTTTTTTTAAAACATTCAAACGGATACATCTGCTAAGTAAATCCAACTACGGGATCAGCAGGGAATAGAATAGAAACTCAAGTTCTTATAACTTAAAGCTATGCTTAGTGACATTTCACTCACATACGATAGGCATAACCATTTGCCATCGAAAACAATAACAAGCTACCACAATCTGCCATAGAAAGCGATTGCAAAAATATGCTATCACAATTCGCTGTCGGAAGGAAAAGCAAACACAAGTTATCTATATTTTCCATCGAAAGAAATAACACAAATTAGCCATTACCATTTGCCATATAAACCAAAAACAAAAATAAGCAATTACCACTTACCAACAAAAATAAAATAAAAAGCTATCAAAATTTGCGAACGAAATTTAAAGAAAAATAAGCAATCAGCAATCGCCATCAAAAGAGCAAGTAAAAGGCTATTATAATTTTACATCTAAAGCAATAGAAAAAAAGTGATTACTAATTGCCAAGGAACGCTAAAGCCAAAAATAATTTCAACATTATCAATTGAAATAAAATAAAAATGGGTCTGTGTTTTTATGTATGAGTGTTAGAAGTTCTACTTACTTGGCGTGGTAAAAAAACTTACTTAAATTTTTCATGAAAATAATTAATAAAATATAATAAAAAAGGACTGGAGGAATTTAAAATACGTTTGGTAAAGTATAACTTCAATCAAATTTAAAAAATACTCAGTATTTAACATTGTTATTATTATTTAATTTATTAAAATAATATTGATAATATTTAATTAACAATGAAAATCAAACACTATGCCAATTTTTATTCTAATTTATTAATATGAATAATTAATTAAATAATAATGTAATAATTTATAGTATAAATTAATTATACATACGAGATCATAACATAATTTATAGAAATACGCTGGAAAATAAACTTGGATAGGTTTAAAGACACATCTACTGTCAATAATATCCTAAATAGATTCATTTTATAATAATATGGACCAGATTTCAATACAAATTACTATAGTACATGATTTTAAAGCAAATATAATGTGTCTATTGTATGTAACCTTTTATTTCATCCTATAAAATTTCGTTGTATGGTGCGTGCGCATCGTAAAATTCACTCTCATAATTTTTCATAACGTGCCTAAAGAAGTATATATTCCCAAAAATAAGTTATCATAGTTTTTTTTCAAAAAAGTTACCACAACTATCTATTTTTAAATAATGAAAAAAATAATGTATCACAGTTTGCCATAGAGAAAAAAACCTATCGCAAGCACAAACAAAACGAAGAATTACTACTTGCCAAAGAAAGCAAAAGCAAAATTTATCATCATTAGCCATTGAAAGTACAAGAAGAAGTAAGCTATTGCCATATACCATTTTACAGCTATGTACAAAATAAGCTTTCTGAAAAATATGATTTTCTGATTATAGCCTTGACAGCGAAGCTATACGCTCGACGTTGTAGCTGAACGAAACTCAGGTGCTGACACAGGCGTGTAGCAAGTAACCATCCCGTGATAATTCACCCGGAGTCATTCCCGGAAGCAAAGGAAGGCCGGAACCAGGATTCCTGGAACTTGGACTCTAATCCAGTTGCTGACAATCCAGAGTCCATCGCGAAAACTTGCTCCTGCCCCTGACATTACGAAAAGATTTGGTTGCTTGCGCCAAAGTGATTCAGTTCTCCCGGGAAAAATGTTTGTCATCTACTAAAGTCCAACGGGGCGTTCTACGCAGTTTATGGTACACTGCAGAAGTATGGTACATGTGCTGGAAGTTTAAGATTTAGGCTGGATTCATAATTAAAAAATAACAATAATAATTAGCGAGTGCATAGCAGGCCATTCGCACGAATGTGCACACGTGTTACGCAGAGCCGGTTCACAAATATTGAAATCTTACTGCTAATTTTAGCCGATAAAATTTCGCAACGTATCCGACATATGTTGGCAGTGTTAGTAAGTAACTATATTAACTACCAAATGATTATCCCGTGTCATCTGACCAGCAATTTGTGACCACATTTTTTTTCCATACATTAATAAATAAGAATATATATATACACACACACAATTTTTAGCTAACCATTCTAACCACAAAACCTTTTTTATTTACAATTTTTGCTAGTGACTTATTAGTAATAGCATCAATTGATTTTTTAAGCATAAATTACGCCTGGGCATTTTAATATCTCGATAATTTCTTGTCATAATGACATTGATAAATATAAACAGCTCTCTAGTTTCGCCAAAATGGCTTCCTACTCTACTCTAATTGGTTGCTACGCCATGCGTCCGTAACAGATATAATAAATATTTTTTTTCCTTCTACGCATCTGGTCTGTGTGCGCTGTGTGCAGCGGACGAGTGAGTAGTGCGAGGCAGGTTGTTGAGTTGTTGAGACAGGCAGTTTGTTGAGTTGTTGAGACTGAGGCGAGCAGTAAGAGACTAGCAGTAGAAAGCGCCACTTTCTAGCCAAGCTCAAGTAGAGAAAGTAAGTTGTGGACCTTATGAATGAGCGATAACATTTTTGTTAGACAATTTTGTTTTTATAACTTAATAGTGTGAATATTAGATAGTAAATAAATCTGCGTTTAATTATTTTGGATATATTTATTTTCTGATCTATCGTACCCGTAAGAATATAATATATTGTCACGTGCACCTAGCCGGTGCCACCGCCATTTCTGTCACGATCCACTTTCGGAGGGGGGAGAGAATCGTAGCTCTTTACATAGAAACAACTCGCTTGGCATCAACTAGTCTTAACTTCATAAAATACTTTACTGTACCTAGGATCATAGGTTCGTCATCCCGTACAGGATGTCTGGTGAGAGCTGAACTAAGGAGATTTTGCAAAATAACATAATACTTAATTAAAATTATTTTATTCTTAAAGTCAAATACTCAACATCATTTTAAAGAACATTTAAATAGCGGGATTACAATTTAAAACAATAATCTCTTTACTTCCTTAACGATTGAACGACCTTACAAGAGAGAGAATGAGAGAACTTCACTAAACACTTCCCTAGTCCTTCCGAATACCTCAAATCATAATTAATACTTAAAATTAAAACAAAGATAAGTCCATACTCACATTTTCCGAAAAGCCTTTCTTGATCGATTACTTTAAAAAAAATAACGTAGGGGCCTCTCCTGCCCTTGAAATCCCGAACGAACATTACATTTTAAAAACTATGACGCGTGACCCCTGACGAGGGCCATAGCCTCCGCCCGAAAGCTTGACGACTACATTATGACCTAACTTAAATTAAACGACTCGTGGCCTCTGGCGTCGGCCATAGCTTCCGCCCGAAAGCTTGAATTCCTACATCACGAACGAACTAACAACTCGTGACCACAGGTGAGACGCATAGCCTCCGCCTGAGTGAGCCCCGAGTCACCACTCACTTGCGCTTAAATTCGCGCGCCCTGCCGCGCCTACCATAACAAAAGCTCGTTATTGAAGTCAAATTTACTAAACAACTAACTAGAACATCTGGGAAGACTACCCCCCCTCTACCCCAATGTGCAGGCCACACCGCGCGGCTTGTTACGACAGCGCGCCCCAGTAACTGCGGCCCGTGGCTGCGCCAGCGCGCGGCCAAACAAACAAACAAAATTCTGCAAGCCCGCAGCGCGCCGCGCCGGCCCCGTGCCCCAATTACATGGTCACGCCACTTGCGCTGACGAGTGAACAGAGCAGCCAGCCCAGAGTCCCGTCAGTAAAGTCCCTAAATTTGATTTCAACAACCCTGCAAAATTTCAACCCGCGACATAACCCTCCCCTCACAGAGCTCGAGCCCCATCGAGCTACCTCAAAATTACAAATTGTCTTTTTCCATTAAACCATAACTATAAATTCCTCATTTCACAAAAATAATAATTTTCTTAGTTCCTTGCTGTCTGAACATACATCTAGATTCTGCATAAGATTTATTTTAAAACAACAAGTATTCATAAAATTAAATGTAAAACTTTTATCTGGTTTGTTCTCACAGGAACCTTCAGAGGCTCGAGTTCTCAAAAAAAAAATTGTTCTGTTAGTGAAGCTCTCTTTACAAATTAAATTAATGTTCTTAGTTTCTCAGTATTCGTTAAACAATGTGCAAATTCTTGATAATTATTATTATTTTTTTTTTTTCGGTTTCCGTTTATTACCATACTTCTTTCGTTCTTCAAAAAAAATTAAGTGTCCTTACAGTGTTTCAATTAATTAAACTCTTATCTCGTGAAGGTTGGTGCAACTCCTCGAAGTCAGTGTTGTCGAGAAGAGTAGCTCCCTGGGCTGGCCATCAGCAAACACCACTCAACTCCAACAGCTACTGGACTGGCTTCCAGGGCAGCTCACAACTTCTCCCCACATCTGCTTCGGAGTTGTGCCATCCTCATCACGAACAGATTACAATTCTGAAACATCATCAACAGGCATTACCATCACGCCTGACAAATACAAAACTAACTACTAAACTGCAATCGATGGGCAAGGATGCAAACACACAAAAAAATAAAATTAATTAATTCAACTGCTAACATAAAGTATCCCACCCTTAGCATAATCTAATCAGGCAAATAATTTGATAGGAAAAACTTAAGGAAGGGAAACATGACCTCCAATGATTTTCCCTAACTCTTGAGTCTTGATCTTCTCTATACAGCAAATAGTCCCCACGAAGTAACTGGGTTGAAGGTCAGTTCACATGACCCACCCATAACCTCTTCTACTCTTCTTTTCTTCTGGGGGCAACCACAATGCCCACCAATCTCTCTCCATGGTGCCGAACCAGCTATCCCATGAGAGTAAACAACGTAGTCAATAGAAGCGCAGAGGGGAAACACCAATCTCTGGCTTGTCGAGTCATAAAACTGCTTTATCTTCTTCTTCTTCTGAGTAAAAATATCTGACTAACCTTGCTTCTATTCTTCCAAACAGTAAAAGTTCATCAGGTATCTTCATGAAAGAAACATTCTAACTAATAATTCTTCATTTTTCTTCTTCTTTATTTCTGTTAGTTGTAATAGAAGGCCATGTTAGGGAGGTTATAGGGAAAAAGAGTGGCCAATTCCCACCCCATCACCCACCTAGATCATGACTAATTAACTTTTAAACTTTCTATTTCAAACAAATAAAAAAAAAACATTTTTTTTTTATTCAAACTTTTAAACTATAATTACTTTTACTTCATAACCTCAAAAGCTAATCAATAATTCTAAATGAAATTGTGATTTACTGCATCCTTGTTCCATCCGATCTGTTTGTTTATAACCTTTCTTGTAAAGTATAAAATTTTCAAACATTACTAATTCAAAAAAAAATTAAATTCTGGTGTCCTTTGAGTTACAATTAACTTTACTATTTCTTAGCTTGAAATAATTTAAGTTTTCAGAACTATTTCATTGTCTAATTCACAACACTTAAAAATCAACTCAAAACAACAAATCATCAAAATCAATAAGATCATCTGACCTACCTATCAGTACTGTGAACTTGAACTGTTCGTACACATTTATAATAAGCTATTGTATTTAAATTCCAACCTAAATAAGGTTTAAAAAAAACTACTAATCCCTCTGTAAATTAAGAAAATTAACTTTAAAAATTAAACTTAAGGTATTAGTTCTTTTTGACAGCTACCACAACTCACTAGTTCCATTACATTACTATAACCTAAAAAGTTCTGTAAATAATGTTTATAACAAAAAAAAACTCCAGTTACTGTCTTCCATAAAAAAAAATAAAACTTTACATGACCTTATTAATCTCCACTTGTAAGTCCATGGCTGCCAGCTTTCTCTTCTCTTGTATCTTCAGTCTTGGCTCTTGTTTCAGTGATCTTGTATCTTGTCTCTCGAACTCTTGTCCTCTTGTAAACTGGACTGCTGCTCAGCTCATCTTAAGGAATCTGTAACAGTTTCAAAAATACATGTTAATTTAAATTACATAATTCCTGTTCTTTAGTCCTAAAAAAAATTGTATTATTAGTACACATTACCCTGAAACAACATTATTATTCATTGTTTATTACTTAAAAAAAAATGCTTTACCATAAAATCCTTTTTTGTTCTTTTCATTAGGCCTATTTATTTTCCTTCTTCTTAATTAAATTCTGCTTCAAATGTTAATCCTAACTTAAGACCTACCATCTATTTATTATTCATTACCTACATTATTTATGTTACCCTAAAATTCCCATAAGTTTCTAATACTTCCTATCAAAGACATTCTCTCTAAAAAAAAATTTACTTGTGACTCTTAACTTAACAAACTTAAAAAAAACTTTTACACTAGACTTAACTTATTATTCATTCTTAGTTACTAAATTTCTATATGTAAACTTTAGTACTTACAAACAAAACTGCCTATTTCTCTCTACCTCTTAATCTCTTTCAATTATTACAATAATAATGTTACCTTGCATCTTTAAACTTTCTTCTTTTCAATTAAATTAGACATCTCATAACAATAAAAAGTCTGCCTATACTCTTCTTATGGGTGTCCAACCCAACAACAAAATTTCAAATTCTCAAGTTTCCTTATATTTAAATTATGCAATACAAATAACCTCTGTGGTGCCTGTACCCTTTTAGGCCTACCACCTTCTCCTCTCACAGCATGACAACTCTTATTCCTCGGGGTCTGTATTCACTGTTCCAAATCAAATATCTCAAATAAATTAAAAACAAATTTATTATTTTAAGAAAACAAAAATTTACATTGAATTTACTATGGAGCCTGGAAATCTTAATGTCTCACAGCAGCTAACATGACTAAATCCCATGGAACCCCAGGTTTACATAACCTGTGCCCAAAAATTTAAGCATACCAGGCTTTCTCTGCACTGGTTTTACAGCATCACACACTATTTAGGGCCCCTGATCTGCCATCAGTCCCAAGGAGTTTTCCCACAACCCCTCTCTACACAAGCGCCTACCGCATTCCTCTCAATTGGCTATCGGTTTTACGGCATTCTTTTGGGATCCGACCATCAAGTTAGGGCTAATCGAACACTAAACCTCCATACTTCCAAACTAATGTAAATCAATTAAATTTTCTCTGTAATTTCTTAAAATCCAAATAAAAATTATTCAAACATGCCCAAGAAACTTTCAAAAAAAAATTCATAATCTTATCTTCAAACCCTTAAAATAAAAATAAATAGATTACTCTGTTTTCTCCTTAATAACTGTAAACTGTCACCAAATATCATGTCATAAATTTTAACTATGCTTACTGACTCTTAATCAAAAAATCTCATTTGTCCTAATTAATAAACAACCGATTTCCTTAAAATCTCACTGTATCTCTCACACTCAAACTTCACTGGCTGAATATCTCAATAAATTCAAAAACAATTATCTAAACTCTTAAAGAAACTCCTCCCCAATTATTCAAATTACTTCACCTTATTTTATTTCATTACTTAAAACACCTTACTCAAAAAAAATTAATTAATTATCTAGCTATCTTCCATTATTATTTATTTACCGAACAAAACTTTCTCCTAAATTAATTTAGTAAAATTCAATTTCACATTAGGCAAGTACACTAACTCTCTACAGCAATGTTTCTCATTTCCCTCCTTCCTAACTGAATCCAATCTTACTTAACCTCCAGGGAATTTACCTCACAAAATAACCAAAAATTTCACTGTAGTGCCTATCTGCTATAGGCCCACTACACAGAGGGCTCTAACCCCACCAACAAACTTCATTGAAATGGTACCCTATCCCATACAGGATAGCCACTTCGGTTCTACCATGGGGAACTCCTGCCCCAAACTACTCACAACTCTCAGGATTCTCCTGACCCTTAATTCCGTAGTCAGCCCATCTCCTATGGTCTGCGCTACAATTCCCTTTCTTCCCAGGGACACAACGCCTCACCTTATGGTCCCTCGCCCTAATGAAAACATTAATTTTGTCTCTCTGTTCTTTTGGAGTAAATTCCCTCTACACACAAAATCTAGCCTTCCCAGTTTTCTTAATGCTTATCGATTTTATAGTGTACCTCCTTAATAATGTTTACAAATCCCAAAAAAATATTTTGAAAACCGAGGTAGAATTTAACTAACAAAAACATAAACAACTTACAACGAAACACTTCTAGCCTATACATCATACACTTCTTAAATTAAATTACTTACATACTGAAAGTTCCTCTTCTCCTAAAACACACTTAAATTTAAATTTATTTAACCAATAGTCTATTTTCTTATCGCTAAGTTACCGTACAGCTGATCAAAACAAGGTCAAGGCCGTCCACGTCTCTGTACGTGCTCGTGACGTCACCGAATTCCATCAGGTGCGCCAACCCTCGCTTGCGGTTCCTCCGTTCACCGCTAGGTCTCAGCACCTCCCCGTCACGTGTTCACTCTGCCACGTCCACTGACGTGTCGTTCTGAAACAACTCTCAACATTTTTCTAATTAAAACAAAACATCACTATAAATTCTATAACTCTCTTTTACATAAACTCTCGTTTTCTCTTTAATTCCTTTCTAACGTTTATCCTTCCCTCGACTGATTTAATTCGTACGTCTCGTCTCCTACGCGCACGAAAACAAAACAAACTTCACTTGAAAATAATTCCTATTTACGACAAAAACTTTATTTTAAATTATAATTCTCTTAACCTACAATCTTAAAATGAACTTCAATTAAATTAAACCACTTGCATTATCTCTAATAAGCATTTAACTTATAACGTGTTCTCCTCACGTAATAATCCCCGATAAACTCAACGACTTAAAACAACTTATCACTATAAACTTTATCCTTACAAGTATCCTCAAATAAACATCTGTTACATCAAAAAAAAAATCTCAAAGACTTCCTCCACTATAGACTAAAATTCCGTAATCCTCTCCTCAAGTAAACTCTTAATAACCTGCTATCAGAAGCTGAAACTAACTTAATAATAAACATAAAAATCTACCTCTCTCTCTCTCCAGAAATAGAACCTACCCGGCGCCTCCACCATTTCTGTCACGTGCACCTAGCCGGTGCCACCGCCATTTCTGTCACGATCCACTTTCGGAGGGGGGAGAGAATCGTAGCTCTTTACATAGAAACAACTCGCTTGGCATCAACTAGTCTTAACTTCATAAAATACTTTACTGTACCTAGGATCATAGGTTCGTCATCCCGTACAGGATGTCTGGTGAGAGCTGAACTAAGGAATTTTTGCAAAATAACATAATACTTAATTAAAATTATTTTATTCTTAAAGTCAAATACTCAACATCATTTTAAAGAACATTTAAATAGCGGGATTACAATTTAAAACAATAATCTCTTTACTTCCTTAACGATTGAACGACCTTACAAGAGAGAGAATGAGAGAACTTCACTAAACACTTCCCTAGTCCTTCCGAATACCTCAAATCATAATTAATACTTAAAATTAAAACAAAGATAAGTCCATACTCACATTTTCCGAAAAGCCTTTCTTGATCGATTACTTTAAAAAAATAACGTAGGGGCCTCTCCTGCCCTTGAAATCCCGAACGAACATTACATTTTAAAAACTATGACGCGTGACCCCTGACGAGGGCCATAGCCTCCGCCCGAAAGCTTGACGACTACATTATGACCTAACTTAAATTAAACGACTCGTGGCCTCTGGCGTCGGCCATAGCTTCCGCCCGAAAGCTTGAATTCCTACATCACGAACGAACTAACAACTCGTGACCACAGGTGAGACGCATAGCCTCCGCCTGAGTGAGCCCCGAGTCACCACTCACTTGCGCTTAAATTCGCGCGCCCTGCCGCGCCTACCATAACAAAAGCTCGTTATTGAAGTCAAATTTACTAAACAACTAACTAGAACATCTGGGAAGACTACCCCCCCTCTACCCCAATGTGCAGGCCACACCGCGCGGCTTGTTACGACAGCGCGCCCCAGTAACTGCGGCCCGTGGCTGCGCCAGCGCGCGGCCAAACAAACAAACAAAATTCTGCAAGCCCGCAGCGCGCCGCGCCGGCCCCGTGCCCCAATTACATGGTCACGCCACTTGCGCTGACGAGTGAACAGAGCAGCCAGCCCAGAGTCCCGTCAGTAAAGTCCCTAAATTTGATTTCAACAACCCTGCAAAATTTCAACCCGCGACAATATTTACTAAATGATTAGAAAAGGTTTATCTGCGAAAAAAATGTTTTCACTGTCGTAATTTTGGTATCGTATATTGAAAAAAAATGTTCACACTGAACACATCCTCAGATCTCTATCTAACTGGTACGACAGCGCCAGGCTTTCACATTTAAGTCTTAGCGATATCCGATGTCATTCATTATCGTATTTGATTTTAACCAAAGATTCAGTGAAAATATTTTCGCTGATTGGATTAACTTATTCAGGTTTGGGCTTCCATTACCGGCTGACATATAATAAAAACACAAATTTCTCTGGTTTATACGTAAAACTGAGATACGTTTTTTCACGTTTTTGCATGCAACAAAGCTGTTGGCAGTTATTGGTAGTATTTACAATGCAGTTTATACAACTACCATTGGCGTAGTATACACCGTATAAGGGGAGGGGGGCAGAGGAGCTCGATACCGCTTGCAAAATCGTGACTGAAACGGGGTTGAAAAAACATAAACGTCAAACCTATGTTTTCTGGAAAATGATCTGTATATTTTAAAGTGTCCTGCTTATTGCATGCATATAGGCCAGTATATGGGCAGTATACAACATACAAGCAACCTATCCAGAGGTGATTTTTTTCGGTTATGACCCTCACACTGAACTCTTGGGTCACGTGGACCTCCCATAACGATTTTCCGCGGACCTCCCTAGAAAATCCTACAGACTTGCGCCCCTGCCAAACACTGTCGCTTATTTAAGTTCCCTGTGGTCACGGTTATCTAAGACTGTATTCTGAATGCTTTGCCTCAATAAAACGTTCAGTATAGTACTTACCCAAACCACACAGCAAGCAGATGGATCTGTGACAGTGACCTTGTCGGGAGTGGCAGGGTTGGAAACCCTGAATGCGCTTTTGGCGGATCGCAGTGCTGTTAGTAAAAGCTAATGTGCAACACAATGCCGATCGGAAACGCTGGAACGCTGGGAATCGTACACCGTAATTTTTTTTATGAATGTAACAGTAATATTCCTGTGAAATTACAGGTATTTGTAAATTTGTGCATTTAAATGAATACAACTGTATCACTACAAAAGAGTGTTCGCAGTAATAATGGGTTCGGATTCTTGCCCGGGCATTTATGCTTTAGTGTTGTCCCAGTACCTTCAATAGTTAAAGTTAGTTATTTGTAAACCGTTCCCTTAATATTTGTACACTATTAGCTCCACACATTGATAAGCATGATAAAACAAAATTTCCAGTTATGAAATTTTCGATTATCCTTTCCATGGTTTGAAAAAATATGCTTAAACGAAAAATAAATTTTAATGTTAAATTATGTGCAATTTTTCGTAAAAAATACTCAGTAGTAGCTCGAAAATCGTCATTTGTATATGCAAAATTAACCAAAGCCTCGTGTTGTATGAAGTTATAATATATTTATTGTAGTGTTATAAACTATTTCTTGGCAACTAGTTTCCAAAGGAATCATTTGTAAAACTACATAATTTTTTTTTTCTGTGTAAGACCTGTGTCACACGATGCGTGTCTGCCGCAGGAGACTCGAGAACGCACTAAGTAAGTTTTGACGAAATCGACCATGCAAACAATTTATCTGGAAGAAATCACCGAGCATGGAAACTGGAAAGTTCTCTGGTTCAACCGCAAAGTGTAAGATACTAGGCCCCACGAATGAAAAGTCTCACTCCACCCAGTGCAGTATGGCAATGAGGGTGCTCGAGCGAACACGAGTGTGAACGAGTGAATGAACGCCAGTCTACAACTTCAGTGTTCCAAACTGTGTCCTACGGACACTGATTGCTGTTTGGTACACCTGACTCTCTGACCTCATGCGTGGTGTGGACTATGGTCCGAATCTCCCAGGTCCGAATACATTGGTCACCTTGGTTTTTTTGGTCCAAATCTGTGTCCTTCGGTAGCATATATTTGAGTTTCCAGTTACCGTTTAAAGAGCATGCATGAAAACCATTAAAAAAAAAAAAAACAATCGAGAAAACCTTTACTGCGCCTTAGTGACTTTAGAATTCAGGAGATTCAGACATCATACATCAGAATTGTAGACTGGGCAGTTTTCCGTGTGCAAGCGTGACGACCTTCACACTTGGATAAGGACACAGTCCGCCCACAGGCTCGGACTGTGGCATACGGGCCTCTGAAGTGCATGAGAGGTGTTCCCCACTGAGTGCAGGACGATGCGTCCCCTGGCGGCGGCATGTAGATCGCCGAGGCCGCGGGTGGCGAAGTGCGCAGCACTCAACAGTCGACGTGGGGCGTCCAGGACGTAGCTGCTCGCCCCGGGAGCTGGGAGGGGGAGGTAGGGGTGTTTGGGAAGGGAGGGTGGAAGCAGCGCTACCCTGTAATGGCTTCTCTGCTCCCCACCCCCTTAAGTACCCCGTGGAGTGTTGGTGTTATCCCAAGCAACCCTCGGGAACACACGCAGTCACTCCGTCGCTCGACACCCTGCTCCCCCCGACCCTTGTTAAGCCTCGTAGTCTGCACTGGCTGCAGTCAGCAGGCTTTTCAACAAACTGCATGGGTCTATGATTTATTACGCAAACGTGGCGTTGTCATTGCAGTTAGATAGATGTCAGAATATGTGTCCAATGTCAACGTTTTTGAAGTTATACTTCTTTAGGCGCTTTAAGGAAAAATTATGACAGTTAATATTTACGATGGGCGCGCACCAGGGAACGAAATTTTCACAGGAAGATGGCAGACCCACGCGTATGATAATAAACCCACATAAATTCACTTTCATTAAAATTAGGGGACATACCAAACGTATTGGTGAGCAAATGAAACTTTATGGTAGTGAAACTACCCTGAATATACATTTGGTAAATTAAAATGGTGATAGTAAAGAGTAGTTGAAAGTTTTAAAAAAACCTAAGTATTCTGGTATGAAAACAATTATAACATATTTTCCATGCACTTTTGTCATATTTCATAGCGCAGTGGTTATATAGTGCGCGGTAAATAAGCTAAAAACCGTGATTCCAAATTTGGCAGTGGAAATTTTTTTACTTTTTTAAATTGCAGACTACTGGCTATAAAAATGTGCTTTATGCAAATATATATGAATACATTTTATTTGTTTATATTAATGCTATAATATTATTTTATACACATTTTTATATTGATATTGCATACTGAGAACATAATTAATTAATTTTTTACACTAAATTTCAAAAAAAGGTACAGGGTCTTAAATCTTAACGCGCGTATACAGTTACATTAACCTTTGTTTAAAATATATTACACAACAATTAGGACAGTATATTATTTTATCGTAATAAAACCTTTTTCTAATTGTTTAACAAATTTATGGCATAAATTGTGGAAGTAAGATGTTACAGACTTTGCGTGTGCAACCTTTGTTAATGGAATAAAGAAAGTCATATGAGATTTAGGTACAGCACTTTTTAATTAAGCTTAACGTTAATTCTTTACTGGTGTTATTTTAACACCTTTGTCTAACAATACTTACAACACGATGGCATTTTTACGGTTTCTCCTAACGAGTTCCTTTCAATTACATTGTCGGTGTATTCTACATTTCCTTCATCAACAGCACTCCAATGCAAATTGCTCAAACCAAATTAACAATTAATAATTTGAGTTATATTGTTGCAGATTGTATAAATTGATGATATTGTATTAACTTGTGAAAATATTTTCAGTTGAAAGTGTATCTTTGAAATACGGGAAATAAATAAGAAAATAATGTAAAATCCACTTGACCCAACCGTACACAAACCGGACAGAAGGTAGAATGTGGTAGCAGCCAATGACGATCGATATTAGTTTGTTTCTGTACATGTGCGTGGAACCTAGCCTGGTGCTAGAAAATAAGCGAATTTTGTAATTTCGTATTGATTCACCTTAAAAAAAACCGCAGCATGTAAAACATTATTATTGCATCCATGTAAGAGGAGCTAAAATGTTTTGTGAAAAGTTTCACTAAACGCGGGTGTGTCTAGTGTCGACGTCACTACTCACCAGCTCCACGGATCCGTAGTGGCGGCGGCTGAACACGCCTCTCCGGGAGATGAGATCATTGGTGGACGAACTGGAAAAAAAGAAAAGAAAGCTTTTTTCAAGAAAAGAAAGCACTTTCAAGCATTCCTGACATTAATAAACTAAAAATAAAACTTCTTTTTTTTTAACTGACAAGTTTGAAGAAACTACGTTCATAAATTGGTGAACTCATACGCACTAACACTCGTATGAGAACTACGCATTGCAACGATACAAGTAAGAGTACAAAACCAGTCATGGAAGTGCTTACGTTTCTCAAATATTAAAAGTACAGTTGACTGAAGCTAAATGAACCCGCACATTTTAAGATTTGTATATGTACATTCATATTTTTACTGATATTTTTTATTATTTAATGCAATGAATACTATACTAGTATTTATAAGAATCCGTGCGATATATAAGATTTAATATTTTACTAGGCCACTATTGGGCTACTAATCTGAAATATAGATTATTTGGTACTATCCAGGTATTGTATACAAACCCAAAATCTCAATAAAGAATGGCGCATGTAGGTTACTAGTTCAGTTGTATTCTGACCCACTATGAACAAATAGTCACTAGAAAATATGGTTTTCAATATTGATAGAAATAATTTAAACAGACGACATGATATATCAGGTGCAATTTTTACTATAATGGTATAACACAACGCATGCTCTTAAATCGTCTCAGTTCATAAAACTAATTGGCAAGCTCAGAATTTTTTTTTACTAAATATGCTATCAGTTACCATACACAGTTTTGTCAGAATACTGAATGAATAAGCAAGTTGTCAGACTTTGCTTGATAATGGTCTGGCTGTTACGGTGGAGACAAAAACTTAACAAAAACTCATTAAGTGAATGAATTATTATTCGGGTTAAAATACACAACACTCTTTAAATTTCTCTGATTCAGTATAATTTTATGGTTTCCGACTAGTATGGATCAGTGATAGGCATCAAAATTGTTCACTGGACTACTGAGCAAACGAGTGTTAGTCTTATTTTAAGTAGTCTGTAGTCTATTTCAGAATATTATGTAGCAATATTGTTGTTTTTGGTAATAAAATAATAACTCTTTCTTTGAATACGTCTCAAAAATGTCAGTTCACTTAAGTTTAAATAAGTGACTAATCGCCACCTAGCGGTAAATCAGGGGACTCACTGCGTTCATAGAAATGCAGGTTTATATCCATAAACAATACTTTACAGTACGGCCCTGTTACCTAGCTAACTAACAAAAAAGTTCAGCAGTCCTTAAACATATTAAAAAAGATAGTTTATTTAGTTAAGCCCCACTGATAACGTTCCAGAGCTTGTCAACTTTTTAACTTTATTATTATTATTATTATTATTTTTGGTTTGTCTGAGAAAACCGACAACACCAAAGCAAAATAAGTTTCCTGTTGTTTTTAATGCTACTGTTTGGTATCGATGATTAGCACACAGAAAAACGATTGTGTTGTAACTCTTGGGTTCGGAGGAGTTGCCGCGCGCGCGGCGTGTTGAGATCGATGGCGGGTCCTCTTCCCGGGACGGAAGGCAGGCGGTGGCAGGTACGTTTGTAAACTACCCCTGTCCCGTTCCTCCCCTACTTTCCCCACCATCACCCCCGAGGCGCTGTCTGCGGGCGCGAACGATCGCTGCGGCAGTTCACTGACCGCCTGGCGGAGTTTAGGACTCCGCCCTAGCCCTCGCACGTGACTCGCCGTGCGGAAGTTTGTAAACATCGCGGAGATTTGGATCGTCACCGGAGAAACTGCGCAACTTCCCCACGTGGATTCAAAACGGAGCAGTTTCAGAAGTTGCACCTATTTCAAGCCCACTGATTCGCAGCATTGTAAACAGTTCCATATTAAGAGTGTTTATTCAAGGTTCGAATGAAGGAAATTTTTCAATTTTATTTTTAATGGTTTAGTGGGAAATGATAAGAAATGTAGGTTTCAAATAGTGATTTTGGAAGCCTTAGTTAATTTGGGTCTATTAAAAGGAACAATGCCTAAAAGGGAAATAAGTTCTCAAAACATGTTCGAAGATAATATACATGATTATTTTATTTCCTGAGCGGTGCATGCACAAACAAGTGGCACGTCGCGAGTGTCATTTACACAGCAACCAGTTCACTGTTATATATACGTGTTAGTGACAAGTCCTAACAAACAGTAATATGTTTGTTTGATATAGTGTTCCGTGGCACGGTCGTGCGTAGGGGCTGAAGTCGACGGGACGTCATATTAGTTTGGGCTCCGAACCACCTTGCCAGCAACCCGGTGCTCAATAGTATGAGTCTCACCGAGACTGGGGTAGAACCCACGACACTCTAGGATCCGTGACGTCTCAGCAATCAAGCACCCTGGCCACATTTGTGCTCCACGTATGGTGAGAAAGAAATAAACTCTCTTACGTAGAGAATTATGGTTCTTTAAAAATTAAAATGAAAAAAATAGTGCTTTTAACTTATTGACATTTTTTGGTGTAGGTTTTCTTTTTCATTGATTGGACATCTCTGAGATTTACTTCGCCACGCCTTTCTACGACAGTGGGTGGGTCAATAATTACTATTATTAAGATATACACGAGCAGCCCGTATCTCAGCTTCTTCCTAACTTAAAATGATATTGCCAAATATTCTGATTTCTAACCATTGATGTAAAAATTGGAGTCTATCGATAGTAATAATACACCGGAAAGTCAGTAAATCTGTTCAGTTTCTGAGGAATGATGTAAATATTTTCCACCTATTCCACCTATTCCATCTACTCGTACTGTTGAGTAACAAGATCGGAGAGTTCACGGGTTCAATGACCTGCAGGCTATACATGAAAACACTGCCAATCCATTCATTAGTTGCTGTGGTTTAGAAGAATAAATTGGAGTTTTGAATTGCCCAAGTTGGTTGGTTGTTGGTTCAGACTACCTTAACAGTCGGTCTCACGCGCCATGTTAATTTTTTTTTTCGTCATTAATCTTTTTTTTCCCCTAAAACTTTTACTTTGCACCTCCCTTACATTTTTTGTTCTGCACGTGCAAATGATTATAATTACGAAGACTTTATCGCCTTTTTACACCCATGATATTACATTAATTGGATATCTTTTCAAATTATTTGAGACATAAAAACAAATGTAAGGGAGGTATCCGGATAAAATAGCATAAATAGACCCTAAACGTGCGATACCGAGCCTTGAGGCCTGCTAATACGACCGTGGTGCGATTAATGACGTAGCAGTAACATTGTAGTTAATTGGCCGGGCCGGAACCCCCCGATCCTCCAACGTGCAGGTCCGGAGGTAGGAAGCTGCGCGAGCTACGTGACGGCAGGGAGAGCTCGTCACACGCGGGTTGACAAGGGGTCAGGGGAGGGGGGAGGGGGCTACTCTCCCCACCCTCCGTGGGCCTATCAGCGCTCGGCGCGCCGGCCGGATATGAGCGCCAAGGGCCTGGCACGGACAGTGACGCACAAGGGCGCAGGGCGGGGCTCAGCCAGGCCGATTAGCCCCCCAGGTTCATCAAGCTAGGGCGCCCCTGACCGCTCTGCACCCCGCGGCGCACGGGCCGAGCCTTGGCTCAGAGCTCCAACCACCATCCACTGGGAAACATACTTCATCACGCATGTGCATGCACTTACGTACGCGCCATAGAAGTTACAGTTTTTTTTTTATTTAAGACAAAGAACTATTTTAAAAATTTTATCGTAACAAAAATTCATTAAATAAATATTCGTTACACAATACTAATATAAACATGCGTAAGTAATGATATATTTAATTTAGTAAAATAATCGAGAACTATTTTAATTAGTAATGAAAACCAATAATTATGAAATAAATTTATTCTATCTTATTTATATTATTTATTTATTAAATTATATACAATAAATCATGAAGCAAATTTATTATAATTACGAGAACATATTCTCACTTACGTTTCTTAAAACTTGGGATTACTCTTTACTAAGACTGTTTTAGTTTATGAGATATATGTATATCAGGGTAGTTTCACTAACATAAAGTTCCATTTAGCACACCAATGAGTTTGGTATGTATTTTATTTTTTATGACAGTGTCTATAAATGGGTTTATGTTCATACATGTGGATCCGCCATCTTATTGTGAAAATTTCGTTGCACGGTGCGTGCGTATCGTAATGTAAAAATGATGAGAGTGAATTTTTACGATACTTGCAATGATGAATGCAGGTACATACAAATGAAAATTATAATATGCTTTTAAATTTATACTTTAGTGATTGATATCGAATATTGGCCCATGTAATTTAAAACATTTATTTATTGTGATTATTAGTGACATATATTGTTTATAAACTTTTTCAAGTGTATTTATACAAGTTAAATTACGTTAAACTTCTTTTTTGTGCTATGTGCCACGTTAAACATTACGGTTATGAACGACAACTTTGGTGACGCGCTAGTAAAAGTTATGTTGAAACTACAAGGTCTGTGCTATGTAAATACCATCCGTATTTATAAAATTGGTCCAGTCCTTTTATTATTTGCTTGTAAATTTAAAGTAATATTATATTATGCTAAGTAAGTGTAACTTATTACGCGTGTACATTTGTTTGTAAATGTACCAAATGTTAAATTCACGTTATCATTTGGAGACAGTATAAAATTGGTACTATTCAGAACCTACATATTCATGACATTTCCATCGCCTAATGATTTATTTTACGCTAACTAAAATACAGGAAGCCAATAAGAAGGTAACGAATATCCGGACAGAAGGTCAACTATGGCCGTAGCCAATGAATGACATTGGTTTGTTTGTACACAAGTGTGTGGAGCATAGCTTTGTGGTACAAATTAACGCGACTTGAGCAAGTAAAAAGTAATAATAATGTATTTTTTTATTTGCATGTGTTTTTTTACGAAAACTTAATCACTCAAATGTGTTAATCTTGTCATGAAATAATTTTTTTTTTTCACAAAAAAACACTAAGGATATATAACTAATTAATTAAAACTAACTTTGCCGAATGTAATTTCCTACTTCCGTGCATTTAGAATGTTAAATTTTCAGAAATATTTCTTGACAACTCAGGAAACAAATACTGTTTTTTACTAGTAAAAAACACACACACAGAAAAACAAATGTAGGATTCAAAAGCTCAAATATTGCCCGAATGAATGAAGTAAATTACTCTTTAAGAAGAAATAACGTTATTTCAATGAGCCAAATAGCAGGAACATTTATGGCAACTGATAAACAACCTTGGAAATAGCAGCAAAAACAACAGTCGGAAAAAGTGTTAAAAACAGTCAAATATGGTGATACCACAGAACAACACATTGTTAATCATAAGTGTAATGACTCTCATTGCAAAAATCGTTAAATGGTTCGAAGAACTCATTAAATAATGCATGAACATATCATACTAAACGCTGCAAGAAATTCCATTGTTGACAAAAATACGAACCAGCAAATCTTTTATTATATTTCCCCATATTTTGTCATTGTTATTATCTATGACGTTTTTTATGTGATTAAAATATAAAATTAGTGGATTTAAAGTTTTTTACGAATTTTGCGGCACATAATTTGTAATTTGAAAATAGCCAGGCACGCGTTCATAACCAAAACTTTCAGGTTGATTACTTGTGCCAGAACAACTTAATACAGGTTTTTTTTTGTGATTCCACAATTGGATCGAGTGTCAACATTTGTTTCTGTAGGTCCATTTTTTTAAATTTAATACAAAAATATTTTTCTTGTACCTGAAAAATAAAACTGAAATCCAACCGTGCACAAATCCAGAAACCCCGTCTAGCTCCATATGGTTAAGATACGTGCATTTGTTTTTCCAGACCTGCAGTGCTACGTCAAACAGGGCCAGGAGTAAGATTCCCAAGGGTTCAAACTCCCTCCCGCATATTTACTTCCCCCCATCGCCCTCAACACCTTCCTCTCTCTCTTCCCTTTGCATAGGGCCCGGCCATTATCCGGCACTTAAGGGCCCCGCCTACCCGCGGGGATATCCGCGTGATAGCGCCACAATCGATACGGCGCTAAGGACGCCGCTCGCTGGTGCATTGAGTGCGGTTTCGCCTCTACGCGCAGTGCTGTGGACTCGCAGTTTGTTCACCGCGCGGGGTTCTAGCATTTTAATGTTTGCTTGCTTCGTCCAGTGTGTTAATGCCGATGGTCACTTTCTCTTAATAGTCAGGCTAGTTTAGTTCTTGGGCTGCTGAAAAAGTAAATAAAAATTTAAATATCATTATTCACCATTTTATTTGTGCTCCATTGATATTTCATTGAAATAAAATCTTCCCCAACCCCTTAAAAATGGTGAGCGAGTCTCTCAGTATTCACCAGTGATGTGTACAATCTAACCTCGGTAACGAGCAAAATCATGTTGTGTTCTCATGTTGCAAATACACTTATAATACCAAACTTGGGCATCGAACACGAAATTTAAGGTAGACATCTATAAAACTAATGCCTAGCGTTATATATATATATATATATATATATAGACACACACACACACACGCAGATTGGGTTTTCAAATACATTTCTGGACGCTAATCACACGTGCTTTCTCAACCCGCCGCAAGAATTCGCTGACGGAATCGTTAAAGTGGCTCGCCACCATCACGCGCAAAGAGCAGCGCGTTCGCTACGTCGACTATTGAGCCATTCTTTTAGCATGAATAAATTTAAAATGTTATAAAATGGCTCCCAAAAAAGCGAAAAAGACTTGAAATATTACTAAACCTGAGGTTGAACCTGAATTTCGTAGATAAATTTTAATTAAATTCTGCCAATCTTGTTCAAATTCATCAAATAGAAAAAAAAAAGATAAGTTTCCCTTTGTTATTAAGGTATTTTGTTCGTGCCACCTACCACAGATAGCAGCACCGTTGATAGCAATTTCGTGTTACACATTTCCGTTGCATTTACGAAATTACTCACACCAAATGCAGTATACAGAGAACATACATATTAAGTTTGAAGAAGGAACAAAATAGGTATAGCTTTCTAATTATGTGTGAGGTACTGGAATTTTATTTCACCATTGTGCTTTTATGTCATTAATTTACGAGGGTATATGATCGAAAATAATTATTGTGATTTACAAGTAATTGAAATATACTGATCGGGTTTTAAATTTTGGTCGTCCCGACTACAGTTACAATTATTTTATAAATGTGCATCTAACGCGGCTCCACTTAAGTGGAGATAATATAAATAAATCAGAATAAAAAACGGTTACATGTATAAAATAAAACTTTTAATGGAACTAGAATACTAAACATTAGTTAAAATCAATCACGTGGCTTCAAATGGAAAAATTAATATTCAATGTGAACGATAGGATGATAAATTTCAATAACTTTACGATTCCTGTAATTAAAAACGACATCTTGTATTTATAAATTCGAAAAAATATATTTCATAGCAATTTCTGTTTTTCTTCAGTAACAAATGAGAAAAAGCAAAATCTTCCTACTCTTAAATGGTTGGAATTATTATTTTTAGTAAAGCATTGCTATTTTAGGTGAATGACAGACACTTTCTCATTGGCCCGTTAAAGTGAGGAGCGAACGTCTTTCGACTATTATAAAAAGCAGAAAAATAAATAGCGCAGACACGAATGCAATTAATTGAAACCTAACATCTGATGTTTTCTAGTGATAAAATATCATTACTACAATCAAGATACCAAAAACATTGTAACAAACATACCGGTAAGCTAATCAAACAAACCATGTAGCACCAAGTGTTTCAGATACGTTTCAGAAATGTATTGTTACAACTTAAAACCCATTTGCATCTACAAGCGTATTAGTACGCAGCTGTTCTTCTGGCCGATAACGCCATAGGCGTACTGGTACGCAAAATGGCTAATCTGCCCGAAAAACTTGAAAAAATCCCTTTAGAATGAAAATAACCCCTCAGAGTACTAGTATTGTTATAACAAAGGTATATTATCGTGAAACTTAAACTATTTTTAAAATTTTATTTCAAGAATAAAAATATAATGAAAATATAAAATAACTTAAATAATAGTAATATATAAAAAAGTTTATGGATTCCATGGTATGTCTAACATTACAGTGAGTGGATGCAAATGGGTTAAGGATCGGCATTACATGCTATTTTGGATGGTTGCATTTTCAAACCATTATTTTTGTTTTGTTAAATAGTTTATGTACGGATACTAGCGTAAGCCAGCAAACGCTATTTTCAATAAATTATGCTAAATCAATTTTCGCCATTAAATAATCATTCAAAGAACGTATTCCTCCGGATGTCTCACTATATAAGAATTGCAAATTGCTATTTGTTTAAGTACTTAAAATTATTGCATTTCTGCTAGCATCGTGGTCACTCATTATGTTAAATATATTTGTGTTTCTTTAGAAAGGTAATTTACGGAAGGTTAGTTTGAAAGTATTTTATTTTTAATATTTATTCTTTATTATGTGCAACTGGGAAAGTAATCAAACATTTAATATGTCGAGTTAATAGGAACAATTGCGCGATGGAATGAATGTTTCTGCAACATAACAGAAACGTAGCATATTCTATCACAGTCATGTGTGTAGCAACGGCAAAAAAAATTGCAGCTCCAGGCTTGCCAATCACACGGGATGAAATTTTCCTCGCTGAAACGTCTGCGCCTCCGGGAGACTGACGGAGAGAAACCCCCCCCCCCCCCCTTTTTTTCCCCAAAAGGTAGCCCACCTTTTGACGGTGAGAAAAAGTTTGGATGATCCACAAACAAGCCTGGCTTCCAGGAACTTTTACCGGTGCAAAGCACCAATCTGCACAGTCAACATATTGCCTCTTCTTTCCCAGTCATTTACAAGACATCCTTCTTCGCAGAGTTGCCAGCTTAGCGATTTTGTGGCAATATGTAGTGTTTTTCAAAGTGCTCGGCGACAAAGTATTTTGTTTAGCAACTTGTGAGGTTTATATTACGGGTGATATTTAATGACATTTTTTCTTGTGTAAATTAATTAATTATCTTCTTTCAGGACGTTACACATAAGGCTATATATTATAATTCACACAATAATGCAATGTAGTTGCCGTTTTATTTTTATATAATTAAGTGTAACTAAAATATAAATACATAAATTATTCAACATCTATGAACCGTTAAAATAATTTTACCATTTTTTTATATTTAGAACTTTACGTATCATACTGTTATCGCATATTATATAAATTTGAATGGTTCAGTATGAACATTAAATGCTTTGTATATACTTAAGTTGAAAGGCTAAGACATAATTATCTTCTGTCACTATACCCGACAAACTAAAGCTATTTTAAGACAGGGCGTTACCCACTGCTTGATAGTTGAATGGGCCATAGTAAAAATAATCTTAAAGACGCAATTGCACACATTAAAAGACTTAAGAAAGGATTTTTAGTACAATATTTTGTGTGCCAATATTGATATTCTTTCTGCCATTTATTGATAGGTATTTACAAAAAAAAGTTTTAAAAAAACCTCAAAAGAATCTACAAATATATAAAAATGTATTTTTGAGTTTTTTTTTGTTTCAGAGAAGGTACTCATTTGTTTTATATTTTTTACATTAAAGTAATTATTTTTGGTGTTTTAGCAACGTTTCTATATTTGAATGATTATATGTATCTCACGTTTAAACGAGTGATTGATTCGTGTATTAACGCATAAAATAGATTTTAAAAATAATTAGATGAACTAACATTCAGTGAGATGAAAATAGAAACTCTTACCAGCGATTTTAAAAGTACTAATCAATTCTTACCCGAATTGAAATAAAAATGATGTTTTGGGTAATCATTCAGCAAATTCACTTAGTTCAGAATATGTACACATAAAAGAAAGTCTATTTAAAAACATTCTTTATCTAAACTATTTTTCGTTCGTTTTTGCTTTGTAAATATTAAGACTGTAAAGGAATAGATCTTATAAACATTTATTATTTGGCAATTTTTAGTATACTTATATTTGCTTAAAAAATGCAATGCAACAAATCAGGCTGTTTCTTATGTTACTTGAATTATTTAAATGAAACGAGCGTTGTGGGGTATTTTTTTTAAGAAGCAGTTCTATCATTTCAAAATAAAAACCAAATGAGATTCCTGTATCACTCCTTCCGATTGCTTTTCCATACTATTGACATTTAGATACGGACAGGAATATGGCTCTTTCCTGTAACTCACAGCGGGAAAAAAATCGATTTACACCTTCCTTGTTCATAAAACAACTTCTGCATATGCGAACCGCAAAAAGCTTTTCATTACCTCCTTTACGACCGGCGGTAAACTCGGGAGAGGGGGGCGGGGTAAGAGTGCACTGAAGTTGCACCAAACCGTAAAAGAAATGTGTCGAGCGCTTTTTTTCCAGCCATGATTACTGAATTCGTGAACCTACTCCTTTAACCAGGCATGTTAACTGAAAATATTTGCGGTTTCAATGACCTCTAGGATATACTACATGATCATCTGTGTATTCGGGACGATTACACCTGCTCATTGGATAATGAATCGCGATACCTGTTAACTGGGGTGTTTGTTATTCGATACTTCTTTCGTTGTTGAGGTTTATTCATTCGCTCAGAGTCCTTCAGACAAATGTGGTTCAATTAATGAAGCAGCAAAAAGTTAAACTCATTTTGATTCTAGCCTATCGCGAGTTGAAACTGCGAAATTACCGTTCTCTAACTATTATTGATTGTTCTTTCATTTTTTTAACCTTTAATCAGTCATTCTACATCCGAGCGTTCTTGAAACACGTCACGACAATTACACCGCTATTCGCCAATATTCCTGTTAAGTGTCGTCGAGCGTGGTTGGTACTTGGATGGATGACCGTCCAGGAACACGCATTTACAGCGGCTCTCTTCGTCGGGGTTCGATGCGGCTTAAAAAAGATTAGAGCGTCAGGAACAGACAGTGGCTCACTACATAATTGAAACAATAAATCTTTCAACTCTGACGTGAAAGTAACGCGTTTATGCATATTTGCATAAACATGTAAAGGTACGTTAAAAGTTTTTGTGCCTCTTTAAATGTTATGCGTGAAAAAACCTTTAACATGTATATAAAAATATTGCTTTTGATATTTTTTCTGCCTGATTTAAGAATAATTAAAAATATATATATTATTAATATCTACCATTAGGTTCACTGGAAAAAAAAACTTCTTGTTATAATTTTAAACTAGACAATTCTAGGACATTAGTGACATTACTAACAAATTATTATTTTATTTAGAAATTATTCATATTATTTGGTAACATTCAGTTTAATTCTTGTACTCATATGACAATCACTGCGTTTTAGCCATAAATGTTATAGCGGTGTATCTACATGACACAGTCCTATCTTTCAGACGTTTTCATGCAAGTGTTTTGCACAACATCGACACATCAGCGATGTCCTAATTGTTAATGGTGTACACAAACGTGCACTTGAACAAATTAATATTTTCTTTTAAAATTACGTTGGAACTCTAATACAGAAATTAATAACAGGGTGCCAGAGGTATACCACATGTGAAAATAAAATAATATACTTAATAATTATTTTTATTAAATCAAACATATCAACATGAAGAACCTCGAGTCATAATGTCATAAAAACAAATATTAAATAACTAACTTAGTCCAGTCTATGGGATTTCGTAGACAACCTGACTCTTAAACAAAATAAATGAAAAGTATTTAAATTCCTGAAAGTGTTCACATCGTAACAGTTTTGGGGTTGCTCCGGCTTGCTCGAGCACTAGATTCCTAGCTTCTGGACCTCTGAACCTGTGTGTGATTAATTTGTCGTTCGTAATTAAATTGCCGATATTTGCCGAAAGTCAATAGTCACGTAATTTAATAATGAATTAAAGTTTGTCCTAATAATGTTCAATGAAGTTGACGGTAAAATTTATGTTAGCGTCCCTATACAAGGACGATAGAGGCAATACTTATCTCTGGACGATTATGATCGTTCAGAAAATACATCGCAACTCACGGAAATTGAATGCAAGCCCTCTATATTCAATGTCAGGACGTCTCTGACTATTGCCCTGTATGCAGACGTAATTTCCACAGTGCTAACGCCGAAAATAGACTCGCCACATATAAATATTCCCGCAGGGAATAAATTAACTTCACCACGCACTAAATGGCGTCATTTTCCACTCTTTTCTTCTTCTCTCTTGCTTAAATGAATTGTTACTTGAAATAGGCCAATCAAGGCCGCGACACGTACGCGTCCTTTTTCCCTAGGCCAATAAAAAGTCACTTTGACACAACCATAGGCTCGTCGAAGCTGTTCCAAAGCCACCCGATTATTTATATCAGCAGTTGTCATGACGACGCAGCACGAGCTGCGCGCGCCGCCATGCGAGAAGCAAAACAAGACACTGCCGAAAGTTCGGGAAGCGGAATTAACCTTGAACGTAAAACAATAACAAACAGTTTCAGTTAGTCTGATAATACCGTAGTATTACAATGGTTTGCTCCGTGCCACCATTTTCTGCAAGATACTGCAGAAGAACAGCTGCGGCAAAGTTTGCAAGACATACGTTAACGTGACGAATGATTTAAATGCAGTTGACGTTTCCGTAGCCTTAAACGTGATGAAGCGAATTTTTTTTAGAAAACCATGCAGATGCAAAATTAAAGTGACCTAGATTGAAGCCGCAGCGACAGCAATATGCGGAACAGAAGAGTTCGTGTGAACACAAAGCAAGGATGATTGTAACCATAACCGATATCCGACGTCTCATTAAGACCAAATTAGCTATTCAGTCGTCAAACTGTTTCACAATGTTCTCGTAACCGAGGCGAAGTTTCCGTCCCATTTGAGAGCAGTTTCGCTCGCCGGTAGGGAATATGAGAGTGATTCGATACGCCCGCTTTGATTGGCTGTGGTCTGCAATCTCCCTCCAAGTGGGTTAGCAGTCGTTGAATATTTAATGGGTTCCAATAACCACAAGTTAACTCACGTTTGGATCTCTCCAGCCTTAGTACTTATTTTCAAAATAAAATGTCGCTATAAAGTTAAAGGATAATTGTCAATTGTTTGACTATTTTTCTAACAATATTTTGTTTGGCGTGTAAAAAGCTAAAATGGGGGAGGCATTTTTCACGAAAAAATCTGAACGCCTATTAAACTGCAACAATCTATATCCGTACCAGTGGTTCCTTTGTGATTGGCGGCCACATGCAAGAAACTACATTGCCTTATTTAACTCAGCCACTCAGGACGAATTGGCTTTCATACTGAATTACTGGGATTGGAGTTGCAACAGTAGACATGTACCTGAAAGAAACTCGCCTGATCAGGAAACACTGATGTTGCTTCAGTGTTTTAACTTTCATTTACTCTCGGAATTTCTTCGCGAAAAATGGATATCCCTAGGTATAGTAACTTCAGAACTATCTATATTAGCGCCGAGATTGTCTGCACCATAATGTAACATTTATTTAAACCCTGCATGTATGTCTGCAGGCATGAAGTGTTTTTATTATTAGATTCAGGAAAATACCACGGATTAATTTCACGATAAATTTCACGATATGAAAAAAAATAAAAAAAATTCTAATTTTGCGCTGCTTATGCCATTGGGTTACGGTTTTCCTTGAGGACTCTGGGCCAATGGAAAACACTTTATGCAAAGTAACGCTGGACCATTAGTGACTCAGTAAACACGTATCACAACTTCAGCATTCAGTGACTGGGCGACATTTTTCCATGAGGCGGAGAGTTTGAAAATATAATTATGATGCCAAGACAAAATATATTTCGTCAATATAGTCCCGCTAAATATATTTTAATGACAATATAATGTGGCTTATAAGGGTCACTGAAATGTCGTCGTCACACATAAATGCTTTTGCCGAGACTACGAAATTATTTTTTTTATTAGAAGAATATGTGGTGGGGTGTTTGTTGACAATTGCTTTTGTGGTTTCCATTTTCTTCCCAGTGCACAAACTAGTGAATTTTCCGGTGTATATTAATAAAAAAGAATGATTCTTATAAAGCTCAATGAAGCACAACACGAGCTTTTTCGCAGGTCAAATATGTTTTACACACGATAATTTTGTGTTCAAATCTAATTTTTTCCCAGCAATTAACCGTAGGAAAAATGTGGTGTGAAAGGAGAACGGAACAGATGCGTTATAGCGTTATAGCATAGGTTTACGAGACGGCAGTACTTTATTACAACGGAAAAAAACATAAGTAGAACGTTATAAACATATTTAATTATTGTTCAGTGTGCAGGGATTTAAAAATCCGCTATTAAAATGACCCCTAGGAAAGTATACGTGGTTCTCTATGTACTCGGGAAAATTACACCTGCTCATTGGCTAATGGCTCGTGAAACCTGTTAACTGGCATGCTTGTGTTTCAATACTTCTTAAGATGAAGGTTATTTATTGGCTCAGAGTCCTTCAGACCAACTGTGGTCAAATAACTGAAGCAGCAAAAAGTTAAAATTATTTGGAGTCTAGCCTATCAGGAAATTATACCGCAAAATTTTCCGGTCTCTGTTAATGGTGTCCCTAGAGTCTATATGGGTACAGACTTGTCAAATTCGTGTTATTTTGTGACACTTGTACATAAACAAACCAAAGTCTTTCCTTCATTAGCGGTTTCCACATTCTATCATCTGTCCGGATTGCATTTGGTTGGGTAAAGTGTATTTCCGTTAATTTCATATTGGCTTCCTGTATGGCAGTGTGCGTCAAAGACCCAAGAGCAGGGCCATCTACTTTCCGCGAGAAGATGTCAAGACCAGCTGCGTGTTAAACCTTCTTAGCATTGTCTGTTTTTTTCTTTAATGGATGGCTTTATTTCAAGAATATGTCTACTTTCAGCATGCTAATCACAGCTGTCTAGTGCGGAAGCAAACACGTCCTGAAAGTCCCGGACAAATATGGAAATGGCTTCTCTTGCCGACAGCCGCCAATTAAAAGGAAACAATCGCTAGCACAGGCATACTTATTAAAGTCTAACTGGCGATCATATTATTTCGTAAATAAATAATATATGTTCTCCAGAATATAAGAAATTTTTTTTTCTAAATGTATAGTCGTATCAAATTTAGTCTCCCCCAAAAGAAACGCGAATTTTGGAAGTCTTTTTTATTAGAGAAACTTTATTTCTAATGGAAGGACCGGTGTGGTTCAGGAAAGGTTTGCCTTTATGGTAGATTAACCACGGCAACGGTAGTTACACATAACCGGATGGTTTCTTTTTTTACTTAAAATAATTGATAACAAGGTTACACTCACAACTAAATTATTGATGCCCAGAATTTCTTTCATCCCTGCGCCTGCCACGCATTCGTAATGACTGCGTAGCAATGCTTATCACGAAACGACTGGTCACTCAAACACAATCACACAATATTATTGTTGGAAACTCTGAACATTAACGTGCAGTCACATCCGAGAGGAGGGTTCATGGCCCAATCTGGCCTCCGCATTTCTTGACACGGAGAGGACTGATGGACTTCTCGAAGTTACGAAGCAGCTGTGAGCGGATTAGTAAAACCTCGCAAACTATGTTGCAAAGTTTGTGAAGGAATAATGGGACAGAGACAAAACACAATTGTGCAGGATGTAACTAGTGTGTTCCAAAATTGAACAGCTTTAGCCTCCGTCGTTAAAACCTACATCAAATTGTTTTACGTGTATTTCTGCCATTGTCGTTCATTAAAAAGTGCTTGTAAATAACTTCACGTGGTTTTCAATGTTCGGAAACAAACATCATGTGATGCTTTGCAACTGAAAGCTGGGAAGTAGGTATATTTTACCTATTCATTTTATAGTGAAAAATAATCTTCCGGTTGAGTGTAAATACCGTTGGGTGGTTCATCTTCCATAAGTGAAAACCTTTTCAAACCTCTGAGATCCTTTTGTCAGAATCAATGGTACACTGAAAGAGGGAAAGTTTGTAGAGACAAATTTTCATTCCCACAAGCCTTAATAAGGACTTGCATACTTGGCGTTATTGTTTCGAGGCATTCTAAAACGAATAACTTTGTACATTTGAGTAAAATTTTCACTGATACACGGGTCTTTGACGCACACTGAAATATAGGAAGCTAATTATAAAATAACGAAAATCATGTGCTATCATGACAAATGGTAGAAAATGGCAGCAGCCAATGAACGAATGTTACAAGTGTGTTGAGCCTAGCTTAGTTCATAGAAATAACATCCATTTAAAAGCCATTATCCATATAGACTTAAGATACAGTTTTATGACAAGATACCAGATAAAAATTCGCGTATTCTTTTCGTGATACGCTAGAATTCAAATGCAATAAAAGTTTTGCTGCTTTAGTGATTGGAACCATTTTTGTCTGAAGGACCCTGAACCATTGAATAACCCTCAACGAAGGAAGTATCGAATCACAAGCATCCCAGTTGACAGGTGACGCGAGTCAGTAGCTAATGAGCAGGTGTAATTTTCCCGATTACATGGAGGCTCGTGGAGTCCATCCTAGAGGTCAGTGAAACAGTGAATTTTCCAGTTCCTATTTATGATGGGTGTTTAGTTTGGTGCTGTGATATTTTTGAGAACCGTCAAGTTGGCGACGACGAGTCGCTTGACGCGGACTCCAGTCGGCTACAAGACTCCCAAACACTGAGCGGCCACTCCTCCCTCCCTCTCTCGGTCGAGTGGTCAGGAGGCTCGCCTCGCTCCAAGGCTATAGCCATGTCGATTCCCGGCGGCGTCACGGCCTGGTTCCTTGCAGATGGGAAACGTGGCGGACGATTCCGGTGAGTTAACTATCGTTCCCCGTCAAGGGCGGACACATTGTAAGACTTTTGGAGGGACACCGAAAGTCTGAATACCAACTCTTCAATAAAATCATGGAGATGAAACTTAATATCAGGATACTTATAACTTAGTCTATATATTATATCCAGAAAAATAATTTTTTAGAAGGGGCCGGCAATTTTCAAGAAAAGAATTTGAATGCCTTTTAGGCTACATCAAGTGTACCCGCACGAGAGGTTTCTTCCTTGTGATTGGCGGCCGTCTGCGAGAGAAGTAGTTGCCTTATTTGACAGAGCCACTCAGGACGCGTTTGCTTCCGTGCTGAATTACTGTGATTGGAGTTGTAACAATCCACATGCTTGAAATAAATCATGAAACACAGTCGCTGGTACACTGTTTTAACTTTCAGATAGTCTCGGAATAATTTTGCGAAATTTTCATGCCCCTAATTATTAGTTATGCATCCGTATTTGATAAGAATTTTAACATAAAAGTAGCCCAAAACTTCCTTCAGGAATATTTTTATCAATTTCATTTTTATCCTTCTGGAGGGGGGGCATGTACACCCGTTCCCGCCTGAATCAACTTCTGTTCCCCGATCCCCCATAACAAATTCTCCATTCTCATCTCGCAAACCACCTTCCCCAATGTCTGTTATAATCTCGATGTCGATGAGAATATATTCCGTATGTTACGCAATCACAACATCCTCTCACGAGAAGCTTATTTACTTCGTCTACTAATACCTGTAACTGACCGCATATATTGCGGAAAATTCTTGCATATGTAGTTATTTTTTTATATATATGGAGGCCTATACCTATTTAAAGGTATACTAATACGAATACAACTTATAGTTGGTTATAAAATCATGATAGGCAAAGATAACGTGACCTGGATTAGGTATATTATCGCTTGTAAAAATTCCAAAATGTCGTTGACAAAACTCGCCAGCTTACGATCGTGGATATGGCGAGTTGAATCGAAGAGCGTTAAGGTCGCAGCGCAAGGTTAATAGCGAATAACTTCCCTGATAGTCACGTACTCCATAGGAAATTCCACTCCGAACTTTCCAGACACGCCATGAAAAGGGGGAGGTTCGGTACACTACTAGCCTCCATGCGTAACTTTCCTATGATGAGAGAGAGAGAGAGAGAGAGAGAGAGAGACGGGTCGGGGAAACCTTTAATCGCCTCAGCTCTCCTGCTGATCGGCGTTTATAGCACGAGAGTGGTGGCAGTTTTACAGTTTTATGGGCCATTGAGTGTGAAGTTTCAGAAGCAGAATGTGAGTGGATAAAAAAACTCACGCGGATTAACTAGTATATAAAATGATCAACTGCTACGGAAACTTCATCAAAATAAAACGTTTTTCAGTTATTTCAAGTTCGAACCAACGTTAATAACGTATTGAGTCAGAAGTGTTTTTTTTGTTTAATTTCTATAGGTTTGTAAGTTAATTTAACAAGAGTTAAAAATTTAAATTAAAAACACTTTTATGTTTTTTCTTAAGATGGAATTATTTGGTTTATAAGATTATTTTTGTATACCGACAAGGTTTTTTTGTTTTAATTTATTTTGTAGTTTTGTACAAATATATTGACACTTACTAATACACAATTACACTTTCAGATAGGTACTCAAAAGTTTATTCCGTAATAGTGAAAAAATTTATTGCTAAATGTAATAAAAGTAATAATTTTAAAATTATTCGTCTAGGAGTATCAAACATATAAATTACAAATACTAAGCAAGGATTCAAATTATTGACTAGATTTAGGTACATAATAATTTTGAACAATAAAACTTGGTCGTCTATAAATCACATCTTATTTATAAAGATTTCAAACCATTTACGTGATATTTAATAAATATGTTATCATACCAGTCTGTTTTAAGGATTGTAATGAAATAAGGCACTAAGCCACTTATAGAATAATGATTTCCAAATAAATGTATTTTATTAATGTTCACGCATAGGATCGAACATACGACCTACGTCACAAGAGCGCATCGCCTTAGCGAACACTGCTCCTAAAGATTATATTGGTTGCAAACTAGTGTCTGTGAATTATTAGCAGGAGCTGAAAACATTTGTGGGTTCATTGACCTTCAGAATAGACTGCACGGTCTTTTCCACACTCGAAGAGATGTTACCCCATCATTGGCTGGTGATTTGTAAGATGTCTTCACTGGTTTGTCTCTGATTCAACACTTCTCCGGGTGAGGATTCCTCATTGGTCCACAATAGTCCGCATAAACTGTGAGCCAACAGCAGACGCGGCATATTGGTATCAGTATTTTAATCCTAGCATAACGCAAAAAAAACATCCACGAATTTTTCCGGTTCTTAAATATTAGGAATTTCGTAAACTGTTTTTTGGGCAGCGAGAAGATTAATCCGCAAAGATGATGGTAAATACATTATTCAAGAATTAATACCTGTTAACAGTAATTGAGTTTTCATCCATAATTTTAATTGAAAAGTAAAAAAAAAAATATTCTAAACCATTGTAAAATATCTTCACAATATTTACTTTTACAAACTTAAATTTTTACTGGACAAATTAGAATGTGTTCTTACTATATGAAAACTATTAGTACAGTGAAATTGTCGATATTCAATATACAATGAAACCTTTTTGGAATGCTCAATTATCTGCAACGGTCACATTTTTAAATGCGTTACTCATAATTGGCTCTATAATTTTTCTCCTTGTTTATGACTAGTTAAAGTTCCTCAAAGGCATTTCAATATCACTGTATTTCAGTAATAAGGGACTGGAAAAATTCACTGTTTGAATGAACTCTGGAATAGACTCCACAATCCCCTATATACTCGAGCAAATGCTACCTGCTCATTGGCTTCTGACTTCTGAGACCTGTCAATCAGGGGGGCTTGCGATTCTATACTTCTTTGGTTGAATGTATTTCAATGGCTCAGAGTCCTTCTGAAAAACTGTGAGCCAATTACAGAAGCAATATGAAGGTACATGTGTTTGGATTTTTATCATAACACGATATGAATCCGCGTATTTTTCCGCTCCCTACCAAACATAAACGTGCATATATATATATATATATATATATATATATATATATATATATATATATATATATGTATGTGTGTGTGTGTGTGTGTGTGTGTGCGTGTGTGTGTGTGTGCGTGTGTGTGCTTCAAGTCAATTTTCCAACCCACCGATTCTGCCAAATAAATGTGGCTCTAGTTATTGGTAGAGACATGAAAAATTAGTATTGTTGATTGGATGGAGGTTCAAATAAATGTAAACCTTTATACGATTGGACTGTGTTCTGGTTGTACCATTGGAAGTTTTACTCTCCTCAAAACACAAGGGTTTAGTAATATTATTAAAACATTTAACTGATCATATCACCAGCAATCCTACCAGAAGGTAAAATGTCAAAGCGGCTGAACTACGATACGACCATATTTTATTGTTTAAACGTATGTGGATTTCAACCAAAAATTAGCAGAAAATTTTCTGGTCTCTAGCTACTGATTTCGATGTTGCAGACAAATTAGTTAGAGCTAACATAGTACTTTTCTTTTATTAGATGAACATTAGAGCAAAAGAAAAATAAAGTGGAAATAATGACAGAGGATACATCCGCAGCTCTTGGTTATTTTATCTTGGCCATGATTTGTACGCGAGTGAAAAGAAGTCAAAACCAGGGCCCGGGAAAACAATCCCTGCGTGTTTCAGTTCTTCCGGAAGAGTACTTCACGTCCCCTTCGCCTTCCATCGGGCTGCACTCATCGCCACTCCCTTCCTTCGCTTTTTTCCTGACCATTCTTGCCGCTCATCCCGCCTCTTCCTTCTCCCTATCGCTGCTCCCTTACATCCCCCTGCGGACGGCCTTTAAGTGCCCTCATCCTCCTCACCTTCCAAGTCACGAGTTCAGGGGCGGTGGGCGATGGAGGGGGAGGGTTGCATAAGGAGCGAGGGACGACAACCACGCTCTGCTACCATATTCCAGCGATCAATGCCCCGCGCGCTGTGTGTTGCACTTCGCCTGCGACTCGGACGGGGACTCACAAAGAAGCGGATATCGACTGAAGCTCTCACAATACCTCTTTCTTAGCGTGGATGGAAAACGACGTATTGCAAAAGATTTCAGCTTCTTTTATGTTGTGGAACTTGTATGAAACCCTAACTATTATATAAAACTTCAAAAAGATACCATCGGCTGAGAATATAAACTTTTATCTCATGATCAGCACTGATAAATGTTCTTATAGCTATGAGGATACACAATATACATTTACACCAAAATCAATATCTATGCCGAAATCATAGATGTTTAGAACTGTTATAAATACTAAAGTATAGGAACAAAACGACTTTTATATACCTGCTAAGCCTTTATTATCTGATATACCAGGTTTTCATTCTAAACTGATAATACACCAAGTAATTTATGTATTAAATTTTAAACGGTCATTGGATAGTCAGAATTATTTTGCAAAATTTTACTAAGGATTTTATAGTTTTGATGTCTAGGTGGTAGAAGAGAAATTTAGTTATGCTGCTGCACTAGTATATAGCCATGATAATCAGCATTAGCCACTATTATAGCCTCAGTTATTAGACTCTCGAGTAATGTATGATGTGGGCGAGTCTAACTTAAGTCCACATATCCGTTAACAAGTTATTGATATTTGGCCATAAAATGTGAATACTCGAGAAAACACTACTGTTCACTTTTCTAGTTGACGAATGGTGTGATTATAACCCGAGACGATTTGGTGAGAACAAGTGGTCTGAACACTTCACTGTACCACCATGCACCCAGTGGAAAAGCTGAGTTAACATTCAGGATTATAAACATTTATATAAACATTCAATACTTTTATTATAATAAGCAAACAGGAAAAAATTATTATTACCATATGTTTTTAGCCTGATATATAAGATTTCATTGTAAAACCTTGCTTAACCACCAAGACACAATTGGTTGAAGTACCAATTTCGAATTTCGGTATGAAAGGTTCTAATGCCTCCCTCACACAGGTGAGGCATGGAAGGGAGCGGTGGTGTTGAATAAAATATAAGTTTTAGTTTAGTTAGTAAGCCTCTCCTAAATAAGCACACTAGCATTGTTACCAGTAGACCCATTTCACCGGTAACGTGAGTGTTTACCCCTAACTGTGGGGCAACTACTATGTGCCGTACTTGTGACTTAGTGACTGTGCTCTGTCTTTACCCCTGATTTTGCCACCGTCCACCTCCGTGACGTCACTCTGCCCGACCGCAGCCTGATGCTTCGCTAGTATTGGTAAGCCCACTTCGCCACAGCCAGTTTTTGAACTTAAATTTATTTAGATTCATTATTGGACTTTAAATCTAAGATCTAGTCATAGTTGATGATAGGTGTGGAACACACTTTGTACTAGTGTTTTTGTCGAAGGAATAAGTTGGTATTATCTTTGAAAGATTTGTGCAATGGGAGTGCATGACTTGATGTAGGCTTTTGGACATACGCCATTGCTTAGCACATGTATGTCTGCAGAAGAAAACTACAAAAAAAAAACACAAATGACAAAAACACAAATTAAGCAAAAATTGCTGTCGTCAGGATTTAACGCCACACAATGTTCCACAACAGGAATATGGTCAACAAACAAGGAAAAAACAAAGAAAAATGGACTAACAGAACTAAAAAAGCCCCACAAATGATGACAGCACAAAAATTCCGAACCCAAAAAAAGTTTGTGCTCGAGTTGGTGACTGATACTCACTCGGTGATTTACCTGGTATGGATGACGAGTGACAATAGTTTTATTCATTTACTGTATGTTTGTCTTTGGGGATGCTACGAGTCCAGGCGTGGTAGGTGGCGATGCTGGGTAGGCTGGCACGGTCCAACGAATGTTCTTGAATGTCCACATTTCTACACACATAATATGTGCACTTTGTTTTCCTGTTCTAGCTGACGACGTTGGTGACAGGCCTTACATTTCCGTTGGTTGCTTAATGAATGTGAAGGAAGCTTATACTCATCGCGGAAGCAAACGCGTCCTGAGTGGCTGAGATAAATAAGGCAATGGAGTTTCTTTTAGTTGGACATCAATCACAAACAAGAAACACTGGTTATGGTATAACTTGTTGCAGTCTAATAAGTGTTAAAAAAATTTCGCGAAAATTTTCGGCCACTATACATTAGATAATCTGTGGCCCAATCACTGAAGCAGCAAAAATGTAATCGTATTTTAATTCTAGTCGATAGCGCATTGAATCCACGAATTTTTGCGGTCTCTAGCAATCCGAACAAAAGGTGGACTGCGGCAGCAGCGAATGATCATGGCAGTAGGGTTGAATATGAATAGAGATATGGAAAAAGTGCTCATTCATTTGGTAGCAAGTTATAACGCAAACCTTCACACTCTCGCTCTGTGTTCATGATTGGACCTAAGTTACTTGGACACATCCTGTACAACCATGAGCCAACGATGCCCTGCTAGGAGAGAAGTTAGCCAATTTAGGTAGTGCCCACTAAAATGATAAAAAAAAGGGGGGGCTGTATCATGGTCACGGCCGTGAGTTGTACGTGAATGCGTGTACGTAACAGGTAATATTTTCTATAAAAAATATAAAAAAACGCTATTTTTAATTTTAAAACCATATATATTCACTGTAAAAATTTTACACTAATGTATTATATATGCAATCGACAGATTTTGACGAGATCTGACGATTTAAACTCTAACGAACGTCATAGCTTCTCCGAGCCACATGTTATACTAAATGGAAATCTCGAAACGCAGCAAAATGACCTCAAAATGGCGGCGCTTCCCTCTCTACAGCGCGCGATGCGTCACAGTCCTCACTTAGTGTAACGAAGTTTTGGATCCTTTAGCTATCCAGTGGTGTAAATAAATTTTGGGATGGAGATGAAAGATATGTAGCTGCAACACCAAACTGTATCCCCAGATTTTGTAATCATTCGCTTTTTAAATTGCCTCCCACTACGGAAGCAATTTTAAAGATGTATTCACGTCAAAATTTTCTCGCCAAGAAATCAACAAATGGAAAGCAAACATGGGTTAAGCACACCCATGACTTAGGGCAGTCATTTTTCGTGAAAAAAACTGAACGCCCATTAGACTGCAATACGGTATGCCTGCGCCAGTTTCTTCCTTGCAATTGGCGGCTGTATGCAAACGAAGATATATCCTTATTTGACCGAACCAATCAGTATGTGTTTGCTTCCGCACTGAGTTACTGTGATTGGTATTCTAACAGGAGACCTGTACCTGAAAGAAACTCGCCCCATCACGAAACACAGACGATGCTACAGTTTTTTTGGTCCTCAGCTTGTCTCGAAATCTTTTTCGCGGAAAGGAAATGGTCCTACCCATGGCATTTAATTCCACCCCACGGCCAGACGAATACGCGGAAGTTCCGGGTCCTCTGGTTGTGAACGTGGCAGACGTGAGAGCTCACCTGCGTGCGGTCTTCCTGCCCAGGCTGGCCTGCAGAGCCTCGTTGGAGCAGACGCAGCCCGCCGTCCCGAGCAGGTGGCACATGCCGGTCTCTGGCCGAGTGCGGTCGCCCCCTGACCTGGTCCCGCGGACCCCGCGGCTCACCACGTGACGGGCGACGCCGAGGCGCAGGCCCGCTAATGAGCCCCCGCTAATTGCCACGTGCGGTCGTTATCGTGTCGCTGCGCCAAGGACCTGCTTGCCTTGCCCGCTAGCCGCTGTGTCCGCTCATCGCGAGCCCACTGGGGTCCTCAATTTCAGGTCATGATTCTTCTTTAACTTAAATCACTGATGAACTTGTAGCTTTTTTTAAATGGTTTAACATTTGCGAAATGAAATACTTGATATAATTTTTTTTTTGCGTCATCAACATCCAAAGTTTCATTTTTAATATTTTTTTTTTGTGCGGTCAAATAAAGATAATCAACTGGTATGGACCTTTGTGATATACTCCATGATTCGGGAAAATTACACCTTCTCATTAGCTAATGACACGTGGCACCTATTAACTGGGATGCTTGTGATTCGATACTTCTTTTAATTAAGGTTATTCATTGGCTCACAATCCTTCAGACCAAATGTGGTCCAATAACTGAAGCAGCATAAAGTTAAACGCATTTGCATTCTAGCCTATCGCGGAACGAAACCACGATTTTTTTTGTCTTTATAAACTGGAAAAATAGAATAAAACT
The DNA here is from genome assembly GCF_032445375.1 of Bacillus rossius redtenbacheri. Classification (NCBI taxonomy): domain Eukaryota; kingdom Metazoa; phylum Arthropoda; class Insecta; order Phasmatodea; family Bacillidae; genus Bacillus; species Bacillus rossius. Next base: position 77,095,775 of record NC_086330.1, read on the forward strand.
TTCAAAGATTAAATACAATGATAGTGGCTATTTCACGTTATGGTTTGTAAAGCTATTACAAAAACTTATTTTATTCTGCTTAGTTGTCAATATCCTCACAAATTTGAGTATTTTGAAAAGCTAAGTAAATTTCAATAACATTTTCTAGCCAGTAGCATTGCTGTTAAAACTTAAAACATTTTAATCCTGTTTCCAATTATTATTTTTTATTTGTACACTCCAAAAAAATGTAAATTTAAACTTTGGCAAATAATTGTGCAAAACATATGCGTTGTAAATATTTTTTTTTTTCATTTAATTGAAGTTTAACTATTAATAAAGTCTAGGTATATGTTTACCAGCGTTTCACTTAAATAAAACTAATAATGTTCTTGGATGTGATGACCCCGCCTACACGGGCACACGTATCGTGTGCAAAGCTTCAGAAGAAACCAAGCGATTTGAAAACTGCTCAGTATTTCCAAGTGCTTGTTTGTTTACGAAAAACATTTAAGAATGTGCTGAGGCGCAGATTAAATCTATATTTATGTATTTCGTTATTAAGCTGTGTTTTTTGGAGAGTGAAAAGTGATAAAACAAGTATTTTCGCAATAAATTTTAGACATCAAACGCCCGGTGAAGATTTTTAAAAGAATACAATGACATTGCATTACACATGTTGTGTTGTGGTCAAAAGTTCGGCAAATGAATTATTATAGTACGAAGTGATAATGATATATTTATTTGAAGTAATAGTTCCGATAGGTAGGCACTGGAAAAATTCGCGGTTTCAATGACCTCTAGGATAGACTCCATGACTCGTGAAATATGTAAACTGGTATGCTTGTGATTCAATACTTCTTTCCTCGAGAGTTATTCATTGTCTCAGAGACATTCACGCAAACTTTTGGCCAATCACTGAAGCAGAAAAAAAAATCGCATTTGGATTCTAGTCTATCAGTAAATGACTCCCTATGAATTTTTCCGGTTTACAACAATTAAAAGGTGTCACAAGACATTAGCCAATGAGCAAGTGTAATTTTCCTTAATATATAGAGGATAATGGAGTCTATTCAAGATAATAGATACCGTAAAATTTCCCAGTCTCTGCATACAACCCACATGATCTATATACAATGTGGAGAAAAGATGGAATAAGGTAGCAGCCAATGAACAAAAGACTTTGTTTGTTTTATGTACAAGTGTTTGGAGCCTAGCCTAGTACCAGAAAATAATGAAATTTTGTCAGAATTCTAGTTATAAATAACTTTATCAAACGTCTTTAATGAGTCTATAACTGATTCAGGTTTGTTCAAGTTGTTCTTAAGCCACAACAGCACAATAAATAACTATCTTTCAGAGCAAACGGCTACACCAATATGGATTTTGAAATATTTGCTACAGTTTACAAAACGTATATACACGAAAATTTTGCGATTCTTTGGTGTCGGACAAAAATTCACATGTCTATGTATACTCTAACAACGTATGCTTTCCTATTGGTGGATTTCTTACTGTAGACCTTTCCTGTCTTTGTAGTGGGTCGATGTTTTTAATAACTCTACTGCTAGCTGGTAGTTTACTGGATTAAAAGTCGTAGAGGGGAGTGTTTAAACAATTGTGATATCAATCATCAAAGCAATTCAAAAGTATGCATGTTTGCAGTCAACCTTAGGACCAAACGATCCCGCGAACTTTACGGGCCTAAAAAAATACAAACGTATTTTTCGCGGAAATATTTCAAGACCAGTGAGAGATAAAACACTGGCGCCTCGTCTGTATTTCGTGATAGGTTGAGTTTCTTTCAGGTAAACGTGTTTACTGTTGGTACACGAATCACTAGAGACCAGAAAAATTATCGATTTCATTTTGCGATAGGCCGGAATCCAAATGCGTTTAACTTTTTGCTGCTTCGGTGATTGTGCCACAGTTTGTCTGAAGGACTGAGCCAATGAATAACTCTCAACGAAGGAAGCATCGAATCACAAACATCCCAGTAAACAGGTGTCACGAGTTATTAGCCATTGAGTGTGTGTAATTTTCCCGAATACATAGAGGATCATGGAGTCTCTCCTAGAGGTTACTTAAACTGCTAATTTTTCCAGTCCCTACGAATCACAACCATTCAGTACGGAAGCAAACGCGTCCTGAATTGCCTGGTCAAAAAAGACGATTTCTCCTCTTGTAGACGGTGGACAATTACACGGAAGAAAAACCTCAAACCTTATTGAAGTATATTAGATGTGATGTTTTTAGCGGAAAAATACGTGGCCCTAAAAATACATCTTCCGTATAAAGTTTTTGACTGTAAATGGCACATATGTGGCAACTGTTGAAGTTAACATTCACACACTGGTGTAATAATTATGGCAGTTATATTCACCCACGTTAATAGTAAATTATAATATCCCGGAGATTACATATTGGGGCGTGTGAAACACCGCATCTCTTGAAAAATTGGGGACAGTTTTGGACGGAACACACGGGCATACATTTACGGAAGACAGATTCATTTCTCTTATCAGCATGGCATCGTCTTCTATTGTTATTCTGGCTTCCATTTCCCTCACGAAACTGACGGAAATGAAAATAGCGGAGTAGATCGAATCGGAAACTTTGTTTCCAGAAACAGCACGTCCTGTCGATACGCGAATTTCATTTCAACGCCACGTCTGACGTTACAGTGGTCGATAAGCGAATGCTTGGTCGCTCGCACGAAAGCAAAGGCCTGCGCACGTGTAGGTGGTGGGTTCGTTGCTTCGTGCACGCATAATTCTTTCCGGGCCAATCAGAACAGTTATATAGTTATGAATAAGGCATGCGCTTTTTCTTCTATTATTTTCTCGAGCTTAAGGCGGTCTAGGCCACGCCATTTTGGATTTTTCATCTATTTTCAATTATTCTAATTTTTAATTTTTAGAGACCGGAAAAATTCGCGAATTCATTTCGTGATAGGCTCAAATACTAATAGTTATACCTCAATGCAGCCTCTGTTATTGGCTCACAACTCACCTAGATTAATCTGGGCCAATGAGAAACACCCAACCAAAGCTGTATCGAATCACAGGCTGCTACGTTAGGACGTCTCACAAGACAGCAGCCAATGAGTGGGTCACATTTGACCGAGTATAAGTAGAACTATGGAGTTCATCCTACAGGTCATTGAACCCGCAAATTTTTCCGGTCCCTATTAATTATTTATCCTAATTTTTGGCATTCAAGGCAAATATCATATCTGCAAGACCTTCTATACCTTGTTGCAACTACGTGTTTACTAACGGGCTCTGGTCTGTATGCGCCGCGAGGAAATAACTTATTTCACGTGGGCAAACACAACTGTCATGATAATCACACCTTAATAAGAAGCTCAACATTTACTGAGGGTTCAGATTACGAATTGTATTTAAGAGCCATTGCACTTGTCTATAATAGTTGCGTTTCACGATTTCGTCTTAGACGTGTACTTTTTCGGACAAAAAAAAGGTAAATCGAGTCTTTTCACGGTCATTTTAAGCACAATTTTTTTAAAATAATATTGCAAGTGATATAGGAAGGTGCATATTTCAGCATACTATTCTAGGATCACGACTTAAAGACTCACAGAAGCGCATTACCGAAGCGTAAAATGCACGCCATCAGCTCCTTGCTCGTAGAAGCTGATGTGTGAGCCAGAGTCACCCTTGGATCCTGGGCAATTATAGAGCTTGTACGTCCAGCCAGGTGGCCACCTAGTAAAAGGTGTATCTGGGATAGTGAGGCGGGTTGATAAGTGCGACGTTCGCTGGTGCTTCTATCACAGTATCGCCTGTAAGCATAGGCTGTAAACTGGCGCGCTCTCTTCTCGTCATGCACAGGACAACTTTGAGATCAGAGCTGTGATCTTATAATTATATGGCGTATATATGAAGATAAAGATATAATGCAAGTCCCTTAAGTGCTTTCAAGAATGTGTACTTGTTTTATGTCTAAAAATTATTCTGAAAACACGTCTTATAACTCTTTTAACTCTTCTAAAAACACAATTTAATAAATCTAATCCGTAAACAAAACTACTAATCACCTTCAGCGAAGTCTTAAGTGTTTTTTTGTAAACAGACACCACTCTGGTAGCGGGGGAAATATTAAAATCGCGTTGTTTTCCCTGAAGCTCTGCGCACCGTGTGTGTGCCCGGGTATGCGTCTCGACAACACCGAGCACACAGGAGATGGATGAACTCCACATCGCCACTCCGGGCCACTGCAGAAGGTGTCGGCCATCGCCTGCAATGGGCAACCGTTCCGACATTTCCCGGAAAACGGGGAATCATTAATGATTTAAATTAGGAGCGGTAATTAAACCCGGCTCATTCCGGAGTGCGAATCCTTTGCCTTACCATTGCGAGCCTGGTTAAGTGGCTCTTCTTTTATTTACTAATGCATGTTTTGTAGGCATATTTTACTGTCGCTTGAAATGTGAATTTCTCTAGCGCATCTCACAAATGTCTCATGAAAAAATGTTCATGTTAGGAGATACATTATTTTTCCAACCAAATAAAACTAACACGTCCCTGCCAACGGTTATAAAATATTAAGAGAATGGTGCAAATTAGCATTTCTGTTTTCGTCATATATTGACGAGCGTCCTGGGAGCACGGCTGCGAGGCGGGCCAGAGGACCTTCTAGAGGCTCCTGGCGGGGCCCATTGACGCAGCGCATACCTTTCCGGTTTACTAGAGACCGGAAAAATTCACGGATTAATCTCCCGATAGGCTAAAATTAAAATATACGTGCGTTCGAGCTGTTTCTCTATTGGCTCACAGTTTATCTAAATGTTCCCAAGCCCAATCAGAAACCCTCAACCAAAGAAGTAGCCAGTAACAGACAACCCAGTTGAGACGGCTCACATGTCAGCAATCAACGAACTGGTGCTATTCACCCGACTGACTATACAGAGGACTGTGAAGTCTACCCTTTAAGTCTCTGAACCCGCGAATTGTTCCAGTCCCTACGGATTAGCAGCTCTGCTATCCTATCCCCTTCTCCGCCACTTCCCCTTTTCCCGGCGCTTTTTCATCGATCCCTAAGAGTTTTGCGGGCTTGTGGAGTGGCATGACTAGGACGCCATTGTTCTGAGAGCTTCGGGCGTTGGGTCGACCCTGATGACGCGACATAAAAAAAAGGGGTGCGTGACCATTCCAGAAGGCGGGCTGAGGGTTGTAAAAGCGGTGACACCAACCTCCGAGCGAATGACGTGAAGAGGGCGAGTGACTCCTTGGTGAGCGATAGCCGGACGACAAGGGACGGGCACGGGCTACGAGTGCGGAGACTGGTGCATCGGGACTGTGTTGTGTGCGATGGACGAGTGAGTAGTGTGTGGGACAGAGGTGCGTGGTAAGAGACGGGCAGTAGAGAGATCTACTGTCGAGCCGAGCTTCAGTGGGGAGAGAACTGAGCGAAAGAGTAATTAACTTGTAGACAGACGTTTTAAGTATTGTAATATAATTGATAGTATAAATAACAATAGTAAATAAAACTGTATTTGATTAACTATCGTATCCATTTAGAATCTTTTTTTATACTCGTAACAATATTATTGGGCATATTAAAAACGCCGCTTTCATGCTGGCAGTCTTATTTTACTGTGGCTTAGGAGCTATAGGCCTACTTAACTTCACCTAAGAATACAATGCCTTCACGGGGCTGGAACTCAGAGCTCCTGGAAACCAAGTGCCACGTAAAAAAATTCTCCGGTCGTCCTAACATCTATGCTCGTAGTGCGGGGAACGAGACAGAAAGCATGGCTTTCAAAAGCGCTCGATTCAACGGTTTCATCACGGTAGTGTTACAATCGTACACGAGCCCAATCGTGTTTTATATTGTCTTGCATGTTTTATTATTCCGTACAGAAGATTTTTTCTGTAAGGTTTTTGTAACGTTGTACCTTAGAGAACTGTGAAATTAACGTTATAATTTAGAAAGTAAAATTACGTGGATACAATTTTACATTACAATTTCGTCGGATCATGGGTCTTTGACGGGCCTTTAGATACAGGAAGTCGATAAGAAAAAAATAAAATCCTTATACCCAACCATTATGCAATCCGCACAGACGGTAGAATGTGACAGTAGCCAATGAACGAAATACGTTGATTTGTTTATGTACAAGTGTGTGTGTGGCTTGGCCTAGATATACAAAATAACGTGAGTTTTGTACCTCTTTATGTGTAAGTAACTATATATTTAAAAAAGATAGAATTGTTCGTGTATAATTGTTCAAATATATCGTACGAATGTATTCATTTACTAACTGTAAAACAGCCAAGGATACATTTCGCCGAAAATTTATAGATACTATTTAAAATCAACTGGTGTATTTTCATCCCTGTGTGTCTTGCTAGGTTATGCGGTAGGGAAACACATGGGCTATTTTGAGGAACGATAAAACATTCCCAGTTTCAATGACCTCTGAGATGGGCTCCACGATCATCTATGTATTCGGGAAAATTACACCTGCTCATTGGCTAATGCCTCGCGATAACTGTTGACTGGGAAGCTTTTGAGTAGATAATTCTTTCGTCGAAGGTAATTAATTAGCTCAAAGTCCTTCAGACACACTGTGGTTCAATCGCTGAAGCAACATTTGGATTCTAGCCTATCGCGAAATGAAAACGCGAAGTTTTCCGGTATCTACGTATATTCCTGGGAGTGTCACGCGGCTGTCTCGGCACTCACTGGCAGGCGAGGAACGTGACTGGGTGTTTACGGCGGGAGGAGGGGAGGGGAGGGGAAGGAGCTGCCTGTCACCCAGGTTCATATCGAGTGCAGCGTCACGCACGTGTGCGAAGCCAACCCGCTCGGTCGACAGCGGCCCGCCGTTGTCCTAACCCTCCCCCCCCCCCTTTCGAACAACGACGCGCGGTTCCATCTGACTTGCTGATGAGACGCCGCGCCGTCTTCGACTGGAAGAAGTTTCCTCGGGAGCTCTTAACACGCCCTGGAAAAGACACAAGCCAGGTCGTCTATGTGACGCTGCGGTTTAAGTTCCCACCAACTACTAAACATTTCCCGGTGTGTGATCGTCAGCAAAACTCCTTTTCTAGGCTGGGCGCACACAGAATCAGACAAGACGCGACTTGAAACAGCACAACACCGCAAGATGCCACGGCTTAACACCGTCTTCTCGCCGTATTTATTCTCATTATCTTGAAATAAAATTTTTGTCATGATACTCCTTTAAAGATATATTTTATAAAATAGCTCTTTCCTGTATTACTGTACTATACATACCAATCAGTATCAGTTTTACTAATGAGTAAAAATTTAAATAAAGTACTTTTAAACTCTATATTTACTCCAATTAATGTATAGATGAAAATCAGTGTTTAACTTTGTTACGGAGACTTTGCGTCTCCGTATGTATTGTGGTCACGTGCCGGGCGCCTGAGCGCGCGGAGAACGCAACCCGCCCTGGCAAAGAGTTCGGGAAAGCCTCGATTATCTTCGGAGCCGCCCGGCCATCCTCGTGTTTGGCGGGGAATTGAGCGGTAATTCCGCTCAACTTTTCCGGTTCCACGAGCCTTGGAAGCTTCTGGAAACTGGGAGAAGCTTGCCCAGACGTATAAATACGGCCGCCACACAGTTGGGCAGAGAGTTGATTTTGCTGGACAAAATCTCTGCCCTCGTATAATGCAATTGATCGTTACAGTTACCACAAATGAGCAAACAAAAAAACATAATCAGCATTTAGTATGGAGAAGTTCCTCATTCAATGATTATAATATGTTTTATGTCAGAGATGTAATAAGTTAAAAATATAAGGAGGGTTCTATTTAACTAGTAAACATTAAAAACTGTGTTAACAATAAATACATTCTCTGTTATGCAACATTCTTACTCTTCAAATAATCGTTTGTTTATCACCATCATCATCATTGTCGTCATCGTCATTGCTGCTATAAACAGAAGATTTTTATGGGGAAGGAGTTTCAAATAGGAAAAGAACTTCTGGCTTCATTAATTTGAGTTTCCTTGGTGGAGGAGTTCTAATAGAGGAGATCACGGGGTCAAATGATAAAAGCATTATATTAAGAATATCCTGGTTAGTCACCTCTCTACTCATTTTCCGACATATTCTTTCTCGGAACCCGCGAAAGTCTTTGTTTCTAGCTTCCTGAGCCTCTTCGCTTAGCATTCCGATTGGGAGCAAGGCTACTTCAATGACATTTGAGCCGTGGATCAGAACCTTATGCACTGAAGGAGGCATATGATCCATGGGTAGTTTCAAACAAAGCCGCGCTGTTTCGAGTGCATATTGCCTAAAAGCTAGGGCACTAACAGCATATCCACAGATAATACACACAGTATTATGTCACCTCTTTATCAAGTTCATTTAAAAGTTCTGTAATCGATGCTCAAAACTGTGGGTTTTTGAAAAAAATGTCGTGATGTATTTCCGTCATTGGTAGTTCCATAGGCTTGTTTAACTACTTCAACAAGAAGGCATATTTCCTTTCGAAAAACGGAAGACTTTACAGCTATCTTCTTTTTTTCAAACCAAATGTTTGTGTTCTTTCTTAACATGCCACACTTTTAAGTCCAGTCTGTAACTCACATGAAGCAGCAACTCGAAAAATCGTATGTAGGCGTGAAGGGTCGATAATCCATACTACAATTTTTGTTTCATTAACTGTTCCCTTTTCTATGTTATCGATGTCATTCGTGTTTTTTGGAGCGCTCAACATAAACTCCAATATTGTCTGGATGCCGTCTTTGTTATAGTTGAATTTACTTTCCCGCTAATTATAGCCAACAGCATTTTGTGTTCAACATAAATATCTTCATAGTCAGGTGGAGAAATTTAAAATGGAAGTAGTGATTTAATTTTCCTGTCAATATGTTCGTGCTCTGTTGTTATATTATCTGTGTTCTCTTTCCGGAATTCAAGTTTTAATTGCCAACAAGATCTAATCGACTTTGGTTGCGGATTTTGCCAAACTATTATTTTATTTCCAGTTATCACCTTCAGTCACTTTCTGTTTGTACACATATAGGCTACTTACATCAAATCCCCACTATCATGTTAAAACTAAATATTTCACCGTATTATGCTGAAAACCGATCACATCTACTTGAAGAGACAAATTTCGCTTTGAAGTTACATCAAGAAGCTCCTGTAATTTTATTTCTGTTTTCTGTTCTGTTATGATGACGTCATTTAAAGGGTATATTCTTTCTTCGCATCTTGGATCATTTTATAGGATGGGTACAAATTCACTTCCCCCTCCTTTGCCTGAATGCGAAGTGTATGGTACGAACTACGAGATAGGACAGTCTCTATATAAGCGATAGCGCTTTTTGAGGAGGGTAAGGTTTAATAACCTCAGACTGCTGCGTAGATCTCCGTGATTTGGCAATTTTGGACGCGCGTGTTGGTGTCCTGTAAATTGCTTCATTTACGAGCCTGGCTACTTCATGTCTACCATCTGCACGGAGCTTCATACCAGTAGAGAAGGCGAGCACTGCAATTTAAAGTAGAAGTTCTGATATGATATCTTCCGTTTTACTTCTTTTGCTGCGCCCACAACTACTCTGGAAATCCGTCGTTGGGCGTCCTACTGCGTAGGAAAAAGATAAACACATATTTTTTTTAAACTGTTAGTCTATAAACCATCCATGCTTAAGTGATTACATACAATTTTTAATTCTGATATTCTTAGTATTTCGGCTCAGAAACACAGCGGAGTTTAAATGTTTATATGTTCATGTTATGTAGAGTTTTATGCATTAAAATTTTTATTTCAAATACGAATTATGTTAGACATACTTCACTTAAATCGTTTCTTCGTCTCCCTGTAACTTTTGGACATTGTTACTGCCAAATTTATTTTTCTTTCAGAACTTTCATTGGCGGTAATGGGAGCGTTTCAGTTCCCAATATTTCTGTACAGTTCGTCAATCAGCTTTACATGAATGAGAAATATTTCAAAGATGTTGGTTCTTGTTAAAGAACTCGTTTAACAGGCTGGGTTATACATGTACCATGCTGATTATAAAATTAAAATAAATGTTAAAAAACGAAAGCAATTCGTTGAGGTGTAAAAGTAATCAACTTGAACAATTAATAAATCAAGATTATTAACTTCGTAAATTATTTAAACGCTGAATAACTCCAACCACTGACGTGATTTTCAAATGTTAAGTAATTTTATTTGGAGTGTTGACTTAACAGACGGCTTATACACGGAAACAGAATGTAATGGTAATCCTATACATAAAAATGTTACTTGATATAACATAAGTGATTTCCGCTGCAGCAGTCTTCTCGATCCGCACAGGTTTATCCAGCCATTCTACGGATATTAAATTTTTCGTCGGTTCTGCTGTGCTGTTCTCGATTTTGTCTAACACGCGAATATATACTCGTGACAGAACGCTTGACAACTTCATTCTTATCGCCCAATCCAAGTTTATTTTCGATGTGTTTAGAAACATGTTAAGTACCGAAGGTTCCATATATCGCTTTTTTTTCTCTATGAGAAGATCGTATGTCTCACGGTGAGTGAATGTGAGCGACATGACTACTAAACTAAGTTCACTGCATACAAGACACACTGTATTGACTAACTCCCACTTACAAGTCTATCTAGAAACACCTGCAAATAGGTCTAATCTCCTTCAGTCCTTGGTCAGCACTTCCAGTCCGCCCGACCACTGGCTCAAAGACGCGCGCGCGTTATCATTCATTAGTACTTTTCCACCAAGGCGGCAATAGGTGGCACCTAATATTTATGTATGATATAATTAATTTTTTTGCTGAATATTTTAACACGAAAAATAAAGTGGGGACTAGCGGGGAAACTTTCGTAAGTCTACGGATATACGAATGTGTATGCCGAACTCAACCTCTCACACTAAAAAAATATTAAAAACCAGATTAATATATAAATTTATAGTGTTAAGCTGTCTCACCTACATCGGAATATACGGGTGTTAAATACGCAAACTAATTCATCGTAGTTTGTTTCCACTAACGAGCAAGGGAGTGTCACACATTTGTGACGCCAGGAAAGCAAAACTATGAAGTCCGCATAATCGAGCCAATTTTCAGGCTTCTCACAATCAATAAAGCATGTGGAACAAATGCTCTTGTTTCTGATGGTTTTAGATGCTCTAGACATTGCCTAGCACCAAGAGGTATAAATAAAATATATTTTATAATTTTAAATTTTGTTTTGTCTAGAAAAACAAACCAGGGGAGACGAAGTGAGAGCGACAACAGGGATGGAGGAGGGTACGCTGCTCGACTGAAGAAGACACCGTCACCGCCGCTACGCTGTCAAACTGCTAGCTGCAGTCTCTTTGACTGAAATCGTAACCAACTGGAGTGAGCAAATTTCGGTGAGTCCTTCAAGTGTGTATTAACGTCCAAAGTAGAGACAACACTTTGTGGTAAAGTTTGTTGTAGCAGTATTCAAGTAGAAGTAGCACAAGTAGTGTTTGGGCATGAACTTTGCCTTGGAGAAACTATACGCGTTAAAAGTGGGGAACCGAAGTTAAGACGACAGGCAAGCAAGCGCGAATGACGAAGGCAGATCGCGACGTGGATTATGTGAAACGGGCTTGGACTTTGTTAACATGCAACATCTTGTCTGTGACGGTGTTCCGACTTAGTCTTTGCTTCGGCCAATGCAAACTGTACGGTGAATAAGTGAGAGTTGCGGGGCATACTTTTGGAGTATCAACCATGGTACATTGGCAAGCATGAAGAATGTAAGGACTCGTACAAACCCACGAATACCAGGCAGCTTTCTGTAGCCGGGTGACGTTCCGCTTGGAATATAACTGCGTGACGTAACGAACTTTGCCAGTCAAGTTTTTATTGTCATCTCAGAGCCATTCGTTGAAGTGTACAGTTCAAGGGCGAGTGTAAGGACGAGTTGTATACGACGGGCTGCGTATTTCCAAACCCTAGATTGTCTCGCCAACGCGTGCCTGAACTGTGCTCTCTTTGGCCGCGCCTTAGGAAATACCGCGAGGTGCTGGACGAGAATATAACAACTATATGTGCGTTTGTATTTATAAATGATTTTTACCAAATATAATGTTAGTCATTTCTGCAAATTTGCAGTATATGAATATCTGGTTAGGTGCGGGGTTCAAATCTTGACAATAAGTTCCCAATGATTAATATAGATATTCCGCAACATTTATTTAGCATTTTAGTCTCATATTGTGTATAAAAAAACTCTGAATATATTATTCCAACGCAGTCACAATGCTCATACATTTCTAAATACCATAGTTCATGACATTTTACAACTGAAATGTTATTATTTTATGAACTATGACATTTTATGTGTGATTATAATATTAAAACTGTGATTTTCCACACTAACTTTCTTTTGTTGACATTTTGATTGTGACTGTGACCCTTAAAACCTTTGATCTGGACAGCTTTCCAGCCAATCAGAGACCAGGATACAAATTTAAGTAACTGTGATGCCGAATAAGTGACGTTGGTGCGAAAATTGTCGGAATTTGACAGTGCTAACGTAATTTAGCTTGTTCGCAACAATAAACAATACTGAAGCATTTTTAAGCAGTCTTAATTATATATATATAGAATACAGGATCAGACCAACTACTGTACGTTGTTAACAGTAGGAGTGTTGTAAGTACAGTTCCTACCGACTTTATTCTCACCTACATACAGATATTATAGCATTTTGTGAACCAATAATAGGTATCATAAATTTCATTAGAGAACCAAATACAAATTTAAAAAAAATTAAAACGAACCTGTGTAATAAACCGCCACATTAACGAGTTAAATATAATAACTGTAAATTGACATTCTTGAAATTAAGAGACTCTCAGACTCAGTGGTACTGTTTGTATTTGTCTCATTGCTTGCCAATGCTTTAAAGCTAGCCGCGGCGAACCACATTTTTTTACAAAATTAAGAAATATTTAATAAAGTGTTGTGCTATCTGGAATATATGTACTTCGAACCCTATAAAACTATTGTTCTCTGCATGTGCACAACATATCACCTGATTTTGGTAAAATACTTGTAGTTGAAGTCATAAAAAGTCCATTGTTCTTTTAATAGTTTATTACAGTTGATTACATAAAATATTTTTGAATACATTGTATACCTGTATAGTAAACAAAGGTTAAGAGAAAGACAGAACAATAAATTTGTGCAGTTGATTATGTGTGTGGTTCATGTGTACAAAACGTCTGTAGTGCGGTGTAATTCTACCTTACAAAATTTGTAATAAAATATTTAATATTTTATAAAGTTTTTTTCTATTTTTATGTTTTCAGCTGATCATTTATTCAGAATTTGGTTAACCTGGATATAAATTTTAAGTATATATGTTGTACTAATTTCCTCATAGCACCCTCCTTTCTACCAGTCTTTATTATACTAACCATACTCATGCTACTCACTACCAATTGTAGTGTTAATAATAAAATAAATACAGCAAAGAAGGAGAGTAACAGATGAGAATGTAGCCACTCCCCACTATAGTCCCATAGTTTCTCCGAAGTAATCGCTCCCGTTACTCTTTTATTAATTAAAGTAAATTAACGGACTTTTGAACTAAGATTTTACCTCAAAATAAACCAAGCGTCCCTCGTATTTAATAATAACTGAATCTTCTATAAACCTACGTTTTATTCCGATATTCAATCACGTGTTTCGTTGTAAATAGGGTACAGAGAAGGAGATGGATTGTTACTACCATACAATAAACACGTTTTTGAAGGTTATGTTAACCCTAAAAGATGGTGTTTGCCACATCGTGTTGAAAGAAATAACAATGAGCGGAGGTGTAGCTACGAAGTCAGCTGTAAACTTTCCAAGATCCATTGAAATCTCAATACCAGCGTACTTCGTGAATTTAAGGTAGGCATTTTTAACAGTACATGGCAGAGCTGCATTCAGCCGTTGGAAAGTTTGGGCGACGTGTAACTTGGCAGTTGACCGAAATGCTCTTTCCTCTGGGCGTGTAGCACGTAGTTACCTTTAAGAGGTTCACACGCGTACACACGCGAGGGAAAATAATTGATTCGGGGCAGGAAATAAAGCAAAGGAGAAATCGTTGTCCCAACTGTCTTGCGAACAAATATTGACAAAGTTCATCGGGCTGCCTGCTTCGTGTCCTATTAAAAAAAAAAATAGTCCCACCGTGTAACGCTATGGTGCGCACTGTTTATTTTTGCAGAGGATTTAAATTTTTACCAAAGTTTCGTGCTCGACGTTTTGTTAACACAGTTCCAGAGCGAGCTTACAAGCAGCATAACGCAGCTCTCGGGTCGCAGCCACTTTGTTCTGCTGACGTGCTGAGAGGGAGCTTACCTCAGGCCATAAAATATTCCGCGTAGAGTGCTTTTGTTATTCAAATCACAACTTAAAATTTTAAATGAGTCCTTCAAGTTCCTTTAATTCTTCCTAAGAGTTTATATTCATACCTTTGCAAACAAACTTCAGTAAATTTGTTTATAACTCCTATTAGGAAACTACTCTAAATTAGTCATAGTGTTTTTCAGTACCATTATAATCGATAATCCTAATCTTGCAAATAAATTTCCAGAATTCTAACTAATCATTGACTTCATATAATTTTACCAATGAGGTACATGTACCTAAATAATATGAAAAAAATAAAATAGTATTTACTTAAATACATGTTTAGTTTCGTAAAAAATATCAGTTTACTAGAAACTGTGATTGCATTTAAATAAGATATTATCTCAAAAAATTGAATCTTACTTAAACGCAGGTCCTTCCGAACAGAATATTCTGTTGACTGAATTAATATTTTGGACTGATTCAAGCTCAGATATTTTTTGTTGTAAGATACAGGAATATTCAGGATTTAATACGAGAACAGATAATTTCAGGAAACTGACAAGATTAATAACTAGGGACTGGAAACATACTCTAGGGTAGACTACACGATCCTCTACGAACTCTAGCAAATGATTTCTCTCCATTGGCTATTGACTTAAGAGACTTGCAGTTTGGGTTGCTTATGAGTCGATACGTCTTCAGTTGAGGGGTTTTCATAGAGTCCTTCTGACCATCTGTGGTCCTATCAGAGAAGTACTAAAAAGGTAAAAGTGTTTGGCTTCTAGCCTATCGGGAAATAAATCTGACAGATTTTCCGGACTCTAATAATAACGGGTAATCCTCATTGTATGGTTCCCAAGCACGCACTGTTAAACATTTTCACCTACAATATACGAAGAACGCTGGTTACAAATCATCCGGGGATCTTCGTAAATTTACGTACACTGAGTTAATTTACTTTGAACATGAATCCAAAAGAATATTATTGGTACATTAACAAAACATTCAAAAACTGGTGAGAACACTCTTCTTTTGACTACCACCGTTAAGAATGAAACCTATGACTTGGAAATCAAAATACAGTAGGGTTTCTGCAAATATTCATTTATAAAAAAACTCATAAACGTAAAATAAGAATTAAAAATGAAAACGTAAACCCACAAAGAACAAGTTTAAATCAGCTTATATGCAACAGATGGCCCAAACAATGAACCTAAAGAGGTATTATGGTCATCACAACGGCGACAGCACAGGCGAACACAGTGGGTTACCTAAGAAGAAACAGTTGAGAAGTTTCGGGAACTGACATCTATTCCCATCATCAGGCACAGACAGACTGATATCTAACACCGTAAAAAAGTGTTTGCCTAAGTTGTTATTTTTTTCATGACTAATTTCATTCCACAGAATTCTTGTGCTGTCGGATATTTTAATTTGGAATGTTTTCGTCTATACTGCCGTCACTGTGTTGTCAACAATTCCTGTTTAGGTTCATTTTGGGTTCATCTATACGAAATTAGCTGATCTAGGCTTGTTCTCTATGGGTTTATGTTTTCATTTTTATTTTATATTTTGCATTCTTGTGTTTTTTTATAAACAGTGAAAAACTGCAATGGCGTATGTCCAAACATTTGTATTAAAGCATAAATTTATAAAAGCGGTAAAGATCCACTCATTAACCTCAAAAACAATCAGTAGAAAGAGAACTATACGTGATGAATAATTTAGTATTAATCCTTGTGATTGACAGAACTTCAAACCCAATATTAATTAAACGTCATTACGAAACGTTTTTTAAATCTAGTTTTGGTTTATTTAAATTAAATAAATAAATGTCAATCACGTGGATCTATCAAAGCTGCTGGTTAAGTTTTATTTATCTTAATAAGTCTGGATTAAATATTTTAACCATTACAATTACTGTCATTCCAAAATATATCACTGATATTCATTAATAACATGACAACTGTGTGAAAAGTTCGTACCACATGACAATTAAAAATAGGATACAATAAACCTTGCTTTAATCAAATAGAATGCCAACGTATTAATAAATCACAAAAGGGTTATAATATTGAGCTATAATTAAAATTGAGTAACGTTAAGTAATTTATTATACCAGTCACTTCCGCCAAAATTGTTGCATAAATTCGTTATCAGTACAATTATTACTTAAACAAAATCTACTAAGATGTTTTCAACAGTTGACTGATTCTCTTCCACAATGCTATAATAAAAACATATAAATTTATATAAATATAACTAAAATTTATTTTATCGCTAAAGCATTTCAGCTCCGTTTACGTGTTTCGTACTATGACGTAACAAAGACACCAAAAAAACCTATAAAAAGAAGAAAAATATATAAGAATCATAAATTTCCATGAATAAAATGTACGATTACAACATTGTTGTTTTCATAATATTTACAGCACATAAAATGTTACAATACTCTTCATTAAAATATTTAGTTTTGCGGACGGTTCCATATCTTGTGAGTATGAGTTACAATTAATTGTACAATGTTTTATAGCTAGTCGCTATGGAAAATTGTTTAGACGAACAGTAGTATTTTGTGTTGAAAATGATTAACTTTTAAGTTAATTTTTTTGCAATAACTCAGCGATAATAAGCATTTGTTTTAAGGTATAAGCTGTCACCTGTAATTTTATTCGCCCCCCAACCCCCCAATTAGCTTGTGATTAGCGCCTGGTGGTAGACCAACCGTCGTACATTCGTGTTTGTAAAGTTGCCTGCAGTCTTTTTTCAAGGGGTACACCACTTCGACTTGATCCCGTCATTATACGTGGCCGGAGGTCAACAGCACGTCATCACACGTGGCCTGAACGCAGCAGGCTAGCAGGACTACGAAAGACTGTTTGGGTCGGTGAAGAAGGTTGGAGCCGAGAGACTTCGGGACTCCTTCAGGCAGAGTTCTCCTCTCTCGCTGCCACGGCCTTGACCACCACCCGGATTAATGACGTCACGCTGCCTGAGACCTTCGAAGTCTACAAGTGCGGAAATAGCCTTGACGTGGGTAGGAGACATTTCTGCATTTCTTGAGGATGGACTTGGCCGATGAGCAGAGGAAGCAGCTGACGGCGAACTCGAAGACCAGTAAAAATTAACTCACTCCAAAAGTAGTTAACTCGATCAGCGAGTAAATCACCGAAAAACTCACTCTTAGGTGTCTGGTACCCGGGTACGGCTTTTACTACTCATCAACGATCGTAAGTGGTTACTCGTCGAGCTAGTGACGGGGAAGCGAGTTGGAGGACTAAGTGAGAGCAAGGCAGTTACAAGGAACACAGTTCAGAGCTGGAAGAAGGGCTGGTAGGTCAAGGACAGCGACGAGGGGTGTGGTATTGTGTGATAGACACCAAAAACGCTCATAAACGAGTGCATGTTGTGATGGGTATTCCGAGGCGAATCAATGAGACAGTCGTCACGACACAAACAGGAAGTGGTACGAGGCACAAGGCAGCCGCGAGAAGCAGACACACTTGAGGCTACGAGTGCAGGTCCTCATGGTGGGTGCAGTGTGGTCTCTGTGCTCGTGGTGAAGCTCAGCCAGCAGACTCCACCAGAGAAGTCCGCGAGGAGCACCTTGGGGAAGGAGGGGCTCACTCGGCCGACGAGCAGGAGACAACAGGCGACTCACTGCACCTCCGCATCGCGAACTGCGTGCACCTCAAGGCGAGTGACGAACCAGTAAAGGCCCTAGTTGCGGAGAGAGCACGCTGTGGGACAAAATGTTCCAAACCAGAATATAAATACCAAGCGAACTTTTAAGTCTCGACTCAACGTTTCTGGGCTAAAAGTCATAACTTATGTTGGTTAGTCATTTATTTAGAATCTGCAAATTGTAAATTTAATTGTGTTAGAATCTAGGGCTCGGGATGTCAGGCTGTTAAATTTTGTAAACGCACAGAGAAGCCCTGTCGAAGGTTGTAAATTTTCTGTAAAGTGTTAAAATGTCTATAGAATCGATTTTTAGCATTAATGTCTAGGAGAGCAGTGGTCAAACTCAGAGGCAATAATTAATTGTTGGTCTTTAGTAAAAATAGCTGACCACATGAATATTAATGTAAATGGTGTTGTTAACAGTCATAAGCTGACGAGGAAATCAGCTAATTTATTGAATAATTCTTCAAGTTATTATAAAAGACAAAATAACATGTGGAATGTTGACAGTTGTTTAGTAAGCCATTTATTTTTGTCACTATTGTAAATAAAATTACTTGCTTTCTTAAATCTCGTTCTAAGTTCAAGAACTACCTTTTTTCTGGTGCTCCAGGAAGGTAAAAACTTGAAAAACAATTTGTGTCATAATTACAGAACCTATACATTTTTTCAACTGCAACTTATCTATATTCAGGGCTTCAAGAGTTCCGTCATAGTTGACTAGACTTTGTTCTTTACAAGAAGTTAAAACAATATTAACTCAACTTTTTTTTCAATATTTTCATGTTTTCAAGTATATTGGAATCAGAATCTAAATAACAATTAAAATAATAATAAATTTTAAATAAAGATGAAAAGTTCATGCCTTTATAACATTACTTTTGATAAAATTTAAAAGAAAAAATGCCCTAAATAAATATCATACTTTTTGAATATATTTTGGATCTTCCTGCGCATGAGGACATTGTTTGCCGCTTCATTTCGACGCAATGTGCTCTCTCGGCAAATCCGCGAACCACAAAACCTCTCGAAACCCTGCGTGCACGTCATTTCGACTAGAGAGTCGTTACAATGGCCGCTGCGTCATACATGACATAAGCCCAGCTGAACTTCCGGCTGTCATGCTGTGCCCCATTTGTAAAGAACGGAAGTGTTTCGCGGTTTCATTTCGCCATAAGCTAGAATCAGTCGTTTGACCACAGTTTGTCGGAAGTCCTGTGAGACAATGAACAACCCTCAACGAAAGCAGTTTAAAAACACAAGTATTCCATATAACAGGTTTCACATTCCGTTATCCAATGAGCAGGTGTAATTTTTCCGTATGCATAGAGGATCATGGAGTCAATCCTAGGGGTCATTTAAATTAAGAATTTTTCCAGTGCCTTCACAATTTGATGAAGCTCGTCCACAGGGGCAATATTTACGCCTTTTTAAACGGGAATATTATTTTAAGTGACTGTTGGAGTACAATTCCTAATGAAACGCACATGGAACTTTTAGAACCAGATGACTTTGGTAGTTTTTCTGGCATACATCGCAAATCAATACTGGCCATGTATACAAGATCATTTATCCATGCTTAATTCACGCGCTGCCTTCCTCAAACAATACGTCATGTTCATGGGTGTAAAGTACTATAAAAGCACTTGCCTTGTTAGATTGTTGACTGAATGTATACGTTGCTTACGGTATTTATAATATTAGGGCAGTCTTTTTATTATTTAAATTTATGTTAATTATTATTTGCAAGAATAAAGTTAGTTTTTTTTATCACGCCTAGTAAGTATAACTTCCATCACGCGTACATAAGTACACATAGCCATTTAATTTTAAATGGCGTGATGTGGAACGTGAAGAGCTCTGTTCTACGCTCATCGCTACTCTGAGGCTCCGAGCGGCCGCCGACAGACCGCGGCGCACGCGGCGCATGTCGACGACCCGCCCGGCAATCGGCGCGGCGAGGCCGGCCGCAGGTGGCTTTATCGCGCGTGTCGCTTGTCGCTTCCCGTGTCGCGGCGGGTTCACTAGTGGATGGCCGGGAGGGGGGGGGGGGTGGTAAAGTCGCCAGCGCTGCCAACATCGCCGCCTCCACGTTCCCACAAGTTGGCGCTGCATGCACAAATTATCCCCTGCAAGAGAATATAAGCACAGAAGACTTTCGGCCCTAGAAAGAATAAAGACATAGAGAACATTTGGCCTACTGCCATGGCCGGCGCAACAAGGTCTGCCACCCTACGCACATTTTCCGCCCCTACCATAACTAAGGGGACCACCTTTGCGAATTAAATTACAGGACACTGTAAATGGAAGAGAAAAGTCAAACTCTCTCATACAAAGTCTAAAAACGCTATCTCAAGTATCAATGAAACAAAACACATAACTATAATATTTCTTTTAATAAGATTAATTAAAAAATTATTACAGTTTCTCATAGCAGGAAATTTACTAGCTTACTATTTTTTAAGAGTCGGCCGAGTCTCATTTTTTGTCGCAAAAACTTTGAAGAGAACAATATTTTTAAAAAAATTCTTGTTTCTTAGAAACAACGTTAAAGTTAATGTTAACGTTGTAGCAAATTTCAAAAAGACATCTTCAAAATAAAAAAACATAGTGACTAAGAGAGACCGAATTTTTTCAAATGATTTGGAAGGCGTTGTGGATGATGTTTTAACAAATGTGTCAAACAACATGTCTTCCACAGATAACTTTATTCTAGCAGAGTTAGCTTTAGCTTTTTTATAAAACCATTTTCAATTTTCTGTAAAATAAAATAACAAAAGAAAACCAATGAATCTAATAAAATGAAAATTTTAAATCATTAAAGAAATCCGTGTAGAAGTGGAAAATTTTGCATTTAACTAGTTTAGTTTATTTTGATTTTTTCCTCTCCCTTTTTGCCGCTCCTAATATGTTATCGCCCTAGGCGGTCGCTTGACTCACCTAATGGATTCGCCAGCCTTGACTACTACGCACCTTGCCTAGATGAAGCCTATGTCACCGTGCAGGCAAAACGAGTTTTTGTAACACCAGGGTAGATGTGGGATTAATGTAATTCTAAGTTAACGAATTTTTACAAATTGTTTTATTGAAGTTGGTTTTTGTGAGAAATTTTTAGAATGATTAAATACGAATGTAATAAGAATTTATATGGTAAACCATTTTAGAGCAATATCAAAATAGTTTCTTTAAATTTTTTTTGTAACACTAACCGTTAGCTTAAGGGGTGGAACATTAAATGTTTGAGTACAAAAAAATTCTATTCAATTCGTAGGCACAATGTTAAATCTATACTAATAATACAGCTGATGAAATTTGAAACAAAAAAAAAATATTGTAAATTGGTATTTATAGATATTATTTTAACTAAATAAAGTTTTTTTTTTTTTTTAGAATTTTTGTTTGCTTGTCTGTTTGTTCACTTGAAAATACTTGACGGATTTGAATGAACTTAATTTTATTAGTATCGTCTTTGACCAAATTTCTCCTGGAGTGATCTTTTTTTCAAGTATTTCAACACATGCTACTATTCGATTGCGATTTGTGTATATTTCATTTAATTTCTAATCTTAGGGTTTTAAGACTAAGTATATTCTTTGATTTGCGGTTGCCCAAAATTTACATTGTCACTCGCCCTGTTTACAAGAACACTGTTAGAAATTACAGTATATTTAGGGACTTTTGAAAGAAGAATTCAAATGAAATAAACGAAAAGCTCTTTGCAATTTCAAATAACTGAATCACCGTAGAAACTGCGCCGTATTTCAACTTCCGATTTGTACGTTTCATTCTTAAAAAATGTAAATACACACGTGGACAAAAGAAGAGCGTAGCTCATTGATGACTTATCCAGGTTTTGAATGTGTTGTTAATGCACAAAAAAAAGTTTGTACTTTATTCACGTTCAAAGAAAGTGAACTCAGTTTCCGGAAGCTTGCGAAGATAGCCGTAAATTTGCGAAGATTCCTGGATGATTTGTAACCAGCGTTCTTCGCAAATGAAAGGTGGAAACTGTGAACAGTGAAAGCTGCGAAGGAAACACGAGTATGTGGCGGGCGAGCCGTGCTGTCTGCTCGCAGGACGAGCTCAGGACCCGCAGGTCGCTGAAGACAGGGCAGGGACTGTACTTGCCCCGGGCAATGAGCCTGACTCCAGGCAAGCAGCGGAGTGGCAGGTTGTGTTTACGGCCGCGTGAGATCCGGGCAATGGAACCACAGACCCGTGACTCGCCTGCTTTAGGCCCGTCATAACGTTTATCTTTTTACAGTTTCAACGTCCCGAAACCAAAATGTTTTGCTTCATGAAAGACATTAATGCTTATATTTGCCACGCTATGAACCCTTTTTCTTTTTTCACCTCAAATGGTTTGTTGCGACGAACAAAACATTTTGATTTAAATTCGTGAGCAACTCCACATGTTATGTTTCTGCCAACAATTATTTCGTTTGGCATGTATATTTGCAGTAAAAAAATTAAACTAATTTTCAATTTGATTTTTTATTTAATATCTATGTCAATAAAAATTTAATATTTATATTTTTTAAAAACAGTTAGCCAGTATTTACATAACGGAAAGTTATCGTTACGAGCCAAATTATTGTAACCTCAAATTATTATTTATGTCTAAAAATAACTATTACATCAAAGAAAAAGTTATCATTTTTAATTATTTAATTGTGCTAAAATGTTTATGGATATGTTTTTCTTTGCTATAAATAGAGTATTTCATTGTCTTAATTAATGTTGAAATAGGTAAATGTCAATTGATAATGCTCTGAAATATTTTCTTGTGGTGAGAGAAATGAAAGGGGAACGGAAGTTGCTACCAAACACCATTAAAATTCCAGCTTAGTATTCCTTTAAGTGGCGGAAAAAACAACAGTTTGGAGCTGTACGTACAGCCGCGTTTACAACGGCGCCACAGTGTTGGCAAAAGTTGGCAGCATTGTTGCCAACAAATTTTACGAATGTTGGCAACAAGTTTTAATGACATAGGGTGTTCAAAACTTATAAATATTGTCTTCAGAACATAGTTGAGTTCACGATACCGTCTGAGGAATAGGTTTAAGTCGATTTAATTCGGCGTTCACACAGACGTCAAAGTAGATTTATGGTGTCCTTCTTTCTAGAGTCGCCGAAAGTCTTCTGGACGAGATTTATTGCGAGATATATATATTTTGATGAATGTGGGTTACTTGTATAAGAGAGAAGATAATCAGGTAGTTTTAAGAATTTTAGAAATATATCTCGTTCAGATTTTGAGTTTATGCATAAAAACATTGGGGAAAAAAATAAGCAACCGCACAAACTGGTTTATACCTAAATATTTATATTAAAGTAAATACATTTTCGACTCCATTCCACACTGTCGAATAAGCGGCAGGTCAGTAGGGCTATACGTTACACACAATCTTACCAACTGGAGCCTCAAGCACAACTAAATTTTGGTCACTA
Organism: Bacillus rossius redtenbacheri; assembly: GCF_032445375.1. Taxonomy (NCBI): domain Eukaryota; kingdom Metazoa; phylum Arthropoda; class Insecta; order Phasmatodea; family Bacillidae; genus Bacillus; species Bacillus rossius. Next base: position 77,119,230 of record NC_086330.1, read on the forward strand.
TTTTGACCATAAGTTTGTACATGTACATTAATAATGGTGCCAACATTTTTTTTAAAAAACATTTCTTGAAGTTTACCGCTTGCTGATGGAAATGTGAATATTTGCTGCCAACATCAATGTTCAGTGGAATTTATTTTAGCGGAGAGCTTCTCTTGTGCAGACGCGCACAAGTTGATTCGATTATCATCAGCTTGTAGCAGACTTCTCTCGATTTGCGCAAAGTGAGTTACGCAAGGATGCTCATCGCTCATGATTTTAATTGCAAACAATTTAAAAGCAGTTAAAAGAGTCCTCAACCATGAACATTCAATATTCAATAATAAACGGCAATCTGCAAAGCAGAGCAGACTATTTTTTGCGTCAGTGACTGATTTAACCACTCAGAAATGGCAGTTCGTAGAGTCCTAGTTGAAGGATTTACAATACCACGAAGAAAAAAATAATACAAAACAAATGGCATGGTGCTTGCGTCTACAAAGTACGAATAAAATTAAGGTTGCAGAGCTTATAACTCTGACGGCCGATATAATAAATATTTTAACTACTAAACAGTTTAAGTCACACCCTTCTTCAGATAAAATAATAGACTACTGATCTGCTAGACTGACTAAAATTGAACCACAATTTTAAGTAATTATCATAGTATTGCTTTGTATAGGGCACACATGCGGTGCGCAGAACAAAAAAAAATGACGCAATTTTAAAATTGTTGAATATATGCGAGTGAAGTCTGTTTACGATAAGCATTTAAGAATACGCTGAGGTTGAATAAGTAGTTCTTTTCCGCATTTAGTTTTTAAAAAATGTATTTTTAGAAGAGTGAAAATTGTTTAAACGCGTGTTTTCAGAACACTTTTTTTGGGGGGTGGGGGGAATGAAACACCCAGTACAAATTCTTGAGAGACTTTCATTTCACCTTTATCTTCATTTCTCCACCATCTAGTGTTAGTGTCACCATTCAAATCTAATAGTGGTCCTATGCACGAAAAGTGCGCGCCAGTCCATAGAGGAGACACCGCGCTAGAGGCACCGACGAGCGTCGCACTTATCATCCCGCCTCACCAGCACAAGTACACCACTGACTAGGCGGTCCCCTTTAAGTGGGGTCATGGCAGAACCTTCCGAATAACAAGGGCCAGTAGGGTACCGGATGATCACGAACCTTCAGAAGAAGGAAGCGAAACAGGGACAACACTGGAAACGGTCACAAACGCGCTTCCCTCTCGTCGAAGAGAAAGCAGAAAACAAAAAGGAAAAACAATATCGCGCTCGACTTCGAATAACGACGTCCACTTCCTTCGTTGACTTCAGAAGGCGTCTCCCATCAACGCGCAGAAGTTGCAATACTCGAGCGATGTTTCGTTTCACGTGCCAGCGCTTTGAAACATATACGAGATACCAACACACTATTAACAATTTTCACCTTTAATTTACGAAGAACGCTGGTTACAAATTAGCCAAAGATCTTTGCAATTTTACGGTATCTCCGTAAATTTACAGATACTGAGTTCACCTATTTTTAACATGAATTGAAATGGATATTAAAGGTATATCAACAAAAATAAAATAAAAACTAGTTAGTTCCACAGTAATAACACTCTTATTTGATCCATATATGTCTGTACTTTTCTTTAGTACGAACCATGATACTCGGAAGACGAAATAGAGCGGAGTTTCTAAGAAGATTCAGTTATTTGAAATTACGAAGAACTATTCGTTTATTTGATTTGAATTCATCGTTGAAAGTCGGTAAATTTACTGAAATTTCTAACAGTTTACAAACACTAACATATATCCATGGGCTGCGAATATAAAAAAAAAACTAGTTACTTTAGGGTACTTAACACCTATAAACTCGTATTGGAGATTATCTTTTATCTCGAAAATATTTTGCGACGAGATAGTGCTGCAATCCATTGTACTGTTATTTCTTTATGATTAGAAGCTAACATTATTGACGTGATTTGGTTATAAAAGGACGCATCATGGATGCTCTGTGTGCAGCATTTGTTACATGTAGCTGGGATTTTTTCGCCATTACAAGCTAATATGTACAAATTCGGACAAAGTGTGTTTTAACCAATCAGACAGACGAATTTCCCCACAATAAATAACCCTGCCTACTTATTATTTAATGTAACGCAGGATATGTTTTACTTTTATAACTAAGAAAATGTTTTACTGTCGCTTAAAAAAATATTCTCACGTATTATTATTTTTTTCAATAATGGCGGTAAAGCCACTTTTCTAACATATTGGTGACCTACACTTAGTTGAATTCAATGTTTTCTAGGATTAAAAGTAAAACTTAACTCTATCATAAAAATAATTGTTTATTTGTCAGAAAATCTTAGTTTTGAGAGGACTAAATATTTTTACCTGGATCACAAAACCAGAGAGCAAAACACAAATTTCCTGCCATATGAAATTGAAACGTATTTATTCATTTACTAATGTTCCCTAAAACAATTTTGCACCGGAGAATTTGGATCTCGTTGTTTCCAACGCGCTGCCACAAATAAGACCCGCAGCAGAGCTGGCTTCGCCAGTTATTAGCCTATCTGCGCCAGCAGCAATCTTGCTTCGGGACGGTCGGAACACGTTATTAATTACTTCCGTTCCTTTTGTATCCTGCGCGACGCAATTAGCGCCCCCCTGCCCCCTTTATCCGGCGTGCCGCACGGACGCCAGATAGTGTTTTGCGAACGTTACCCACGCCTGGGTTCGCTACAAGTTCGAAAACGTTCCCGCTGGCAAACAAAGCTAATGGTGTGTAAGGATCAGGCACTTTCACCGTTAACACGTCACATATATAATGCAAAACAGCTTTCCTTACCATAACGAAAGTAAACGTTACAACCAATCCTTTTTTTCAATAAAAAATTGTTAACCACTAAAAAGTAATGCTACTGCAAAATAAATTTGCTGTAAATATTTAGGCTATGTCCAGGGAAAAAGCTAACATTTTCATTTATAGAATGCAACAACATTCTTGTTCCATGAAATAATAATTGTTTTATAAGCCGAAAATTTTTACTTTACCAAACAAATACGTTTCAAAAAATTTATTTTTAAATTATTTTTTGATAAATAAACATCTTAGCTCTCATTATATTGTATTTGGTAGGAGTAATTTCGTAAATGGAACGGAAGTCTATTGTAACGGAATTGTGTAAACACGGTGCTTCTAACTGAGGAAATCTCGGATATCTCTTGATTCGTACGTGTATAATGCTTTCGAGAACAATTTATAATCATAAAAATAAATGACAACTTAAATACGCATTACAATTCTGACAATCCTTAATTAACATTGAATTGAAGAGATACCGTAGATTTCGTCATACTGTAGTCACACAAGACATTGTTTGCTTACATTTACTGCTAAATCTTAAATGTGGACTCAGCTGAATACGGTTAAGATTTGTTTGTAAGAAGTATTTACAGACTGATTTCTGTCGTTTAAGTAAAAACCAAAAATATACATACATATACTTAGTGTTACGTGTTTTAAAATGTTTCAGGTTAATTTTGTTTTAATGTATCTATTGGACTGCAATTTTTAGTTTGAAAAATATTTAAAGGATAGCACCGCATTCGTAATACTTGAGAGAACAACACAATTTTAATTATTTTTAACACCATGTTTGTTTCAACACAATTTTCCCTGCGTGTAAATTACATATATTTTTAAAGTTCTTATTTTATCTTGTATTTCTATTCAAGTTAACAAAATGTATTGCAATATATTTTTACAACCATAAAATTTACTTTGGCAAACCAATACGCTAAGTACATCACCCGAAGTTTGCGAAAGTTATTATATACGGTTACCTATTGCTACACGTAGGCCCGCTATCTTGACAAATTTGACTCTTGGCTATAGCATTTTCGGCATGCATGTGCATTGGACTTTCAAACAGTTAAATTTCCGTTGTGTAATGTGCGCTTTTTATTGTATTTATGGTACAAACTAAACTTCCACTGTAAACGCACCTAAAGAATTATAACTAAAAAACAGGCAATGATAATTCCAGTCTTGGGAAAAATGTCACAGGTTCAACGTTGAGGTACTCCTGTTGTTCGGCTAGCCCTGAGTGATCTAGGTAAAAATAATTAGTTAGGTTTTATAAGGGGGAAAAATTGATACTATTTTTTTCCAAAAAAAAAAAATACTTTTCGTATATTTATCACACTCAGCATTATTTTAAAGAATTATATGTTTATTTCGTGTCTGAGTTTTGTATTATAAGTTTATTTGCGACAAATAACACATGAGTTTTACTCGTTACCGAGGTTTTATATTTACACATCACTGACGAGTACTTAAAGACTAAATTTATTTCGTTTGAAGTTTTTATTTCGTTAAAAACTTGAAATAAAATTATTTGCAATATTTTTTTTTTTGCGTTGTACCATAACCACGATGACATGGTAAGCCAATTTATAAGTAATTGCGCCATTACGAGGTTCACTTGCTTCCAGGTTGGACTACACCCACCTCTGCAAACTGGAGACGACTTTGTTTGTTCGTCTCCTGCTACGTTTGGACGCTTCACAAACGGGCTGCACACGACTCAGTCTCACTTCCGTAAATAGCCTTCCATTGGTTTAAAGAACACCAGAGATGACCAGAATACGTCTGGGCCAGTTACATACGGGCCGATCTGTTCATTGTCTGGTACTTTCAGGTGATGCTACTACTCAGGGGGAAAAACTGTGCTTTTACAAGAAATTCATTTGGAAAACTACTTTTGCATAAATGAAATACCTTTTTCGAGATAATACTGAGTATTTCTTACAAAATTTGGCGCATAATTTTATATTTTAATTGATGATTAACTCAAGCATATTATTTTAAATAATGGAAAGATAATCAAATATTTAATAATAGGCATTTATTTAGTTTTTTAATGCTAACTAATTTTTGCAGTTAATACTACAAAGTTATTTAGGGAATGGTTAACCAATAAATTTAACGATTGGTAGAGACCGGAAAAATTAGCGGTTTCATTTCGCGAACGACTAGTATCAGAATGAGTTTAATATTTTGCTGCTTCAGTGATTGGACCACAGTTTTTCTGAAGGACTCTGAATCAATGAATAAACCTAAACGAAGGACGTATCAAATCTTAAGCATCCCAGTGAAAATGTATCACGAGTAATTATACAATGAGCAGGTGTAATTTTCACGGATGTGTAGATTATCATGGAATCTATACTAGAGGTCATTGAAACAGCGAATTTTTCCAGTTCCTAATGATTGGATGTACTGGGCCAACACAAACCATAAATTCCCGGGTAAGAATCCGAACCTAGTATTAACTTGAAACAATATTTTTAAGTGATACATCTGTTTTCATGTAAATGAACAAACTTAAAATATATCTGCAATTTGACATTTTTACTTCTGTTCCACTTACAAAAAGAAAAGTACTGTGTAGAATCAGTTGTATTTTTCAGAAAAATATGACTGCTTGCTTGACTTCTGTAAATAAAGCTCGTGTTTCCCAAGTCAATTTCTTTATAGGTTGTGATTGGTTAGAGAAATCATGTTGCACGTGACTGCGTGTGAATAATAAATGCACTTACTGTGCTACTGAACTTCAATCATTCGTAGAGACTGGGAAACTGAACACATTTAATGAATTTTAAGTCATATTATACAGTCCTATACGTACTAGAGATATGGATGCTCACTTCAGCTTGGTTTCTCGTGATTGTTTATAGGGACTGGAAAAATTCGCGGTTTAAATTACCTCTATGATAGACTTCACGATCCTGCATGTACTCAGGAAAATTAAATCTACTGATTGTCTAGTGTCTCGTGACGACTGTTAAATGGAATGCTTTTGATTCGATACTTATTTCGTTGAAAGTAATTTTTCTTCAGAGTCCTTCAGACGAACTGTGGTACAATCACTGAAGTTGCAATAAGTTAAACGAATTTGGATTCTAGCCTATCTCTAAATGATCCGCGAATTTCTCCAGGCAATACTTATAGATGAGGATTCAAAAATATTTCATCAGAGTGATCCATCTGTGATTTAATTACAGTGTAAACCCAAAAGTATAAAAAGGTTCGAATTAAAGGCAATAGCAAAATTAAACTTCGAATCTTAATTATCGGGAAAATGTGTGGATTCATTCCGTGACAGACTGAAATTGAAATACTTTTACTTATATTTTGCCACTCGGATTGGCCCCGTGTACCGCGCGGAGACCTCTGAGCCAATAGCAATCCCGCCAGAAAAGAATGGCCCAACCACGACCAACCCACTCGAGCCTCTCCCGATAGCAGCAGACAAAGAACTGATGACATCAGTGCGATTGTACACAGGATTGTTAGAGTCTATCCTGCACGTCATCCAACACACGTGTTTCTGCCAATCCCTACTTATTATTCACCTGAAAAAACTATGCCCCATTCTGATGACCACATAGGCTAAATACAGAACAAGTAAAGTGTTTTAGGGGAAATATCTTGGTTTGAAACATTTTTGCAAAAAAAACAGATTTCTCTACAGAGGTGTTACGTTTAATTTACAAAATGAATACACCTGGCACCTCCAGTAATATATTAATTGCCTTAATATTTACCACTCTATCGATGTCGGAATGCAGTTAGAGACTGTACATGAACTACACGGGAATCGGCGACGAACTGTAGTGAGGGGCATTGATTTTTCAGGAAAATATTTCGAGACCACGTTGCGTGTTGAAACACTGCAGCATCGTCTCTGTCTCGTGATTGGTAGAGTTTCTTCGATGCACGTGTCTCCTGTCGGCACGCCGATGACAGAAACTCTGTGCGGGAGAAAAACGCCCGGGCTTGCGGACGGCATCCGATTCCAGGGAAGAAACTGCTGGCTCTGTCATGGGTAGGGAATGGAAATTTTTTCGCGGGTTCACTGACCTCTAGGATAGAACCATGATCCTCTATGTTTTCGAGAAAATTACTCACCTGCTCATTGGCCAATGACTAGTTACATCTGTTAACTGGGATGCTTGTGATTCAATACTTCCTTCGTTGAGGGTTACCTATTCATAGGCTTAGAGTCCTTCAGACCAACTGTGATCCAATCACTGAAACCGCAAACCGTTAAAATAATTTGGATTCCAGCACATTGCGAAATGAAACTGCGGATTTCCCTGTCTCAAGTCCTGGCTGTTTAGATATTTACGTATAGTAACAGCCATCCCAGCATTTGCCTGAAGAGTTTCTGAAAAATTGCGGAAAACCTAAACCATGATGACCTGAGGAGGATTGGAACGCGGGTCCTCTGGAACGTGAATGCAATGTTTTACCATTGCTCCATCGGCCTCTGTAAATGAACCAAGAGATGAAATGAAATAGTGCTTAACGTCTGGTCACCATCGGGGCTAACAGAGATTAATTATCAGGAGTAATGACGTGAGAATGGAGCGTTCACGGAACACATGGGTTGGGGAATTGCGCGTAGAGGCGATGAAGCTTGTGATGCGCGAGCCAGTGACGTCCTTAGCGCCCAGCCAGGTAGTAAACCACTCATTCCTTTGCCAAAACCGCTTCTTTGTCCAGGAGCGCCCTCGCTGGTGCAGCGGCCAGACAACCTCCCACCAAGGCATAAGAGCGAGGTCAAGCCCAGGTGTTTAGCGAGTGGTAAAAGTTGCGGACTTTTCCGCCAGCAGAGGGGGTTACTCGGAGTGCTCCCGTTTGCATTATGTCCTCACCGCATCTCCCCGGCGTCGTCTCTAATGACACCTTAAGCCTTAAGGTGTGGTCTCACACGCCATGATTTTTTTTTTCGTTTTTCTCCTGCATTACTTTTATTTAAGGACTATTCACGAAAGTTAAACTCGATATTTCCCTTGAATGTGTTCGTAACCACGAACATTTAAAGATTTATTCACATATTGGAATATCACGTGTTAAAAATTTCGCGCAAGTGATGTTTACTCATTAGGGACTTGAAAATTTGGTGGGATTAATGATCTCCAGGATGGACTGCAGTCTTACACAAATTTGAGCAAATGTCGCCCTTACATTGGCTGGTGATTGTGAGATTTCGTCATTGGTTAGTATTTGATTCGACACTTCTCCGTGTGAGGATTTCTCATTGGTTTACAGACTTCACCATAAATTGTGAGCCAAAAGCAGATGCAGAACAATGCTGTAAGTATTAAATACAATTTATTGGACAAACGCCATTGTAGTTTTGCACTGTTTTTAATGGGAAAAATTCATAAATTCTGTTTGTGCCTTATGACGGAAACAGATGCCAGTTCCCGAAACGTCGCAAATGTTTTGCCATAAGAAAGCTACTGAGTTTATCGGTGTTGTCGTTGTGTTTTCCATAATATATGTTTATCTTCAACCTTGTGTTCGTATATTTGTTGCTTTGTCCAAGTTTAGTTGTCCGTCTACATATACTGTTATAGTTGACTCACTGTGTTCGTCTGTGCGGTCATTTATTTTTTTCATGACTAAATTCCTTCCACAGAATTCTGTCCTGTCGGATATTTAAGTTTGAATGTGTTCATTTGTGCTTTCTTCTGTGTGTTGTCCATAATACCTGTTAAGGCTAATCGTGACGTTTATCTGTTTCACATAAATTGATTTAGGCTTGTTTTCATGGGGTTTATTATGTTTTTATTTTTATTTCATATTTAGCTTTAATTAATTTTTTCCCCAATTAAAACAGTGAGAAACTGTAATGGCGTACGTCCAAAAAATTGTACTAAATCAAAATTCGCCATTGCATAAATAATTTAAAGAAGGTATAACTATTTATATCCTTGCCTATCGCGAAATGAATCCGCGAATTTTATCCGGTTCCCAGAGGTGATAATTATTACGAAGACTTGCACCGGTGATATAACACTCAAGTAGATATACGTTGAGAACATACGTGGCGGAAAAACAAAGCAAGGGAATTTTCATAGTTTAATTTGTGTAAACAGCCCTTAAATGAAAGGCATGTCGGGTAAACAGTTAAAGCCAAACGGCGTGCCCGCCAGGAGCGCGCGGGTCAGCTCTGGCAGCGCCTAGGCGCGCCCTCCTGCGGAGCAACACGCCCTCGGAGGCTCCTCGGGCTCGCTGGGCTAACATTGACTCAGGCGGCCGGCGCACGTCCGCGGGAAGCCGCAGGAAGCCTTTCCACAGCCCGTTCTCCCGCTGACACACCTCACGGGAGGCCCGGTTTCAGGACATTTGGCCTTATATAAATATTAACACAAGCCGTTCTGCGAGTCTTCACTAAACATTTTCTCATTGCTCTATTTGAAAACTCTGGCGTGTTATTTTTTTGTCGCTAATTCTAGATTTTAATTTTAAAAAAAATCCAGAAATTTTTTATCGTAAAAGTTATTTTCTACTTATTATTAAACATTAGAAGTTCGGAAAATAATATTGTAGTGATTGGGATTAATCTTATTTTAAAAATCAGATATCAAAAAACGCATTCCTAAACAATTATTTCCTTTCAAAGACGCCATTCAACAAAAAAAAAATTCCTTATGAAAATATGGACTAAGTAGTTATCAACCTGCCAAATTCTTGTTGTCATTTGGAGACAGGGTAAATTGGATAACATTATATATATAAACACGACTTTAAAACAGGACGCTAATAAGGAGACAGGAATAATTCGAGTTTTCTACGACCTCTAGAATAGACTCAATGAACCTCTATGTATTTCGGTAAAATTACACCTGCTCATTGGCTATTGACTCGTAACACCTGAAAAATAGAATGCTTGTGATTCGATAATTCTTTCGTTGAGAGTTATTCATTGGCTCAGAGTTCTTCAAACAAACTGTGGTTCAATCACCTTAGTAACAAAAAGTTAAACACAGTTGGATTCTACCCAGCACGAAAAAAACCGCGAATTTTACCGGTCTCTACTAATAAGAAAATAACGATAATCCATATGACCCATCATATTTAATCCGGACAGAAGGTGTAATATGGCAGCAGAGGATCAACCAAAGTCATTGGTTTGTTTGTGTTCGGGTGTGTGGAGTTTAACATAGAGACATTTAATAACGATAATTGTGCAGTTCTCTGATGATTACACCGCAGTTCTCTTGACTCGGCCTGATCCACCCACAGCCATGTACAAGGTGAAGTGTGGACCAATCATGAGCAACCAGCCTCTGATATACTGGCCAATGAGCACACTAAATTAGCTTTAATTTTGTTTATGACAGTATTCTCCAGCCTGAATCGAAATAATACCAGAAAAATTCAAGACGGTGAACATTTTTTCACGATAAATTTACCAATAAAAACACTTGTTTCTAACCATTTAGGAACCTTAAAATATTTACTGGTTTCTTTATAAATTTAAGTCTATTTAGAACGTATGTTTCAAACATGAAATCAATACATTAATCTTTCAGGACTGAATAAAGTTAAAAAAAACTTGTTAAGTTTAGAGAAAATACATCAAAGAAGTGATAAAACAAGAATAATCAATCAAACACAAAAATTATAATTAGTGAGCATATTTAAAGTTCATGTGTATTTTTATACACCCACTTATAATTAAATTAATTATGTAAAAATATTAAAAGTTATTAAACCTGTTATGGAAATTTGAAAATCCAATAACCTTGAAATAAGAGGCGTTTTGTCTGGGGCAATTTACATTTTGTTAAGGAGTATGTAACTCTACATAAATTAACGCAATATGAAAAATAGTCTATGAAATCATATAAAAACCAAATCAACACTTTTCTTAGATCCACTTGCGTGTTCATTCTGAGATATCGAGTACGGCGTGATTTCCACGAATCCATTCATCTCTAACTACGAAGAATGGTTCGATATTTATTATTATTGTTACTGTTTTCTTTACTTTCTTTGATGTAAAACATATTCCGTGAATGTAATGTAAACTCGTGCAGCGCGCCACCTGCGCTACCTCGCAGGCCGGGAGATAGTGCCGCCCGCAGATACGACCGTGTAGTTGCCCGAACACGGCTGATACGACCAGCCAGTCCACTTTCACTGCGGCGAACGTCCTCCAAGAAGCCTCGAGTCGGCTGGGCTGGAGTTAAGCGTTCAAAAATTTATTTCCATCGCCACTTGATAGATCACTGCCAAATTATCATTATTTTGCAGCATTAGGCTAAGCTCCTTACACTTGTAGGCTACACAAACAAACAAATATCATTTGTTCATAGACGGAATTCTAACCGGTACCGGTAAAACTGATGCATGGGTACCTTTCTTCATGTGTTAACTATTATCGAACAATTTTATATTTTGAGAGAAAACCACCGTACAGGAGGATACACCAGGGAATTTGATTGCCTCAAATGTGTGGTTTTCCGGCTACCTGTAACAAATTCTGTATTGCACATAGTTCTGCCATGGGATTTTATTTAATTTCTTATTGACTTCTTGTAGTTCAGAAAACATCAAAGACTTATGATTAGAGACTGGGAATATTCGGGTTTTCAATGACCTTTAGGATAGACTTCCCGATCCTCTATGTATTCGGGAAAATTACACCTGCTCATTGGCTAATGACTCGTGACAGCTATTAACTGGGATGCTTGTGATTAGATACTTCCTTCGTTGAGGGTTATTCATTATTTCAGAGTCCTTCAGACCAACCGTGGTACAATCACTGAAACAGCAAAAAGTTAAACGCATTTGGATTCTAGCCTATCGCGAAATTAAACCAAGAATTTTTTCGGTCTCCAGCTTTGATGAAATAGAAATATTTTCTTTTTTTCAAATATTTGGTGGTTTCCTTTTCATAATATCTCGAAATAAAAACGGAAACTTTAAAGGTCTATACAGACTGAACGCTTAAAGCATAATTATTTGGGATCATTTATACTTTCATATATGCAAAGTTAATCATCTGCTATTAAAGACATACAAAAATAATTTGCTGATTTATTTCACAACAGGCTTCTGTGTTGCTTATCGGGAAGCATCTAAGTTGATGAGAAACTTTTACAGGAAATTTCTTTCAGTAATGACAAGAAAATGAATTCAACATTGCGACTGAGACCGAGCCTGAAAAAGTTGAATTCAATGGAAAAATTGGTGAAAGCCCCTGAATGGGTGAGCTTTTGTTACTGAAATAAACTATAATCATGTGGAGCGATTTTATGTTATCGATTTCGAAGTCCACTGATTAGCCGATTTCGAGTGCATGGAAAAGTGCTGATGGATCATGCAAATGGTTTGTTGGATGAGCAGGTCGGAGCCCACGCGGAAGAGGCTCGCCCGAGAGACGAGATTCAGCGTCGTCAGCCGCCAACAGCCCGAGTGATTGCAAGAGTCTCCAGCCGGGGCCGGAGGACCACTTGGCCTCCAGAGGAGGGACTACTGGAGCCTTCCTCACTGCAGCTGGTCGCGTCGTGGCTAGCCACCCTCTCCTCCTGTTAGCTGCTCCACTCCCTCGCCGCCCTCCAACCCCCAGGGCGAGACAGACCCTTGTAGCGCGACTGGGGATTCATTTGAATACCAAAGGGGTTGCGGCGGTCCTCAGTGAGCTGCGATCGGCTCTGGCATCAAGGTTTAAACTTCCGTTACGTAAACAGAAAAAAAAAATTCTATACTTTTACTGATGAATCCTTTGGAAATCAGTTGGCAAAAATAGTTTCCAATTAGGAATTAGGTAAAAACTTGTACGGCTCATTTGACTAAGTCTCAACGAACCTCGCTTCAAATAGATTTCGGAATACGTTTTTTTCACCCAATCATAAGCACTCTGTCAAAAGTAAGAAAGGATTTTGTCTGTCGCAGAGATTTAAACACAAAATCATGTGTATATTGGGTGAAGTAATTGTGCCAAAATGATTTTAAAAATACACGACATAGGCTATATCATAACTTTGTGCAACACAAGGCCATAGTTATTGTCGCATATTTAAAATACGTTTTTAGAGATAATACTGAGTACTTCTCACGAAAATTGGCGCATATTTTTATATTTTGATCGATGTTTCATTAAAGCATTTTTTTAACATGGAGAAAATAATCGAATATTCAACAATTTGACTTTATTTTTTTGTATCATCCTTCTTACGTGCGCAGTTAATACTGGAAAGCTATTCAGGGAACGGTTTACAAATAACTATTAATTGTTGGAGGTATTGGGACAACACAAAGTATAAACGGCCGGGTTTGCGGTGTTATAGTGGTTTTCATGTAGATGTACAAATTTAGAAACATCTGTAATATTACATGAATATTTCTGTCACATTTACAAAAAAATACAGTGTACCGATAAATAGGCGAGGAAATTTATTTGCGCAGCGTTCGAAGATATTCATTATTCTCCCGGTGGTCAACAAGACAAGTAAGAATAATAAGCTTTAAGTTCTCTGATGCGATAAAGATGCAAACCTTTTAATGGAAAACGAGCCTATTTCTTGCAAATGTGTGCGCTCATATGGTTTATGTGGGAATGAACATACATTAGGACTTTTTTTGGGTTCATGTATTTACACATTACGCTCTTCAGCCGTCTATTTTTTGGCAGGCACCATTATACGGACCTCCACTCTATCGATGAACATATATGTTAAAAATACTGTGATAATAAAAAAAATCATGACACATTTTAACTTGAATTTAAGTAATATTAAAAGCATACAATATATTTTGAAACTTATGTGAGCCCTCTTAGATCGGCAAATGTATAATGAAGATCAGTATCAAGAGAACTGACGCATTTATTAAGATAAAACTAAAATATCATTACATTATAAACCTTAAAGTTTTGTAAGTTAAAAAATTTGAATTATGATACGCCTCTAGTAAAGGCACCGCCTTCAGTATCTCCTACGCGAAGCATGTTTCACATGGGACTTAATCCGTCTGATTACAGTTGCTATGGACTGCCAAATCCGCGTTGTTCTCTGGCACCAGCGTAGACTTCACATTATTCTAGAAAATTTGGATTGTGTCGTTTGTTGATTGACAGTTATCACGGTGTTAACTCTGTCTTGGTCGCTCATGTCAGTGTTATACACTTATTGCCAAATTTTAACAGACTCCAGGTTTTGAGGCCGTCAAGTAACCAGTTATCCACTTAAGTTTTAAAAGTGTATTATAATACTTATCAGTCTACTTCTTTGACGAATAATAATGCGTTTCCAGTCCCTAAAAATGTAACGGAACGACATATTCCGGTTTATATGTATAAAAGCCTTAGTGAATGTAAAATATGCATGAGAGCGATTCTTTCAGAACTCGTCAGTGATGTGTAACATCTAACCCCGGTAACGAACAACTTCATGTGTTCTCATGTTGCAAATACATTTATTATACGAAACTTGGACCTCGGACATAAAATTTAACAAATAATTATATAAAATAACGCCGAGCGTGATAAATATATACGCAAATAGTGTTTTTTTTCAATACATTTATTGGCGCGAATAACACGTAGTTTCCGTACCCGCCACTAGAATTCGCTGCCGAAGCAGCTACGTCGACTACCGAATCATTCGATTTGCAGTGCGAATTTTTAAACTATATAATGAAACGGCTTCGATAAAGGAAAAAATAAATTTTAAAAAATGCTACACCCAGACTTTGGACATGATTTTCGACCAGGAATTTTATTAACATACTGCCATTATTGTTAAAATTCATTAAACAGTAGTAATTACTACAAAGTTTACTTTTGTTTTTGTGAACTTTGGTTCGCGAAATCCTCCACAGATGACAGCAACGATGTTGTTACACATTTCCGTTTCGTGACTTCCGTCGAATTCACGAAATTATTCCCATCAAATGCCGTATAACGAGAGCTGAGATGATACACTTAAGAAAAAAAAATTCTTGAAAAATACAGCTGGTTGCGATGTTTTAATATTGTTAAAAGGAAAAGATTTTATTTTTGCGCCTCTTGCGTTAAAAGCATCATCCCAGTTTTTTTTGTTGTTGTTTTACTATCCATGAAATGCCTTAAGTGTCACAAAAGTCGTTTTTTTTCACAGCTCGCACGCGTAAAAAGCAGCGTTTATTTCGGGTCGTTCTTTATTCCCGCTTTGGGTCATTTTTTCTACAGTGATGCAATGCAATTAGCAGAAGTGCAGCCACGTATAATAATAAAACATCGTTCTATAAAAGTTGCAACGTATAAAATAATCTACTTGTTTCGATGTGAGGGCATACTTCAAGACAAATATGGCCTTTACTTATGCATGTGACTTTACCACGGTACAGAAAGTTTGCTAAACTATTTCTATAGTCTTTTAGAAATTATTGAATAACATTTTCGTTTTATTTTCTATAACTGCATGGAATTATTTTTATAGTAGTGTGGGTACGCAAACTTTAAATCGGCATATATATTTAAATATTTATCTGACCAGGTTGCTGGGAAATAACGTAAACACCACAGATCAGGTCTAAGTAGTTTTCCAGCGCGAAACATTCAGTACTGCTACTAGCTTCGGGAGCAGGACGAACATTGCCGAAGGATCACGAAGCGTTCCCACACCGAGGAAACGGAAGCTATAAGATTGTTCGTTTCAAGAAAACTTGAGACAGACTCGATCCTCGCATCAATATTTTGAAAAGGAGAATGAAGAGAATAACCGCCTTGTTAGAGTTCATCTCACATTTACGAACATATCCACGAAGAATGCGCTTCAAATTAAAGAAACGTTTTTCGAAGTTCTAAGCAGCCAGAGCTTAGTAGAAACCAAGCTATATTTCCAACTTCCAATTCCTGTGTTTTGTTTTAAATAGACTGAAAATGCAGGCTGAAGGAAGAACAGTGCTTTATTTAGCCAATTTAACGAGAGTATGAATATTCCGGTAACACAACAAAACGTCCAGCGTTAATAAGCTAGGTGTCCACCAATTAGCTTTTATCTCTCAGTAATTTGCAGCCACTCTTATTTGTGAATTTCAGGTGAAAAATACCAAACAGTGCATTACAAACATAATGATTACGCTTGAGAGCCCTCAACTTCAGTTTGGCTACATAGATTACTGCCAGTGTTGTGACAGATGCGGTTGTGATCTTTTAAACAAACGTTTTGAGGCACTGATACAGCACGCATCCACTGAGAGCGCTGCAACCGACAGTGGCGTAATTATTTATTTACTTTTCCTTCAAATATAAATTATATAAATATGAGTTTCATGAGTTTGTACTTTCAGTTAGCAAATGTAATCGTGATTAAATTGTTTCATCTTTTAATTGTTATGATTTTTTTCAAAAGTCAGTTGTTTTATGCGAGCAGTCGTCATCACGGATTTGCCATATCTTTTAAATGTTCATTGTTTTTTTTTTGTTTCTATTAAATTAATTTTTCGCGAGCAGACCCAGCGGCCAACGCCATTGGCTCGCTGGAAACTATGAAAAACAAAATTCTGTACTCAAACAAATGACTGCTTTGAAACCAGTTGCCAATAAATAGTTCGTAATATTACTACATGGCTATGATTATTTTTCCATAAATGAAATACGTTTTTAGAGGCAAAAATGAGTATTTTTTTACGAAAATTGACGCAAGATTTTATATTTTTATTGATGTTTTATTCGAGCATAAATTTTTCAACCATGAAAAAGATAATCGAATATTTAATAATTTAAGTGTATTTAGTTTTATTATACTTAATAATGTGCGCAGTTAATACTGGAAAGCTATTCCGTGAACATTTATAAATAACTTTTACTATTGGAGGTACTGGAACAACACTAAACGTAAATGACTGGGTGACAATCCGAACTCAATATAACTGTGAACGCTAATTTGTTTTGATACAGTTGTTTTTCTGTCAATATACAAATTTCGAAATACCTGTGATTTTACATGAATATTACTGTTAAATAAAAAATAATAATGAATGCGTGTATTTATGTACGTGCTTAGAAGTTATAATTACTTGGTGTTTTAAAAAAAAAAACTTAATTTTTCATGCAACACATTATTATAAATAAAATCAGAAAAGGACTGGGGTAATATTATAAATACAGTTGGTAAAGTAGAAATACATTCAAGTTAAAAAAAATTGTATAGTAAATACTCAATATTTACTATTAATATAAACACGTGTAAAAAGGAATTATTTAATTTATTAAAATAATCGTTACCAAAATTTTAATTTTTTATTTAAAAAACAGTGTCACAATTTATAATGTAAATAAATTATACATACGGGAACATAATCGCTTACATAAGCAAACTTGGAAAAGTTTATGAACACAATTTTAATCACTAATATTAACAATAAATAAATGTTTTTAGTTATATGGCTCAGTAATCAATATCAAACACTGTAGTATATGATTTTTAATTGTTTATAACTTATTTTTTCATGCTGTGAAATGATTGTTGCACGGTGCGCTTGGATCGTAAAAATCCACTCATATTTATTTTTCATAACGCGCCTAAAGCGGTGTGACTGTGAGCGTGTTATGGAGCGCGTGGAGAGTTTCGACTGCTGCTCCGCACCTGAGGCTCACTCCGAGGCTGCCAGGCACCGACCCAAGGGGGGGGGGGACGGAGGGGGAAGCAGGGATGGCGCTTGGCTCTGCTCTGCACATCCGTCACCACATGCACCAGTCGTTCCGCCAGCCCGGCCAGTCAGCTAGGCGAAGGGGAAGGGGAGGCTCGTTCTGCGAGCAATGGTTCGAGGGCGCGGCGAGTAGCGGCATCGCCTCTTTTTACCTCCGTCGTGTGAAACCGCGATAAGAGAACCCACACGCCAGGGGGTAACATGGGCGGCACCACATAAATCCTCTCGGGTTGCAAGAGACGACGAAGGGAAAAAAAAAAAAAAAAAAGAGCCAGCCAGACTTGGAGTCCCGCGATTCGTTACCTCGACGATGCGCACCGTGCCGTGCCGAAGCTGTTCCGATTCGTCTGCCAAGGGCATTAGTGTTCAGAATATGTCATTTTACTTTTCGAGGGAGGATCGGGATCCAAAAAATCGCCATTTTGGTTTCAACAAATATTTTGTCATGACGGTGTACTATTGAAAATTTGTATTCTTTAATGCAGATATCACATATTAAGAGATTTTCAAAAACTATAAAATATTAATAGTGCCATTATTATTACTATTTAGGTGATTTAATAAAACTGATTTCGACACTAAATAGCAATTATTTCAAAGAGAAACATATTATCTTCAAACATACCATAAATTTAATACCTTTTTTTTTTTCAATGCCATATTACGAAAATTAAACCGTACAAAACAGCTATGGCCTAAAAACTTTTGAAACCAGGACAGACTTTTATTTTTGTTCCTAATTGAATCTTAATGGAAGGTGTGCTTCAAGTCGTGGAATTCACTGCTAAGTCTGAAAAATTTAACTTATAATTCAGAGACCCTAAGTTTCTGAAGCCAAATGCAAAATCTTAATGCATTCAAATATAGCAGTTTTAAAACCACGCAATGTTACATCGCCTATATGAAGCGATAAAAAAAATGTTTGAAAACTTTCACTCGAAAATTAAGGAAGAACACAGGGATGTTCGAGAATGGACAGTCACTGCGTGTATTTAATTTGAGCATTAACTCGCCACATGCATGTTGGAGTATTAGCAAAACATTCAGAAACTTATGAAATCCTACAGCAGAAGCCCCCACTCTGCTTTGCACGTCAAACTTTTGCTCTGTTCACAATAAGACAAAATAATTTGGAAGAAAAATACAGTTATCTGGAACCACAAACGAACCTTAGTAGGTAGCTGCTCCCTGATGATGGCGATTGAAATGTCGACCGAAACGTCGGTGAATTATTTGCCGAGGACACGGCTACAATCCAGAAGCCAAGATACTTTAGACAATGGCCGTGAAAGCCTGCGAATATTACAAACGAACCTTTCGTTTGGTTTATCTCAGAGGTGCACTCTCGGTCGGAATGTCCGTCAACTCGCTGAGAGCTGGCGCAGTGAACTAGTTCAAATGCAGGGCGCGTGGCGCGACCTGGACTGCTTGTGTCCTGCATCTTGCGGTTCGCGACGCGCGGGACACTGCGGTTATCCCTCCCCCCCCCCCCTTCCCCCACCCACGGCCTCCTCGCGCGAAGCCTGACAGTGATGGATTGAATATTTACTAGAAACAGGCCGGTGATTGATGGTTCCCGCGCGGAATCATTCAGCACTCTACCTTCTGCGGCAAAGCGGGCCACAGCGCTTCTTGTAAATGAGAGCACTACCCCCACCCCACTACCACCACCGTTGAATATTTTTTTGGAGGGTGAACCCCACCCCACGTAGGGTGAACCATTGTTTGTATCGAAAAATAAAAATGTTTACGCAAAACCCATTAGAGAACATTATTGCATTCCGTATAACATACATAGTTTGACATTAGAACACAGAAAAACCTAATCTAAATAGATTAAACAAGGAATTTTGTGAAAATATAACACATTTTCACTCTTACAAGAAAATTACAACATTTACACAGAAAAAAAATTCTGTAGTAAGACTGATTAACTGGAAAAAAAGTTTAGGCCTAATTATTTTTGTTTAGTAAATAAAACTTTCACACTCATCCCACGTGTAGAAATATTTACGAAGATCAATTAATTGTACGGGCCATTTTTTTATTTCGAAAGCAAAGAATTTTTTGGAATTTAATTGTTTTAAGGTAAAATTTTATTTTCATTAAAAGATTCCAATTATTTATTGATCTTTTGATTAATCTGCCCAACCATAATGTGCAAACGTGTATTTCATGGCATAATCCTGTCATAAACTTAGTTTCACAAATTATTTCACTTTAGGATATTAAAAATAAAAGTATTTTGTAAATGTATGAGTTTATTAGTTATTGTGTAAACAAAAAAAATATTATGTTCAAAAAATGGTTTGTTTATCATGTGGCAACAAACTACGACTTAAAGCGTGCGTCCATTCTAATATTTGCTAAATTATTATATTAGTTTTCACATATTTAAAAAAGCATATTTTACAGCATATAGTTTTCTTTCAGCTCTATATAAAATCTATGTGACATAGATTTTTGAATGAACATGCTTCTTTTAAGTTTGTTGAAATATTCTTTGAGATATAAGATATAATACAAAAAATTTATACAACCCTCCAAAAATGGAAGAAAAAAGTTTAATATGCCTGGTCTCTTTCTCTTATTTAACAAATAAATGTAAAAAGATACTAGATCTAATAACATGTCCTAATAATCATGTATTAATATTTGTATTTGTGTCCTATTCTATACGTAAATTTAAATTGAAGTCACTACCAAATTATTTGTTAAAATTTGCAATGCCCCAAATAATACTTTATTAAATCATACTTGGGGTGATCACAAAAAAATCTTAAAAAAAGATTGCGTGGTGTAATCCACGCGTGATAGGAAAGAAACTTCTTGCTTATTAGGTATAGATGGAGATATTTATTAAATTTTTTACCAAACACGAGATATTAACTGAAAAAGGCAAGGATGTGGGTATAATCTTAAATTAAAAAAAAGTTTAGGAGTAGAGAAACACAAGCAGAGTTACGAGGATTCCGTTGCATCACTGCTGCGTCATTTCTACCTCTCCCCTGCCGTCTCCTCTTCCGGCCGTTGCAACTAGCATATAGCATGCTCCCCTGTGTACCTAACCCCCCCATCCTTTTTGTCGTCTTCCCTTTCGACCGCTAGTTCATGCGTTGGAGTGGCGTCGCCGCTGACATACTCTTCTGCAATACCGGTTCCCCCACCACGTACATAACTATTCCCCTCATGCGATCGGAATTTTCGTAACGCGCGAAAATTGTAGCCCCCTCAGCAAAGAAGTTGTACTTAAAAATTACAAGAAAACATTTTACTGTCATGAAATATTTCTGCAGACTCAAAACTAAGTTAGTTCGTGCAAAATATGTTGCTGTATAGTACTTTTTTATCACCAATCCGCCACCGAAATGAAACACTACGGAATAAATTCTAAATATACTATATTTTGACAAAAGTTTAGAAATATTTGAGAGCGCTGATTAATTTTTTTTATTTGGAATTATTTCAATGTATATGTTTAAAGCATTGCTAAATTAAAATAAATTATTTACTGACTATATTTTAATAACTACTACTTAAAAAAATTATATTTTTATGTGAACCATCAGAATAACATTGAAAAATCTTACAAAAATTTATCCTTATTAAAATCCTCTAATACTTAAAACACAAACTTAACAATATAAAGGCGTATATAATTTACACAATTTTTCTAAAAACCAAAGTCAATGTCAGTAAATAGCTGGTACCTCTACTTTCAGGGCTACAAAAACAGTCATTTTGCTATTTTACACTAATATGAAGTTTTAAAAATATATTGTAGTCCTAATAAGTTGCTACCAGAGAAATAAACCATTAAAAACCTTTTACATTCGTCCCACAGAAAAAAAATTAATGAATGCTGCTCCACCTATTATAAGGAATAAACATGTTATTCAAAGTTCTAAAGTTTGAGGTGAAATGGTTATTAAGAATTAGTTTTGCTATTCAAATTAGTTTCACCACGAAGTTCGCAAAGAGAGCACGTGTGCCCACACACCAAGGCTGTTGTGAAAGGATACACGAGGTTGCCATGGCGACGGCCTGGCTTTCATGGCGTGTAGCCGCGGGTTGCGCCTGGGGGATATGCAAGCACGATGACATGGGCGGCTTTATTACGCGGGAGGTCGGATCTCTTGACACGCGTGGTGCGCTACACAGGGCGAGCGAGCTTGCTTTCAGCGCGATATTGTCAGCGCGGGCACAAAGCTCGCCAGTTATAGTTAATTTGAAAAAAAAAAAAAAAGCAATACTTTTTCACTGTTTATTATGCAGTTTTTTTTTGTGGCTTTAAGACTCGCTTCGCTTTGTTGTTCAAAAAATAACAATCCCTGACGTATATTTTTTTTAATGACGTAGGGTCTATTTTAAATTAATTTCTCAATATAAGTTATTTTTAAAAAAATAAATATAGAATTAGGTTTCCATAATGTTTAAAAAAAATTATAATTACATTTTGTGTATATTCTCACAAGTGGGCAAAATTAAAATAGTTTTTATACATCTAAAACATTAAAGAATAAAAATGGGTGCGTGTACTTAGGTACGCGCGTGAGAAGTTATACCATTTTGGCATCATTAAAAAATAGTTTTTAAATGCATGCAAAAATAGTGCGTGGAGTCCCTCCGCGCGGAAGAAGTGAAACTTCGTAATATGGAAATGAAAATAGGAAGGGGTAGAAATTGATTTTTAGTGAAATTATATTGTATCAAATCAAACTAAAAAATAAAGGAAATAAATTTGTAACTTTTCTTAGATTGATTTTCAGAGATAGAGAGAGAGAGAGAGAAAAAAAAAGAAACGTATTGAATGTCTATAAAACTAACTTTTTTATGAGAGCAGATTTTCATGAAATAAATCATGAAATCATTCAACGATAAAAGCTGTTTATTTAATCAAGCGGACGGGTTCGCCCCAAGGAGAAAATTGACGTGGCGAGACCTCGTGGACATAGAGAAATGACACACACTCACTATTTATGTGTCTATGAAACATTATTTTTTTTCTGCAATTTAAATTGTAATTTACAAAAAG
Organism: Bacillus rossius redtenbacheri; assembly: GCF_032445375.1. Classification (NCBI taxonomy): domain Eukaryota; kingdom Metazoa; phylum Arthropoda; class Insecta; order Phasmatodea; family Bacillidae; genus Bacillus; species Bacillus rossius. Next base: position 77,141,756 of record NC_086330.1, read on the forward strand.
GGTTTTGAAAATTGAAACAAATATGGCGACACTACAAACTGTTAGGATCTTTATTTTTTTCTTACTCTCTACTTAGTTCCTTACAATAGCATTCACTCTCGCTCTCTCTTTCTTTCTATTCCCCCTCCCCAGGAGCGTTAAACGTTTAACGCATCCTTGTTGGAAGTCGCATTAGAAGTATAACTTCAAAAATTTATTATTTTCTTATATGTAACAGATATTACCTTCGGTTCAAGCAAAACGATTAAAATGAAATGTTTAATATTTTACATTCGTTCTTGTAGGCTTTTTTCATAAAAGAATTTTTTGGGAGACTTGGATTTTTCACTCTACAGTCAGGAAATTGAATTACACGCCTTTAAAGAAAAAAATATATTACAGGGACATTTTTTAAAATTTTATAATTATTCGATTTAAGTGTCATACAACAGACAGATGACATCTGATGACAAAAATTTAAATGTTTTTAAGTAATAAATACGTAAAAAACATAAAGTATTTAAAACATGTAATCATAACATTTTACATGCCGGATAGGCACACAGGGATAAAATTGATTACATTTATACTTGCTAAGATTGTTTTAAAATTCATTCTTCTTGTGTTAAACTACACACATCCCATTGAACTATTATCACATTATAACGTGTTATTTTACTTTATGTTAATGAAAAGTTACTAAAACATTTTGGGTGTAAAAATATCATAAGTATCGTTAATTTAAACAGCTATGAATTTATACGAAAAGTCTTTAGTTTTTAGAATGTTAATCTACTTTTGGTGTAAAATAACAAGATTATAAGTGATTTTACCCAAGTAATGTATAACAATAAACCAACTGCATGTGTTTTTTTTTTCCGAATTACACAACAGGAATGTAAAAATACACAAACACAAATTTATAAATTTAAAAACCATTTTCACAGTGCAAAAACGATAAGTTCTAAACTGTATAACACGTGAATATATTCTGATAGTTTATGTTAGAAATAAACTTTATAATGTTTTTTAGTTTGATAAAATGTATTATTTAGTAAAATTATTTAGTTTTATTACGTATTTATTTAAAATATTTGTAAAAACACGATGTTAAAGAAACAAAATAATTTAAGAAACTACCCCCTTAAGATGACAGTCTACTGTTACTTGTTTAGAGCAGATATGGAGGTAGTCTATAAAAGCGACCGTAGAAGGCTTACGAAGAGCCATATCGTCCTTAAAAAAAGACCTTGAATAGACGTACCCTGCTATGGCGACTCAGCGAGGTTCTCATGTGGCTTTACTTCGTCGTAAGACGTGAGAAATGCAAGGTACGTGTTCTCGTTCAATACGTGAGCGTGGGTCCCCCATAACAGGCCCTGGTTATTGCGTCTCTTGCTCTAAGCACTCCTAGTAAGTCGAATTAAACTCACTCAGCTAAAATTCATTCACTTGAGGCTATCATTAAATATTTTAGTTGGTGCAAATCTGTTATTTAGTGCTCTCGTAAGCATAAGACTATTTATCCCAGTGTAAAAAAATGGGGAGTAATTTGACCTCAATAGTTACCATTTTTAACAATCAAACAACTTGAAATTTTTAATAACTAGAAAAAAACACAAAACTTTCCATAAATATAAAAACAATGAACCCATTTAGAAAAAACTAACTGTCAAATACTGTGTTATAACTTAATACAGTTTTGTAGGAATCAACTTAAGGAAACGATAACAACTGCGATAACAATTGTGTGAGATGTGAGTTAAATTATTTAAAGGGAAACTTAGATACAATTGAACTGTTACCTCGAATATGGACCTAACCCATAAATCCACATTGCAAATAAAAAAACAACTTATAAACCTTGCTACAGTTAGATCTGTTTTCACTGGAATGCCAACATTTCAACAAACACAAAAAAATCTCATGTAGGTAACTGGGATTTGTTCATAAGTTGCATAAAAAGATCACTATTCAAGTCAAAACATAGTTTTCACATTTGTTTTCCGGATGGATCCCTATTCGGGGTAGGTATTTTATAGTAAATTAAAAGCTGGTATAAATTGTGCAGCGAGCCAGGGTGCTTGAGAGGCCAGAGACTGTCCGGCTGGATTCCCGGCGTGTAGAATACCGGGAAATTTGGCGAAGGTGGTAAACGTGGTGGACGTTGCCGTGGCCTGTGGGTTTTCTCGGTGTGTTCCCGCTTCATCCCGCAGTGAATTCCGTCGCTCCTCCATCTCGCCATTTCACACCTCATCTGTCTCCGACGACACCTCTACGTGGGCGAGACGTCAAGCCGTAACTCATCGAGTACGTTTTCCACCAGCCGTCGTCACAGCTAACACGTCATCTGGTGAGGGTATTGGGTTCGATACCTGTGCTCCCTGGCATTACCCCGAGTCGGTATGCATGTGCTTCGGAATATCTTATAACCTCCAATGTCCAGTCGCATTAAAAGGAAGTGACAGGAACCGAAATACGCCATCTTTGTTGAAAAGTTTTTAATCATAACTATTTTCTATCGATTAATTCTAATAATTTAGCTTCGTTAAGGCATTTCATATAGTTTAATGGAATGCCTGACGTTGAAAGTGACTAGCTGCTTCAATTTGTTATGTCTGTGAAGTTACTGGCGTTAAGAACGTTCGTGGAATGATTCTTGCAATGGGGCACATTGATTTCAAACATTTTATGGATTTACGCTATTGCTATTTTTCACTTATGGCCTTTCAGAAACCACAAGAATCTACAAGACAATACACAAAAACAAAAAAAAAATTCAAAACAACCGAGGTCAAATAATATGAAATATGAAGACAGCACAAAGAATTCCATATAATTTTTTTTCCGAACAATTTCTTCCATGGATTTGAATTCGGCTAATATTGTTTAGTCGGTATGTTCAATTTTTGTTTCTTCTGTTTATAAAAAAGTTTTAAATCATTGGCTTTCAGTATTGAATAAATTTTTGATGATGACCACCTGAAATAATATTGTCAATATGGCCCATGCCATGGCCCTTGACATTGCCTCAGCGAAGACATGACCTTCAGCAGTGAACGCTACAACACAGGGGGGAAGGAAGGGCCACTCACGCGGCAGAGGACGCCCGCCGGCGCTGCAGGTTGCCGAGGCCGCCGCTCAGCTCGCGCACCAGCACGAACTTGGGGTCGAGCCCGGGGCGCACCAGCACAGTCATCGACTCCACGCACAGCGACTTGGAGCGGTCCCTCTGCGGCGCCGCGCCTCCCTTGCCGTGGACCGCGCCCTTCTGCCGGCGGTCCTCGTCCTCCAGCAGGCGCGCGCGCACCCGCTCCCCGCGCAGCCGCGACATCAGCTTCATGGCCGGGAGGCGTCTCACCGCTGCATCGCGCTGCCTGCCGGCACCGGGTGTCGTCCCTGACGGGGCGGTGGTCTGCCACGCCCGCGTGTGGTCGGGGGAAACGAGGAGGCATGGGTTGGATGACGAGACATTGCCGATGGCATGGACGGTCAAAAGGGCAATTCATGTGGGTTCAAAAAAGGCACTTCCACTCCTGACTACATATGGAGGTATTGCTAGTGAAATGGACGGCGTAGAGACAACTCATGTGGGTTTCAAAAGGACACTGACCACTTCTGAAAACACGCCTTAAAGGTTGGATGACGAGACATTGCCGATGGCATGGACGGTCAAAAGGGCAATTCATGTGGGTTCAAAAAAGGCACTTCCACTCCTGACTACATATGGAGGTATTGCTAGTGAAATGGACGGCGTAGAGACAACTCATGTGGGTTTCAAAAGGACACTGACCACTTCTGAAAACACGCCTTAAAGGTTGGATGACGAGACATTGCTGGTGGAATGGCCGGTGGAGAGACCACTCATGTGGGTTTCAAAAGGACACTGACCACTTCTGACAACACGCCTTAAAGGTTGGACGACGAGACATTGCTGGTGTGAATGGTCGGTGGAGAGACAACTTATGTGGGTTTTAAAAAAAGCACTGACCACTCCCGAAAACCAGCTTTACAGGTTGGAATGGACAGTGGCGGGACAACTCATGTGGGCACTCTGTAAGGGGTCGGTGGCGAAGCAAAATAGATAAGACACGTTGCTTTCAAAGTGTACCATAAGGCTGAATAGGTCCAATGTCGAAGCATTATTTGTGAAATGGTCGAAGGAGGGATTAGAATTTTGCCAACCCCTGACATCGCATCATATTTGTTGGGTAGAGAAGCATTACTGGTGGAATAAAGGTTGGTGAGACAAGGCATGAGATAGGTCTCTGGCCACAACCTTGACGTTACGACATATGAGTTGAATGCTGAAACATATATGGTGGGTTAGAAGATAGAAGTGCAAGAGGATTGGCTTTTAAATGGTCTTTGGCCTGCCATGACATAGTGTAATTTGTGCTGAGTGCCAAAGAAAATTAACTTAAAAATGTGTAGAACCTACTGGCGAAATTAAAAGGAATGACTTATAAAGGGGTTTTAATCTTCTTGGCCTGGTACTGATTCACACCACATAAAAAAAACAGTGAATAATGGTTGGGACCTGGAGAAGAAAAGGAACCCAAGAGGCGTGTTTATGTAAAGTAGTGAATGTCTGCTATGTCTACTTCTGGCAACATGCAAACCTGGCTAAATGCCAGAGGACGATGACAAAAAAAGAGTTCTCTCTCTTTTTATGGGAAATTACTTATTGAGTGTTAAAGTTACATCCTTTGGCAGTTATTTAATATATTTAATACCAAGTGAGTACTTCGCCAGAAAAGTTATGCTAATAACCATATAAATAAGATAACTTAATATATTCTTACGATGAATCATAGTGATTTAATTTTGCTTTTTACTTCATTAAAACGTGTATGTACAGCCAAGTTAAAGGAAAAATACTGCAATATGTGAAGTAATTGTGAATTCAGAATGGCCAGTTACTGAATTCCGAGGGTTAAGTGACATAACGTCTTAATTTCATCGTTCTTAGTGTTCACTACCTAGCGATAGCGGCAATTTTCAAAAAATTTCAAGTCTTCGGGGTTTTGATTGATATTTCTGGGTCATTATACTATTAATTATGCGTTATCATAATACATTTGAAACTTTGATACAAAGATATAGTACAAATATACTGGTTGTTACAAAAAAACCGATGTAATTAAGAAACCAGGAAAAGTGAAATGGGGCAAGATGTAATGTACTGTAATAGAATTTAATGACGTACATAACGATATAGTATTGTGATGATAGTATTTGTTTGTAAGGTATGGGAAATTGGAGTGTGCTATGGGTGGCAGGTATGAAGTATATTAAATGTAGGAGAATAATAAAATATGATTCTGTATCTTTTAAGTTCTCCCCGATGACAGACAAATGACATGTTACAACGATTTTATCAACGCAAACCGAACCTTGTATCCAATTTGCATTCATCAATTTTTTCCCCAGCTAAAGTGGACTTCTGAAACAATGTATATTACGATATTGACTAGTTTAGGGATGATCAACCTTTTGATAATGAGGGCCAATTAAAAATAAATAAAACATAGCAGGCTCATTTGTGAATAATGTCTACATACTTAGTTTTAACCACATCCCTCTGGTCCCTGGTTTTGTCGAATTTTTATTCGAGAGTGCTTGTAACGGGATTTGTATAAATCAGCGGCCGTTGTCTGTTAGATATTGTATGGTTCACGAGGCCTGTTCAAAAACATTGAGTACATCTTTGTGAACTGTGTTAAATAGAAATCTATATCGTCAACCTTCGCAACTAACATATAGTCGTGCGTAATACAAAATATAGTAAAGCCAATGCCAATGTTAATATTAACTAAAAAGGCTGAAAATATTGCTTGATTTTAATTTAATCAGTAGTCGAGTGACGATTTCATATGAACCATGGGTTTGCCTGCCGCCAGTCTCAAATTTTTCCAAGTATTATAATTTTTGGAATGAAACTCGTCTCAAATTTGACATATTTCAAAAGTAGCACACATGTCCCAACTGTCTCTTACAAAGAATCACATGATGTTTGTTTACGAGCACTGATAACCAAATGAAATTTTCGCCATAATTGTTGACATAACAGTAGGGGAATATTTACGTAAAACCATTGCTAACTTTTTTAATGAACTTGAAATTTGAGAAAAATTACGTGAGTAAATATTTAAGGTTTTCGCAGTCATTTTCGGAGGTTTCATAGCTTGAATGTTAAGTGGCGTGAAAAGTGAAGATTTCATAAACATTTCTGTAAACAGTTCAGTCGTCATCATTAGGGTAGCAGTCTCCTCCTAAAAGCTTCATGACAGAGATGTGTTTCATAATTGCCTTAAGGGGCCCGTATAGTCAGGGGTGTATCTGTGTCAGTGAGGCGGGATGATAAGCGTGACGCTCGCTCGTGCTCTTAGCGTGGTATCGCCTCTAAGAGCAAGGCTCTTAATTGACGCGCAGTATTCTCGTTGTGCATAGGACAACAATGAAATTTGAGCGTTGAATGTAACATGATATGGCAGAGAAATGAAGGAAAGGTGTCATGCAAGTCCTTTAAGTGCTTTCAAAATTCTTTAACGCCTAATAATTACTCTGAAAACACGCCTTTTAGCCATTTTAACACTTATAAAAAACCGTTAAAAAACTTAACACGGAAACCAAACTACTTATCGGTCCTCAGCAAACTCTTGAAAGCTTTTCGTAAACATACCCCGCTCGAATATCCTGAGGAGTTTTTAAATAACGTTGTTTTTGTCCTGAAGCTCTACACACCGTGTTTGTTCCCAGGTAGGCGGGGCCCTTAATCCCTGGTTGGCTCAAAGATGCAGCCTTTCAGACGAAACACTCAACTTTCATGCGAAAGTATTTAGAAGTAAAATGACTGCTAAGTTTCCCAGTAGGAGACAGTTGCTCTAACGATGGCGATTGCATCGTCGACCGAAACGTTGAAACAGACCATGACTGGTGGGTGCACTTCGGTAGTGATGGGCAGAACCATTCAATTGACCGAATCGATTCATCTATATCAGTTCCATGTAACGATTCGTTCAAAAGATTCCTTCATTTCGTTCTTTCAGTTCTGACCACCATCGACGGGATCCGACACATCTCGAGGGACAACTCGTTCACCCGTGCGAGTGTTCGTCACGCAAGGGCGGCTGGTCTTGTCGCCTGGCCGGTTATCGCAATCTGGTCGGCTCGGGTAGCTGACATTTCAGACGTCCAGATGTCACAAAAAAAATGCGTGAACTCATTTCAAAGCTCTCGCCGGTAAATTATGTAAACTAAACCTAGACAATACACGAATGATAACTGCAGCGCGATACTTGTTGAGCCGCCAACCCTCACTCCCGCTACTTTTCATATCAGCCTTTTTTTTAGTTTGATTAGCTATTGTTTGCTTGCGTGAACGTGCGGACGCTGCGATTACTGATTCCTCTGACTCTCGACGTCATGACTGGCTGTTTCACTGTCCTCGAGCCCTCTGCATTTCACATTCTCCCGCGCCGTGTTCAGCTATCGAATAGTCGACCAGGGACGTAGCCACGGGTGATGTCATGGGGTTGGGAATCTCCCTTCCACAGTTTAAAAAAAATATATATGCGAAAACAGAATAAGAATATAACTGTAATTCAGCTTAATATGCTAAGGTAACAAACAAATATTTTGGAAATATCATTGTTATTCTTAGTAGGAAACATTAGTGCATTTAGTCCATATTACAGCCCTTCTACACATAAACGGCAGGAATTGTGTTTCAAAGTAGAGTCTGTATTTCCTGCAAGTTTGCACATGTCTACTAAGTATGTCTTTCATACAAACTTGACATGTTTGTTTCATATATATATATATATATATATATATATATATATATATATATGAAGCGAAATCAAACAATTGACTTATGAACATTGTATTAAAACAATAAAATACAAATAAAATATAAAATTTTCAGTTTTCTTATCTCAAGCAAAATAACCATTTAACAATTATATTCGTAAACGTTGGAGTACTGAAATTCTACTACTCCCTGGGATTTTAGTGTGGGAATCAATTTTCATTTAAGAATACAAAAAAATTTCATTATAAATAATTCTTACTTGTAAAAAATTATAAAAAGGTTTCACTGAACCTTCTCTTCCTCAAAATACTGGCTACGGCCTCAGTCGACTCTCAAAGAAACTATTCTCTACATGGCGAACGAACCCCGTGCTTTCGTGCGCTCAAAGATCCGTTCATTTCGAAGGAATCGTTCACGAACGACACACAACTATCTTCCGGTGGGCGGGAATCCTCGTCCGCGGGTGGAGCTGGAGCGGGGCTTATCGAGGAAGCCACTCGACGCGATCCTCGATAACCGCTTTATCTCGCCGCGCGCGCCTTTATCTGCCGAGCTGGGCAAATGTCGCAACTTCATCGCGCTTCCTGCCTCCCGCTTACCTTCCATGGGCTGGAGCGGTTACCTGGTTGGCTCGGTTTGAAGCCAACTGCCGTAGCCGTGCCTGACAGGGTGGTATCAACAATTCCTTTGCTTCTTTTTGTTTTGCGTATGATTTTTAACACTTTTATAATATTACCACATGTTATTGTTTACAAAAAGGCTATTTCTACTACACAAGTCCATATTTATAGTTTTTTTTATAAATTTAAAGGAAATTTTTTGTTTCCTTCCTAGCATGTACTGAAATCATTATAAGACGTGGCACGCAGTTTCTGATTAACCGTCCGTACGGAGCCTTCGTCTTTACTCTCTTTATTTTCTATATAATTTATAAAACAAAATATACATATGTTTCTCCACAAAACCCTCACAAACGCTGGTTTATATATATTTTTTTAGAAAACCTAACAAAAGTGTATGACAAAATTTATACACTGACAGTTAATCAAAAAATGTACTAAGTTATTTCATGTTTTAATGCATACTATCATAAAAAAAATTTAGAGTTCATAAAAATAAATAATTATAACTAGATTAGTAGAAAAGGCATTTTATAAAGGTATAAATATGGTTTGCCTATTTATAATCGTGTTAAAAAAAACGCAATATCTGAATTTTTAACTAATTTATGATACTGACGCCTTAACTCACCGATATAACTCACAATAATATGTTTTAAGACAGGCTGTTAGCAATAAAATAAAATACAAATATTAGTTTTACGGTAGTTTATAGGAAATTTTAATTTTTGAACTTAGGCAATACTATTGGAGAGGTACAATTTGAATCTAGACCCTTAAGATCACACACAATGCCCTATTAGTAGCGATCACCTGCTAACCGCATTCCCCGATCACGTGTAAAGGGCGGTTCACCCGACTGCATCGCCTGGCGCCGTTTCTACGGACGTGAGCCAAGATCGCCAACTTCCGAATAAAGGTGTTTGGCGAGCAACTCCACGGGTGAACGAGTTGTTGCCAAATGTGTTTCAGTGTCAGTGGGCTGGGGAGATGTACTTGGAGATATCACTTCGCGCAGCCAAGTGTGCTGCAAAATTAATTATACCTTCTTTAAACGTATTATTCAATGGGGGGATTTTGATTTAACACGGTTTCTTGTACATACGTCATTGCAGTATTCCACTGTTTGTAATGGGAACAATTCATGAATGCAAAACAAAATAAATAAATAAAAATGCGAACATAAAACCACAGAAAACAAGCTTAGATCGTCTGATGTCAAACAGATAAATCCAACGATGAACCTAAACTGGTGTCATGGACAACACAATGACGACAGCACAGACGAACACAATCAAAATTTTAATTGTGATGTCCATAATACCTGTTTGGATTCGTTCATCGTTGGGTTTATCTGTTTGACATCAGATTACTAAAGTTGTTTTCTGTTGGTTTTTTGTTTGTTTTGATTTTTACTTCTTTTTTTGCATTCATGAATTATTTCAATGACAAATCGTGCAAAACTGCAACGGCGTATGTCAGAAACAGTGTTAAATCAAAATTAATTACAAGAGACATGGCAAACCAACGAAGGTTGTGATTGTTAAAGCTTGCATAAGTCCGTATTATGTCGCGTGTATTGCCATCCTTGTTACTTTGGTGGTCAGTGTGTCTGAACTTTAATAAAGTTGTGGTGGGTTTGAGATCCAGCTTGAAGTCAGTATTTATTTATTTTTTATTTTCATTAGTTTGTAAGAATTACCGTACGCCACCAGCTAAATCTTACGGTATAATGAGGAAAAAAAAACTAATTCCTTAGGGGGTCTGAGAAAACGTGCAATTTTCGGGGATTGGTCACATGTAGTTTTCATTAAAATTTGCAAAATGTAGATGCTAATGCAGGCACTGTAAAAAGATTCTTGTGCCAGTAGATCTGTGATTGCACTAACTACAGTTGCTTTTGACAGAATTTAGAGGTACTGGTGTCATATCTCCTCGGTTCCCCATTGGCTTTTTTTATTCCCGAAAACATGAGAAACGAGGAAAGTTGGTTACTTACTTTGAGACTTTCGCCCAATAACGTTAGAATCCTCGTCCATCAACTAAAATGAGGGTTTACTCCTGCATCTGAACAACATAATCTAAGAATGAAATGTCCTCTATGATTCATCGCCTGTCAAAGTTCTCGAAGAAATAGCGGGGGTTTCCCTGATAACCATTAAGCACGTTCCAATTGATCGAAAAATGCTCTTACTTGCCGACTATGTACTTTTGATACTACAAGAGGAAAACATATTATTTGATACTCTAAGAATATTTTTAGCTAAGAAAACGCTTCCACGTGTATAAATTATTTAATTCATGATGGAGGGAAAAACATGCTTGAAAATTCACAATTAACAACATGAAAAATGACAGGCATGTTTAGATGTCTGGCTGCTAGACTAAAAAAAAAAAAATCAAGCAATGTAAGGCCGTATTAATGACTCGTATTTGCGATGACTAGAGCTCTAATCCCAACCAAGCCTTCTTCGTTTCGGTTCTTCACCGCCTCCCGGCATCGCTCTGGGATGATTCTACGATTGTTTCGCGACCAAATGCTCCGGTATTGTTTTTGTGTATTTTACCTTGCATGCGGTTCAATTGTACAAAAGATTAAGATTTAACTGTAACTTATTAACAGGTCGACGCAAAATATAAACAGATTTTTCTTCTGTTAATCGGTAAATACGTTATATATAAATGCTTGTATTTGTTTAAAGACGTAAAATACTTCTAGCAAGCGCTTGGACAAATATACAGAGTTCAAATACGCAGTTCATACTAGCGGGAAAGCTATCAAGAAAATTGGTATTGTAAAAACCATCTAGCTGTAGAATTGTGACGATAATGGTAGCATAACGTTAGTAAGTTATTGTACTGAAAAAATATAATTCTTGAAGTTAAATTAAATATGCTACATTATTTTAAAATTCATTTAAATAAAATGCAAGGTTACAAAAATTCCGTTACTTTATACGAAAACAATAAATGCGTAAATAGATAGGAGTCTTAAGATAATTGGTGTAGTTATTCTTAAGGGATTACACTTGTTTGTACTTTATCAAGTGGTTTTACTGATTATTTAAGTGTTTTACTCGAAACGTTTTATTCGAAAGACTTTAACTACTAGTAAATTTACTACTTCTAAGTAACTCACTTAAAATGTTTTTAAAAATTATTTTATGTTTAAATATATTGATTTGTATGATAAAATTTAACTTCCAGTAAACGATTATTTAGTATAATTTTGCTATCGTTAAAAATTTGATTTAACGCTAACCTGTAAACTTACAATCAAACAAAAAATAGCCGAATCACATCCAATCGCACCAAACTGCCATAAGAAGTCAGGAGGCTATGCACATAATGGTGGTTTATAGGTATCTGACCCCATGAATTATGTTTCCCCGCAGATCAGACTGTCGCCTACAAAATTAAAATTAATTTAAAACGTTACAATAGCACCACTGTTTCATTCATCGGTTTTAGCTTTTCGTTTTGAGTTCTGTCTTCAAAACTAGCTCTAAACACGGTATAATTGGCGCGTCTTTCTTTTCAAGCATTCTTGGAAACGCCTCACCTGACAAAAGTTCTCAGGGTGCCAATAAGAGACCGTTTCCGACTGCGTTCAAAGGTTCACCGCTTTCTTTCACTTCTGCATTTAATGAAAGGGGGGGAAAAAGTGCCAGTTTGAGATATTCTGTGTGTCCAGACTTTTAACCGAATGTCCCATACGGTACATACGATTAAAATAACTTGAACTTTTTTTAAAGACAGTATTTTAAACAAAAAACACGGGTAACTATGAAATTAGTTGTTTAACTAACTCGACTAATTATCAAGGTAAATTTTCGCAGAATGTATAGTGGCCCTGGCAACCTTCCTACCCCCAGAAAACTGTTCCCCGATGAGGTTATCGTGTCTATATGAGAACAAGTGCAGCGACCAGTGGGTTGGTTGTACCGGGCAGGACAAGGTGTGGAGGCAGTGGCAGACCACCGAGCGGGCCCTGTACCTGGACGCCGTCAGCGGCGCGGGTCCCTCGCCGACGAGTCAGCACCGAGACGCGCGCACTGCGACCTCTGACCCGAGCTCCTCGCGCCTCGTGGCCAGCCGCCGGACTGAGGCCCCGCGCGCCGCTCCGGCCGCCTCGTGCGCGAGGTGCCCCGAGGTGACCGTGGCGCGCCGCGCGGCGAGCGGCGGAACCGCGCAGTCTGCGGGCACGCCCCCCCCCCCCCCTCTCTTTCTCACTCTCTCCGGTTTAAGGCCCTGCTCCACCCTCCTCGCGTGCTCGCGTCTTCTAGTTGCGTGCACTGCGGAAGTTGCACCGTGCAAGCGTCGCTAATTCATCAATGTCATTTTTAGCGCCGGGTGTTTTCGAACACATCAGGGGCGCAAATTCGCATGATATGCAAGGGGAGCCCGCAGAACATTTTCATTGGGAAGGGGGGGGGGGGAAATAGTTTTATATGTGGGGTTAACCGACACGTCATCTATGGATACGGTGCTTGTATGTTGTATCCTGCCCATATTTTGGTCTACGTCCATACAATAAGTATAAAACTTTAAGATATAAACAAAGTTTTTCATTAGACATAGTTTTGACATCAAACTCTTTTCACAATCACGCTCTTGCAAGTGCAGGCAGGCCCCCTCAGTGAGGGGCTTCTTAATTCCAGCAGACTGGGACCAAGAGCACCCCCCCCCCCCCCCACAGTATCCGCGGCCCATGCTACACACTATCTGTTATTTCTAATATAAAATATAAATGCGATGAAATATTTTTGTCTTGGCTAATAATCGCATAGTCTAGTCACCCACAATTAGTAATTCTTTATTGTCTCATAGCTGAGTAATTTGTACAACTTAACTTGTTAAGTCCGTTTTAAAAATATATATTTTCTAAAAATATCTGGCATTAAAAACAATATAAATATATATGTTTAGATAAGCCGAAATATAAGGTGCTGTATGGTGTATGAGTGACATAATTTTTTTTTTCAAAAATATTCTTTAGACTAACCTGAATGCCTGCTATCAAAACATTAGATAATGATTTGATATAATATTCACTGGAAGTCCTTCAGAACATCGACTATGCATATTCACTCTGCTGTATTTCTAGACTTTGTTAATGATACTTCATAAAACCACCCAAGTCGTTTGCACTGAACGCTGATACATTCCGAAGAAGAAATCATGGGGTCACACCCTTAAAGCCCTATAGTTGCATGTATCTAGATGAGAAGACTGCACTTGCGCTCACTGCCTTGCTTGTTAAGGCGACCGTGTGCTTAATACACGTGTTGGTGTCACCTTTAGCGCTTCCTTGTGTCTTACCGAGTGGAAATAGAAAAATAAATCTGGTATGCCGGCGCCTTAAGAGGCCGCGCCACATTCCGAACATAAAACTACTGATGATCCAGACCATTTCTTGTCTTCTGCTCATGACTTGCAAACAGGTGTGACCAAGACTATGTGGGTTTGTTTACAAATTGTACTCTTAACATATACAAGATTTAAAAAAAGGTAAATATGTTTAGTAATTATTTTACGCAGGTCATGTTAAAATACACTATTACGAAATACTAGGCACTTACTACATTCACTTTTCATACAAAAACCTCCGAGAATTTAAAACCTCAACACCAAAATGGCACTCATTTTTTAAGGATCTATTGACAATTTTTCGTTCATAATTAGAGCCATTATTTTTATTTTTTTATTTTTTGCCACTGTGCAGCTCACTGATTGGTTCACAATGCTAACGTTGTCCTCGAATAATTTTAATTTCGCATTATCTCATTGGACTACAGCCATTCTTTAATGGTGCACCAGACACAAGTTTTTTTTTCCTCTTCATATTTTATCTACCTTCATGTATTAATGTAGTGATAGTTATAAATAAGGTTTTAGTAATTTTCCCCGATATCTACATATAAAATAGGATATTGGTATGTATGACGTCGATAAACACCGTTTGACCGATCGACATTGACAGTTGACACATTGAAGTGTTTTTTCATGGAGACGGGTTTTATGATATCCATTTGTTTGTAACTCGCCGCTAGATGGCGCTGCAGCTCATCAACTTCTAACACGTTTATGCGATCGCCATGAATAAGCAAAACGTCATAGGTCACAGACATACAAACAGGAATTGTGTGTGTCATTTGCTATGTCCACCTCACTGTCATATAGCGCTAGCCATTCTGCTTTAACTCACGGACAATATATTACACTTTGTTCAGCTCGTGCAACGCCGGGTACTGCAGCTAGTATTATCTATTAGTTAAAAGGTATATAAATTAGGATTAACTAGCTGAAGTACCCGGCTTTGCCCGGGCTTAACTACTCTTGGGTGTTCATTTGCGAAAAAGTTCGATCTCAGTTAATAGCTACGTAATTAATGAAAGGAACATCATTGCCGAGTTTCAAGTCTGTAGGACCTTTACTTGGAAAACGGGAAATTTTAATCTTTAACGCTCCCGCGAAATTTTAATGGAGATGAAGAATGCATTAACAATGCAATAACCGTTGCTATGGATGCAAAGGAAGCATCAGCAATGTAACCTTCGTTGCCACTGGGATTTTCATTGTAAAACGGGAACTCTTAAGAGCTGAATTTTCAAAAATAATGAAACAAATTTATTTTATTTCTTTTGAATAGTATATCTTAAAAAAATTCATCATCGTAGCTAAAAGTAAAAGTTTTTCATACAAAATTGCATCTCCTATTTAACTCCCTTAAGGGTAGAGTTTTCAAAAATCCTTTGTTACTGGTCGCCTACGTTACTCAACGAATATATGCAAAATTTCGTGCTTCTAGACCCACCGGCTTAAGCTGTGCGTTGTCGGTCAGTCCGTCCGTGTTAGAGTTCTATTAAGTAGATTAACATATGATGAACTTTTGTAAAATAAAAGAGTAAAAATAGAATTAATTAAATATTAAACCTGACCGTAAAGAGTCAAACATGTATTTAATTGACTTGTATGTTTTTATTTAAATATTTTACTAGTAATTCTGAATCAGATAATACTGCAACGTTTATATTGCCCTTCATGTTATGTATGCTTCAAATTTTGCCAGCACAGAAATAATTTTTTTTTATTTTTAAGATTATAGTAACTAGTTTTACAAAATAAGGACTAATAGTTATTCTTTTAAACAAATAATTTTTCTATTTAAAAAAAATTATCCTGTAAAAAAATATTGTACAACGGCAACAAAAGAAATAAATTAAATGTGTATACTATATTTAAATTTGTCTACAAACTTTTTTTTTTAAATTGAGGCGTGTAGCTAATCACTAATACCGATAGGTAAAAATTACAAAATAAAATAATGCACTGAGTAATATTTTTAAAAGAAACCATGTAGGAAACCAGTAGTATTAAAAAAACAACTATTATGTCAGGATTCAAAAGAGGGAAAATTTTATTTGTTTCTAAAAACGTTTTCAAACTATAGCTGAAGGAAAAACTCAGATAAAAATAAATAAAATTATTGTTGACAATCGTATTGCCACATTATTCCGGTGATTCATATCAAAATGCAAACGTTTTAGTAATAATATAAAACTTTTATTCCATCAAAGAAAATATTTTTCGTTAAGATATTTCACTGCAGAAATTGCTTTAAAAATAGAATCATTGACGTGTTAAGTGCAAGGAATGGCCAGACGATAGTATAAGTGCAAACCAACATTCTAAAATGAACCGTTTATCACATATACGCACTTAAAAGCTAGAATTCAAATGGCAAAATCGCAAAAACGAAAAACAATAAATTTTAATTCAGTAAATTGAAATCTTTAATACTGACTATGAATCCAGAAAAATGTTGTAGAGTTTATAATTAATGAATCGATAACCTTAAATGAATAGATTGTCTGAACAATTCTTTAAATATAGCCTAAATGGTTTTAAGGAGCTAAACGAAACTCATAAATGTTTAAAATGTGGAAGACTTGAAAAGAATGAGGGGCTCGTATTTCAAGGCCGCTTTATAGCTAGTTATAGTTCACTTGTGCGTCATGTGAACCAGGCAGCTAGAGGTGCGCACAGACGGTGCATCAATAACGAATGAAGACGCGGGAAAAGGCGGCTCGGGGTAGGCCAAGGTAGAAATATTTTTAGATTGCAAGGTCAGTAACGAGTTTCTTTGTGGCTCCTACTTGTGGGTAGGGGGAGGGGTGTTTGTAAAGAAACAAAAGACTCCGTCTTTTATTGCAAACCCCGGCGAACAGGAATAGAAACCTCTTCATCCCTCCGTCTCAGACGAACCGCTGCACTCGAGATTTGGTGACGTCAGAACCTGACGCCACGACGTCAGATGTTCAAGTGCTGCGTGGATTCACAGACTTTCCGACGACGAAAGAGACTCAAATATACGAAGCGTTGTAGTTACAAACAAATAGTGCGTCGAAGACACCACGCAAGATCCCAACACCCTGATTCTGTCTCCGTTGTAACAGCGTGAACACGCACGTGGGATAAAGTCCCGCCTTTCCGGGCACACATACAGCGTAAAACACACGCGATTTGCAAAATGCTCAAGATATCAGAGTGGTACCCTATGTGTTTTTTTCGAAAGCATTTTGGAATTCTCTGAGGGTGGATGAGTAGTTTAGTCTTGAAACTTTATTTTTTTAATAATAAAATTACTAAAAATTATTATTTTTTCCGCAATAATCTTTATGCATGATTTACCACGTACAGGTTCTTGAAAACACCCAAGGGACTTACATTAAACTAAATCTTAAATTCTCCGCCATATAATGTTATAGTTACCTCTCAAATCTCACAGTTCATCTCAGAGTCCATAGCTTTGCGCTTAAAGGAGATTCTGCACTAGAATCACCAGCGAGCGTCGCCCCTATCATCGCGCCTCACTAATAAATATATATATTTACACACATACATATATACACCCCTTACTACGCGGGCTCCGTCACCAATTTGAGAAGTATTTGTTTTTAGTCCAAAATGATTTTCTTAAGTCCATGTTGATTATAGTACCCGTTAATTTCCAACCAGTGTTCTTTGGAAAATTTTAGATGATAATTTATACAGTATAGGGGCAAAGATTTATCAAAAAACATTTTGTTGATAGGAGGGGGGGATTAAAATTAGATTCCTCTCCTCACTTTCTTATCCTGGTCACAATGGGACATGTGCTTATTAAGTTGTTTAAATTTATTTGACCTGCTTTTAGGTTATAGATAACTCTTTAGAAAAACTGGTCTGCAGAAATTAATTCTGCTAAAAAAAGACTGTGAATATCAAAAAATTGAAATATATTAAGCCAAGGTGTTTCTATGATGGCTCAAGGAACAGTAATCTCATGTTTCACACGTCAGTATTTTGTGTGCCCTTGCAAGTCCAAGCTAATGGTAATCGGTTTGGAGAGGAGAACAAAATCGTGTATGTAAATAAGCATAATAGTTGTTTAGTACAAAACCTAGTAAGGAGCTTGACTTTGCACTTTTAGAGTGTTAAAGCGTCATTGGTGTTCCATAGTAGTGTAAGCATTTTTTTATGTGTAAACATCTTAGGTCTCGGTATACTGCAAATTTCGTGAATGGAACGGAAGTTCATGGAACGGAAATAAATTTCCACGGTGCTGCGGTCTGTGACGGATGGTGCGAACCAAAGTTTACAAATACAAAGTAAATCCTTATAATATTAACTGTTTAATGAATTTGAACAAAATGGGAAATATTTCAATAAAATTTCTTGTCGAAAATCAGGTTCAGAACCGGAGTTGAGTATTCTATCATGTATTTTTCGTATTTTTCGGAGTTGATTTATTATATTATCTAATCTTTCACTCTGCAAATCAAATGGTTCGATAGTTGACGTAGCTGTTCCTGCAGATAATTCTAGTGGTGGGTGCGGAACTAGTCAGAGACACAAAAAATTATTAATTTACATATATTCGACACCATTTTAAATTAAATAAATTCGTGATGAATTTTTTGCAGTTTAATCTTAAATTTTGAATCAGCTCAGTGAGTTTAAGGTTTGTTTGACGGAAGTATTTACAGACTGATTAAGATTTTAAAATAACCCCTTCTCTATGTGTACCCAAAAGCAAAACGGGTAAAGGTACATTCTAGAATATCAACGAACCAACTAATCACTCCAGTGCAAAATTGATACAAATACTTATAATTACTACCAATAGTAATATCATGTTAAACATAAATACTGTTCAGTTTATAAAGAAAAAATCATTTAAAGTTTTTCAATAAAACTAATGTTATCTAATGTTTCAATTTGAACTAATCGTTGTAATTCCAGGATTTTAACGTAATTTTATATTTTTCATGTCTATAGATTATGAAATTAATTATTAAAGGATGGTTGTACTATTATAAAGTTTTATTTTTTTATACCAATGCTTGGTGTTAATTCTGCAATGTTCACGAAATAATAATGTACGTATGAATTACGCGGATCCGCCGTCTTACCAATATTTCTGAGACTTCCACAGATGGCAGCACCATGGTGACACATTTACGTTGCATGCAACTTCCGTTCCATTACTGCTACCAAACGCCGTATACGGAGAGCTAAGATGTTTACACGTGAAAAGCTGAAAAACAAAGTTCGTTTACACAAAAATTCCGAATTCTGAATGTGCAAACATACGTGGGCGAATCACTCAATTGTTCTGCTCGCAGCTAACAGACTGGCACTTCAAAAAGGCACTTGACCAAGTTTGTGTTCGCGCCGCTCGCTATTCGGCGCACGTAACGACAGGCGAACCCATGTGGGCTGACTCCCACCAGAAATACTGATTGGCTCCGCCTCGCCGTGTCGGCGTGTCAGGCATTTGTGACTGTGGAGTCATTCGTAGAGTCATTCGAGTCACATAGGTACAAGGTTTTTTTTAACTAAAACTAAATGTCACGCTGTTAGTAATGATTAGAGATCTGCGTGTTACTGGAATAGGCATCACACACTTTTACATTCATAAACCGATTTCTTTCCTTTATTGGCTGCTGCCACAGTGTACCAATGTCCGTATTAAATATGGTTGGTCACATGTAGAGACCAGAATATTTCGCAGTTTCAAATTGCGATAGGCTACAATCCAAATGGGTTTTTGATAATTTTTATTGGCTTGCTGTTTTTCAGTGACGGGAAATATTCGCGGTTTCAGTGACCTCTAGGATAGACTTTGTAAACTTTGCTCATCACTTTCAGCCAAAGGTCACAATACCCGTCCCCAGCTGGGTTCTAACGTGTATAAATTTTTTTTATCTAAATGCAGATAAATTGCTCTGCCCGAAATACTAACAGTTCCAGAGCCAAAACCACGTCTAAAACCCACAAATCGGAATGGGGGCAGACTTAAAGAAAATATTACAAAATGTTAATATCAAGATTAATTCGAAAGCTTTAAAAAAATCTTTGCAGCATAAATTAGAGCATACAATAAGAGATAGGGTCAGTTGGGTACAGCTAAGAAAAACTACAACCGAAGAAAGATAAGCAACAAAAATTTATTTTACAAAAAATTATTAACTTTACAAAACATATGACGTGTTCTGAGAAAAACATTACATTTCGTAAAGCACTCCGCATAAATGAGTTGTTTACCTTTTGCTATGATTAGCTTCTCTTTTGTGGAATATGCGGTTTATAAGCGCATTTGGCAATACAGAAATTACTTGTATAGTAGATGAGATTATATTTAGTCCAACTTCGTTGCCACACTCCATATAAATATCATTACTTCCTACAATAGATTTCCTATATTCCCTACCCGGAACGTACAGTTATACAACTATAAAATATTTGAGCATGAAATTTAAAGATTAAATACGTTTAAAAAAAAAATACGAACAATTTCAAACCATTGCTGGCGTCAAGCAAAACTTAGACTAAAATATAAAATTTACAAATAAATACGCCGGGAGCTCCCTTGTGGAGTAAATTCCTGCTCCGGCAATATAAAAATGTTACAAAAGCCTACCAAAAATATATTTATTAAAATTAAGCCTGGTATATTATTATTACAGAATACCAATAAATATATACCTATATAAGTTCCAGTTCAAGTACACGGCTGTGTGATTCCAATTAAAAAGGTCCGTGCGCACTAAGGTTGGGAAGGCTTATTAAACGCAACGAGAATATCTGTTTCCAAAAGGTTGAGATCACTGAAACATTACAAGACAACTTGAAAAAAAGTTCCCACACCTGTGCCAAAAACATGCAAGGGGCACTTACTTGATATCCTCTTTTGAAAAGCGTTTACCGTATATTTGTATTAAACTGCAAATGCTCAAGCAAACGTCAGTTTACGGTGAAGGTCACGCCCAACCGGCCAAATGGGACGAACAGCTGAGCGGTGTGTGGCGTGCATCGCCCTCGTACATCACAAAAACGTAGCTTCTTCAAAAAATCAATACCACTGATAACTTCCCAGTCCAATCCACGAAGCTTCATGCTTGTTAAATTTAAAAGTTTACGCCTTGCCAAAAAAAAATAAGTACTGCACACTGCATACACGTCGTGACGCCATCAAAACCGGTGCCAGGCCGTCCGGCCTCACGGCCGCGGAAAACCGACCCCCTGCCTCGCTGTCCGCACGAGCGCTGTTGCATTTCTAGTGGCGACTCAAGGAACTAAAGTCCATTTATAATGTCTAAAATGCCAATTCAAAATACTCGACGTAAAACTTAAATAAACCAGGCAATTAATAAAACTAATAATAGTAAAATAAATTTTAAAAATCTGAATTAATTAATACAAAACTTTCTAAAGCTGACTAACACGATGGCTTACGGCCCACCTCTAATGGCCAATTGCAATATTTGAAAAATGGAAACAAAACTAAATTAAACATAAAAAAAATTGGTTCTCTCTAAAGTCGGTTTACGGAAGATAGTTTAACGTGACGTCATTACAAAACATTGATGAAATGATTGCATAATTTTATGAATAAAATTGGATCATTTTTATTGAATTATCACTATTTTGTATGGATACAAAGAAGGAGTGAAATTAAATCTACAATTTAATTGAAAAATTTACTTTTATTTGCACTCATTATTTCAAATATGTTTATTATATTAACGAAAAAATTATTTTAACTATAACTTTTATACATGTTTGCTATTTAACTTCTTCCAATCTGTGTTATTCTGTTAAGGATAGGACGATGATAGGAAAAGTAGGAAACGAATGGGAGTGTTTCAAGTTTAATGTGCCTCGAAAAAGTCAAATCGATGGTTGTTCCAATCGAGTGGAAGAGAGATAGATGCGGCGCAAGCGTACAATGAGCGTAACGGGACACTTTTTCGTGCGTGCAGCCGCCATTCATCGATTTATTAGACGTTGTCACGTAAAAAATACCAATTATTTAATTACAAGTTCCGGGCTTACAAAGCTAAAATGAAAATAAATAATCTAGGGGTCGCAGACATGCTACAAATTCATGATCGTCTATGTATTTGTAAAATTACACCTCAATGGCTAATAACTCGTAACACCTGTTAAAGAGAATGCTTTTGATTCGATACTTATTTAGATAATAGTTATTCGTTGTCTCAGAGTCCTACAGACAAACTGTGGTAAAATTACTAAAGCAGCAAAAAGTTAAACGCATTTGGATTCTACCTTATCGCGAAATAGAATTGCAAATTTTTCCGGTCTCTACCCATGATATAATGAAACTGTAATTCAAATGTATAGTGGTATCCATTTCAGACAGTCTGTTAATAACAACGCGAATTTTTTTTTATGCGTCTCGTAATCTTCTATTGGAGTGGTTGTTTTTCTACAACATTTGCCATTAATTTTGACTGTGTAAAGTAGTTTTCTTGTTTTATTAATTCGAATATAAATGACTTAATTTTTATATTGTTATATATTTATGAATTTACTTAGGTTATCAAAACAAAACTATCATTGAGATAGTTGATTTTATTATCAGAAAAAAAAATTCTCTACAATTATATGCGTTAAAAGTAAAATTTATTTTTAAAGTCATACTTTAGAAATATATTAGTTATAATGTAATATGGCATACAAATAAATTTTGAAGATAAAATAAGGGAATATTTAGCGTTTATTAAGAAATACGCTACCTAACGCAGTCGTTACCACGGTGTTATTTCCTGAACATTTCCACGTAGTTTTTCGTTTTATTGAAAATACAACCCGAAACTATCATAAATTTCAACGTGTATATTTATATACATACGTATTGACATATATATAATGTTACTATGTACAAATAAATTTCCGTAATTATTCACTAATTATTTTGAGACTGGTACAAAATCTCGATACAGTTCGTTAAAGGGCAAACTCGGCCCATAGGTATAGAAATCGGAAAAGGTTTTTTGAGAAATAAAGCAGGGTGGTAAATAAACCTCATTAAAATATATAATATAGCATTTTTATCTTTAAATTCTTTTATAACACTAACCATTAGTTCAAGAAGTAAAAATAGTTTAAATATAAAACAGTTTATAACTTACTTAACAGACATACTATCAAATACGTTAAAAACCTTTTTTAATCTTCTAAATACTATTTAAAATTTATGTATTGAACAATTTTTGATACGTTTTACATTAAATGCAGAGGGTAGCGTTTAGTTAGAATGGACTTTGACAATTTTTTAATTCCAATTTTAATAAATTTTAAATTGGAATTTATACCTGCGGCTGTAGGCCAAATGGAAAGATTAGTGTTATTTGACTCTCGTTAGCTGCGGAAAACAGGCTAAGCCTAGTATTTATATTTAATTTTTTTTTTATTTGCGCCATTACAGTTTTGCAAAATTAGAAATAAAAAGAAAAAATAAACCCACAGAGAACAAGCCTAAATCAGTCTGTTTGTGTAATGACTGGAACATATACCAGTTCCCAAAACGTCACAATTGTTTTGTCATAGTAAACATATTGTGTTCGTAGGTGCTGTCGTCATGGTGTTGTCCATAATACTTATTTATTTTCATATTTGTGTTCGTATGTTTGCTGCAATGTCCAGGTTGGTTGTCTGTTTGCATTAAGTGTTTTGGTTCAAACTGTCTCGTCCTTGTTAGTATATTATGTTGTTATTTTTTCATGACTAAATTCCTACAATGGAATTCTCGTGGTGTTTTTATTTAAGTTTGAATGTGTTCGTCTGTACTGTTATATTATCATTACAAAATTCCTACCATTGAATTTTTGTAGTGTCTGGTATATAAGATTAAATGTTTTCGTTTGTGCTGTAGTATGGTGTTGACCATAATACCAGTTTTAGTTTCAGTGTTGGGTCCATTTGTTCGATACCACCTGGTTTATGCTTTTTCTCTGTGGGTTTGAGCTTTAATTTTAATTTTAATTTTTTAATTTTTTCCTCAACAAACAGTGCAAGACTGCAAGGGTGTATGTTCAAAAAATTGTATTAATTAAAAATTCCCCATTGAAAGAACGGACGAGATATTTTTCCTTATCAAATCGCTGCAAAACTGTTTTCATTGACGACCGTCAGATGTGTCAGAGTCCTCTGCAGTCGGCGCAGTAGCTCTTACCTCCCCGTACACGGACACCCGGGGCAGGTGGGAGGCGTGACGTCCTCATAAGCTGTTCCACTCAGTAACATCGTCACGACAAACAGCGCGTGTGCGCGCAGCTACGAACCTACGTAAAACACTTTTTTTTTCTACGAACAGACATAACTTCATGACTTCAAGTATCATATGTGAGCAGCACGTCAAACAGGCACGAACAATTATCAAGTCTTTCCACACCTAAAAAATAGTTTTTTCGGATTGACGACATATTTTTAAACGATTCTTGGAATTTGCAATTTAAGCTGACTAACAAAATATTAATTTTTATTAATTTCCGCTACCAACGAGCTATGTTGTGAGTCACAGAAACCCAAAAATTAAATAAATACATTTGAACTATGAAGGAAAATAATATGTTTTTTTATCAAAGTGTTCTATTAGTACAGAAGGAAGTCTGCTACTGAGTCTAGGGTGGGGTCAAGGCTTGGTGTCCAGAGTGGCGAGCAGGGAGTGGGTCAATGACCTCGGTAGTAATCTTGTATTACGTCACTTCCAGTCGTCACCTTGCATTACGTCACTTCTGGTCACCATCTAGGAATACATACCTTCCGGTCGCCATTATGAATAACATCAATTCAAGTCACCATTTTGTTTTCTGAAAATATCTGCCATTTTTAATTTTAACATTTTGTTTTAGATCTGCCATCGAACGCTCAACTTCTAGACGTTGCATTTTCCGTTACGGCCGCCCTCTTAAAATTTAGTAATATTGCGAACATGAGCCAGGCCGCGACACGTGCAGGTGCACAGCTGGCTGACATCATGTGGCCACCGCAACATGAGACGTGCCGCGCGCGTCTGTAGATTACAAGGGTTCCCGCTTTCCCCCCTCCTTCCCACCGCTCCCCGCGCGGCGCCGATAACCTGGCACTTGACACCTGACAGCTGGGGAGTTCCGCGAGCCAACTGGCAGCTGCCGACGCGTGTCTAGAGATTTCTCGCTTCGGGTCGGCGTGGAATGACGCGACAGGCCCCAGCCACGCTCGTGAATTCTAGAAGGGCGCCTGGGCCGATATATAAGCCCGGGACGCCGGCCTTCAAGAGGAGTTCAGCTGGGAGCTGGGAGTTTTCCCGCAGCGGAGTTTCCGGGGCGAAAGTGCCGCGGGTGCGACGGAGCGGCGAAGACCTTGGACGAAGGTTTCAGGGCGGGGAGTGAGTCAGTTCAGTTCATTCGGGAGTCTTCCCGCGGCGGAGTTTCCGGGCGATAGAGCGGCGAGTCCCTGGACGAAGGTTCCAGGGCGGAGAGTTCAGTTCTGGACGATAGTGTCGCGAGCGCGGTGGAGTTCCGAGCGAAGTTCCGAGCGAGGCGTCGAGTGGGTCCTTGGCTAAGGGAGGTGTGACGGCGGCAGTGGAGTGTGGCGACGCAGTCCTGCGACGGATGTCCGCGAGGGGTTCCGCAGCAAGAGTTGCGCCAGAGGTGCGGCCCAGCGAGATATACGGTGTGTAAAAACAAGTGATTGAGGAAGCAAAATTTTTAAGTGCAATTATTGATTATTTGGCATTTTATAAGATTATTTGTAAGTGATGTAAATAGTGGCAATAAATAAAACTGTGTTAGTAAAATCTAATAATTGGGCTATCCTTTACGAACCCGGTCGTAACAGTATTTTTATGCTAGACAGTCGGGGAAAAGTTAAAAATAAATAAAAATGATTACTTAATTAAATTTCAATAAAATCGTTTTATCATTTTGGAATCTCTGTGTGTTGCACTTTCCGTTACGGCCACAACCTTGAGTTCCAATAACATTTCCACCAACTCTGAAATCTGTCATTTTTTAAGCTAGAATTACGGAAAAAAAATCCCAAAAATCATACAAAATTACCTGTTAATTTAATTATTGCTTTGACCAACTTAGTTCGATTATCTACCACCTTAGTTCGATTATCCACCAGTAATAAGAGTACCTAAAGCTTTAAATTAAATTCTATTTCGTATTACATTTGGTGGAGTTTATTAATAATTCTCTCTATTTAAAAAGACTTTATACAAGATACCTGTCCAACGAAATAAATATGTTACCTCTGAGCCTACCATGGAAGTCTAATTTTTCGATGCATGGAATACCTTTCTGACTCAAATATTACTATGCATTCAACAAAAGAACACACAATACATACACTTGACACGCAATTAATACACAATTCACACACTGGACATGCAATAAGCGCACACATCACATGCACTGAACATGCAATACAAAAACTGGACATGCAATGCACACATTTGTCACGAATTCACTAGAACTCACGTATTAGGTATAAATTACAGGTTCGCGAAATAAAAACACTACAAAATTACAAATAAAAATGGATTACATAATTTCTACTCTACTACCAAAACAATGAAATTAAGAGCGTTTCTCGTTTTTTGAATCTACTACCCACGAATTAAAGCAAGGTGGGAAGCTCCACCACTTGACATAGGGTTGTCCATCTCTACGTTTGAGAATCGTCTCCACCAAGTATGTATCGGGTTACATCGTACGCTCAATCTCTTAGGCATAGAAGCCATCACGAATAATCTTGTAGACAAAATCTTTGAGTTAGTAGGTCCTAGATACCGATTCGCGAACATGTGTCACACAAAAAAGTTCGGGACTCCAATTGACAGTGAAATCTTTCGCGAAGATGCCTTTCTGCTTGGAGTTTCGCACAA
The DNA here is from genome assembly GCF_032445375.1 of Bacillus rossius redtenbacheri. NCBI lineage: Eukaryota > Metazoa > Arthropoda > Insecta > Phasmatodea > Bacillidae > Bacillus > Bacillus rossius. The sequence goes on from NC_086330.1 coordinate 77,168,397, forward strand.
TATCACAGTGTTAGCTTTGGGCATTCACGAATCTTTCTTCTTTGTGTTGGAAATCACTGTCTGACGGAGGTGTTCATCCTTCACATCTTTGGGTTTCCTTTTGGTGATATAATTAAATGTGGAATGGTATTCGCTTATGAGTTTCAGCAAGATTCCAGCCGCTTGTAATTTCCGTTGGATGTCAACTGTCGCCACATCTTGGTGCGCAAATTCTGTTCAACCTTTCGACAGCAGAGGCTTTGACATTACCAAATGTACAGTAGTGTTGGATGCCAAACTTCATTAAAGCCTTGAAGGTCGCATTGTAGAATTATTTGCCGAGATCCGTTTGCAGGTGCAATGGTACACGTTCATCATGCAAAATATCTATCATGGCCTAGGTTACGTCACTTTCATTCTACGATTTCACAGGTCGACAAAAGCGAACTGGCTATATACATCAATGACTGTCAACATGAATTGAAGCATTTATTTTTTCGGCAATATGATATTATCTCAACAAGGTACACCGGGAATAAATCATCAAGTCCACGCACTACGACTTTGCGCTGAAGGATTTTTGTCATGCAGGACGGTGGAGTTCACGAGCATATCCAGTTCAATTCGTATGTAGCTGGCTTCCCTCAGTTCTTCGATTATGGAGACTATTTCGTTGAAGTGCTACATTAAATAAATCAAGTAAACGTTTTAACCTGTGGACTAATTCATTTCGGTCGTACCAATACATGTAGTCAAAGTTCTGAACACTTTCTGGCTTTTTAAAACCTTTACCATGTACGGCTAGTTCACTAAAGAGATTGGCGAGAATGTCAATTTTTTCATGATCTTTGTCTTTATATATGCCACTTACTGGATCGTTATCGCGAAAATGCGACTGAGTTAGTTCTAGAAGTTTCTTGTACTCTGAAAATCTTCGTGGGAATAGCCTTTAGGTTCCCTGCAAAACAGCAATTCGTAAATACCAGGAGTTACATGTGTTTTGTACTCTTCTACACATATGATATTTCTTTAGCACAGAGAAACCACTTATTTTGTTTTCTAAACACTCCCTAGGTCTTGTCATTAAATCAGCTCATGAAAAAATCTCAAATATGGCCAGACCATTGCATTTACTTGGTGTTCACATTTCCGTAATTTATTATAGTGCATAAACTCTGTAATTGTAAAGTTCTCTTCTTCTAGAGCTGTTGTTTTCGTTTCATCCTGCCAAAGTGTATGTGAAGGTAATATCTAGCTTCAGCAGTGTCGAGTACAGCTCTGGGATGCCGGATATCTGCGCGCATATACGGAAACCTTTAATGGAGGCGCACAGCAATTTTTCGCACTTTTCTGTGTCCAACGAACCAACTTGGAAGCTTCTAGATTGCTGCGAACCTGGAATATAGTCGTCTATCACACGAGACTGCATACGATCATTCCAGCTAGCACCGAAGAGGTAGTCGCCTCGTCTGCATGTGCAAAACCAAACTTTAATGTGTTGCGACATGTTGCGTCCTGCGATGGATCTACACAGATGCCAAACAATGTGTGTCTTGTCTTAGTTCAGTCAGTGATCCTGTCTCAACAAGCATTAAGTCAAAGCCAAGTCGTAGCCATGATCGCAGAAGTCGACGCCCATGTCTCTCTGAAGTTGTCACCGAAGAAGATAACCAATTGGTTACCTATGTTCCTGAGCTAGATACCAGTTCGAACCGGAATCGATAGGACAGTACGTAGAGAAGACGATGCAGTCCGTGTAGCATTAAAAACTTTGCTTACGAAAATGCTTAATGCCTTAACCTAATATGTAATTGTGTATTTGTCTACATAGATTTGTAAAACTTGAACATCGTGGTGTTCCTATTCCTCGAACCTGTCATTTCTACCTAATACTGAGTTCTCGTTAATTCGTATCCACAGTGTGTGTTCTGCATATCCATTGTGTGTAGTGTGTGTTCATTGCATGACATGTGTGTGTATTTTGTGTTATTTTATTCAATGCATAGTCAAGACATGCATTGGTATCGTGGTTCGGAAACACTTGGCCTATATGTATAGCATTGTACATGTATTGGTAGTAAGGTATTCCATTAATCGAAAAATTAGACTTCCATGGTAGAAACAGCGGCAACACATTCATTTCATTGGGCAGGTATCTTTAATACGGTCGTTTTTCGTAGAGAGAATGATTAATAAACTCAACCTAATATAATTCGAAACCGAATTTAATTTAATTTTAAACTTTATTTACTCTTTTCACTGGTCGATAATCCAACTAAAGTGGTCTAATCAATCATTATTTAAACAGGTCTATTTTGTGATGAATTTTGGGATTTTTCCCGAAATTCTAGCTTAAAAACTAAAGATTTTCAAGATGGTGGACGCGTTATTGGAATTCACGGTTGCAGCCTGACGTAAAAGGAACTCATGGAGATTCCGAGATAATGGAATGATTTTATCAAAATTTTATTACGTAAAATGTTTTATTAATTTTTTAATTTTCCATTGGCCGTAACGAAAACTGCAACGCCAAGAAGTGGGGCATTCGATGGTGGATGGAAAACTAAATGTTAAAATTCAAAATGGCAGAAATTTACAGAAAACAACATGGCGGCTGGAAATTATGTTATCCAATACGGCGACCGGAAGTGACGTAATCCAATATGGCAACAAAAAGTTAGGTAATCCAAAATGAACTGAAGTCATTGACCCGCTCCCTGCTCCTCACTCTAGACGCCAACCCCTGACCTTAAACCTTGACCCCACCCTGTACTCTGTTGCAGACTTACCTATTTACTACTACTTGAACTCATAAATTATTTTTCTTATTTAAAAAAGTACCCAACATTATTTTAATAAGTAAATTAGAGGCACTATAATAATTATAAGTAACCTATAACTTAGTTTTAGTAGTTAAGATGGGTAAGCTTCTACGTTTGAAGAACCGATTGGATGAGGTTATTTTCTTGCTGTTTGTCAACTGCTGAAAGACTTCCGACAAACTTTGTATATTTGACCAAATGGAAGTCAATCACACAGCGGTTTCAATTATAGCGTTCAGTTAGATCAATCACTTATTTTAACGGTACATTTCAACCCTCGACTGGTATTACCAGTCCTCTAAACAATTGGATCTTAGACAAGTGGTTGTTATTTGATAGTTTCTTTATGACCTAACGAAATTCATTCATTCGGGTGCTGAATGTTTTATATTAACTCAATCTTTACAAGACGTAATGGTGGACCCTTGGCAGCTGTAACTGTTTGGAATCCATGCTGTTGCTGAACTGAATCGCGATTTCACAAGCTCTCTGGTTGCTTAATCCTTACTAATATTATAAATGCGAAAGTAACTCTGTCTGTCTGTCTGTCTGTCTGTCTGTTTGTTACCTTTTCCCGGCTGAACGGCTGAACGGATCGTAATGAAATTTGGCAAGGAGATAGATTATATCCTGGGGATGGACATATGCTATCTTTTGTCTAAAAAAATAAATAAATTTTAAACGGGTTAAAAAAATATATCTTAATTTTATGTAAAGTGTGTCATAGATATACAAACTGTTAGTGTCATTCCTCTATGTCTGCCGAGCAATAGCTTTCAAGCCATTACGTTACGTTATGCTATTGTAAGGAACTAAGTAGAGAGTAAGAAAAAAATAAATATCTTGACAGTTTGTAGTGTCGCCATATTTGTTTCAGTTTTCAATACCGTTTTTGTATATTACAATTTAAATTATTTTTTTTACAGTACCTACTTATAACTTATTTGCAAGGAGTTTGGTTTAGTGTTGATAATTTATCTGCTGAGCGTCAAGAGTCTTAGGGCTACTGAGACCGAAGAACAGAAATATTTATCAATTATTTAATATATTGTTGAAAAATTTGAACTTTAATATTTTAGGTAGGTCGATTTTCTTTATTAATTAGAATAGTTACGTGTAATTGCCATCTTCCTTTATTTCATATTAAACATTATGTTTGGTTGAGTGTGAGATAATTTTATTTATGAATGTTTTAATTTAATTTATTTTCTTATATATATATATATATATATATATATATATATATATTCTTACCTACCTACTTCAATTAAATTTCAGGTGGATGTTAACATTGTCATTCCAGTTGAATACATTTTTTTGACAAATTAGTTGTTATTTATACTTTTTGTTTCATTTTGGACTATGTTTTATTTTACTTAATTCAAAGATGTGTGGTGTGTACAGGGAGTGATATCTCTATTAATTTCGATACTCCTTTGGATAAGCGGAATATGGCCACCACAGTTTTACATATCAACAAATCCTACAAATGTTTTAAACATTATGACAAATAAAAAATAGTTTCACAAACATCCTTAGTTTTTTTGGTGTGTATAGTTTGAAGTTTAATATTATGTATGTACGTAAATTCTTAAACATAGAGTTATTTATTAATTTATTTAGAAAATTATTCATAGGTAGGTAATAAGTTTTCCTTTATATCTCTTTCGATTTGGAGTGTTTCCGAGCCATTCGGGGTCCTCAACATCACCCCCTCCCCCCCCCCCAGGTGGTTAAAGCCCCAAAATTTCGAAAGTTTAAAATTTTTAAAAAATCTTTCTCTTTCGATTTTAAGCGTTTTCGAGCCATTCAGGGTCCCCCCGCCACCCCTCTGGGAAAAAGCCCCAAAATTTCGATAATTTTTGGAATTTCAAATATCTATTCTTTCGAGATGGAGTGTTCAGAAACATTCGAGGTCCTAAACCTCCACCCCCCCCCCCCTTCCTTTTTCTCAAAAGTAAAAGCCACAAAATTTCGAATAATTGGAGAAAATTGTATTAAAATTAAGTCATTACGGACTAAAGTGTCCGGGGCATGGTGGAACTTTTACCCAAAGTCGACTTCGCACCCAATTTTGTGGGAGGGGGGGGGGGGGGGGCAGTGCAAAACTCCAAATTACGAAAAATTTCAAAAATTTCTTAAATTTAAGTATACTTTTTTACTATTTGGAGTGTTTCCGAGCCATTCGGGGTCCTCAAACTACCCTCCCCCCACAAGGAGTCACAGACCCAATAATAAAAAAAAATTCCCAAACTTTCTAAAACCTATTCTCTTTCGGTTTGGAGTGTTTACGAGCCATTCGGGGTCTTTAACATAACCCCCCCCCCCTTCTCAGGGGTCAATGCCCCAAAATTTAGAAAATTTCAAAAATCATTCTCTTTCGATTTTAAGTGTTTCCCTGCCAATCAGGGTCCTCAAAATAACCCCTCCCCCTCTGGGGACAAAGCCCCAAATTCTCGAAAATTTCAGGATTTTCAAATATCATTTCTTTCGAGATGGAGTGTTCCGAACCATTCGAGGTCCTGAACCTCCACCCCCCCCCCCTCCTTTTCACAAAAGTGAAAGCCACAAAATTTTGAAAAATAGGAGGAAATTGTATTAAAATTAAGTCATTACTAACTAAAGTGTCCGGGGGATGGCGGAACGTTTACCCAAAGACGTGTTCTCCAACAAATTTGTGGTAAGGGGATTGGGGGAATGCAAAACCCCAAAATTTCGAAAAATGTCTTAAATTTAAGAATACTTTTTTTACTATTTGGAGTGTTTCCGAGCCATTCGGGGTCCTCAAACTACCCTCCCACCACAAGGAGTCAAAGAACCAATAATTAAAAAAATTCCCAAAATTTCAAAAAACCTATTCTTTTTCGATTTGGAGTGTTTACGAGCCATTCGGGGTCCTCAACATCACCCACCCCCCTCAGGGGTCAAAACCCCTAAATTTAAAAAATTTAAAATATCATTCTTTCGATTTTTATTGTTTCCCAGCCATTCAGGGTCCTCAAAATCACCCCACCCCCTCTGGGGACAAAGCCCCAAAATTTCGACAATTTCAGGAATTTCAAATATAATTTCTTTTGAATGGAGTGTTCCAAACCATTCGAGTTCCTGAACATCCACTTTTCGCAAAAGTGAAAGCCCCAAAATTTCGAAATTTAAGAATATATATAATTGGATTTTGGTATGTATGACGTCGATAAACTCTTACACCGTTTGACCGATCGCCATGAAAGTTGGCACATCGAAGTGTTTTTATCATCCATTTTTTTTGTAACTCGCCGCTAGATGGCGCTGTAGCGCATCAACTTCTAAACCTTTCAACCGATCGCCATGGGTAAACAGAAAATCATAGGTCACAGATACACAAACAGTAATTATGTGTCATATCTTAATGTCCAACACACTGGACATATCGCTATCCATTTTGCTGTAACTCGAGGACAATATATCACCCGGTGTTCAGCCCGGGCAAAGCCGGGTACTGCAGCTAGTTTTTTATAAGTGCAATATACATTATGATTTTCTGGGATAACGTTAGAATAACAGATACCAATATTATTTAATAATACGTTTTAAATATTATGTTAATAAATTTGAGGCACATAATTATATTAACTTTTTTACGAACTAATTCATTACTAAAACAGCGGTTATTTCGCGGATAATTTTACTCCAGGCTAGACACAACTTTCCTTTATACAAGCAAGCATTTAAAGAATGCTTATTCAACGATAACAAGGTCACAGCTTAGAGTTGGTTACACGTGATTAGATAACAACGTGTTCTTGTTTATAACTGGATCGGGGTCGTAGAGGGCGTGTCTCAAGAGCACTGTAATCCAATCATTAAAGACAGAAAAAAAAATCGCGTTTTTTTTATATCAGTAGAGTATTCGGAACCGTAAATGATTTTCAGAACCGGAAATTTCGGTACTAGTCCTCAACAAAACCGAGAATTCCCGGCACTTTCGGTACTAGGTACTTTTTTTTATTAATGGTGCAGCAATCGGTGATTGAAGTAGTAATAGTAAGGTTTGAACGATTAAACAAGTTTTAGTGACCAAAAGTAAAAAGAAAAGATAAACATTTGCTTTACAATTTTTTATTGCAAAAAAGTATCCACTAACGTGAACAAATTACTTTTCTCTGTCTTACTCTCAGTATTTTACTTTAAAAGTTAACATTTTAAGAAACAATAGGTTTAACGCATGAAAAATCACAGAATTATTAATGAAAACAAGAGTTATTTTTTCCATAATAGACTTATAAGAATAACTATCACTATTTAAGGAACATTGGTGCAACAATCACAGGCACTTAGATAGCAGTCGGAACGCTGACTGGCGACTGACTAATGCCACCCGCATAGATAGCCACGCCAGAGGAGAGTATCACATGAAAGTAACCTTAGCGCACAATTGAAGATAATATGTCATGTTGTCTATGTCACGTCTTGAAAGTACCGAAAGAATCGGGAATCGATTTTAAATTCCCGGTTCTTTTACTATATCGAAAATAACGGGATTTTCCTGTAATTTCCGGACCGGGATTTCCCGTTTTTGAACCCTAATCGTGATATGCTAAAATTAAAACAACTATACCTAAGTGATGTTTTTGCTATTGGCAAACCTGCTATTATTTCATCTGGAGGACTCTGCATTAGTTACAGATCTTCAATCAAAGATGTTGCAAATGTTACCCAGTAGAGACGCCTCGCAAGTCAGCAGCCAACGGACAGGTGACGTTTGTCCGAGTGTGCAGCGGATCGTGGTGTCTATCCTGGAGGTTATTGAACCCGCAAATGTTTCCAGTCTCTTCCAGTTATCAACGTGAAGCACCATGCTGTAAGTCATGGTTTAATTCTACTCTGCTGGCTAATGAATCCGCGGAACTATCGTGGCTGTAACCATTACCGCTTGGCGATTGCCAAACATACCGTAGCGGCCCAAAATAACAATCGTAAACAAACTACGATCGAGAGAGAGAAGAATGTAGGGTAAAGACGGAGAGAGACAGAGGAAGAGCTCGTAAGATAAGGAAGCCGAACAGCCGGCACTCGGCGGAGAATTGGCCCCCGAGAGTTCGTCCTGACAAAGAGCTGCCAAATAAAATCGGACGAGCGGCAATATGCCCGCAGGGGCAGCCTCCTGGACCCAAGAATGAGAAAGAGAGAGAGAGAGTGACAGGACTAGTAGGGAGGGGGCAGGTGCGGATAAAAATCAGCCCCTACTTTTGTGAAGATACTGGAGAAGGTCGCTGGTTTAGTGGCCCTCAGGCTAGCATTTACGAGCTATAGTAGCCTGTACTGTGGTCTTTATCATTTATGTTGGCCTAGGTCTTAATTGGAAATCATTTTTCATATTAAAGTAGTTGGCTTTTATCCTACTTTTTAAATATTTCATCTCAACCGAATCATACAACGCTACCTTTCAACCAAAATTAATATTTATGATTTTTTTTAATATAGCTTTGTTAAGTCTGAAATTGCTACTTGGGCAGTCTCGTTAAACCAAACATTTTCCAATGCAGTTAAAAATTCTGAAAAACTACCAAAAAAAATTGTTTCAGAAAGTTAAACAGCTTTTTTTATAGATTAAAAGTTTTTATGTATTTATAATGCCAAATTATTTGTTATATTGTCAAAATGATTTATACTAAGTCTACAAATATGATTGTTTAATTAGTCAGTATATTCATATGGAATAAATAAAATAAATTATTTATTTGAGAAAGCAGGTATTTAGTAGTACCTCAAATATAGTATAGCAGGAAAGTTTAAGAATATGTACAATATTTTACTTCTAGAAATACAAATAAATACGTTGGCATCCATATTTCCAAACGATGTCTCCGTTACTCCTAATATTTAGTTTTAATTTTGTAGGTACCGGCTGGCATAGGGGCCAAAAAATAATCTTTTATGTTCTAGAATACCATATTATTTTGCAAAACTGGAAACATTCTTAAGGTTTGAATATCTATACACTTGAATCAACAGAAAAATTTTCACTTGCAAAATAGTTTTTAGCTATGGCGTATGAATTTTATGGTTAGTAGATCTTAACCTAGAATATGAATGATTCGTCATTTCAAGGTTAGCAGTCAGTGTATGAATCGAGGTGTCGGTCGCCATATTTTGTTATCCACGCAACATCGAACTAATGATATCAACAGCCACGACAGTTGGCCGTGAACAATGATTACTACCTAAACATGTAATCTTGACAGTGACTTTTAAAATATTAATTTATTTTTTCACATGATCATCCACCGCACTTGCATGTTTTACTTTTTCGCTTTGAAATCTACATAGAAATCTAACTGTATTTTGTAAAAATGTCTAAAATTATACATAAAAAGTATTAATTATTATAGTGTTGCCTGTTGTATTTTACAACCTTGTGTTATTCAGTTCACAATAGACAGGCTATGCTTGAAAGTCAATTTATTATTCACCGGAGAATAACGAGTAAATATTTCTACTAGAGGCTCGTTAATAATGAAGAAATACATTGTAGTGGTCAAAACACTCAGGGACGTGAACTTGCTTCGACTGAACGGTGGGTCCTTCCAGCGTTTTCCGGAGCGGGAAACGTGGCGGTTGTTGTCATCGCGCAGTGGGTCTTCCCGGGCACTCATGTTCGTCCCGAAGCATTGCTTTAGTATTCCTTCAGGTTTACATTTCAAGATGGCTCACTTTAAGGGTCGCTCAAATACACGAACCTTGGTTTTTTTTTAGTTCCCTTATTTTTTTCTCAGGCGGGCCGCGAACGACAAGCATGTCCCTAGGGCACACGCTAAGGCCCGGTTTACAATTGCACGTAAACGGAGACGGATCTTCCGGAACTTTATACTGTCGCGTCTGCTGCTTCCACAATGCACGGAAACGTAACAAATGGCAAATATATATGATTGCATTTCAAGGTTACGAAGTATTAATTTAATATTAAAAATACTCGTATGTTATTATTATCATAGCACAGTCAGAATTGGCATATATAACGAAAATAAACCACAAGGTAATAAAATAACACCATATATTATTCAACTTAAATTTTTTTTAACGTATTTAGAACATATACCAACATGGCTACCACCACGGCCAAATGCTTCTATTTATAGAAGCTTCGGCTTCTATTTGTCGCACGGAACAACGTAGACGGAAGATCTCAACATTGCCGAGCTAATCCGTACGGGACCGTCTCCGTCTGCGGACTATTGTAGAAAACTCTGTTCCGTGAGATCCATCTCCGTTTACGTGATCCATTGTACAATGGGCCTTAGATAAAAAAAAATTTTAAGACGGAAAATTAAAATATGCTTGAAATGTGCTGCACGAATAATCTATTGAACTAACCATAATGTTTGTTAAATAAAATCATTTTAAAAAATAAAGATATCTGGCTTGTTCACCAAACGTACATAAAATCAAACTGGTGACATTTTTTTTTGTTCTGGTAGCTATTCGGGGTTCCAAAAAATATTATTTGTCAACCAGAATTTTAGTTATATCTTCGGAAGCAAAAATAAAGTACGGAATTTATAGTAAAACGTTTAGTACAGTATTAAACATTTAAGTAAAATTAAGGACTTTTGCTATGATGAATGAGCCTCAAATAAACGAATATTTGTTCGTAGTTCCACATGACTGGATCTCCGTAGAAACTACGTCAGATTTTAACTTCCTAGCATTGTGTTCCGATAAAACACTAAAAAAAAATGCAGGTTTAAGGAAGACCAGTGTTTTCTCTTTACATTTCAAAAGGTTTTGAAATTTTGGTTTAAAACGTTATTTGGGATTTAGGATCAGTTTGCTAGAAATGGCGTATCCGCAAAATAATGATTTAAATAAATTTTCCCCATTTCAAAAATTAATCAAACAACATGTTGTGAACTTTTTTTTACACTTCAATGTGATTTTTTTTAGTTAATGTTCAAAACCAGTAAAATATGTATCGTAAAATAAAGAAGATAAGAGATAATCCACGAATGTCCCTTGATAATTTAAAAACAACTTTATTCGTACATTAAAGCTGATAATTTTTAACAGCTACATTATCTATCTTTTTTTTTCTTTGGTGGTTAATAAAATAACGTAGAATTATTTTTTAATAGTCATCGCATGTTTGGGACAAATACCCAGATACCAGCAATCACTTGGCTCACGAGCCGCAAAGGGTACATATAACTTGCCGAGGTTGACGGCATGTACTCCCCTGCGCGCTGGAACAACACCAACACGAGCTCCCTGGAGCCACAGGGAAATGGACACGCCATTTCATCGCAACTTGGAGTTTTGGAAGAAAAGCTATATGAGGGAATGGGGCTAGTCATCCCAGCGTAATTTTCTCCCACTTCACTTTAACCTAATTAAGCTAACCTATTGTTGACTCAGAGGAGAAACCCTTCCTGAGAGCATGCCAGCAGACCCGAACTTCCAAAAACAAAATCGAAGAGTTAAACTGGAAGTATTTTTTTGCTGTTTTTGTGTTGTGGTGTGGGGGGGGGGGGAGGGAGAGGAACAAGCATCGACAGCCGCGGGCAAGTTCTACGGGTCGCAGGTGCGGCCGAGTGATGGAGTGAGATGAACTGCAGCGTCGAGGCCACGTGATCGGCTGTCAGTCGCTTGACGAATTGCACGCTGAAGTCGCTGCCGACTCGAGCTGGGCGAAGATCGGTCGAGTTTACGACTCGCGGATCGCAACACATCAACACGCCATCAGCAGTCCGCATCTGGATCGCGTTGCATTCGTGTGAGGCGAGTACTGCTAGTGTCGAAGTTCCTCGGCACGTCAAATGCTCGCCTTTATAGAACAAGGTCACACAAATTAAAATCACCCCTATGTACATTTGTTCTGAGAATCAGCACCCCAGTTTAAATAAAGTATTTTTTTCTATTAAAGTAGTATATATGACATAAAACTATGCACAAGATGATTCTAAGCATACTTTTACGTCAGCCATTCACTAAAATATTAATTTGTGTTTATATAAGAGGGATATTCGTAAATTGAGTTCAGTTTGATCGTTAAAAAATTAACGCGAAGGAAAAATGTTTTTATTGACAGTTTCAGTCTACTAAATATCTACTTCACATTTTCACTTAATCACCATTCAGTTCCAAACACTTTTCGTAACGCTGCACCAGCTTCTTTAACCCATCTGCATAGAAGTTTGTCGCATAATGCAAAATAATAAATAAAAATGAAAACATAAACCCACAGGAAACAAGCCTAAATCAGCTCAGGCAAACAGATAATAAACCCAACGATGAACCGAAACAGGTATTATGGACAACACAACGACGACAACGCCGACGATCACAGAAAGTATCCTGTTGCAAAACAGTTGCGACGTTTCGGAAACTGGCATTTGTTCCCGTCATAAGGCAAAAACATTCCGGTTTAAATTGTTTCTATGACAAACAGTGTAAAACTGCAATGGCGCTTGTCCAAGGAAACGTATTAGATCTAATGAAAATGTTTCAGCGGCTATGATCGATCACAGACCTATATCGATTATTGCCATCAGCTCTTCACGTAAACGTCCGACCGGAAAATTTTTTGTGATCCTCTCAAGTCTATGAAGATGATGAGCACAGACAACGCCACGGTAATGACAGCCGTGAAGTCCAAATGCTGGTTACGGCAAAACGACACAAACACACAGAAAAGAAGCCAAAATCAGCCGAAGTCAAAGATTAAATTCATGGACAGCAAAGAGGATTCCGTTGAAGGAATCATTCAAAAAAAGTATCTCAGCACATTGGGCCTATAACGACGAGACAGTTACAACAAGAACAATAAATACAGACCTTGGACAAAACAGCGATGAACAGACGAACCCAATTATGATACCAAACAGAAAATCTGGACAGCACAGGTGAACACAATACACTTCCTAAGACTGAACAGCTGTGATATTTCGGGAACTGACATCTGCTCCCGTTATCAGGCACAAGAGAATGTACAGCACTTTGCGTTTGCAGTCGGAAATTACATGTAACGGTCCTGGTTGACATTCACTCAATGATGAGGGTCGCGTGTTCGAACCCCACCCCTCAGCATTACCTAAAATTATACAGTTCAGTTTGGATTCAAATGATTATAGGAACTCATTATAATTAAATATCGTAAAAGGGACAAAATGACAAAATGGTAATTTCTGGCCAATTAACACTGGCGAAGCGCGAGACACTGAGCTGCAATGCTTTCTAGCTTTTCACCTCTCCACGCCGCAAGATGTCACTACTGTAACTACAGAGTCTCACGCACTTTAAACACATTGTACAAAAACGTATGTATAGCCCACGTGGCCAGGTTTGCTAACACCACTTGTCTCGCGTTTTTCCTACTGTTTCACATGTTTACCCTTTTCCAATATTTGCTATAACCTTGAACGCCGCGTCACCGTAAGCCTCTAAGAAACACTATGGGACTTAAACAAATTATTTCCCTTTGTATATAGCCGGGTAACTACACAGAAATTATTTTATCAGTTTTCCAAAATATATAAGATACAATAAAAAATTTGTTCTATATGGCTCAAAGCCAAAGTGATTTGACGAAAATATCTTTGACAATTATCATTTTTTTTGTTTGTTTGCACAGAAGTTAAAGGCGACTGTAAAATCTTGCAAACTCCCACGCGAAACTTATCAGTAGATTTCTGTGAACTAAAAAAAAACTCAATGGTGTTGTCATACCCGTTTTTGTCATGGTTGTGTTAAAAAATTAACAATATCCTAATCTTATATGGCCTTACTATCAAGTAGCTACAGGTATTTTCCTTGGGTAAATGGTATCCTAAGCAAAGTCACAAATTATGTTTACGTGAATATTGTTTTTAAATTGAGTTACAAATTTTACAAAAGTCATTTAATTACGTATTTAATTAAAATTAATACACATTCAATGATAAAGTTATATACACTAGGATTTCTCATTGTCCTATGCACGTATAAACAAGCCCATCAAAATCTGTAAAGGAAATAATTGTCACAGGAATGAAAAAAAGTGGTTTGAAGCATAAAAAATCATGTGGTGGTACTGAATATTAAAATAAAGATAAACTTTTAGATGTAAAAAATAATATTTTGGAAATATGCGGTAGGCAATGAAAGAATGTGCATAACCACATGACTAGAAATCTGATAAATTAACGTTTTGGTTTGGCTGCAAACAGTTGTACACCGTTGGCTAACGGGTTATTTGACACTCCCAAAAGAAGTAGAAACGAATAACCACATCGTGTAGAATAATTTGACTCAGTCATGTTTAGAGACCGGAAAAATACGGGTGCCATTTCGCGATAGGTTAGCCTCCAAATGCGTTTAACGTTTTGCTGCTTCAGTGATTGGACCACAGTTTGTCTAAAGGACTCTGACCACTGAATAGCTCTCAACGAAGGAATTGCAAATCACAATCATCCTAGTTTACAGGTGTCAAGAGTAATTAGCCAACGAGCAGGCATAATTTTCCCGAATACATAAATTTAATGCAGTCTATCTTAGAGGTCACTAAACCCGCGAATTTTTCCAGTCCTTATTTATGTCTAACCAGAATAGAAGGTACAATGTGGCAGCTGCCATTCATAAAGAGCCGTCACTTTTAATTACATTACTGCGGAGTCTACCTTCTTTCAGTATTACATATAAATCGTAACTTTTTACTATCTTTTTTCCAGCTCGCGAGCGTCTTACGCCTTTTCAGGGAAGATGTGGCATCATTGTACGCTCTTGCAGCGAAGGGTTGGTTGGCTTTTTCGAAGGCGGTCTCGTTCCATCGATCTCATTCAGTGGCTGAATGGAGCCTCTTCGGGGCCTCCAGGATTCGCGCATGTCATTGGCCGAGTGAAGTCCCTCTATTCCCAGAAGGAAATATAGTGCACTGCCGGGTACACCCGCCCACGCAACTAATAAACTAGCCAACTTACAGAAAATGTAATCAGGCAGTCTCGCAAGAGAAGGTTTTAAATTCAAGATGGCATCGAACGTGGACGTGAGCGGAAAACTGCTGTTGAGATAGAAATTTAAAAATAGGACAAAAATAAAATAAGTCCGAATTAAAAAAAAATGGTGTCGTGAAATAAATTGAAGTGATATTTCCACAGTAATATTCTCTCTATAAAACAAACTACTTATTAAAATAATTATTTATTTCAATCATCTCCAAGATTCAAACTTCTTTAACTAGTTTTATTTTTAAATCCCAATAATATTTATTTATTGATTTAAAGAACGTTTTACGTGTTATTTTCTTTCTGCGGATATTTTTTTTGTGTTTGGTGATGAAAATAACCTATAAAATACTTACTGATATTTGAGATGCTAATAAATACTTTAACTAACATCAAACGTCTCGGTGGAATAATAGTAAGAACCTTGCCTTTTATAACCGAATGTCTTTTAAAAGACTTCCTTCCATTCTGGGAAACAAGTGGTTTAGCTTTCCCAACTAACAATAAAATCAAAAAAATTTATCTTGATCTCATTATTGGATGTTCTTTTTATATTGCTTCTAAATTAACATTAACTTTGTACCTGACATTGAATATATAACGTGAAACAAAATTTTGAAAAAAATAAATTTGTAATCATTCAACTAAATATCATTATATATAATGTTATATATACATACATACACAAACTATTTTTATGTATATTTAAATTTATAGTATAGTAGTATATAATAGGGGCGCCGAGGACATGGCGCTGGCGCGTGGAGCCGGAGCCGGTATCCGCCATCTCTGACGTCACGTCCATCTCAGACGTCACGGCGGCCATCTTGGATGAGTGTAACGGGACACCGCGTAACGGGACACATAGTAACGGGACACATAGTAACGGGACATAACGTAACGGGACAAGTAGATCACGGCGGCCATTTTGGATCCGCCATCTTGGATCCACCATTTTGGATAACGTCATTGTGTTCTCGAACATTCCGGCGATGTGTTGCCCGCCATATTGGATGATGACGTCACCGTTGCATTTTCCGTTACGACCGCCAATTTTAACTTTTTTATTTATTATCCGATTTTAATTATATTTTTTTAAAAATTATAAAAAAAATTAAATAATAAAATTTTAATAAAATATTTTAAAAAAACATACTTTTACGACACGGAGTTCGGAGTCCTAGGTTCGAACCCGACGAGTGTAAAAAAAAAAGGCGACCGATCCTTGCCCCGTGGTGGATGCTGGCAGACTGACTCCCACCACTTTTTTTCAAAGCATATATATCGTCAGGTAGTATGACGTCATGTCCGCCATCTTGTCTTCGATGCTGGAAGCCATCATCACTGTATCGTCGGCTAGAGTGCGCTGACGCCATGTTAGTTTAATTCTTACCCGCTAGAGTGCAGTAATCATTTATTATTACTAAGGTGCCCCGCCATCTTGAAATTTGGCCGCCATCTTGGAAATCCGTAATTATTTAGCTAGAAATTCGGGAAAAGTTCCAAAATTCATTAAATAAATCACTCATTAACTTACATATTGATTCGATGGATTCCCGTCTTTGGTTCGATACCCGATCGATGCAATACTGTTTAATTTTATGTAAAAAAAAATAATTGCCATAAACCATGTTCAAAATTCATTAAATAAATTGACAATAAATATACTGATTGAATAGATCGAATAAGGTCCTTGGTTCGATCCCTGACCGATACCAAAAAACAACTTTAATTTTAAAAAAGTATCACTAAAGTGTAAGGTTTGAGAAAATAAAAACTCCACAAGTTCTTTTAAAAAAACTTTTATTACATACATACTACACTACTACAAGTACAAGAAAATACACAGACAAATTACTAAAGTTTTTTGGATTCCTCGATTTCCGCATCAGCCACCCACGAATTAAAGCGAGGTGGAAAGCCCCACCACTTGACGTAGGACCGTCCATTTCTTCGTTTTACAATCTTCTCCACCAAGTACGTATCGGGATACAACGTAGGCTGAATCTCTTCGGCATAGAAGCCTCCATGGATAGGTTTGTGGTCCAAATCTTCGAGGTAGTAGGTCCTAGGCTGTGATTCACGAACATGTGTCACACGGAAAAGTTCGGGACTCCAGTTCGCAGTGAAACCTTTCTCGAAGATACCTTTCTGCTTGGAGATTCGCACAATGTCACCGACGTTAGCTTTACGCTTTCGTGGAACTTTCTTCTTCGTGTTGGGAAAAACTGTTTGAAGCAAGCGATTGTCCGTTACGTCCTTTGGCTTCATTTTCGTAGTAGAATGCACCGTGGAATTATACTCGCTTATTAGTTTCGGCAAGATGTCAAGCCACTTGTAATTTCCGTTAGCCGTGAACTGCCGCCACATCTTGGAACGCAAAGTTCTGTTAAACCTTTCGACAACGGAGGCTTTGACGTTACTAAATGTAGAGTAGTGTTTGATGCCATACTTCTTCATCAAAGCCTTGAAGGTTGCATTGTAGAATTCTTTCCCGAGGTCCGTTTGCAGGTGCGACGGTACACGTCCATCACGCAAAATATTGTTCATGGTCTTGGCTACGTCAGTTGCAGTCTTTGATTTGACAGGTCTAGCCCAAGCGAACTTGCTATAAACATTGATGACTGTCAACATGTACTTGAAACCTTTATTCAATCGGGAATACGGTATCATCTCAACAAGGTCCGCCTGGAATAAATCGTCAATTCCACGAACTATGACTTTGCGACGAAGGTATTTCCGTCTAGCAGGAGCATGAAGTTCGCGAGCGATTCCGGTTCGACTCATTGTATGTAGCCGGCTTCCTTCAGTTCTTCAAGTATGGAGACTATTTCGTTGATGTGCGAATAGTTTCCTACACTAAGCGAAGCATGTAGAATTCTAAGGCGATCAACTAATTCATTGGGATCGTCCCAATATACATAGTCAAATGTCTGACCACTTTCTAGCTTTTTTAAACCTTCGCCATGTATTGTTAGTTCACTGAAGAGATTAGCGAGAATGTCGATTTTTTCATGATCTACATCTTTATATACACCACTATCTGGATCGTTATCGCGAAAATGTGCATTGGTTAGCTCTAGCAGTTTTTTGTACTCTTGTAAGTCGTTGTGAGAATATCCTTTAGGCTCCCTGCGAAACAGCAATTCGTACAGACCCGGAGTCCCACGCGTTTTGAACTCTGCTACGCGCACGATATTTCCTGGTAGAAAGTCTATTTCTTTAGCACCGAGGAACCACTTATTATGTTTTCTGTACACTCCGTAGGTCGTGTCATTATTCCGGCTCGTAAACGATATCAGGTATGGTCGGACCATTGCATTAACTTGATGTCCCTTTTTCGGTATTTTTTTCTTGTGCATGGACTCTGTACTTGTTAAGTCCTCTTCTTCTCGATCCGGTTCATACTTTCTCTTCTTTACAGTCGGCATTTCATCTTCAACTTCTGCCTTCACAATGATGGCTGGTTCTTCCTTGTTTTTAAGTTCGTTGAGGCGACTAGTGATTGGTTTAAATATCTCCTCATTTTCCATCTCACGTGCAAGTCTGGTTCGTCTAGCAAGTAAATATTTTTCGCGAACAGACTGTATAACTCGATGAAGGTCACTGGCCATGTCCGACATTGTACTGGCTGAAAACTTATTGCAAGACCTCCTTTTATACTTTTTTATTCGTTCGCAGAAACTTCTGTCTTGTGTTTGGCCAAATCTGAATTTGTTGACAAGTGAAATAGTGATGCTTTCAGACTACTTTGAAAAGTCCTCAGATCGTCCCGTCTTTGTGCATTCGATACTTCGATCATGTCGCGAATGCGAGAATCCGAGGCTTCCACACGCTGGTCGATGGCAACGAGATACTCAAGTAATTCCTTTTTCACACTGTCTACTTTTTGAGCCAGTAGCGAAATGTATTTGCGGATATCGTCGTCATGACACTTGAGAGCAGTACGTAAGTCTCGACTGCTACGACCGAATTTCGAAATGCTATGACTCATGTTTGGCGATAAACTGATCGAAACCTCGTCTGTACCTGCCCTTATATAGAGGCCAGTCTTTGACTATAACTAGGAATCCGTGTTCTTCTTTCCAACACCAGGAGCACATGTCTTTGAATTCCTGAAACGACATGTCGGTGTTTACGTGATCGTCATAAGCGTGGCGTAAATTAAGTTCATCCATGCGAAACAAAACTATGCCATTTGCGTTGTCTCGTAGGAGATGTTTTGGAATACGACTGTACGTCTGACACAGTTAAACGCAGTCTACCTTGGCGTGTCTGCCCATGGAAAAGTACTCTTGTATTATTCCTTGTTTCTCGCACATTACATCGTCGAAAACAAACACGGAATTAGGCTTCGCTTCGCTTGGAGGTACAACATCGGTATTATCGCTAAACGGAAAATACTCCAGACCATCCACCGAGCGTAGAACAGTTGCTAGGCGCTGGTACTTTGGCTGTTGCAACGACTTGGTATACAAGTAGACGTTCTCGAACCGAAGACCATTTGGCTCCTCCAGTAAACTCAGTAAAACACACGTCTTGCCACAGTTTGACGGGCCCGCCATTATGCATCGTACGGCAGAAGGCAACAGTAAGCCATGACGTGATTCACGTGCACTAAATACATCGTCTTGCGTAATGCGCACGGGCAAACACACGTCTTGCTTGACGACCTGCATTGTACTAAAGTAATTGTATAAAATTAAACACATTTATACTTTCTGGTCAGTTGTGCGTAATAACTCGAAGAGGTAAGAACAAAAAACACATCGGCGTGGGACTCGTAAACTCGCTGATAAACAATCTACCATTTGAGCTACACATTCCCGGCTACAGATTTTGCGGCCCCGGCACTAAACTAGCGAAAAGGTTAGCTCGCGGTGACGTGGGCATTAATTCTCTGGACGAAAAGTGCAAGCAGCACGATATCGCATATTCATTAAGCAAGGATCTGGAACCTAGGCACCGGGCCGACGAGATATTGGCACAGGAAGCCGAAGATATAAGCAAATCGTCGAACGCGGGACTAGGAGAGAAAATCGCAGCGTGGGGCGTTTCCAAAATCATGAAGGCAAAGACGAAATTAGGACTGGGTGCTCGTCGAACCAGCTCCATCAAGTCAAAGACTAACTCACGCAAGACCAAGAAGCGCAAGACTGGTGCAGGCGTGCAGAAAGCCAAGCAAAAATTACAGGCTCTCGACAAGAAGATTATAGGAGGATTTCTTCCTTTGCTTTTGCCTGCATTGGGTGCTCTCGGCGGCTTCATCGGTGCAACGAGCGGTATAGTGCGGGCAGTCAACACCTCGAAGAATGAGCGCAAGCAGTTAAAAGAAGCACAGCGACACAATGCCAGCATGGAAGCCATTGCCATGGGTAAAAAAAACGGCGCAGGACTCTACTTGCAACCTCACAAGACAGGTCGAGGCATGAAAAAGAAACGAAAATCCTAAGTTCATTGCCGAAACGTCCGCTCACCAACGTAGATTTAATAAAGTACGCTCGGAAACTTAAAATACCAAATTTCCGCGGTGTGTTTATGCGAGACACTTTGCCCAGCAAGCCAAAGACACGTGAGTGCGCCATAATTAATTTAGATACGTCGGCGGGTCGCGGCACGCACTGGGTAGCCTATGTAAAGTCTGGAAAAATGGCCGAGTACTACGATAGTTTCGGTAATTTACGGCCTCCGCCAGAACTGCGACAGTACCTGGGCCGGTCCACTACATTGTTTTACAATTACGAAACGAAACAGAGGCCTAATCAAACAAACTGCGGACACTTGTGTCTTCGCTTTTTAACAAACAAAAATTAACTGACAAATATAAATTGCTACTTAAAGGTTGTGCAGTGATGTTAATTTATTAGTCATGTCGATAACACTTACATTGACAGGTCACGCATCTGAGCTGCGGGCGGTTCATTTCCCGCCTCTGGATTTAGACGGAGAATGGTGTATCGGACTCGTAGATTTTCAAACGTATAATGCCATACCGAACATTGACGAAGAAAATTGCAAGATCTGCTTCCTGAAAAGCGATGGTACCGCTCATGAAATACAGTTACCTGTTGGCTCTTATGAAATTGACGACATTGCAAATTACATCAGGGATATGTTACCACAGGATGTATACTTTCAACTGCGTGGAAATCCAAACACTCAAAAAAGTATTCTAACATGCAGTGAAAATGTCGACTTTACGAAACCTGGCACCATAGGTACCATGCTCGGATTCGAATCAAAGGTGTATGATACAGGAAGAACGTACGAATCTACGCGCGCAGTAAACATTTTGCCTGTGAATGTCATAAGAATAAACTGTAATTTGGCAAGTGGAACGTATCTCAACGGAAGACTAAGCAACATGCTGCACGAGTTTTCGCCGATGGTTCCGCTAGGATATAAACTGGTAGAAGTACCGCAAAGTATCATTTACGTTCCAGTCGTCGTGAAGTGCGCACACGAAGTCGTCGTCCGAATCGTTGACCAGCGAGGACGATTGGTGAATTTTCAAGACGAAGAAATTACATTACGTCTGCACTTGAAGCGATGGGCATAAAGTTCGTAACACTGAACAGTTATAAAAGAAATCGTATTGCCGTGAATAAGAACAGTTCTCTACCAGACATCGGTGCATTAACACCTGACAACATAAAGTATCTTCTCAGTATTGGGCAAATGCCGAATAAATATGGAAGACGAAATCCTCAACGTGGAAGATCCGGTCATTTTTGAAGACAGCATTACGAAAATGGAATTGCACGAGTACCAGCCTTTCCTGCTCGGACCGTACGCACTACCATCGGAAGTACGCATTGCAGTACAACACCAAGATATTTGTACTTTACCTTCGCAGTCATTTCTACGTATAAGAGGCATGCTTACAAAAGCGGATGGTACGCGCCCGACAACGACGTCAATATCCTGCAATGGTATTCTTCACCTAATCGAGCGCATTACATATGTACTCAATGGCGTCGAGGTAGACCAGACGAGAGATGTAGGCATAACATCTGCTATGAAAAATTACCTTTCGCTCACGCCAAATGAACTGTCTGCTGCAAAGATGGCCGGTTGGGCTCTCGAGGATGAATATAAGCTTCCGGTTTATGCCGAAGGGAAGTTCGAAGTTTGTGTTCCTCTGTCCATGCTTCTCGGATTCGCTGAGGACTACAAGCATATAATCATTAATTCGAAACAAGAGCTCGTACTGCTTCTAGCCAACACGCACATTAATGCAATTGTCGCCGCTGCAGAAAACCCTCAAGATGTCTCGCTAACACTACAGTCTATCGAGTGGATGCTGCCCCACATCCAAGTGAGCACCGTTGAACGAGTCAAGATGTTGAAGAACATAGAAAATGGCAAGAACTTCGATGTGCCATTCCGATCCTGGAGCCTGGAAACTTATCCTGGCTTGCCTCATAGTCAGCGTATCAATTGGATAGTAAAGTCCAGCTTCGCTACGGAAAAACCAAGATACATCATCGTCGGACTTCAGACCGGAAGACAGCTCAATGCAGGAGTAAGTCGCTCCGTATTCGATAACTGTTAAATACGCAATGTAAAAATATTTTTAAACAGCGAAAGTTATCCGTACGTTGACATGAACATGGATTTTGAAAGTGGAAGATTTCTTCTCGCATATCAAATGTATGCCAAGTTTCAGCAAGCTTACTACGGGCGGATACAGTCACCGATACTGAGTCCCGACAGTTTCAAGAACAAGGCACCGTTAATGGTGTTTGACGTTTCCAAACAGGATGATCGTATAAATTCAAACATCATCGACTGTAGGATCGAGATAACGACTAGCGGAAATATTCCACCAAACACCTATGCTTTTTGTCTGATACTTCACTATCGGCTTGCATCGTACAATTGTAGAGACAAACTTGTGAAAATTCTGACATAAATACCGTTTCGTTATCGATAATAATTTAGTTACGACCAACCGTTGCTAGCGACAAGATGTACTGCAACCTGCAAGGTTTCCAGAGTCAAAATGGATTCGTGCTCAAGGAAATTAGCGTCACCTCCGGAGACAAGACTCGAACCCGCAGCTTCCGACCTCCGTATCCGTGGAAACTACTAGACGAAAAACGTAAACGGTCGAACGAATGGCTATGTAAATACTACCATGGCCTGGAGTGGGACGAAGGAAAAATTCCGTACCACCAAGTGAAAAACACACTTCAAGATTTACTACTGCAAAACGAAATAATCTACTTGCCGGACCTGAACAGAAGAAATGGCTGAGCAAGTTGTGTGACGACGGAGCAGCTGAAATCGTAGATATACAGACCGACTACGGCTGTCCTTCCCTGCGCAAGCTTAATGCAATATATGACATGCAGCCACGTGACAAGTTTGAACGTGTCTGTGCCTGTACAAACTCGCAGTTAATGCAGAAATGGCACACACAGTGTTAGTAGGAGCCTGCATATATAAATGGCGTACCTACGTACGTGCCTTCAGTTGACGTTCGACCTGCAAGAAGATGTTTACGTTTCATCCTGCTAACGTGTACGTGAGCGCAAGACCTAGCTTCAGCAGTGTCGAGTACAGCTACTTGGATTCCGGGTATCTACGTACATATACAGAAACCTGTGATGGAGGCGCTCAGCATTGGCGGTTTGCGCACTTTCCTGTGTCCTACGAACCGACCCAGCAGCTGGTAGATTGTTGCGAACCTGCAAACTGTGCCGTTTATCACATGAGACCACACACAATCCTTCCTGCCAGCATCGCTGAGGTAGTCGCCTCGTCTGCACGTGCAACACCAAACATGGACGTGTTGCAACCTGTTGCGACCTGTGATGCTTCTACGCAGACGTCCAAACGGTGTGTGTCTCGTCGTCGCAGTTCAGGCAGTGAATATGTTCCAACTAGCACTGAGCCAAAGCCCAGGCGTAGACGTGGTCACAGACGTCATCGACCATGTCTTGTCGGAGTTGTCGACATCGCAGAAGATGACCAGCTGGAAACCTGTGTTCCTGATCCCGTGGCCTGCGAACCAGTTGGAACCGGAGTCAACGAACCAGTTGGAACCGGAGTCGACGAGTCAGTTCGTGCGACATTAAAGACTTTGCTTGTGAAAATGCTTGATTCCTTAACCTAATATGTATTTGTGTACTCTTTATAAATAAATGTGTAAAAATTGTACTCGTGTGTTTTTTATTTCTACAATTTTTAGGTACCTAATAAAAATTTTTTTAATACAGACATAATTTGACTCATGTAGTATACCAGTAGACCGCGGGTATATAAGCGAGGTTCAGACGACTGGACCCGCAGTTCACCTCTGGCCGCGGTGCAGTACGAACGTGCTCTCTCCATTAATTGTCGTGAGATTTAGTTATGTCGACTGGAATAGAATGTTTACCGACAGCAGCGGGGACCTCGATGGCAGCAACGATGATGGAGACGGAGATCCCGATACCATTTGCAGAGGAGACCACGGCAGCGGAGAGCTCAATGGCTGAGGTGTCGACAGCTGTGGAGATCCCGATACCTGCTGCAGAGGAGACAAAGATACGTGCTGTTTCACCATCAGCTGACATGTCATCATCTGCATTCCAGACATCAATTAATGAAGAGCGTACATCGCGTCAATGCAAATATTGTGGTGCATCAATAACCTGCAGTAGGTCTCTGACAATCTCTCGAGAGACATATAAGTGCGACAAATGCGATAAGGTTTCTTCGCATTGTAACAGTCTGGACAGTCACAAGATTATGTGCATAGGAAACGAATCAAGTGATAGTATGCTTCCATACCATCAGACATCATCATTTATTGCCTTACCTGAGGCGATAGTCAACAAAAGAGCAGTAGTCAATTGCCAAAACTTCAAGGACCAGTTTTGTTTTAAATGGAGTATTTTGTCAAGATTTGTCGAGGGAAGTCATCAAAACCGTGTTGATAAGAGGTATTATGCTTTGGAGAATAAGTACAACTTCGATGGACTGTGCTATCCGCCACCGTTAAATCAGATAAAAGTTTTTGAGAAAAATAACCCTGAAGTCTCAGTTAATGTGTATGCGCTAAATGAGGATAATAAGGTGTGTCCGATTCGGGTAACCAAACAAGAAAGAAAAAATCATTTCGATTTGTTGCTTGTGACAAGTGAAGGCGGTTCTGCACACTACTGCTACATCAAAAACTTCTCCCGACTTGTGAGACCCCAGGTTACAAAACATCAACATAAGATTTATATGTGTAAGATGTGCTTTAAGTATTTTGCTAATCGACCTCGAAAATCAGGACTCACAGCTATACAGTGTCTTGAACAGCACAAGATTAAATGCGGAAATAAATCTTAACCAAGACTTTAGTAATTTGTCTGTGTATTTTCTTGTACTTGAAGTAGTGTAGTATGTATGTAATAAAAGTTTTTTTAAAAGAACTTGTGGAGTTTTTATTTTCTCAAACCTTACACTTTAGTGATACTTTTTTAAAATTAAAGTTGTTTTTTGGTATCGGTCAGGGATCGAACCAAGGACCTTATTCGATCTATTCAATCAGTATATTTATTGTCAATTTATTTAATGAATTTTGAACATGGTTTATGGCAATTATTTTTTTTACATAAAATTAAACATTATTGCATCGATCGGGTATCGAACCAAAGACGGGAATCCATCGAATCAATATGTAAGTTAATGAGTGATTTATTTAATGAATTTTGGTACTTTTCCCGAATTTCTAGCTAAATAATTACGGATTTCCAAGATGGCGGCCAAATTTCAAGATGGCGGGGCACCTTAGTAATAATAAATGATTACTGCACTCTAGCGGGTAAGAATTAAACTAACATGGCGTCAGCGCACTCTAGCCGACGATACAGTGATGATGGCTTCCAGCACCGAAGACAAGATGGCGGACATGACGTCATACTACCTGACGATATATATGCTTTGAAAAAAAGTGGTGGGAGTCAGTCTGCCAGCATCCACCACGGGGCAAGGATCGGTCGCCATTTTTTTTTTACACTCGTCGGGTTCGAACCTAGGACTCCGAACTCCGTGTCTTAAAAGTATGTTTTTTTAAAATATTTTATTAAAATTTTATTATTTAATTTTTTTTATAATTTTTAAAAAAATGTAATTAAAATCGGATAATAAATAAAAAAGTTAAAATTGGCGGTCGTAATGGAAAATGCAACGGTGACGTCATCATCCAATATGGCGGGCAACACATCGCCGGAATGTTCGAGAACACAATGACGTCATCCAAAATGGTGGATCCAAGATGGCGGATCCAAAATGGCCGCCGTGATCTACTTGTCCCGTTACGTTATGTCCCGTTACGATGTGTCCCGTTACGCGGTGTCCCGTTACACTCATCCAAGATGGCCGCCGTGACGTCTGAGATGGACGTGACGTCAGAGATGGCGGATACCGGCTCCGGCTCCACGCGCCAGCGCCATGTCCTCGGCGCCCCTATTATATACTACTTATAGTTTCTAGTACAAACATCAATTCACTAAACTTAGTTTATTAGCTTGCTACTTAATAAATTGGTAGTTTTCAGTTTTATAATATAGTATTTTCGATTAATATTTCACATTAATTCATAAGTCAATCGTTTTGACAACTTCCAATGGTTCCGTTTGTTCAATAAGTGTTTATTTAATAGTATATGAAAATACTTAATTTTTTTAATAATGAGAAATACTTTTATTTCTTTAGAGTAGTATATAATAGTTCCTCCAGCGCCAGGCTTTAAGGCTGTGGTGCCGGTGCCGGGTCAATGTCCGATAACTCTGACATCACGGCGGCCATCTTGTATGACCTTGACCGTGACCTTGACCTTCGAATTTGTCAAAATATGTCTAAAATTAACTAAAATTTGCCCAAAATTCCTCAAAATTCGCCAGATTTCCAGTTTTTTGGAAAAAAATTCCGTCAAAAAATCTCAAAAAATTTGAAAAATAAAAAATTCTTTTTTCGAGAGAAAAATTCCCGTTGCGAGGGAAAATTTCCCATTTTTAGTCCATAAAAATACCAGCGGCTATAAATGTCCATATATAGGCTTAATCATCCATGTCTACAGCCTCCGATAAGCCTCTGAGGTCTTCATGAGTAGTATGTTTTAATTCCTCCTGGGACAGGCTTCAGGATGTGGAGCCGTGGAGCCGACCGCCATCTTGTATAGTGACGTCACGGTGGCCATCTTAGATGGTCGCAACGACCTTTGACCTTGACCTTAACCACGGCGGCAATTTTGAATCCGCCATCTTGGATCTTTAAATCGAGCGCCCCACTCACTCATGATGAAATTTTCGTCAAAGACATATTGATTTTTTCTGTTCCGCTGGTAGCCGCCATCTTGGATACCGTCGACTTTGTTTCTGCTGTTTGTTCCTAGAGAGCGTCAGCGTCACTCTGTCTCATCACATAACGTCGATGTTCCATTACCTCCAGAGCTATTATGGTCCTTATCGGCATATTAAATTTTATTTTTAATGCGAAATACATCGGAGGCGCTATGATTCGAACCATCGCAGCTGTGATCTCTAGGTTGGAAAACATACGCCTTTAACCGCACGGTCATCGAGACATTTACCAGACTGAGAATTAAATAAGGTAGGTATATATAAAAATAACATGCATATTCGGACTTGTAATTTTTTTTTTTAATTTTAAGTAATAATAACACCACCTGTTTCAGACAGAACCGCCATATTGTATTAAGTCACAACTGTTGCAATTCGCTTTACGGCAGCCATCTTGAAAATCCGTAATTATCATGCTAGAAAATCGGAAAAAAAATCAAAAAAAATTTTCAAAATTGCATACTGCAAATGTTTATTTACTTAATTGTTCGATTGTTGGCGAGAGTAAACCAGTAATTTATTAATATATTTAAAAAAAATTCTAAATCAACAGTAATAAAAATGTTTTACGCCACACCCGTCGTTTTCAATTATGTCATCACCATTGCAATTTACGTTACGGATGCCATCTTGGATTCTTGAAACATTGCTTGATTCGTTACGTCCGCCATCTTGGATGACTATGACGTCATCGTTACACTTTTCGTTACGGCTACCATATTGGATTCTAGAACGTTGCAATTTTCGTTACGGTCGCCATCTTTAAAATCTTTATTATTCGATTTTAATGAAAAAAATAATTAATAAAAAATTTTACTATATAAAAAGTAATTAAAAATTATTTTACAAATCACTTATTTTTTGGTTTGAACCCGATGAGGTCAAAAATTAAAAAAAAAAAAAAAAATGGCGACAGATCCTTCCTCCATGAAAGCCGTTGGTAGACTGACCTTCCACCACATAAGTCAAGGTATATAAATAACATCGGCTAGTACGACGTCACGTCCACCATCTTGTTTAAGTCTGCTGGAGACCAATATCTTGTTTACGTCTACTGGAGTACGCTACCGTCATATTAGTTTAAATCTTACCCGCTAGAGTGCAGTAATATTTTATTATTACTGAGGCGCCCGCCATATTGAAATTAGGACCTCATCTTGAAATTGTATAATTATTTAGCTAGAAATTCGGGAAAAATTCCATAATTAATTAAATAAATCTGCAATTAATATACTGCTGGAATCGATGGATTCCTATCCTCTGATTCTGTGTCATTGTAATGTGTAACAAAATATTAAATATTTTTTTTGTGTCTCATCACCTTTCGTGGAGTTTATTAATCATTCACTCTATGAAAAACAACTCATGATGATATACATATCCGACGAATTAAATAATTTTCCGACAAGCCTAACATGGAAGTATAATTTTTGTCGATACTGGGAATACATTCCGTCCAGTTCATGTACAATGCTACACAAATAGATCAAGTGTCTTCGGACCAAGAGACCAGGTCACGTACAATGACAGAAGTTTAGACCAGTCATTACCGGACCTCATAACCGTCTTCGTCGTCAGCTAATATAACATATTTTGACCAGTCAAGACAAAGTCTTCGAACTGTCAGACCTAAAGTATCAGAAAATCGATTGCAAACATTTATACCAACGTAAAATGTTTTGTGCATACGAAAGGACCAAGAATCCCAGAAAAATATTTTATAATACCAAGTCGTTTTTAACTAGTAAATATTCAGAGCTACTACAGATTTGACTACGCACATTTAATGAAACGACACACATTCAACCATAGAAAAAAAACACAGTACAAACAGGAAACGGAATGATCACATAGAACACACATGAAACGGAATGATCACACAGAACACACAGGAAATAGAATAAACACACAGTACACAGAGGAAATGTAATGAACACACAGTACACACACAGGAAATGGAATGTACACACAGTACACACAGGAAACGGAATGAAAACACAGTACACACAGGAAACGGAATGTACACACAGTACACACAGAAAACGGAATGAACTCACAGTAAAGAAAGCAAGCACATACATACACACACACCGCTCACAATGTTTGCCATTCTACCTTCACGTGAACCTCCGTGAGAGGAAAGGGATATATATCACGCCGCCGCCAGGTGATGACCACGAGGCACGAGCGTGCGCGCCCGGGGCGAAGGGGGAGAAATTGCTAGCGCATGTCCGCTCACCGACGGAAGCGCAAGCCCCGCCTCCTCCAGGACCGCATGGTGGGGGAAATCTACCTTAATTTCTCCGTTGGACACACAAGAAACACTGCGTGGAGGACACCGCGCCGGGCATGCACACAATTTACACTAATGAAGAAAAAAAAAATTAAGTTACATTTACACATAAATTTTATTTACACATAAATTTTAATTACAAAAAAAAACTATTTACAAACTGTTACACATTAATTTTATTTACACAAAAAAATTTTATGTTTCAAAATATCTCTTTCATCAATCCACGAATCAAACTCAGGTCCATGGAAAAGCCAACGTTGAAGGCCTTTCCCTTCTTACGTCGTTACACTTTTTCTACGAGAAAAGTAACTAGAAACCCAGTCTTTTGTATTTACTCTTGGTAAAACGCGCCTCAAATATTTTTACCATTCAAGTCTATCAGAAAATACGTTCGAGGATACGTATTGTTTATTCTATAAACTCTAAATAATTCAACAGTACAATTACTATATATAGGGCCGATGAAATATTCCTCGATTTCACGATATGCGCACAACGTCGATGCCATTAGCCTTCTTCTTTCTAGGATCCAGTCGCTTGACTTTGGAGTAGGTACACGGTTTGAAGCAGGCGATAGTCCGTTACATATTTAGGCTTCATTTTCGTTGTAGAATGCACTGTATAATTGTACTCGCTCACAATTTTCGGCAAGATTTCCATCTACTCGTAATTCCCGTTCGCTGTAAAATTTCTATACAGTTTATATTTGATCGTGCGAATGGCACGTTCGGCTATTGTAGCCTTTACGCCACTAAACGTAAAGTAGTGATTGATTTTGTACTTTAACATCAATGCCTAGATCGATGCATTAAAATATTCTTTCCAGTTATCCTTCTACAATAATATCGGTCTACGTTTTTGTTTCAAAATATCTGCCATCGCATTCGTAACATAAACTGCAGTCTTGAGTTTCAAGGGCCTAGTCCAAATAAAAGTATGTTAATATTTGATGACAAGCATCATTTCAGTCATTGTTCTTTTACAAATTCAAATTTAAATATTGAAAAATATACACGTTAAATGAAGAACCAGTTTCGTTAATATGTTATATACTTTATGAACACTGTAGGCGCCAAGAGCTTGAAAGTACATATGTAAGAATGATATTTAATAAAACTCATATTAAATTCCATTTTTGTTCCTAATAATACATATCAGAACAAAAAAAAATAGGTTTTACTATATAAACCCCGCATTTCATTTCGCGAAGCAAGTATAAATTTTAACCGATTCACCAATCATTTGGATTGTCTCTCGATGTGCAATTTGTCTCGCGGGCTACGGCTTCCATCTTCTTTACATATATGTTATTAATATTCTTAAAATCTCCGCGTCCGTGTCACTATCGCAGACGCAAATTCATCATCACCGTAGCTACCAGCTATAATACCAGGAGCTGTATCAATATCAATAATTTTATCATATATCTATTGACAGAGATTTACCACAATCCATGACCTTGAGAGTTTCACATTATTCTATATTGTTTTCAAGTTCGCATTCTCATTTTCTGTAAAAGCTAGTGTTTTCAGTATTATTATTAAATCCATCAACCCAACAACCCAAACACAATTAAATCATCGAATTATATAAGGAATAACAAAAAAAGTACCATTCATTTAATCTTAGGAACCTATAGAATAGTTTCTTGAGCACAATAGTCTTCCATCGTATACAATCTTTAGGACAAAGTAAAAGCTGGTCAGAGGGGATAGTACACGTCACAAGTGCTAGTCACACATAGGGTAAGAACCATGTGTTCGATACCTACCTCAGGCACTGAAGCAACTTTGTATTATCTCTTGCCTCATGTAGGAAATAACTTACAATACATATGAAGTAAAAAGTATTTACGTAAGACTAGGCGAAGTATTTAAATTATAGCACGTTAACTTCTAAGATTTTTAAAAATTCTCGAGGCTAGAGACACAGGTTGACGAACGAGACATGGAGACAGGTACCTGCAAATTAACATTGAAACCTCGCGTGTCACTGCAGACAGATGTTCGCTAGAGAAACGTAGCTCTACTCGCCTAGCCATCACATCCATTACGTAAAAGAAACGAAAGGTTGAAATCATAATCAATATCATGTAAAGTACTTGATGGAATCAGTTCTAAGCGCAAAACGCGGATCCAGAGCATAAAATCAGCCTACGAATATATAACTTGCTACAAAAAAAAATATGTAGCACATATATGAGAGGAGTCGAGTAACCAAAAAATCTTGTTAGTAATCACCAACGAAGAAGTGAGTAACTTGGACGAAGAACCGCTTACCAAGTATCCAGAATCTTACCGATACAGCCCATCCAGTGCACCAGCTTACTCCGAAGTTTGGTTAATTGACTAACATTCTTTAATTTTTTTTATATCACCACCGTAGTGTACACCAATATATTACTGCACTCTAGTGGGTAAAAATTACAATTAAACTGGTGTCAGCGCACTCTAGTACCTAAAAACAAAATGGTAGCCTCCAGCAGACGACAACAATATGGCTGACATGACATCATATCAGCTGATGATATATACCTTGGTTTTGGTGGTGGGAGGCCAGTCGACAGGTGGCTTCCATGGAAGAAGGATCTATCGATATATTTTTATTTATTTTTGTTCTTACCAGGTTCAAACCAAGGACTACAAGGCGTAAGTGCATTTTTAAATAGTAATATATTAAAA
Source organism: Bacillus rossius redtenbacheri (assembly GCF_032445375.1). Lineage (NCBI taxonomy): Eukaryota > Metazoa > Arthropoda > Insecta > Phasmatodea > Bacillidae > Bacillus > Bacillus rossius. The sequence goes on from NC_086330.1 coordinate 77,200,470, forward strand.
TGTGATTATTAAAATTTCTTTATAATTTTTGAAATTTTTTCCAAATTTCTACCATTAAAATTATGGTTTTTCAAGATGGTTGCCGTAACAAAAAGTTCAACGGAATTTTTAAGTATTTTTTATTAAAATTTAAGAAATTTTTTTAATTTTTAATTTTTTTCCCGAAATTCTAGCATTAAAATTACGGATTTTGAAGATGGCGGACATGACATCATACTAACTGACGATATTGATATATACCTTGACATAAGTGGTGGGGGCCAGTATGCTAGCAGCCACCATGAGGGAAAGATCGGTAGCCATTTTTAATTTTTTTCGCCCTCACCATTTTCGAACCGAGGACTCCGAATTCCAAGTCGTAATTGTATGTTTTTTTTAATATATTTATTAAAATATTATTAATTGAATTTTTTTATAAATTTTAAAATTGTTTTCATTACAGTCGGATAATAAATAAAGACTTTCAAGATGGCGACCGTAACCGAAATTGAAACGGTGACATCATATTCCATGATGACATATTCCATGCTGAGGTCAGAGGCTATCGGAGGCTGTAGACATGGATGCTTAAGCCTATATGTGGACATTTCTAGCCGCTGGTATTTTTATGGACTAAAAACGGGAAATTTTCCCTCGAATCGGGAATTTTTCTCTCTAAAAGAGAATGTTTTAATTTTCAAATTTTTGAGATTTTTTGGTGGAATTTTTTCCCAAAAAAAATTGAAAGTTTTAATGATTTTTGAGGAATTTTGGGCAAATTTGGGCAAATTTTAGACAAATTTTGTAAAATTTTGAAGGTCAAGGTCAAAGGTCAAGGTCATCCAAGATGGACGCCGTGACGTCAGAGCAATCGGACATTGACCCGGCATCGGCACCACAGCCTTAAAGTCTGGCGCCGGAGGAACTATTTTATACTACTTTTTAGGTTAAATTTAAATAAATATTTAGGTTGTTTATGAATAATATTTTAAAATAATATATTTTTAAGAGATAGGCTAGAGAGAAACTGTTAGTTTATAATTATGTACCACATGAATTCACATCAGTTAATTAAATAATATTAACATAAATCGGTCTTATCAGTTTAAACCCTTTTTAAAAATCTTATTGAACAACAAAATCTATTTTTTAAACAATCAATGATAGTTATATTTTGAATTATTTTATATCTTATGCTAAATATTATGATTGTTTATTTACCCATGATTAAAATTTAATTAGTCCTCAGTATAATACACAAAAATATTTCAAAATTAGGAAAATTTTACTTTAACAGAGATAATGTAGGCAATATTAAACTTGATTTTAGTATTAAATCATATGGAGCTCAACATTCAACAACAAATAGAAAATCTTAAGTTTTAAATCCCAAGGTTCTATTTAAATATAGTTTTAAGATTGGTGATCATCTTATCATAAATTATTTCTTAGTTAAAAAATTAAAAGGGGAAGTGTGTTGATATTTCTTTTTTATTACGTAACAATTTCTTAATTTATCGTAACCAACGCTGTCTTACCAGAAATTTAGTTTTTAAAATGCGATTGAAAAGTTTATTTTTAACTGAAATAATATTTAAATCAGGCAAATAAATTTCATTTTTAGTAAGCTATTTTCTTAGTTTTTGAGTCGCAGAAAAAAAGAATAAATAACTGGATAAATCATTGGATAGTAAATTAAATCAGTGGTTGCAGTAATAAAATTAGCTGCAAATTATTAAATTTTATAGTATTATCAATAACAACGTTTTATTATGATGGTAAATTATATTATTTTAATTTTTTCACTTAGCTTTACTCACTCATAACACTTAAATAAATACTTTATTCTCCTCAAATTTTAAATATTTGACAATATTTTTTTATTCTTTAGGAAATAAGTAATAATCTTTGATTCTAACAAGAAAAATGTGAGTGAGAATTTTTCCATTAATGCATGGTAAATTATTTTTTGATAACGAGGAAAGAAAATGGGAAACGATAACACCAAAATGTTAAGCGTACGATTTTTACAAATTTCACTAATTGCTCCTAAATCCGTTGGAGAAGCTATTTTAATTGACTACTTTAAAGTGATTAATTTTTCTCTGACATTTTTCTCTTTAATTACCTGAAGTGGCTATGACCTACTATAGCTTGTTTACCGTTGAAAGAAGTCTGGAGAAGAGTGTGAGAGTCTTGGAAGCTTTCCCGTGAAGAAATAAAACAAGTCTCATGCAAGTACTAAAATAACGTAGCTACGGGTGTAGTAAGAAAGTGTGACACAAAATATCAAAACCTGCCACAAAAATTAAGGTATTTAAACATATCCTAATTAATATTATAAATGCGAAAATAATTTTCCTTGTTTGTTACGCTTTCACGCGTAAACTATTCGACCGATCATCATGAAATTTTGTACGAATATTTTCTACGGTATAGTAAAGGACATTGAAATTTTTATAGATTTATTTTAAAAAAATATTTTTTCCGAAGGGCAAACAAATAGATATTGGTATGTATGATCGTCCGACTGAGATTTTGAGTAATTTTAATGAAATTTAACTTCATCTGGCGTTTCAATAAGCAAATTAAATAATTCACCAATCTAATACTGTAATACAAGCAGTCAATTCACTATTCAATTTTAATTTTTTTGTCACGGCCAAGCAATACTTAATTTTTGAGGTTAGGTGTCTGTTTATTTTCTTCGGTGATGGTTGTTTGGACGTTGATGCTGAAGGTTATATTTTACTTTCAAGAGAATTTTGTAATTTAGTAGTTTTAGTAGTTAGTTTAGTTTTCACGGATTTGCAACAAAATTTTAATAGTGATCAGTGGTTGTGCGCAAGAGCAAAATTGGTGCCAAAAAATTATATTGTTAATGAAATCAACACTTATATTTTTAAAAAGGGGAAATGAATGAGTATTTGTCAATAGATACAATCATGGATACAGAAAAAAAGCACTTCATATCCTGCGGAGTTTTTTTATTCACTTGAACTTTCGGGTGTACCCTTACATAAACCTCAAATGAAACTAAATGTAAAAGTTATGCTTATGCGAAATCTAGATGCTCCTCGACTATGTATTGGGACGAGGCTTCGGATCACACAATTAGGGCAGAATATACTTCGTGCTACTATTTTAACAGGTGTCGGTAAAGGAGAAAGTGTTATCATACCTCGAATTCCAATTATCTCCACTGATCTGTCGTTCCAATTCAAAAGAGTTCGGTTTCCCACCAGTCTTAGTTTTGCTGTTACCATTAACAAAGCGCAAGGGCAAACATTGCAGGTAGCAGGGATGCATTTGGAAAAGCCATGCATTTCCCATGGCAAACTATATGTAACCTATTCGCGCCCGAAATCTACACATATTTGCACCGGACAAAAAAAAACATAGTATAGAGGAGCATCTTAGAATAACACTCTGATTTAAGCTCTTTTAAAGAAAATTAATTTATTAAACGTTAATGCTTTAAATTTTTTATAATGTTAGTATTTAAAATTATTTATTATTTCTAATAGTGAAACATATTTCAATAAAGCATGTTTTAAGTTTTTTAAGCTAAATTGTATGTTAGAATATTTAAATATTGATGATCCCAGTCACTCAATAATAATTTAATTACCATATTATTTAATTTTCTTTGCAATGATCTTTGATAGTTATTTGAGGACATCAACGCGAGCGAAGACGCGGGTAAAAGCTAGTTTATCATATTTCGCACTTGTTGACATTACTTCTTCACGCGAAAAATAGATCAGAAATGGTTTGTTTGTATCAGGTTGTTTGTTTCATTTATGTTCTAAAGCAGTTAGCACATATATTAAAAGCACTATTTATTTTCATTTATCTGTTGCAGCAACCAAACCGTTCTCAGATAAAGGTTTGAATGACGTAACTTCACGTTGATTTTTAAAAGGTCAACCAAAATACTAGCAGTTTTTCCAGACAAATATATTGTTTGAAATCATAGTGTTTTGTATAGTATGTGAATGTTCCCCCGAGCCCTTGCTTCTGGCTGTGGTGCCTGGTGCCGGTCTGCCATTTCGGATAGTGACGTCACGTCGGTTATCTTGGATGACCTTGACCTTCAAAGTTGGCCGAAATTTCCCAAAAATTACTCAAAATTTGCCAAAAATTAACCAAAATCCACAAAATTTTTCAGTTTTATTTTTGGATAAAATCTCAAATACTTTAAAAAACCAAAAATTTCATTATTTAGAAGGAAAAATTCCGGTTTTCATGGAAAAATTTCCCTTGTTCGTCATCAAAAATGCCAACAGCTTGCAAATTCCTAAAACCCGTATTAAGAGTCCTAAAAGCATTGCCATAAGCCGCTAAGGTCCTGACATTGACAATTAGGATGAAATGGCCACCATTCTAAATTTTCACATAACCATTTATTTTCGTTACGGCCGCCATTTTGAAAATCCCTAATATTTATGCTAGATAATCTAGAAAATTAAAAAATTAGTAAAAAATTATAACTAAAAATATTTCACCATATTGGGTTATAAAGTTAGACCCGCCATCTTGAAAATCCTTATTTTTAATGCAAGGAAAACGCAATAATTTTAATAATCATCAAAAAACAATAAATTTTAATTTAAATTAAAAATGGGATTTTAGATTATGTCATGAACACTGTCTTGGAAATTTGTAATTATTAAGCTAGAAGATCGGGTAAAATATTAAAAGTAATGAAAAAATTTAATTTAGTTTAATTATAAGACGCACGTACGTTATGGAGCTCGGAGTCCTGGGTTCAAATAAGTTAGGGAAATATAAAAAAAAAAATACGACATATCCTTCCTCCACGGAAGCCACAGAAAGAGTGACCTCCCACCACTAATGCCAAATTATATATGTATCACCAGCTAGTATGACGTCACGTATGCCATCTTGTTTTTGGCTGCTGGAGGCCGCCATCTTGTTTTAATTTGCTAGAGTGCGCTACCGACATGTTAGTTTAATTTTTATCCGCTAAAGAGCAGTAATAATTTATTACTGTGACCTCCTGCCATCTTGACATTTGGACGCCATCTAGGAAATTCGTAATAATTAACCATAAAATTTGGGAAATATTCAAAAAATCATAAAGAGATCACGCATTAGTTCAATGATTCAATCGATGGATTACTGTCCTTGCTTCAAACCATGGTCAATGCAAAAAAAATTATTTAATTAAAATTAAAAAAATATATACATGTCCAAGAAATAAAACAACCGAATTACAAACTAATAAATGTATTACATAATTTCAGCTCTACTACAGGAACACTTAAAAAAGATAACAATCTCATAAACACTTAGTTCTTCATTGGCGTGATCTGAGTAATTCTCAGCTCCAAACGGTTTACCGAAGACAGTGACCAGCCAGATAGTTTTCCTACATAGTCTTTTTCTTCCCGACATAGTTTCTCAATACTGTGTTTAATAGTATTTACAGTCTTGGATTCGCACTTCTTCACTTTGTCCTCGAGAAAATTCTGTTTACCATACACGCAGTCCAACCACAAGTTATATTTTAAAGTTTTGTATGTAACTACTTCATCAGTACTCTGATTGGTAATGTTCTGCCTGATATCGTCAAGAAAAGTGTACATGTCTTTCGACTCAATAAACACATTTATAAAATATTAGTCTTTCATTGTTCCACGAAATGCAGATTTGCCAAGTGGAATCCATTTTCAATTAACTTGCCACATTTGTCGTTGATGTGTCTGTTTTTTTCCATTGGTCGATAGATCATGTGGCTTACCCGCTTTAAATTCAACATCCCGCATGTCAAAGGAAGCGACAATGGGGTGGCCGATGCTCTCTCGAGGATGTATGATCCGGGAGAGTTCGAAGTAGAGAGGTTAGAGGTAGCAAGTCATGAAGAAAAAGCGTGCATGACCATACATAATATCCCGGAATCCTTCATTAACATCGGGAGGTGCCAGCATGAAGACAAAACAGGGATAGGCTCTTTGGAAAAAAATTCATGCAGGAAGATGCAAAGACTTCGTGCTTTATTAGGGGATTATCCATAAGGTGAACCAAAGAGGTTAGAAGAGTGTCTGGGTACCGAAGGCTCCGAGGGAAATGTTGCTTCGTTACTTTCACGACTCCACTGTAGGTGCGCACATGGGGATAGCTAAGACTGAGAGAAAAATCAGAGCGGAGTTCTTCTGGGAAAACATGCAGGTAGATGGGAAAGAGTATGCTAGTAAGTGTAAGAAGTGCCAGCTAGCCAAACAGCTGAGGAACACCAAAGTGGGTATATATTCGAAGCAAACACCCCAAAGAATTTTGGAGAGGGTATTTATTGATATCTTCGGGCCGTTGTCTTGTTCCAGTCGGGATCAAATTTTCATCTTGATTTTAGTTGATACTGTTACGATTTATGGCGGGTTCGTAAAGGATAGCCCAATTAAAGATTTAATTTCACTACACAGTTTTATTGATGGTCACTACACTTATTATTAATCTTTAAAAAATGCTAAATAATCAATTGCAATTAAAAAAATGTTGCTTCCCCCTGTCACTCGTTTCTCACAATCCACGCACCTCTGGCGCGACTCTCGCCGCAGTGCCCCTCGCGGACCTCCGCCGTGGGACTCCGTCGCCGCACTCCGCCGCCGCAGACGCACTTGCCTTCGCCGAGGGTCCACTCGACGCCTCGCTCGGTACTTCACTCGGAACTCCGCCGCGCCCGCGACACTAACGCCCGGAACTGAACTCTCTGCCCTGGAACCTTCGTGCAGGGACTTCGCCACTCTATCGCCCGGAAACTCCGCCGCGGGAAAACTCTTGACTTCACTGAACTCACTCACTCACTGCCCAGGAACCTTCGTCCAAGGACTTCGCCACTCTGCCGCACCCGCGGCACTATCGCCCCAGAGACTCCGCCGCGGGAGAACTCCCGACTGAACTCTCACTGCTCACTGACTCCAGGCCGGCGTCCCGGGCACGTATATATAGGCCAAGACACCTTCAGAACCCCGAGTGCGGCTGGGGCCAGTCGCGTCATTCCGCGCCGTCCCGACGGCAGAAATCTCTCGAAACACGTGTCGACGGCTCGCGTAACTCCGCAGCTGTCAAGTTTCGGATATTATACTAACAGCGCCGCGCCGGGAGCTGAGGGCTGGAGGGAGGGGAAGCGGTGACCCAGGTGCGCACTGCACATATCATGTTACGGCGGCATGTGATGCAGCCCAGCTAGCTCTGCACCTGCGCGTGATGTAGCCTGGCTCAAGTTAAGTGATTTTACTTCCACTCAGAGCCATGAAGGCAACCTATGTTAGTTCAAAGCTAGAGAATTATGTTTGGAAATTCTTTAGTAGCCCCGAATTATTGATTTCGGATAATACCACCTATTTCATTTGCACCACGATGAAGAATATGTGCTTCCAGTGGAGCATTAAATAGGTGCACACCAGTCCATACTACCTCGGTCCAAACATGGTGGAGCATGTTAACTAGTCTGTGAAGATGGCCTTGACTATATTTCACCACAACAACCAAAGGGGATGGGATACTGAGCTTCCTTCGCTTTGTGTGGTGCTGAACTCTGTAGCTCATGGGGTGACTGGTAAGTCACGAAGCATGATCATGTTTGGACGAGAATTGCATCATCCCTTGCTGAGTGTGTGGGGGATACCACTGGGATGTTTCGAGAGTGCCAGTAAAGAGTTGGAATAGGTATGGGTCAAGACTGGGAAAGCTTTGGAGAAAGGGCATATGTTTATGGGCAAAAGATTCAATGACAGGACATAATCAGACACCAAAAAGGGTGATCTGGTGGTGTGCTGTAAAAATACTTTAAGTAAGAAGGTAAATTATGTCTCCAGGAAGTTATGTCCATCATTTTAGGGCCCATTTCATGTCTTGACTTTTTGACTGCCGTCACAGTGAAAACTTGGATATCCTGAGAAAGTTCGTGTGGTGAAGAACAGCGGTGAAGAAGTTTCTATAATCTTAATTCTCTTCTGTTCGGCTAGTTCGAGGGGTTGACATGCGTTCTAGTGTCCATTGAGTCTCTTTTGTGGGTCTCTGAGTGTTCGATGTTTCTTCTTGGGGTTTTTCCTTTGTTGGGTGGTATATTTTTTTTTGGGGGGGGGGGGGGGGTTAGTTATGGGAACTCTTCTTGTTTGTCACGGTTGGAGTTGTCTTTGTATGTTTCCTCTTGGAGTCTACCGATAAGGTTGAGTTTTCTTCTTCAGCGACGTCTTTGTCACCCTAGGGGGAAAGGTTTAGGGCGGGTGGCTGTGACACTACTTTGGAGTGCCACATTTGTTGTTGATGTGTCGGTTTTTTACTTGCCTACGTGGATAAGTGATCTTGCACGCATTCTGGCGATGCGATTATGTACTTGCCGCGAGTTTTGGTTCCTAGTGTTCCGGTGGGAAGTCTCTGCAGGGTTGGCAATCGCAGCGCGCCTATTCTGACTTGGTGAAGTAGGGATTTTGGTTGTTGGAGGTTGGTATTGACAGGAAATATTTTTTATTGTTAGCTTTGCACCTGGTGTGGTGTCCTTTGGTCGTGTTGAACGAGAGAGATGATGGAGAGACGAAGGAACGAGGTTGTCATTATCTAGACGAGATAGGTGATGTACAGCATGAAATTATATTTCGAGGTTTTTTTAATGCAATTTTAGACATCATGACGACGACCAAGATTTTATGGTTTTTGAAGATTTTGTATTTGATGGGAGTTTGATATACGACAGAAACTTTGTGTCGAGTAATATGGAGGAAGCTATATTATTTTTCTTCGACGAAGCCAGTAATTCTGAGATGGGATTTCTGTAGGTTTTCGTGCGGGATGCAGCCTATACTACTGTTTTGGTTTCCTGGGTTTCTGAAATATGAGTGGCCATATTGTATGTGCATGGTTTGGTTTCTGGCTGCTGTGCTGGAGGGCTGAATAGAGCTAACAAAGGATTTACAGGTTGTGGTGGCTGCCATTTTCCTTAAAACCTGTGTAACTGGGTGAGCAAGAAAGTGATTGCATTAATTGATTTAATTCCCTTTTTCGACGATCCGTTGAATGCCTTGAAAACAGCCTCATAGCCTTTTTTCGTTAAATTATGTTGGAAAGTCTGTGACTATTTTATTAATTTTTTGTGCACTGCCAAAACGACACAAATAGGTATTAATTCAGTGTACCCAACCGAAATGTTTATACTTTGTGCAGGTCGGTGACAGTTTAGAAGGAATGTGGAGAAATGTGTTTATTCAGGTTGCACAGGTTGCCTTGTTTGGCAATGAAATTGCCAAATTTATGATGTGATGAGGAAATTGATAGTAAGATATTATTTATTGATGGATTATACGAGCAAGTAATGTTTATAAAGCAAGACTGTTATCTCAATACATATTGAGGCTCAGCCAATTATATACCATAGTCATTACCTTGTATTTATTATGCCCGACTAAGTCTATAATAAGGGTTAGGTCATTAATAGTAATGCCTTCGTTATGAGTACTCTAATGATTTAAGCATCTATAATGGTTCAATGCAGCTTATTCATAGATATAAAGTAGTACAGTGATCAATTATTTTTCTCTTACCAAATGGAAGTGAACAGTGATCTTAATGAAAAATTAAATAATATGGGTCGTCAGAGCTATATATGTTGAAAGAATTTTAATGGTGCACTATAAACCTAGGGAAGTGGCAACTTTGGTATTGAGTGTTGAGAATTACGCTGGCGTCATTCTCTCATCCTGGAGGGTGTGTATTCTAGCAGTGATATGTTTTATTGAGGTGATGCTGACAAACCTCTGTGATGTGTTGGTAGTGGTGTGGCCTGTGATACAGGTCTCCAGCCCTTTACCAATATTTTATGTTGCATAAATTATGGATGATTAGTAAAGAACATATTGTAAGTTTGGTTGATTCTATTCAGAGAGCTCTACATGTTAACTGTTCCTGTGCTCTCTTTGCTAATTATTTTGCAGAGGTGCCCACCCCCCTCAGACACTATGACTCACCCCCCCCCCCTAACCTAAAGATGCGCCCCCCCTCCCCGAAATTTTTTATGCCATTTTCTCAATGATTTACTCAATTATTTTATAATATTATATTTTTAGTATTATATTTTATCACATTTTGCATTAATTTAAACTGATTTTCTAATAATAATTTTGGTCATATCAGGTAATATTTCCATCCTGAACCGACAGATGCCAAACTGCTTTTGTTGAGGAAAGTGCGGGGTTGCCAATTTGATTTACAAGATTCCTTTCAATTATCAAAGCACCAGAAACGTTTTTTTCACATTATAAGCTATAATTATGTAAATAATATATACATTTTTCTCGTCTTTTAACCCCCCCCCCTGAAATTTTAATGACGCAGTCTGCGTCGTTACCCCCCCTTGTGGGCACCCCTGTATTTTACATATGAGCTTTAATTGAGTCAAGTTTGTGATACTTCTAGTCCTTTGGGTAACTGTGGACACATATTATATTTGTTTTATGATGTTTTGGCTTCTTTACGCAGCATATTAAATTTGTAATTCATGAACATTTTTTTACATCTCGAGCAGAGGTCGTGCTGCACGGCAGAAAATAAAGGTCTCGCTCCAACAACGATAAGTGTCGTGTGTGTTTTACTCGTATTGACAGTTTGAGATGACTCGTGAAAAACTGTAAAGGTGAAATCCATGTGCCTACTGTGGAACTACCTGCAGACATTTCGACTCCTAGGTTTAGATTGAAGACTCGTTTGTGTACAAGCACAAAAACAGATGTTCAGCAACCAATTTTGATAATGCCTGGACATGACACTAAACACACGACTGTGCTCGGTTAATTACAGGTAAATGATAATGGATTCCACTTGGCGCAATCTGCAGTTCGTGGAACGTTGAAAGACTACTATTATCATATAAATACGTTTAGTGTGTCGAAAGACATTTGTACTTTCCTTGACGGTATCAAGTACAACATTATCAATCAACTTACTGATGAAGTAGCAACGTACGAGCCTTTAAAATATAACTTGTGGACTGCATGTATAGTCAACCGTATCTGTTCGAAGACCAAGTGAAGAAGTGCGCATTCTAAACAGTGAATACTCCCATTTATAATTCCGACCATGTGAAGCAGTCTGTAAAATGCATTATCGAGAAACTTTTTGGGAGTAAAAATACTATGTAGGACAAAGAATCTGGCTGGTCTCTGTCTTTGGTTAACCGTTTGGAGGTGAGATTTAGACTGTTCAAGACAATGCTTAACTCAATTATTATTAAATTGCTAACATTAGCAAGTGTTTCTGAAGTAATATAGGATTGATGTAAGTTTTTTATTTTTTTTTTTTTGAACCTGTCACTTTAATGGTAAATTGAAGTGTTTTTTAGTTTTTTTAATTAACCTAGGATTGAAGTAAGGATAGTAATCCATCGAATTAATCAGTAAATTAATGAGTATTTTTTTAATGAATTTCGGAGATTTTCCCGAATTTCGAGCTAATAAATACAGATTCTCAAGATGATGGTCAAATGTCAAGATGGTGGCCGCCCTGGCAGTAAATAATTACCGCTCTCTAGTGTGTAAAATTTAAACTAACATGGCGGTAGCACCCTATAGCATACGTAAACTATACGTCGGATCCATGATGGCGGCCTCCAGCAGACTAAAACTAGATGGCGTGATGTCATACTAGCTGGTGATATATATATAACTTGGCATTAGTGGTGGGTGGTCAGTCTGCCGGTGGCTTCCATGGAGAAAGGATCCATCACCATATTTTGTCTCACCAGGTTTTAACAGAGGACTCCTAGCTCCGTGATGTAAGTGCGTTTTTTAAATAAAATTTTATTCAAATTGAAATTATTTTTTTATTAATTTTTTTTACTATTGCTTGGATAATAATTACGGAATTTTAAGATAGCGAACAGTTTTAAATGGTGGATAATTTTTTTATTAAAATTTAATTAATATTTATTAATTTAAAAAATTTTACTGTTTAAATCAGATAATAATCACGGATTTTCAATATGGCTACCGTAATGAAAATGGCAACAATTACATAACATTTCAATATAGTGGTCATGGCATCCTAATTTTCAAGGTCATGACCACAGTGGCTTATGGCGTTTGCTTTAAGGACTATTAAGCCACTTTTAGGAATTTTCAAGCTGTTGGCATTTTTTAAGACTCAAGCGGGAAATTTTCCCTCAAAACGGAAATTTTCCGCTTCAGATTTTTTGGCGAATGTTTTTTTTTCCCAAAAAAGTTCAATTTTGGCGGATATTGGTGAATTTTTGTAAAAATTTGAATCATTTTTGGAAATTTTGGGCAATTTTGAAGGTCAAAATCAAGGTCAAAGGTCAAGATAATGATTTATGTCATCCAAGATGGCCGCCGTGAAGTCACAATCCAAAATGGTAAACTGACACCAGGCATCTCTCCCATAACCCAGTCCCAGGACATCATACTATTATAAATTTATATAATATAAAATCAAATTAAAAAGTTATTTTTAAAATCAATCTTGCTTTGATATTTACTAAACAAATTCCCGTAATGGTTTTAGTACTTCAACTATTTATTGTTATTGTTAATTAATTAATATTGATTTATCAATAATTATTGATATCCTGAGCTGTTGTTATGAAGTGAGTAATTATGTTATTTATTGCAATTTTAAATAAAATTTACAATACAAACGAACAGTAAATTTTTTGAACAGGTGAAAAAGAAATGTAAGCAAAATATTTTGTTCTGTGTTATCGTCTTATTAAATTGTACAATTAGTTTTGCTGATTGATACTAAGTAATATTATAAATGTGGTTGAGAATATAATTTATGGAAGTTTATTTACTTTTAAAAAAAGTAGATAAATTGTAGTAGGAATTGCGCTTATTTTATAGTAGGTGAGCTGAAAATCTTAATGTATCATTTTATGATGTGATTATTTCAACAGTTAGTAAAAAAGTTTGTTAATAATCATAATTTATTCATCAAAAATTATTGATATCCTGAGCAAATATTTTGAAATGTGTAATAATATTGTTCATTCATGTTTAATTAGAAAATTGTCTTTTTTCTCTCTTTCTCTATCTCTGTCGGTTTACTCTTTTACGATAAATTTACTAGTCGAGATTTAAATTGGCAAAGATTTTACTTCTATCACACGTACTGTGGTTCACGCGCTTTTTTAAAATTTGTTATTATGTAGGTATCAATTCGGATCCAGTAATAATTCACGTGTTCTGCACTAGCAACACTCCCATTACGTAAATATTAAATTTAACAAGTTTTAATAGGTTCAGAATAAAAATCTCGTCCTATTTATTAAAACAATAACTCAAATGCTTGAAAAAAATATACGAAAAACGTATAGCTTTAATTGCATCTTTGTATCATTGCATCGATGAACGCCGGCTGCACGCACGAAAAAGGACGACTCATTGTCCCGTTACGCATATTATCCCGTTACGCTGTGTCCCGTTACGCTCAATTTACGCTTGCGTCGCATCTATCTCTCTTTCACTCGATTGGAAGAACCATCGATTTGACTTTTTCGAGGCACATTAAACTTGAAACACTCCCATTCGCTTCCTACTTTTCCTATCATCGTCCTATCCTTAACAGAATAACACTGATTGGAAGAAGTTAAATAGCAAACATGTATAAAAGTTATAGTTAAAATAATCTCTTCTTTAAAGAAATAAACATATTTGAATTAATGAGTGCAAATAATAGTAAATTTATCAATTAAATTGTAGATTTTATTTCACTCCTTCTTTGTATCCATACAAAATAGTGATAATTCAATAAAAATGATTCAATTTTATTTATAAAAGTATGCAATTATTTTTTTATCTATGTTTTGTTATGACGTTGTCACGTTAAACTATTGTCCGTAAACCGACTTTACAGACAACCAATTTTTTAATTGAAATAATATGATTTAACTATTTAAGAAATAATTGCAGCAAAAAAAATCAAACGAAATATTTTTTATTAGTTTCGTATCATTTATTAGTTAAAATAATATAAATAAAAAGCGCAACTTTATTATGAATGTAAAATCCAACACTTACAAATTTTTATTTATACTTTTGTAAGTTTCGTCAGTACGAGAAACGAATTTTAAAAAATACGTTATCTTTTTGATGTGTAACTTCTTAGCTCTCGGTATACGGCATTTGGTAGTAGAAGTAGTTTTGTAAATGCGACGGAAGTCAAGAAACGTAATAGTGTAACAACCACGGTCATGCCATTTTTTGCTGATGGCGCTAACCAAAGTTCATCAAGATGAAATAATATTAAAAGTATTAACTTCTTACTGAATTTTTCAAGATGAGCACTATTTTCATATAATTAATTGTTAAAAAGCAGGCCCGTTTTTCACTTTAGGAGCCGTTTCAATACATAGTTCAAAATTTCGGTCTACAAATCGAATGACTGATAGTTAACGTAGCTTCTCCAGTAGCAAATTCTAAGCAGCGGGTGTGGAAACAACATGGTGCTTCGCGTCCATAAATGTAGTTGAAATCATAATTTGCTTTAATATTTATCACACTCAACATTATTTTAAAGAATTCTAAACGTTACATTTTTCATGTCCTAGTTTCGTATTGTAAGTGTATTTGCAACAAAATAACACACGAATTAGCTCGTTACCTAGGTTAGATGACTGGCAATTACTAAAAGACAGCCTCGTTTTTTTTGTCTAAGAAAACACACCAATTTTAAGGCGGTCTTAGTTGTATATCTTGCCTCGTGTTTATCAGACACTGTGGGTGTTCTAATGCAGAAAGTTTAATGTTTTGTTTAAGTATAGGTAGGTTTTCTTCATAAAATCAGTTTGTGTGTGAAAAGAGAGAGTTATTCTTTTTTTACTATATATAAATATTTTTTTTAACAAAACTTCTTTAGGCTGGTAGAGTAAGTGATGTAATTACGTCGTCATAGTGCAACGAAAACGCGTAAAGAAAACAAAAAAGGTAACGTTTAGAGTAGAACAGAGAGTCTGACAATCAACAACTTTGAGATTCTTAGCAGGTGTTTTGTCGCCATGTTCATTACGATTGTGAAGGTCCTCTGTGAACCTCCATTGTGGACTTCTTTAGCTACAAGATTACTTTCCGAAAACACAGATGGCAGCAGCAGTGCTCGAGGGAATGTTTTGCATTGTGGCACACTTAAATACTTGCACACTAGCATACTTGCGCAAATATACTTACACTTGCGCACTTGTGACCTTGCGCAAATGCATTTTTTTCCCATTCACATTCATGCATACTTTGGCATTCACACATTTGTGCACTTGTACACTATTTACTAGCCCACTTTCATAATTTGCACTTGCATACTTCCGCACTTGAATTCTTATGCAATTGCATACCTCTACTATCGCCTTTAAGCTCTGATACATATACACTTGTATATTTGTTATAAACGTTTGTGTATGTACCGTAAAAAATTCCTATCCCTCTAGATGTGAAATACGTTTTTTATTCTCTAAAAAAAATTTAAAATGATTTTTATAGGTAATAGAAACTAAGAAGAAATATAGCATTAAAACATATGCGTTTGATGTTTGAAACTTTACCTACTGACTCGAGAAGTACTATATATATTAATGATATTAACGGTTAATAGTGTTGTTTGCAAATGACAGACATATTATTATAAGTTTATTTAAGATATGTTTATATTATTATAAGACAATTTAAATTTGCCACTGCTTTAAAGTTATATATGAAATCCAACAAAAAACATTAAATAATGTGTAACGGCTGATCTTTGCTGCCGTTGACGGGTCCTGGTCACCGTGCCTCGGCACAGTGCTACCGCCCCTGGTGTACCGCCCGCCCCCAACAGGCAAGGGGAGGGGGGTGTGCCGTTTTTCGGGAACCGAAGGCGAGTTAATAATAACGCGCATTACGTACTTTTGAACCCATTTATTAGGATTGCTCCTAAACACAAACACCGCGTGTCGCGCGACTGTGGGTCCACCCGCGAGCAAGGCGTCATGAGTGCAAGTCCCTCCTCTCTCCGTGGCTGCCTCCTCCCGACTCCCCCGGCACCTCGCCGACACCACAGTTTTGCGCCGCGCGGCGACCACTAGCCAATGGCGTGCAGGGAGCTACCGGGTGGGACTACACGAACGACCCACTGGATGCACACAAGACCTTACAATCTTGGTATTTAATTTCAATAAAAATGGTATGTGCACTTCATATCGTTTAAATTTTACAATTAAAATTTAATTATAATATTTCTGAAACAGTAAAGCCACTCACAATTTTTTAAGAACGAAAATGGTACCTAAGTAAAAAAAAAATTGAAAGAAAGAAAATTTCCATTTCGTTTATAAGCTATTTACTTTGATTGTAATGTGTTAATAATAAATAAATTTTAATAACACATTTATTAAAAATATATATAGTATACCTAATTTATAAAAATAATTTTTAATATGTTGTAATATTTAAGTTAGTGTGAAATATAAACTTAAAATATTCAAATCGATTTATCAAACAAATATACATAATTAAAATATTATTTTAAGATAGGTTAGTTTTTTTTTTTCATAATGTTAGCACCACGGTCTAAGAAGGGGAGGTCTGGACACTCCCCAACCAGGCCAGCATGCAAAAGTGGCACACCTAATGTCTCCGTAGTTCCGCTCCGCTCCACCATCTGACCTGTAGCGCTGGTTGTTCTGCGGTGGTATTTTAAGCTTTGTTGTTATGAACAACTCAACATAATAATCATTTAAATTTTCATTTAAATGTTAAAAATGCATTCATCTCCATATATCGATACAGTATTAAATTGGATGTGTTTATTTTTTTATAAGTTTGGGAATTATTTCATAAATTAGGTAAATTAGGTTACGAAGTACAGTTTCCACATTGGCATTTGCGGGAAGCCGGGAACTTCATTATGAGCAAGGAGCATTGATTGTTAGTAAAAAGAATAAGCGTATATTATTTTAATTGTGAAAATGCCTAACCATTGTGTTGCACCTGGGTGCAAAACAAATTATCAGGCAAAGTCGGACGAGAAAGTTGCAATATTCCGAGTTCCCAATGATGACAATGTTAGGCAATTGTGGCAGAAAGCAATTCAATGAGACAAGTTTGTAATTAAAAGATCCCATTATGTATGCGAAAAACATTTTGTGGAAGACGACATTCTCACAAAACACGGAACACAAAGATCAGTTCGGAAACGTCATTGGAATAGTAAGTTAAATTTTATTATTTGTATGAATGTAGTCTAAAGATTACTTATTTTTGTATAGGCCCGACTTTTTTAAAAATGGAATGTATGATGTCGAATTTTATTAATGACCAGCACAACCCTGATAATACCTGTTTGTAAGTAGTTTGACAATACACCATTTTTTATTAAAATATAAAATTTGCAAAACGAGTGCGGTCTCTTCCTTAAAAAAAATAATAAAAATCCCAAAAAAATTTTATTCAGTGCTCTAAACTTTCCTTTGTTATTTCAAAAGGCGCAGATACGGAATTCCAACTCGTTTAGGAGTAATCGCCGTTTGTAATTTACATTACAATACCTGTGCATTCATGTGGTCGAAGACATTATTTTTGCTTGCTGTGTATGTGCGTCTTGTTTGTTTTCGACAACTTATAAAAACGTATATTTTTTTAATTTGGATATTGTAATGCAATGTAAATAAAAAATAAAAATACGTCCCTACTATGCACCCAAGCTGAAGCGTCAACCCTTGACATGAGACACAAAACATTGACGATGGCACTTATTTGTGTAGCAAATAATGTATTGTAAATGCAGGTTTGGTATTGTTATTCAAATACGTAAATCAGCCAAATTATGTAATTTGATTCAGCCTTTAATTTTAAATGTTAAAATATAGTGTAATTATATTAAAATTCATTGCAGTGCATCAAATACTGTCGTAACTCTCTACGTTTGTAATTATGGAGTAGAGGGCCACCATGGAAATAAAAAAAGTAAAAAAAAACTTATTTTTACTTCCTTACATGATTCCTGATTATTCTGCAAAACGGCATTGCGATATTTTCAGTAATTTGCATAAAATTACCGTTTTAAACGAGTGTATTTTTTTTAAAGTTTTATAGATATTAACATAGTTTGCGGAAACGTGGCCCTATGCCCGATTATCACGTTACTGTGCGTCCTCCGGCGATGATTTTAAACTATCGTTGTATCGTATATTATTTACCTCTTGTTTGTTTTTCACGAGAATTTACAAATTCATCATAACACCTAGTGATATATTTCCACCGCAAGACACCTAGCGCTAGAGTTGAATAGCGGACGTCGAACGAACTATGGAGACAGTAAGTAGTCACTTTTATCTGGCGAGTGTCCAGACCTCCCCTTCTTAGACCGTGGTTAGCACCAAGCGTGGTGTTTAGTACACACAACGCTCGATAGAATGCGCTGGCGCTGTACGCTAGAGCGAACACACTGCCATCTACCGGCTTCCTCGTAGCTAGGTGGCGCCACATGTCTGCAAACCTTTCGCATGGTGCGAATGTGATCGTATTCCGTTACTTGCACGAAGACATTCACCAAGGAGTGAATATTGACAGACATTTGTGACTATAGAAATGTTAAAATGTGACATTTCCACGGTTTCCGCGTTTGTCTCACTGCGCACGTAATAAAACCCTACATCACTTTTTTTTTTCTTCCGAGATTCAATGATCAAAATGTTTTATAGTTCGTAATAAATTCATTAAACTATGCTATGTATGAAATTACTCATTTATATTCAACAATTTAACATACTAAAAGTGAAAAGAATTGTTTTTCATAGCTTAATTAATTTATTTAAACAGTTTTCTAGGCCAGCGTGATTTTGGTAAACAAAAATTAATCGAATTCATGATGGTGTAGTAGGCAGCCTTTTTTCGCGAGAGTAAAGAAAATCTGAACGCTTATTAGACTGCAACAAGCTATACCCGCACCAACGGTTTCTTCTTTGGAATTGGCGGCCACTTTTAAAATAGACTCCATTGACTTATTTGACTCAGCCACTCCAGACGCGTTTGCTTCCGCACTGAATTACAGTGACTGGTTTTGTAACAGTAGATATGTGTCTGAAAGTAATTCATTCACCCAGTCACGAAATCCAGACGATGCTACGGTTTTATTACACTTTCACCTACTCTCGGAATATTTTTCGCGAAAAATGCACGCACCCAATGATGAGTGAACCCGGATTCTCGTGAAATGCGAGTCTCATTTATTAAGAAGTGCGCCATCTTACTCTGTAATATAGATCTGTATTTTAATGTAGGTGTGTGCACTGGGGTCACTAGAGAGGATGAGGAAGGGACAGATTAGAACGGAATTAAGGGGGGTAGGGATGAAGAGCACTCCGAGAAAACCCACCATCACATGGCGACGTCCGCCGCTTTTCCCATTCGTGAAACATACTCGGAGTGCTTTATGGGGATTCTGGTTGACTGACCATTCAGTTACCATGGCTCCTGTTTCCATGTGTTGGCGTCTAGATGTGAAACAAACATAATTACCTACTTGCAATCAAACTCCGGCACACGAAAGGGTTTGTTCCATTTTATAACCTCAACAATGTGACAACTGCGTCCGCTATTACTCCTTTTCCTGATGGAGGTAAGACAATGGCGGATAGCAGCCAATTATTCCAGTAATTGATTGGAATTAAGAAAATATGCGCGCGAGACTTTCAGTACTCGGCAGGGAATGTGTAAACATCTAACCTCGGTAACGAGCAAGTTTCTGTGTTCTCACGCTGTAAATAAACTTATAATACAAAATTCGGACACAAAATTTAACGTAGAATCATTCAAAATAATGCCGTGGGTGATAAATACATGAAAAAAATTCATTTCAAGAAAAAAACTGTAAACATTTTTCCCCTTTTTAAAACCTTACTATAATTCTGTTCACAAGAAGGTCCAAACCAATTCAACCCACGTTAATTTAGGTTAATTTTTATTTCCTACAATTTTTCTTAAAGTCGGTGTATTTGATGCGCTTCGGTTAGTTTCGTAACAGATACGATGCAGTTCATTGCAAGTGTGTAGTAAATATTGGCTTCACTCTGGTATTCAATTCCGTGTAACAATCTACTCAAATATACCACCATGGTCAGGAGAGAAAAAAATTATATTAAAAATGAGCGAAAATATAAAAAGCACAAATATTTCACGCAAAGAATTAACGTGTAAGTAAGAAATAATTATTAAATACATGAAAATTAATGCCATAGCCTAATAGAACAATAAAATTGACTTGCGATCAAAATATAATACAGAAAGTTACCTTGTAAATCTAGGTAATACACACAAAACAGCATCATCGGTAAAAACCACCAGCTATAACGCTTCAACATGAAACAATAAATTCAACACCACACGAAAACAATAACTACTCACTTTCCGGAATAGCTGGGGAAAAAATATATACCTATACACGAAAGAATCACGCGGGTCTGCCATCTTTTCGAGATTTCTATGACTTCCACGCAGACAGCGCCATGGTTACGCATTTACGTTCATTAGACTTCCGTTACATTTACGTTATTACCCCTACCAAATGCTGTATACCGAGAGCTAAAATGTTTATAATCAAAATAATAATTTTTGTTTAAAAAAACTTACGTCAACAACGAAGGGTTTGGACAGATAAATTGTCATTCTCAACATAAATCCCTGCCTTTGTGGTTTGTAATTCCAGGTTTAACCTCTCACCTTGCATCACTAAAAACAACATTAAACTTCAATTGAGCTTAGAAAAAGGGGGGGGGGGATCCCTTCACTGGGGTAAGAAGTTAGGGAGTGGGTGTATGCTATCTATGTTAATATTTGAAGACGACCTCACCTTTCCTTTTTTAACTGGTAATCACAATATATATATGTATATATATATATATATATATATATATATATATATATTGGAATGAAGTTTAATGATTATACCTTGCTGATGTCCTTTTGACCTCTTTCTTTTAAACTACTCCAGTTCTGATATATTTTTACGATTCTTCCGAACGAGTTCATTTAAAGTTATCAAACAAACTTTTAGCATTAGCCTTTATACAAGTGCGATTTGTTTTACTAGCCAGAGAGACTTCAACTTTAGAATAGACATACATTTTTTTTTAGGCTAATGACTACATTAGTTTCTGAGAGTTATGTTTTGCATACAAGGCGTTCAACGTTGGACCCATTGTATTTTTTTTTTTTAACGGTGTGCAGTTTTGCTTGTCTCCCTGGTCAGGAGTCTATGGTTGCAGGCAGGTGTCACGAGGTTGGCACCCCTGCCGTGCGTGCGGGAGCAGGCGCCGCTTCAGCGGGGGATCCCCTGGCCCGTAGCGCGGCCGGGTGAGGGAGAACTTACTCCGGGTAATCAGCCCGCGGGGGACGCCGCGAACAGCAGAGATAGCTCGAGTCGCTACTCGCTCGCCGTCCGGCGGCGCTGCCGACCTCACGCGGGTAAACCGTGGAGGAAATACTATTGATGAGAGCCACACCCGAACAGTTCCGAAGTTCCCCGAAGTTGGCCGATCGCTCGTGAAAAAAATGCCAAGTTGCAAGAATTTATATATTTTACGGTCCAAGAGTATTTTAAACAATGCTAACCTAATCTTACCAACCGTTAATTTTAGTTTCAATAAACCTAACATAGCCTACCTTCCCACGAGAAAAAAAAACAGCGAGTCTTTCAGTACTCGCTGTGATGTGTAAACATGTAAACACAGTAACGAGAAGATTAACGTGTTCTTATGTAGCAAATAAGCATATAATAAGAATCTTGGATACGAAATTTAACATATAATTCTTTAAATAACCCCGAGCGTGATAAATAAAATAAAATAATTTATTTTAAGGAAAAAAAGGTAAAAATATCCTATTTCTTAAAACCTAACTACATTTCTGTTTACAAGATGGTAATAACCTAAACGAATCGAACCCAACACAACCCAACTTAAGTAAGTTATGTTAATTTTTATTTATTTCATACCATTTTTATTAAAAGTCGTTGCATTTGATGCGCTTCTGGTAGTTTCAGAACGGTTATGACGTAGTTCGTGTGCTGGTGTAGGCAGGGTGGCATAAAAGAACAAAGAATAAAGTTAGTTCAATAATTGATGCGCTATAGATAATTTCGAAATAGCTACGATGCTATGTTGTTCTGTATTGAAATCGTTTTGGGAAAAGGCGATCTTAGTAACAGAAATTGAATTATTATTTTTTCATGAAAAGTGATTTGGAAATAATTGCATATGCTGTGTACTCTGATCTAAGTTCGTGTAACGTTTCCTTGTATCTAAAAAGCGAGACAAATTCGCCATAAACTTGAGTCACTAAACCGATTTTTACCCTACAAACATTTACTGACCCTTGCAACACTTTGCTCCAGAACGCTTCAATTCTATCCTTGAGTGGATGAATGTTATTAAGCAATTGTAAGGTATACAGAAAACTGATTACATATTTCTTGTAAATGCTTAAAATTTGTTTGAATTTTATTTAATGGAAGATTTTTAGTACACCACAAAAATTTAAATGACAAATCTCGATCCACTAGTCTATTTCGCATTTGTTTTGCTGAACATTATCAACAAAACATAAAATATTTGAAAATAAATCTGCAAAAACGTTGCTATCTCTATTTGTTTGGTTTTATGTAGAGACGCTAGTTAGTAATTTAGCTTACGTTCAACATAAGCACAGAGATGTTGGCTCCACCGGAGGATTATTGAGGCGATGTGGTCAAACAGTACACACGAGGGCCACACTCCAATTTGTTGTCCCGTATACCGATTGCGAACCGGGAAACTGTTCCAACGCCCTTGCATATTTGACTCTGAAACACTTTACTCAGCTGTCTAGTTAATTAGTGTGTTGACTGACTCGAGGTTCCGCCAATTGCCTGCACTATGTAGTAACCACCAGTCGCAGGCATTGTCAACAGTTTAGCCAAATTAGTACGTGACCTGTAAAATCTGTCATTATAATCAGAATGTTCGCATTTCAGGTAAGGTTCTTAAATAGATAATGCGTCAATGTGCATAAATTATTTTTATAAATCCCTTTAATTAATACTTTACGTAAACTTACTTCTTTATTAATTAAAACTATTTTGCAGCTAATCCACAGTAAACAGAATATCTATTAATTTTCAATTTTGGTTTAATTTAATATATTTAAATTTTTAAGGAGAGTTTAGTAACAAGTAAATAACAATCCATAAATAAGTATCTAAAATGATAGTTTAAAAACATTAAATAATCTTGTACAAAGTCGTACGATGGTAAATATGCTTTATATTTTCTCATCAGAATTTCTGATAGGTTTACGTGACAAAATTGATATTTTAAATCTAAATTACTTGTGGATAAAATTTCTCTTTTTTAAACATAATAGTGGCTAGTAACTAGTCTATAGAGGGAAGATATTCAATACTTCTTTATTACAAATTTCGATACTTGTAAGTGAAATGTTCTCAGCGGAATGCATTATATTGGAAGAAATGCCTTCCACGCTGTAATAGGTTTTTTTGTAAATGTAACAGAAATATTAATTGAAAAGTACATAAGTATATTTGCAAATTTGTGTATTTACATGAAAACAACTATATCACTAAATAATGGTGTTTGCGGTAATACTGAGTTTGGATTCTTACCCACGTATTTATGCTTTGTAATGTTCCAGTATCTCCAATAGTTAAAGTTATTTGAAAACCATTTCCTGAATAGCTTGCCAGTATTAACAGTGCACATAAATAAGTATAATAAAACGGATTACAGTCCAATGATTTATTATTTGATGATATTTTCCATGGTTTATATACATTATGTTTGAATGAAACATTAATTAAGATATAAATTTATGCACCAATTTTTGTAAGAAATACTCAGTATTATCAGGAAAAAAGAAGTATTTAAAATATGCAAGAATAACCATAGCCATGTGTTGTACAAAATAGTATTACAAACTAGTTTTTGGCAAACTGGATTTCGAAGAAATGTTTTGTAAAAGTAAAGAAAATATTGGTTCATGTACAAACTCGAGTAAATGTAGTTTCTCACTATCTCCTGCGTAAGTCAATACACTTGTTTGACTTGACTGCAGGCAATTATATCACTCGGGTTCCTGCTCGACATGTCGAAGAAAGAATATCCGAATGCACACTCGGAAAAATCGATACATGGCATGTGCATGCTGGCTAGTAGATGAAATGCTCGTTGTGTAGATGGGCATACGAGTTTGGCATACAAATTAATTAAAATTCCAGTCCCTTATAATTTTTCAACACAGCATTTCTCTAAATATATTTCCAACAAAATTCGTTTTGTGGTTCACAATAAATATTTCTTGATAAATAATAATCTCAAAAATTTTACTGGTGAAACATAAATATTTGTGTTACTAAAAAAATACTTGTTTTTTTTTTTTCCTTTCTAAACTACCAAAGCACCCTTTTAAAATTAAAGTGCCAGCCAAACAGTATTTTCAATCATTATAAGTCAGGCACTACCAAAAAAGACACTTCTGGGCAAATTGACAAGAAAACACGAACAATTTTGTAGGCCATATAAGAAATTTTAACACATTGAAAAGGAATTAAATAAAAATCAATTAAGTGGTGGACAAATAAACTTAGAAGAAAGGGAAAAAAAATTGTTAAAATTTATAACAGACTGCAAATAAAATTTATTATATTCTTGAAAAATGATCAAAATCTACAAACTATATCAATGTTTAGCAAAGGATTTAAATGGTTTGATCCATAAAAAATGTATTTACTTCTATGGTTGTCAAATGGAACATTCAGGGACGCTTGGTCTATATTTGCGTTCAGGCATAAATCAAGATAAAGCTTTATATATATATATATATATATATATATATATATATACACACATATATACTGTCTGGCACATATCACCTACGTTTTAAAAACATTTATTTGTAAATTTTAAATGTAAATAATTTATATGAAGGTAACCAAAATATTATTTCGAAATTTTTTTTCCTAAATATTTCCTCAGTCATTTATGTCACGCTCTTCCTTTACACCATCTGATATTTCTAAAACTAAACTAAATGTACGACAACAAAACATTTTGATAGAGATTGCAAAAAAATATTGTAAATGTTAAAAAACACAAAATGTTATTCCTAACATGTTTAGAGTTAAAAATTAGTCTGCAGAAGAGTATATTCAGGGCTAGGTACAGAGATGTAAATGTTAATGGCTAAGTTAATATTCTAATTTTAAATTTGCGAAATTCTCAAAATGTGAAATATTATACACTAAAGAAAATCGTTGGTGAATACAAGATTAGAAAACAATGCGTTTAAATAATAATTTCATTTTTTTTTCAATTGCAGATTAAACGAAGCATAATTTTTTATGTTTGTTTTGTTCGCACGTGAATATAAAACAAAGCGATGGCGAGACGTTGCTATGGATTTTCCATAACGAAAACAGCAAGCTCGTGTACATTCACGACTCCCCCTACCAACACTCGGCCTGGTAACAGCTTTCCCGCTCGGCAAACAACGCAGCCCTCTGTACCACCGCGCACGCAGATCTGCGCAGGTGCGGCGAGGCGGCAGCCAATCCCAGCGATGCGCCGGCTTCATCACGATCCGCCGCGTCGCTGCCACGAGGTTTATTTTATTTTTCACGCGTGGTTCGTTTATTTATTTTCTTCCCTCGGCAGAGGCAATAAATGTTGCTCCTCTGAAACCTCCGCGCGACAGTGAAAGGGCGTTCGGCAATAGCGTAATTGCCCTGCCTCGTGTTCGCGTCGACCTGACGTAGTACACTCGAGAATTGCTTTTTTTTTTTTTTTTTTTTTATCGACGACCCATTAGTTCTACTGACCTGACATCGCGGAGTGCCGACAGTACTCCCTGGTGATGGACATTGTGGCAGATGCGAGGTACATTTTTTTTTTCCAGCGCGTGGACTTACCTGTAACAAAGAGAAACGTGATTCGTGAAATCCCGAATAGAGTGTCTCTTGAGAGGGAGGCTATTTCCATGCAACACTTATTTTACAGAGCATCGAAGGCGTTGTATTTTCAACAATTTTGTCATCTATTATATTATGTGAATGGCAATAAATTAAAGTGAATGCATACTAGTATATAATTATTTTTTTAAATGAATTTGTCAATTTCACAAGTGTTTTTTTTTAAGGTTTTTAGAACAGTAAAGACAAGTTTAAAATAAATCTTAGCTATAAATGAAAGTCCGTAATGTTAATTTTTTTAATGGCCGTTTGTATGTTGCCTTTGACGAAAAATTATTTAATTTATGGAAAGCATTATTGAATACAACAAAATTAAATTTTCTCCAAACTAGGATTTCCCAAATTTCTGCAATTTTATTTTTTTAATTCATGAGTTACAAACGGTAAGTTCAATGTCTTAAATACTTGATAAAGTGCGTCACTTCTTACTCGAATTGAAATATAATTTTACTTTTAAATTTCTAAAAACCATTAAAGAAACCCTTACTCAGATAAAAAAACATGCTATAAGAATTAAATATAGTAAACAAACATGAAATTATTGAAATTATCGATTAAAACAAAAACGTAGAAGCAAAATAATTAAGGAAACAACCCCCCTTAATATTATTTGTGTCTTTAGATGCATTATTTATATATATGTATATATATATATACTTGGGCTAAAGTGTTTATTTAGTTCCACTTTCACGAGATTTTTCATGTTTTTCTTATTTTGTTATTTAATTGTGTATTTCGTGACACAGCCGGGGAACAATAAATATTAATTGATAAGATACCACTAATATATTATGAAGAATATTTTTCAAATATTTTCAAACGAAAATGAAAGTTAAATTACATAAAATACAAACACATAATTGCAAACAATATCACTAAGTAAACTCTTATTGCAACTTATCTGAAGACACTTGAATTTTGGTAATTTATATTCAAGTGTTTTAGCTCACCTGTAACTAAATATAAATCCTATATTAGGGATTTGAATATAAAAATACTTTTAATTAAATCTACCTTATACATTTATTAATTTATAATAAAGTTTTATTTTCTAAAATTTTCCTAGGTGAACCACCATTAGAGACTCAAAAAATTCCTGGAACTCTTCAATATAAAGCTTCATTTTGATCTTTGTTAAAGAAAATACATGTAAATAGTAAAATTTAAATTGACGCACTTTAGTTAAAAGGGTGCCGTTGTTTTTTAAATCTGTTTCTTGCAACTTGAATCAAATTTGACAGCGCTGATGATGCCCATTTCCCTAATTTCACTTGCAAAGCAACACATGTTTATTTACGAACATTGACCATAGTCTCTAATATAAAATTTCACTAGAAGAAACTGTCCCTGAAATAAACTACCATTGGTATCAAATCTTGACCATAACAACTATACCTGGTATCAACTATGCCTGGTATCAACTTCATCTGGAATTATTTGTACTTGGTAACAACTGTCTCAGATTATAAAATTCACTGGTATCTAGTAAACCTGGTATCGAGTGTTCCCAAAATAGAGATGAAGGAGCCACAACGATTAATAACGCACACGAAATAAGATGTCTTCTCTGCTGTTAACACCAAAACTAAATTATATTTACCCTTAAATTCCAAGTATGTGTTCAGCGAAACACGACATATTAAATTTAATTGGAATTCTTTCAACACTAACACAACCTGTAGTATAAATAAATAATTTTTCAGCAGTCACTAAATTGGTTTTACCAACATGTCACCTTGAATTTACACTTTAAAAATAATTACTTGAGTATACGATTTGAACACAAAAGAGTGTAGACAGCAGTTGACTGACTAAGAGACACTCAGAGGTTGCATCGGCGACTATGAAAGTACCCATGCAGTTATTCGGAAGGGGAGCTTAAATAGCTGAAATCCTATAAGATGCAATCTATCAAGGTTCTTTTAGGATGTTGGGTTCTTTGACGACGTAGAAGGAAACAGCAGCTGTATTCCGTATCCAGTACTTTTGTTTGTTTGTTTCCCAGGAGACGAGCTGGGAATTAGCCTTTCTGAAACACCCAACCAGAGAAGAGTGTGAGAGAAGGAACTTGGCTGAAATGGAATACCCTCCAACTCCCCTTCAGATCCTAATCTAATCACCGGTATTACTTCCCCTCCCCACATCCTCCTCTTTCTGTCGCCAGAGACTTCTACGTACGCACCAACAACGAACGCATTACCACTTAAAATGCAATTACCGCTCCGGCTGTCGCCAGCAAGCGGTCGGCAGCACAACAGGAAGGCTGGCGAGGAGAATTACTTGGCCGCGCTGAAGACATTTCCTCGACGGAAAACTGGCCTGGCGCTGGGAATTCTGTTGTTCCTAGAGTCCAGGGCGTATTGGGGATACATTCGATTTCGGCCTTTAAAAGATTCATGCAATGGATAATTTTGATTTAATACAATTTCTGGGCCATACGCCATTGCAGTTTTGCACGGTTTGTAACGGGAAAAATTCATACATTCAAATTAAGAAATAAAAAAAAACACATAAAACAAGCCTAAACAACCTGATGTCAAATAGATGGCCTCAACGCTGAACCTGAACATGTATTATGGACAACCCGACGAAAAACACAGACGAACACATTCAGACTTAAATATCATAAAGCATAAGGGTTCCGTGTAATGAATTTAGTCATGAAAAAGTAAAAACAGTTTAGACGAACACAGTGGGCTAACAATGACGAGACAGTTTGGACAATAACAGTAAATTTATATGGACAACACAACCTGGAAAAAGCAAAGAGACGAACCCAACTATAAAAATAAACAGATATTATGGACCACACAACTACCACACCGACGAACACAGTATGTTTCCTATCACAAAACAGTTTCGACGTTTCAGGAACTGGCATCTATTCCCGTCATCAGTCTGTTTGTGACTTTTTATTTCTTATTTTGAATTTATGAATTTTTTCCATGAAAAACAGTGCAAAACTGCAATGGCGTATGTCCAAGAAATTGTATTAAATCATTTAATATCGGGCAAAAATTGATAGTGCTCTGTAGACTCAACTAACATTTGCTTTCTCGTAGACGGATTTCATTTTGAAAACCTGTTTGTTCTTAAAGCGGCCCGCCTAGTCAGGGGTGTATCTGTGTTAGTGAGGCGGGATGATAAGTGCGACGCTCGCTGGGGCTTACATCGCGTTATCGCCTTTAAGGCCAAGGCTCTGAAATGGCGTGTAGTCTTCTCGCCGTGCATAGGGCAACTACGAAATGTGTGTGTCAACCATATCATTATATGGTGAAGAAATGAATATAGAGTGGTAATGCACGACTCTAGAATGCTTTCAATAATCTGTACCAGATGTTTAATGTTTAACGTTCTTCTGAAAATACGCATTTTAACCATTATAATTCCACTGAAAATAACTTTTAGAACGAAACATGTAAACATAACTACTCATTCGCCCTCATTATACTGTCATTTAAAAGCTGTTCGTATCTCGAGTATTTTAAAATCCCGTGGTTTCTTCTGAAGCTCTGAATACAGTATTTATGTCAGGTAACCCACGTGGTTGGATTACCTCTTCTGTTAAACTAGTCATTTTTGGCTCACGAAAGTAGAGTAGCATGTCTAATTATCTGCAGTTTGATCAATAACTAGAGACCGGGAAATATTGCTGTTTAATGTCGCGATAGGCTGGAATCCAAATAAGTTTAACATTTTTCTGCTTCCCTGATTAGACCTACGAAGGACTCTTATCAATGAAAAAACTTCAACAAAAGAAGTATCGAATCACAAGCTGCCCAGTTAACAAGTGTCACGAGTCATTAAATAATGAGCAGGTGTAATTTTCAGGAATACATAGAGTATCGTGGCGTCAATCCTAGAGGTCGCCGCGATTTTTCTCCAGTCTCTAGATACCTGAAATCATTGTGATTCGATACTTCTTTTGTTGAAGGTTTTTCCTCGGCTCAGAGTCATTTAGGTAAACGGTAATCCAATCACTGAAGCAGCACGAAGGTGAGCGAGAATTGGGAGTCTACCCTTACCGCGAAATTAATCCGAGAAATGTTCAGGTCTCTATAAATAACTGTACGGACTATTGGCTTAGTGCTTCGAGCTTCTCGCTGGTGGACCAAGGGTCATGGGTTCGGTTCCCGGCCTTGGTAAGGACTGTGTGACGGCAGTCACACTCCCTGTCTCTCCAGACGGATTCTACTCCCTGGTGCCACCAGCTCCACACCACAACACCGCCCATGGCTCGAGCTTACAGATGGCCGCTTCGCAGAACATCCCACTGGCTCTGAGTGTCCACAAGGGTAAGATGTTCGCGCGCCATGTTGGTGGCGCCAGATACGAGGGAGCAATGTCATAGCAAGAGAGTATTAACGAGGCTTATTTCGGAAATAAGGCTGTGGGAATCGGCAACGACAGAAACATGAAATGCATAAACATATTTTTTTTATTTTGTGTTTAGTTGTTAAAACGCCAATTATAGCGATATATAATTGATTGTAAATATTATTAAAGTTAATTTTTGACAATGCAAATACCAACTGTTTATCAAAAGAATTAGTTAAATGTCACATATGTGGTCACGACATGACTGAAGGGGGATGTACTGGGTGACATGTTTCTACAATGGTTAGATAATATCTTCCGCTTCTCGGAGATGAAGGGACATCAGAACAGCCAGTCTTAAACCCAGGAAGCAAACTTTTTTATCAAGTGACACAATTTTTAACCCAGCCGGGACTCGAACCCAGGATCCTCGTATAAAAAGGCAGTAACTCTAGATTTCGAGTAAACAAGTCTTACTATAAAAAAGTGACGTTACGGAGATAAACACACCTTTACAGTAATTTTTTCCTTTGTAAAAAATACTTAAAATCAGTTGAATACTGTAACCAAATCTAGTTCCTGAAATACATAGACTTTATTAAGGTTTGGAAGTAGTTTATGATTGATAAAGTGTTCGTAGTATTCAAAAATCAAATTGATTAATTCTAAAATATAAGAGGTATGTATTTCGTGTGACATTGATGTTTATTTTGAAAAAAACTTTTGTAAGCTTCAGGGTGATTGGTTATTGGAATTTTAATTGTAATACAGCTTGGATGAGAGTGATACGTTCTGAGAACTTGGCTGTAGCTACGTGTTGATCGCTCTAATGTCGAGTAGATCCTGGAAGGGTTTGGTGGGGGGTTTGATGGAGAAAGGGGGTAGATTCAACTCACACACCACCTGCACAACCTTATATCTGCTCACTAGTTAAGGGGAGGAGGGGCATAGAACAAGGAGAGAGATATAGAAGTGCAACTCTTACAGTGGAAACTGTTGTTTTGCGTGACATGTGACGCTATCTGTCAGGTAGGCCCATAAATACTAGCAAAAAAACTCGGACGAGAGGTTTAAATTTAAAGAATAAGTTTTATAATGTTAATTTAATAACTTAGTAAAAGAGATTTTAACTGCTAAAAAATCACTTAATACTGTTTAGTAATAACAAAAACAAGTTGTTTATAAATGAGTAGGGGATGCATCAGTTTTGGTATGTCACACCACAAGATATGTGGCTACCAAAAAATAAAGTGAATTTGTTTGCGTGATAATAGCTGAAGCACTACTTTCTTAATCAATGTTACTATGTTAGTAATATATTATAAAAGCTACTATGTAGCGCCTGGGCCCAAAACGTCTTCAAAAACTATATCTCGGCTTCTGGCAAGCTCCCCTTGCGCCACCATGATGGGTGGGGGAGGGGGGGTCAACGGATCTTGCCAGAGCTGTCAAACACTCTGTTTACTCTTTCAGCGGACACCGTTGTAACATATGCGGCGAAGATCTGGCGAAAGTACGAGAATATTTATGAAAACAAATTACGGTTAGGCAAAACAAAAAGGAAGACATATAACATAAAAATTAATTGCATTTAAGAAACAAAAGAACGTAATTGCTGATGACCTGTAACATGATAAGCAAGTGATCAACACATAAAATTTTAACATATATATAGATAATTCGTAATAACATCTTCATACGTTGATAACCACCAACATTGTCGGTGGAATTTAACTACGACCAGCAACGTTCTCTTAAGTTTGATTGGCGTTCATTGTCTTAAATTACTTTACATCTGTTCTTCAAGCTTGAATTCAAAGATATTGCATCTCAAATATACAGCTAAAAATGTCATGAAGTAGTGATGATTTTGTCAACACAGTTTGAGAGGTGTAACGTTTGCTTAATTATGAGTTACGGTAATGAATAAACGAACCTACTGCTAAGATGTAAAGAAATATTTTAATATATTTTTGTTCACACTTTGAGCATTTAATTTTAATTTTGTTTTTCTAATTCTATGGCAAACTTTTGCCATATAAAATAGTTTATGCACTTGACTCCCCACGCTGTTAGACACCACAGTTTATCAACGGACACTCTACGAAAATATACCTACCTAAAATAAGCGAAGTGTTTTTTCGTAATTCAAAATAACTTGATGTTCGGAATCAGTACGGGAGATTCCGACACTCTGTTTCAGTGTCTCTTTGAGAAAGAAAATAGGATAAAAGGAACGTACAAGGAAGAAGATGATATTTCTTGTAGATGTGGCAAGTTTTTGAAACTTTCGTTAGTGCTCCAAGACAATTATTAAATCTCTTTTAGGTCATGGGCAATGCTGGTATTCTAAGTTAACATAACTTTACAAAGATAGCCGTAAATTTACGAAGACCACTAGGTAGTTTGATACAAGTACTATACATAAAATTGAGGTAACTTTATATACTTTGTGGTTGATTCATAAAAATAAATCGCTACCAATTTTTAGGAGTTATAGTTTAATACCTCTGCAGTGTTTTGTGTTCACAAAGTTATTGTATTGAAGTTTTAATTTTCCATGACTCAAAAGTTTGAAATTTAAGTAAATAACTAAAATTCTCAAAGTGTGACTAAACAATGTAGTAACATAGTTCATTGCATCTTGGAGGTATGTTCGTTTATTCATTAGCGTAATTAACCAAAAGTTATACCTATCAAATAGTGTCGACAAATTCATTAATACGTCATGACATTTTTAGCTGTAATTTTAGATGCGACATCTTGACTGCAAGCATGAAGATCAGATATAAAGTAATTCAAGACAATGAACGCCAATCACTTAAGAGAACGTTGCTGGTCGTAGTTAAATTCCACCGACAATGTTGGGGGTTTGTCGACTTATGCAGAGGTTATCACGAAATATCTATATTTGTAAACTTGTATGTGTTGATCACTTGATAGTCATGTTACAGGTCATCAGCAATTCCGTTTTTAGTTTTTGAAAGTTCATTTTATGTTTATCTTGTATGTCTTCTTATTTTTTTGCTTGATAGTATTTATTTTTGTTATTTTCTCCATGTGTTTTCAAACTCTTGGTAATTATATTTATTAAGATTATCTTTATTATATAAGTTTTTGTTTTATGTTTGAAAACTTTAGTGTCATTAAGTGGTGAACACACCTTAACTAAGCCGCATAAACCCAGTCGATAAAATAAACTAAACGGAGTGGGTGGCGCGCCTGTGAGTAGGCAGGCATCACAACGTCTGTGCACGGCGTGTCGCATTACCAGTAGGGGCAGCAGCACCCTTACTTTGTCGGGCACAAGTTAAATTATTGTTCATACTCCTCTCACGATTATTGCGGAATGGGTGACTCGTGTTGCGAGAGCGTAAGTAGAACTCAAGACTCTATCCGATAATACTCAGAATCTCTATCCTTATGAGTTGAACAGTGTAGGTAGTTAGTAAATGGTTAGATTTAAAAAGTAATTTTTGATTGTTGGATTTTATGTAACATGGTTATGCAAAGAAGTTTAATATTTAAGTATCCTAAATAACTTTGCATATTTTTTTGGTTAATTATTTTAATAAAATATAAAGTTAAACAAATAATGCATTCTTAAATAAGTTGGATTAATTAAATAAATGATAATTAATGGCTTTTATAACTTTAAGTGCCAATTTATTTATCAAAAAAAGCTTGAATCAACATTAAAGATCATGTGTTAAAAACTTAAAATTTGTAACTGTCCTTGCCTTTCCAAAACAAGAACAGTGACGTCCCCGACACTCTCTTTCACGGTCTTAACAAACTGTCAATAATGAGAAAAAATAAATACTTATTTTATCCCGCACAGAAAACAATGCCGACCAAAACAACGTTCACGATCCAAATGCCAGGCCAATCAAAAATATTAGGAGAGAAATTATAAACAGAGAAAAACGGACCATATTTAACACACAAGACCTTAAGTAGGTGTATGCTAAAGATCCAAATTAATTACAAATTAATCCATACATATTTATATACCTTTAAAGAACATACAAACATTTAAACATTTACTTATCAGCTTCCTGGATATAAGACTTACCACGTAAACCTATACTACTTATTAAAAATACGATGTATAGGCCTATATATACATATATGTATGCATTCAATCAAAAATATACACGCAAAAAATACCTTTAAAATACTTCTATAAAAATTATTGGCCATTATAAACTTTAACACTGCGCAGTGTATAGCCTAAACAGAATCGTACTAACAAAAGGTCTCTAAAGTTTATATTGGGAGGCGAGCATTTTATGACCAAATTATGACAGTTCCTAACGATCGTCATGCAATACTTCAAAGGCATGAACAACGACGATGTTCATAGATACGAGTGTCTGCAGCACAGTATTGACACGTACTATCAAAGAGTTAAATGGGCGCAGCTGTGCGTAGAACTGGACGCAACGCTTTTATGACACGTTTTTCACTATAAACGTGTTTAATATAATCATATCCCAACAAAATGCCGTAGTAAAGCTTTCCCAAATTACGCCCCCTAAATAAAACGAGATTAATAAAAATTCGGCGGTAACACAAATCATAATCCATCATGGAGTTGAAGAAACTTTCCTTTTTACCGGATGTATTTCACTGGAGCAGTCCAAAAAAAATGTAGCCAGTCATTACCAGACAGTTAGATGAACACCAAATAAGCTTTAAAAAATTACGTGAATAAAGTAAAGCAGCTATATACAAAACAAAATTAGGTGTCTGTTAGTACCATTGGTACACACATGGAAAAGTTAAATTCACGCACAATGCACGGGCTTGTAAAAGTTGCGGCCAGCATCGGGTCTTACTGGTGAATGGCGTTGCAGCTGATCTCACTACCTTGTGTTGCGTTGTCGGGTCCTTAGCAATGCTGCTGAGCTCACCGCTCGTGACGTCATGCAACGCGGAGCGTCGACTCGCGCGTCCCTCTCGTACCAGCATCAAACCCGTCTCTCTCTCTCTCTCTCTATGTCCTAGTCCGCGCGGTGCATCCCTCGCAGCACACTGTCGCGCGTGACGTCACTCGCCTCGATGGTCGCGCTTCCAAGCGGCAGTTGCATGCAACAACGGACTCGCAAACGTAAATTACTAAAGCAAGCCTAAAATTTTAACTTACATTAAAACAAAATATAAAATAATGAATTTAAATAAAAATACGGAAAACAAGTATGTAAAAAATTTAAAGGGAATGAGCTTTATAAAACTGACTACCAAAAGTAATTTGCACACAAAATAACTGCATGGTTACAAAATTCAACTGTTTGTGTGTAGCCATTGTTTAAGAACTCTATGTTTTTTATTAAATTATTCATTAAAATCTAATGAAACCAAGTAATCTGGTTTCTTAAAAATAATACAAACAATATTTTCTAGGGTCTAGGTAAACCACTTGTTTATTCATCAATGAATAACATTTTCTAACTGAAGAATTTTATGACATCATCTACTCTTATTAAAAAATTCAAAACTGTAAACGTCGCAATTTAATGGTTTTAATTCATTTTGGAGATGGAATTTGAATTGGCACTTAAGTATCTAAGAATTATTTAAAATACTTATTGGATTAATATAAACTTTTATAAAAATATTTTTTGTTATTTTATGAATTTACTAAAAAAATCAAAAGTTAATTCTTTATTAAAATTAAAGCAACCTATTTAAGGATACCACACTTTTAAAAAGCTCGCCTTTCAGGTGTGTATTTGTGTTAGCGAGGCGGGATGACAAGTACGACACTGGCTGGTGCTTATAGCGCTGTATTGCCTCTGAGCGCAGGTCAATGAACATGCACTATGAGAGTCGACCGGCAACCATAACGTAATTATGTGGAGTACTGAAGATAGTACAAGTGCTTTCAATAATCTGTATTAATCGTTTCATGTCTAAACCCTGTTTTTAAAATACGCGTTTTAGACATTTTCATCGTTATAAAAAAACGGTTTGAAATTAAATACGAAAACAGAACTACTCATACTCCTTCGGCGTATTCTTAAACGGTTTTTTAAATAGACGCCACTCGGTTCTAATGAGCTGTTTTCAAATCGCGTGATTTCTTTCCAAAGCTCTGCCAACCGCCTATGTGTCCAGGCAGGTGGGGCCCTTATCATGGCGTGAACTCCAAGACAAAAGGTGCTCCGTAACTCTTGATAACCAGTTTATTGCTCATAATCTTGACCAGTGCCAGGATGTTGGGGTCGAACCTACGACCCTCACCTCTTGAGCGTGACGCCTTAGCGAGTGCAGCCACCAAGGTCTCGCCTGAAGCTGATATTGCACTCTCCTACACCATGAATCATTCACCATATACCACCGCCATTTGTGGGTGACATTTATGACTAGTTGCACCATTCTACTCTTAGATCCGCTATCCAATGATCTCAGCCCAAGAATGATATATGGATCATTCTTCTAACCGTTGCGCCAACACATGCTGAAGAACAAGATATTAACTACGACAACAGGTAGCAGCAGTGTCGAATAAATGTTAAATACAAATCTATTGGTGGTCTGGAACGATATGAGACGCTACAATCAGGTTTTGACATAAAACAAGCTTTTATTTAATGTGGGAATTGTTAATGGCGAAATAAAATATTAAAACATTAAACTAAAATAATTAGCATTTGAATTATTTTAAATATGGGTTTTTCACGAGAAAACAGTTTGTACTTCTAGAATAAGTAAAATTTTTGTTACGTGTGTTATAAATTCTGCAATTGTTTATAATAATAC
The DNA here is from genome assembly GCF_032445375.1 of Bacillus rossius redtenbacheri. Classification (NCBI taxonomy): domain Eukaryota; kingdom Metazoa; phylum Arthropoda; class Insecta; order Phasmatodea; family Bacillidae; genus Bacillus; species Bacillus rossius. Next base: position 77,237,544 of record NC_086330.1, read on the forward strand.
TCCGGTCTCTGCCGGAATCCTTAAGCGGCTTGTGAGGAAAGACAATATGAGTGTACATTCATTGCGAAACACAATATTACAAAAAATTGTATTGAGAACATTTTAAAGCAACGGCTCTAACTTAACCTTAAACTTTGTTATCGAAAAACAAGTGGTTTTTGCTTTTAATACTTTTGTTTCCAGTTTAACGATTTCTTGTCAGATTTAAAATAAAATCTCTATAAGAAACACACGATTTTTTTGGGTAAAACAATTATATTTTGCATTGAAAAATTTATAATATAAAATAAATTTTTAGCAGTAAGGCACCTAAGATGCCCGTTCGAAAATTATTAAGACACCATACAGTTTAATTTAATATACACATTATATCTATTAAAATTTAATTAATTTTAATATTGTGCAAATGGAAATGATATATAGGTATATAAGAAATGAAAAAATATTTGACACATTTTTTAATGAATAAATTCTTAAAAAACTATGTTACGCGTTAATTGTCACTGGTCAATCAATAATATTCCTTGTAGTGTATTCAATTCAGTATGAACCAGGATGGCAACCATATTGGCAAAGCGATCCGTATTAAGGTGCTCAACTGAATAAAGTTCGCAACACAATTTGTATGCTACAATTCAAATGTGCCTTAACATCTATTCGCGATCAATTCAATTCTCTCAGAGCTGAAAAACTGTCACAAGAGTGAGTGGTGGATTTATATTTGCAAGTGGAGACCAACCACTTATATTATATTAAAAATATATACGTGGTAAAAAGTGGCAAACAAATCCACGGCTCGCAGCTTTACCACTGAAAAATGCTGAAACTACCAGCCTTCGTCAAAATATGACGCTATGACTCCATGCGTATTATGTTTGCGCCACGGACTCGGCAGCCATGCTAGGAGGATCAGGTTAGCAAAGAGCAGTTAAAAAGTTACACTTTAAGCGTACGAAGACAGAATTCATACAGCATTTCAGAGTCAGTAAGTGAGTCAGTGATGAGCGTGTTTATCCTTACTAATATTATAAATGCGAATGAGAGTTTGTTTGTTTGTTTGTTTGTTGGGCTTTCACGCTTAAACTACTCAACCGATCATCATGAAATTTTGTGCGCGTATTTTCAAGGGTATAGTGAAGGACATAGGACACGTTTTATATAAAAAAATTGATTCCGAAGAGCATAACAATTGATATTGGTATATATGATCGTCCGACTGAGAGTTTGAGTAATTTGAATTAAATTTAACGCCATCTGGCGTTTCAGTAAGTAAATTAAATAATATGCCAATCTAATACTGTAATACCAGCGGTCAATTCACTTTTAAATTTAGTATAGCATCTGCTTCCACATTTATTTTTATTTTTCTGTCGCAGCAAAGCAATACTTACACTTTTTTAATTTTTAAGGTTAGGTGTCTGTTTATTTTATTCTCTATTTTCCATTTCTACTCTATTTTCTTTTTCTAACTACCTCGCAAACGTTAATCCAACCTGTCTAAGAATTCATCTCAAGCCCAGGTGGCAAAAATTGCTCGAACTCAAGAATCTTCCGTTCATGTAGAATTAAGAAGACAAGAACAAGCGAGGCGGCAGAATAAACTTGGTGCCACTATTTTAACAGGTGTCAAGTGTTATCATACCTCGAATTCCAATTATCCCAACTGATCTACCGTTCCAATTCAAAAGAGTTCAGTTTCCCGTTAGGCTTAGTTTTTCTGTTACCATCAACAAAGCGCAAGGGCAAACATTGCAGGTAGCAGGGGTGCATTCGGAAAAGCCATGCTTTTCCCATGGCCAACTATATGTAACCTGTTCGCGTGTTTCCAATGCCCGAAATCTACACATACTTGCATTGGACAGAAAAACATATAAAATAATATACAGGAACATCCTAGAATAATATTCTGATTTAAGCTCTTTTAAAGAAAAATTAATTTATTATACATTAGTACTTTGAATTTTTTTAAATTTTAGTATTTAAAATTAATTATCTTTTGTAATAGTGAAACATATTTCAATAAAGCATTTTTTTCAGTTTTTTAAGCTGAATTGTCAGAATTTTTAAATACTGTTGATCCCAGCCAAGCAATAATAATTAATATTTTCTTTGCAATGATATTTGATACTTATTTAAGGACATCAACGCCAGTGAAGCCGTGGGTAAAATGTATTATATATTCTCCTTGTGTTAATGTTCGTCACTCACGTAACCAATAATCCTGCCCAACAGCTACAGCAGAGGCGATGCTTTTATACGTTTATTTATCTGAAGTGGGTTTTATAACAGGCAAAATAAACTCAAGAGCAAAGAGAATAAAACTGATAGAGCTTTTTAATAGTGCTTTCCATTAAAAAAATTTTCACACGCTCGAATAATGAGTCGCGTGCTACAGACCAAGTCTCGCGCCAGTTGACGTCACGAGTTTGTTTCCTTGCACGTAGGCAAACCGCGCCTCTTTCAACTGCATCGCAGTGTAGCGCGGGGCTGCAGCGCGCCAGGCGCGATTAGGAACACGAGTCCCGCTGCTGCGACCCTACCAGGCGCCGCGTAGAATGGCAGGGCAAACATTTTTTCATGCGCACGTTATTAAAACACTTTTTTTTTAGCATGCATTAGCTTCTCCTGACAAACAGAAGAAAGGAAATAAAATAATTACTTAATTTCAGTTTTCCTAGCAGAACGCATTAGTTTCTGGCTATTATGATTTATAAAAACATATTGTGATGACGATAAAGCAATATTTTAATTTTATTAGCCTCCTAAAGACTTACGTTTCCGACTTATATGAATATACCAAAGATAAGAATAAGCATATTTGGCCAACCATTAAATTTTAATTCAGCTGCGTTGGATTGGAATAAAGTAGTCACGACATAACACCACCAAAACCTCGAAGGTCTAGAGTTACCATTAACAACTATCAATTATTACATATAATTATTCTTACCTCAATATGATACACGATACTAACGACTCAAATGACATAAAATATCCCCAGTAGACTGACGATCGTGACTTTAAACAGTAGTTTAGACTCGGTACCTTTATCTTTCTGCTAACAATCAGTTGCGCCAACAAAACCCGCGAACGGCGTTTAACGGATCTTAGTTCAGAAATGATCTTAGTATCAGCCGCCCAAAAATTGCGCCGACCGAAACTAGGTTTCTTTGACCAAATATCGTATGAGCGTGAGTTCATTCAATTGAACGAAGCGGCATCTCTGTTGACGAAAAGTTAGGCTTTGTTGGCTTCTTTAACGTTACACCATCATCTGGTAAAATTATTTTTTTTTCTAAGCATTACGTTGTGATGTCTGAAGTTGGCTGCCTGTCCATAGAACCAAATTGTTGATGTGGAAGCAACAATAAAACAGCTCATTGTCTTTTCTGACTTTTAATAATATATGATAAATACGAGTTTATGCTGGTGCTCAAATGTTACTAGTTAACATAAAATATGATTTGGTTTTGTCAACAAAAGCCTTTTATTAAGAGGTATTGAAAATAATTATAATGAAATAAAACATTATTAAAATTTTTAAGTTATATAATGTATGAGTATTTCATGTGGGAATAAGTTATTATTCTAAAAAAAAAAAAACAGAATTTGTATTACATATATTATATATCATCGGACATTTTTAACCAATCTATAATATTCACATCTAATTTTAATAATAACCTAATTAAAAACCGTACAGAAACTAAAAGTGTCGGCTGTTGCTATGCCAATCCTAGTTCATTGCTATGAATCACCAGTTCATTTTCCCTGTGTTCTTCGCCCGGAGCTCAAATCACAATGGTGATGTGTTCAAAACAGTTTTTGAAGCGAGCTTTTTCCTGATCTCTCTTGGAGCAATTAGCCATAACACTTTCAATACAACGATGCAGGTAACTTCAATGTACGAGGTGTGTTCAAAAAGTAAAGAGAATAATATTTTGTGGGTTGTGTAAGTCCGATACGTGCAATTTTTTCTCGTTGTTGTGTGTTGGCAAACATTTTTGAAAAAATATCTGTTCATTCCTAGTCATATTGGATGTTTATTTTGTTTTCAGCTGTCAAAAAGGTTAAATGTGTTTTGTAAATGGACCAAATTATTTGCAGTCAATGTTGTAACAAGAACTTAGTAAAACGTAGCAATGATTTATAAATGAACAATATTGTTTCTGCACAAGAACACTCAGCTTCAGACGAGACTCATCAAGTTTGAGAAGCAAGCGCAGGTCATGCAACTGCGGCGCAGAATGCCAGTGTGCGCTGGGCAGTCGCCCACCAGGAGTCAGGCCTCAGACGCGAATCGTACTAATACAACCCGCGAAATTACCAAATTTCTCTTACTTTTTTAATAAACCTGGTATATTTGCTTACGTTAACCTTATTTTTCCGTGCATAACATAACCCTGTCATTAATTAATCATTGCAAGTTATGAAAACAGCGATTAGATCAACTCAGAATATTTAATTTCGTTCAACAATTTTTATTAGTTAGTAAAACAAACTTGAATTTCATTAGACAGCTTGTTCGTTACCGGTAGAATGCTTTCGATGTGATTTTTTCATATATTTTTTTTATTCCGTTTAAATGAAAATTCTGGTTCAGTTCTTTAGTAGCATTTTTCATTTTTGTTCATATGAAAGTGCTAAAAGCAAAAGCAGATAAGCCTGAAGCTTTTTACCAGTTCGCAGAGGAAAATAAATAAAAATAATTTACGGTGCGTGAAATTACGAAAATATAAATCCATAATAACACATTTTCTTTGAATACACATGAGAAAACTAAAGTCCTTTGACTTTCATATCTGCTACAGACGCAAACATCTGTGTAAATAACGCTGATTAAAGATAACTTCTAATACGTCAAACTACTCTCAAATTTATATCTCAATATGAATATTCAATATATTTACAATAAATAAGCAATTTAAATATCCAAATCAAAAACCTGATCAGTGTAACTTTTCACTATTCTTTCTGATTTTCTAGATGTGCATAAACATGTATTTTATTTAATACTAGCTTATTTCCTACGTTAAACACTAAGCTAGCTAGAGAAAAAAAATCTTTAAAAACAAATCCGCAACAGTTATATGTCTGTACATAAATGGATTTAAAAAAATTATATATTCGTTGACAAAAAATTAAATAGCAACAAAAGCAAAAAAAAATAAGTTTGTCTATTTGTCTGTTAATTTATCAAACCATAATGCAAAAATTGTTCATATAGCTTGATAAAATTTGGAACCAAGGTAGCTCATATAATTAATTAACATACGTGTTATATATATTTGCAGACTTCAAACTTTAAGGGGTTAAAATAAGTAAAGTGTGGTTTTGAAATAAGAAATCAAATTTCCAAATCTAATGAAGTGGGTGGTAGGATATTGGCTAGAAATAATTAACAAATAAAATAAGCTACCAATTTTATTTTTAATTTTGTATCTTAAGGGGATAAAGAAAGTTTAAGTAATATTATGGTAATATGTATTGTCCGCAAACCTATCCAGATGAGATATTAGATTTTAATAATAAATAACAACAAACCAAAATTAACTTACACAATGTTAACATTTTATGAAATTTTATCCCTAAGAGAGTAAAAATGTAGTGGATTGTTTTATGAAGCAAAATTGGTACCACCAAGTATACTAAAGGGGAATATAGGAAATTGAGGTTGAAAAATGTTCATAACGCAATGTCTTTCCCGATTTCGAAATTTGACTAATAAAAAGGTTTGGATCACATATGGTTTCTAACAGGAACATCAAACATACAAATAATGCCAGATCCTTTTTACCTTATTTTGAAATTCCACCCATAAGGGAGTGTAATGGGAAAAAAAATTTTTGTGGTTAAAATTTATCTCAGCTATCAATAAAATATTTCAAATTGTCCATGGATTATAATAATATAAAATGTAAAATTTCTTTTCACCATTTTCCAAACTACAACTCTAAAAGGGCAACACAAGTTAAGTTAGGTTTCACAAGTAAATTCGTGCCCCAGAATATATTTACGAACTACATATTTGTAAATAAAATGCTTGCTTGTCAAGGAAATATTTGCTTTCAGCCGGAGTACAAGCGTAAGGCACTTTTACAAAATATTTAGAAATCGAATAAACATTTCTCACTTATATTTAAGGCGATGTCAAAAATGGTTAACAGACAAAAAACCGTGTATAGTTTAAAATAAATGATTGATTTTAAGGAGTATTAAAAAAATTTGAAAGTGAATAGTAATCATTGTTTCATTAGTTTGTCGAAGTATAATATGGGATGTGGACAAAATACTAAGACAGGAATAACTAGTTTTTGATATTTAAGTAGATATAATTGCGTCTTCTGAGAGATAACAAATAATTTTTAGATGTGAAAGCTATGACTTAAATAGGCACCAGTACATTTAGAGACTTTTTTATAGTTAACTGCATATAAAAATTTTGCAAATTAATTACTAAATAAATCTTTTTTATTCCTGTGATTTTCTTGGCTAATAAAACAAGTAAAATATGAGTACTCTGAACAAAACCCATGAGCCCACAGCAACGTCGGATAGGTTTCCCACATGAAAAAACTTGTATGTTGTTCGATTTGAAATTCTAACTCAGATAGCCTTTTTAAGATGTGAAAGGCCTCTTAAGAAGTTTATTACAGTAATATGTTTACCACACCTTTTTAAGTTACCAGCCCGAAGATTGCAAGTCAACACTTTCTGAGTTGCATGCTTCAGTACTATTTGCGTTCAAGCTTATCTTGGTATACCTCTGCCATTCACACCATAAACTTTCTCTTTCATTATGGTCTTTGGCAAAATCTCTTGTCACACTCTGAGTCCTACACAGTCTGAAATTCTTATTCTCTCTAGTGTTTAAATACCATATCTTCTTATTTAGCCAGATAAGACCCTTATTTTACTTCTTAGCTGTACACGGAATTTTCGTTGCGGCACAATATCTCAACGATTCAAGTCAGCGATAATTCGGAATTAACTATGAATACTAATAGACTCCATGGAAATGTTCTAACGAAAATGTTCCACATCCAAAATCTTTTTGATTTAAGAGACTAGTAGATTGCATTTCATGCTAAAAGTCATTCCTCGCCCTCATTTATATGGGACACATGATATTTCTCTGTTTGTATTTTTATCAATACTTGTTTTACGTTCGGAAAGTCGGGAAAAAAAAGTCTTTTTTTTAATATTTATTACTGCGTACGCATGCGTGTTCTGTTCCCACCACGGCGTTGAAGATACGGCGCCGTAGAGACCACAATGTAGACCGTCACGTGGACAGAGGTTATTAAGAACCACCCCTCCACCTCCCCCCTCTGTAAGCCCCTCCTAGCGCGGCAAGCATGCTGGCACGCACCGCCTCTTTCCCGCACGCCACGGAATTACCGGCGTCACGCTAAACCACCCAGGCGCCTGGCCTGGGCGAGTGCGGGCCGAGCTCCGAGCTGCCCTCGCCGGACATGGGCCGTGACACGTGCTTGTATTCCCATGCCGGTCCCCGGAGGAGGCGCCACGGTGTCTGTCCGAACTGTGAGCATGCAAGTGTTTGTACTTCTCGCGTGACTTCCAGGTGATGAAACGTAATATTGCGGGTTATATTTTAATAATGAACTTAAGAGATTAAATGACTCGTATGATAACTTTTAATTAATGTTTTATCAGCATTAAAATGGCAAATGAAAAGAAAATTAATATTCCAAAAGGTTTACAAATATATTTAAATAAAAACATATGCCCATCCCCATCGCAACTTACTTTAAAAAAAAGGCAGCAATTCAAATTCGAGTGTTTTTAATTAAGTGTGAACTTAAATGCTTTTAGCTGAACGTTTTCGTAGACACGCGTTTCAAAGCTCCAGTACACCACAAGGACAAGTACACAACTGTGTACTTGCACACTGACACGACCATAGTGCACACTCGCTAGTACGTGACACGCTAGCTTCCTGCGCTCAGCGTCTGCGGTTCAAGCCCTGGGTAAGGCAAGGGTGTAAATTTTCCACAAATATGCCAAAGCCTACAAAACTGTTGAACAAAACAAATGACTGTCAATGGCTAGTCTTATAAAGGGAGATGTTTTCTCGTTGGTGGTAATATTTTAGAACAAAAATATTTATACTATCAATTAAAAAATCAAAAAGCTAGTGCAGTGGTAATGCACTGAACTCTAATTAAAAGAACACGGCTTTAAACCTAAATATGGTAAATGCTCACACAGTTACTTACCATTAGGGCATGGCCAAAATCTTCACTAAAATTCCTTATGTTTTAAATTGTGCTGCATTATCTTTAGTAAACTCATTGCTGAATCGTCAAACACAAATAAAATAAAATAGTCTGTAACACATCTGCAAATGATTAAAAGTCCTCACAAATACACGGTATTTAAAAAAAGGAAAAGCCCTTTTGGTGATATTCAAAAACCACTTTTAAAGAATTTTGCAATTTCTCCCACCTTAACATATCTTTTCAGGATTCAGTAACCACAGGAACATTTCGCGTAAAATACAAATCATATCTACCAACAAGAAAAACATTTTTTTCCACTTGTGAGAAGTTCAAAACTATTCAACAACGTTTGTAATAAAAGAAAGTAACGTTTGAACATTCCAATATTGCGACTTTTTGGGTCGCAGAGTGACGTCACTGCATTTGCCTGGAGGTACTTGCGCGCCGCGTGCTACAGACGCGGCCTCCACAGAGGCATATCTCCTTGGGCACCGTCCATGCCCTTCTCCCTGTCAGTCGTGTGCACAGTTGACATAGCGCACGAAGCCGCGGGCATGTGTGCCAACAGCTAGTGCGGACGCACAGTACGTCTGCATCACAGGAGCTGCACTCCGGCAGGGCTAGCATGGTTCTCTCACTCGCCGCACCACAGCCATGACGCGTCTCCTGTGCGACGGGCAAGTTTTGACGGCAGCGTTAAAATGTGTTTTTTTTTCAGTTGGTGTAACTGCTTTCAAATTAAAGCAGATAGAAAACTACCTAAATAAAAACAAGACTGTGGACATTCATAAAACTTAGCCTTGATGTTTCTATCGTATTATATTGCTTTTAAACAAATACATTCAATATGTATGTCACTATGCATTGTATACCTACTGGTTTTCCATGCAATGTTGGTTTTATAGACTATTGTTTGCAACGCAATTCACCCGTCACACACGTATCGGACTCGGAATAAAATTAAATCATTTAACATTCTAAAGTCAGCTACTGAATATAAAATACCATATAATAGGCTCAATACATGTTTTGTAAAACTGTGAGAGTCTGTTGATTTAATATGACGGTATTATTTAGACATCTAGTAATGTGTCCGTTTTTATTAATATTTGTTTTTAATGGTAATTTGTTACTTACCTTATGATAAAACCATAAAATACGAAAAATCTTCCTATTCGACGTGAGACTAACTGATTAATCATAACTGGTTTATTTGCATTACCCGTTGATGTTAGTTTTCCGATTTGAAAGAACCAAAACAACCCAGTGCGTTTTACGTCGTGTAAAAACTGTTTAAATATAGTGCTGTTTAACACAGTTTTTCACCCTAATATACGTATCGGGCGAATATCCTGGTAATATAATTATTTTGGCATCTAGAAATCTTATATCTTAGAGTACGAAGTCGGTGTGTTGAATTAAATGTCTGAAGATGATTTAAACCAACTGAAGTAGAGATTATTGTGTCTGTATTGTGTAAACACCAGAAAAATTGGAGGAACTAAAATATACTTTTTTTTTAAATTTTAATAGTTCATTTTCACACAAGCCGCTCCTCTCAAAAGCTACAATTTTAAAATCAAATATAAACACGAAACCTCTTAACTCTACCTGAAACAAGGTTATTAAATGTGTACCCTTTTATCATACTTCAAAGTATTTTATGGAAGGTTTTGTGTATAAAATACGGGACGATATGCGATACAGCGGGAGCAAGCCTAGTCGCCTACGAAGGTAGGGAGTAGGGCTACCCTGAAAGTCACTAAATCTTTGGAAGAAATGCTTTCTGTTTAAAATGTGATAAAAAGGGTGTAAAATAACAAGCTCGGTATTTAATCAGCAGCAGTTTTGTGTATATTCAGCCTTATAAGAGCACGTAGTTTTATTTTACAAGCAAAACTATTTTAGCACACAAGGAGAGCCAAAGGAAAAATTTGCTATTTTTAGAAGTTACCTAAACGACACGCTTGCATGTTTTTTACTCTAACTTTTATGAAGAAAAATGACTAAAGTGACGTTTTTTGTTTAAATATAACGTGATTCTTTCCTGACAGTTATTGTGTTTATAATATCACAAACTTAGAGAGATTGCCTGTGATTTCTTTTAATAAAGCATATATATATATTTTTTTTCAAAATGTGTATTGTGCGGATAAAAATAACAAGAAAGAAGAATCAATGTGTCTTACTCACATGAAAAATACATTCCATTACAAATTTATTTGCGTAATTATTAACGTAACTATTAGCGGAGACGAGTAGATTCGAAGTTTGTTCCGAGGCCAATATAATATTATTTAGATTAATCAAATATATATTGTCTAAATGATTTCTGAGTACATGGAATTGAAGCCAAAGGTATAAATTTGACTAGAATGTATTATTCTGCTAGTTTGAAAGAATTATCTCCAGTATTAAATGAAAGTAAGTCGTCGGATGTATGACGGGGTTAGTTAAGTGAACGTCATACGCACGACGGGCGTGTCATAGCGGCGACGCCATGTTCGCTTTTAGTGCTAGAGTGTCATGCCGATCACGCGTCGTCCATATGATAGGCGTTAAACAGAACCATGCGTACCTTGCAGATCACCTGGGAGCCGCGCGCAAGACGACTGACTTTGTGAGATGTAGGTCGACTGGGAGAAATAACGGCGGAGTATATTATAACAATAACAGAATCTTTTAAAAGAAAATGAAACTTCCTTAAGGGGCCCGCATAGTCGGGGCTGTATCTGTGTCCGTGAGGCGAGATGATAAGCGTGACGCTCACTGGTATTTCTAGCACGGTATCGCCTCTAAGCGCAAGGCTGTGAACTGGCGCGCAGTCTTCTCATCGTGCATAGGACAACTGTGAAATTTGAGCGGTGACCGTAATAATATATAGCATATAAATGAAGATAAAAATGTGTAATGCAGTCCCCTTATACGCTTTCATGAATATTTACCGGTTGTTTCATACTTACATTACTCTGATAATACGCGTTTTAGCAATTTTAACTCTTATAAAAATACAGTTTGAAAACTTAATCTGGAAACAAAACTTATCGGCCCTCAGCGAATTGTTAAATGCTTTTAGTAAACGGACCCCACTCAGTTATCTTAAGTAGTTTTTAGATTGCGTTGTTTTTCGTAAAGCTCCGCACACCGTATTTTTTTTCAGGTAGGCGGGGTTTTATAAGGAGCGGTTACACGGGTAGAGTAAACGGGATAGCGTCTAGGGAAAGTAAGAAAAGTTGCGCTACCTTCCACTGTGGAGTACTGGGAGAGTACTTGGAAGAGTATATTAAGCTGGTAATTGGAGATGTTGAGTGAATTAGCGCATTTGGATAGTAGCTCGCCCACTGTCCTTCCCTCACCCTTGTATTTTTTTTATGGCACGCCTCACCAGCCCACGTAATCTGCCTGTATGAACCGGTGAAGTCTGTTAGAGGAAAGCTATGGAGTTAGTCATAAACACGTGGTGCTCAGTTTACTCAAGATGATGAGGTGTTCAGAATCATAAAATAATTTTATATTTATTGAACTGTCCCGCGAAGACGAATGTGTGTGGAGTAGTAACAGTGTTCATTACAGAAATAGGTTTTATGTACTAGTATTATTTTGTTCCTTCTTTTCTCTTCAAATGATTCTCGTTCCTCTTGCAAAACCGCTTTTTGCGCAATTTTTCAATGATTTTCTTCGAGCACGGCGACGAATACGATTGCGCAATTTTTGCTGGGAGGCACTTCTCTAATGAAATACCCCAACTTGAAATTATGTGTATGGAAAGCTACTCTAGCATGAATGGCATACGAGATTTCACAGGAGTGTTCACTTGCTCTACGTAGTTAATGTCCCGTTTACTCTACCACTGCAATCGCTTTTTCACTGCCAAGAGGACTGTACACTTAAGTTATATAAAAGCTTACCTCTAAAGATTTGTTTCTACTTGGCAACAAACAATTTTGTGGGAGCACTGACCCGAAAATATGATACTGTCATTCACTCACATACTCACTCGATAAAAACAACATAGAAATTATAAAAATAACTTACAATTACATTGAAAACAACATAAATTTCCGCAATGACTTTTAACTACATGGAATTAATTTACGAAACTCGCAAAGTAATCTTAATTTTTTTATCTTTGAATTCAAAAAAAGAAATTATAACTGCTATAAGATTTTGAGTTAAATATTTTTTTGATACAGAACTAAATATTTTAACCTAAGATTATGTATATCTAAGTAATTGTCTAACATAAAACATATTTAATAAGTACTTGTATGAAAATCACAGACAGACACTTCAATTTTATTTAATGAATTGGTATACATAAATTTCCTATTTTTACATTTGTTACCTCTAAACTAAGACATCGCCTTCATTTCTTTCCTTGAGGGAATAATTTTCTTTTCAAACGGAATCTTCCTCGCCCAATTTCGTTCGACACATTAATTTGCAGGTTTCGCAAACTTTGACATATTTTCCCGGGGGATTGAATTTTTCATAAACATTTTTTTTCCTTCGAGACGTCGAAAGGGATCGCACAGGGCTGTGTCGCTACTGAAAGGTTAATTTCGCGTTCCTGATTAAAACGTGACGTCAATACTTCGGCTCGAGGCGAGCAAAAAAAAAAAAAAAGTAAAGGGATGACCCGCGAGGAGCGGAAGGCGTTTGGTTGAAGTCTCCACGGCAACGGGAGTTCCTTCGTCTCGTGTTCTCCGGGAGCTAAGCCGTGGCTCCTGGGCGCCGGGTCCTTCGGCCGCCGCGGGGTGGATCCACTCGGACTGCGCGGGGGAGCTTCCATTCAAGCATACACTCGTTTGAGTTGCTACAATGTTCCATGTACACCTCAAGCGTCCGTGAATAACCACGTGACTTACTTCACGATCACAACACAGAAACGAAAGCATGCGCATACACAGTTACAAAAAAAAAAAAAAGAACGCTTGTAACTCAATACACGTGGTAATTCAAACCTCGACTCGTAAGTATATCGTAAGGGGTGAAACGGCATAGAGAGATAAAGAGAAGGATAGAGGGAGAGAGATAAAGTGAGTAAGATGACAATTTTTTTAAAAACAAAATAATATTACTTACTGTTGAAATACTCACACCGTAAAAAAAACAACTGTTACTGTTTCTTCAAACAATTCTGATATTTGGAACACGCCAAATCTCTGAACGAAATATGAAGTTCATTAACAGGTAGCGCCATCTATGCGGGAAATGCAGGGAGTGTGTCAACAGCACTCTCTACGCTGCTGGTTGAAAAACGTGTAATGCGAGCGCGCTGGTAGCAAATATAATATTCATAGAAATCATGGCTGGCTGTATAGGATACCTGTATCTATTTTCTTAAACAAGCGCATGCGCACACTATCTATCCTATTCTTTCGTTCATCTATCATTCCTAGTTCTATTTTTTTTGCGGGGGTCGAATCACTACACAAATAAAACGAAAACGAGCCCATCAGCGTATATAACATAATGCTTGCTTTATATATTTTTGGTCAAGTACCTATTCTATGTCCTTTTAGCGTCAGAAACGTTTCACAACAATGTTTAACGTCAAAGTTGTAATAACATTCGGTCATTAAATTTTACTCTCATCACGCCCAAAGTAGCTTCACATCAAAAGTTCCGTCTGGAAACAGATCCTCTTTGTAACACTTCGTGATATATTGTGTTTTAATAAAATCCTGTGATCGTATTATTTTATCTCCGGAATGGCCTTAAAATATATTTAATCTTAAGTCTCAATAGGCTACATGCTTGCAGTAAATTCATCACAATTTGACACTTAATTAAATGAGTAATGCAATAATTGCCTCCTTGTCGCCAAACGATCGGGGCCAATGACCTCTGTGCACGAATAACGCGTGATGTAAGAGGTTGGCCGGAAAGAGAATTACGTGGCATTCACTTGTATGTATATTGGTGCTCCTAACTTTCTACACAAAATACGTCTTACATTCAGGTAGTAATATGCACTGGGCTTAAACAATAGTTCACCCTTTCAGTCTGTTAATCAATTGAAGTGGACAATTTATATATCACTGATACACAGACTTCATCAAACTTCGAATGTGAGTGTCATTATGTACATTATAGTCAACCTCATACATTATGGATATAAATTTGTTCTATAATTTTATATACCTATACTAATAAAATAACATTATAATTAGAGCCTGAGATTAATTAATACCACACAAAATATTCAAAAAAGTGTAGTAAGAATAAAAAAAATATAATGTTATCCTTGGAATTGACAAAGTGTGACTGAAATTGTAAATATACATTTGCCACGAATCCGGTAAAAATTATTTTAATTATATGAAATAAGTTGAAATTTCATGAAAACAGTACCACTGAATGCCATTGAGGGGGCATTATCGCAATTTATTTCGCTTTTATATATCAAATTCTGATCATGATTCGAAATAAATTATTAGTGAAACAATTGTTAATTGATTATTAATCAATCTGAGAAAATTAAACGCTAATTTATATTTTAATTCTAGCATTAACAAACAGCATTTTAACGTGTTTTATAGAGTTAAAAAAATGTACATGGCATTCGTCGTAAAATTGTTTATTTTTATAATGTCATTCGTAAATCAATGGTTTTACAAAAAAGCCTAGAAACCTGAAATTTTTGTTTTAGGAACATGAATATTAACTTATATATTTATGATATACTATAAAATAATTCTATAACAAAGGCTAAAAACGAACAGTTAAGTCAGAATTGTTCAAAGGACCATTTCATACTATAAATTAACGCTAGGATTTAAATAATAATTGATCTTTTCGGTTCTCAAAACCATATATTATCATTTTTATTGATATGATAAAACCATTTTTAAAAAAAATTATACCTTCCGGTATGTTATTCATTCAATTTCATTTAGTAAAAGAAATATACAATTTTACATGCAAAATAATTTAAGAAACTATCCCGTAAGAGTGTTTAATGATAACTTCATTACGTTTTCCTGGCTTTAAAAGAATATTCAATAATTGAATTGCACCAAAATTATGAAAAACTTATTTTCATTACTAATTCACATCCGTCGCTGTTTTAACATCGAGGAAGCCATAAGTTTAATAATTTTTAAAATATGTGGTTTTAATACCATATTATAAATTCTTTCTTTGACCTGAAATTGTTATTGTTTCATTTTTTGACTATAAATATTTTGTGAAGTTAAAATTATTCCTTCTTTTATTAACGTATAGTAGAGGTTCACAATCCTCTTCGTAATTGAAACTGTAGTGGTTTGCTCTTTATGTTAACAAAGTTAAAACCATGTGTATTTTATAGGTAACCAAGTATTTTTGTATGAATATAATTGTTGTTAATTATCTAAGGCAAACCGATGAAAATAACATGGGAAAGTATCTGGTTATTTTCTTTGCTTTAGTTTTTCTTATGGTTTAACATTGAAAAATCTTCTAAATTTAGATATAAGAAATGATAAATGTTTTTTTAATTCCCATTTATATGCATTCGACAATTAAAATACAATTGATTAGGAATACAATATTTAGACAATTTATAGTTAGAGTCTTAAATTGTAAATTTTCTGAGTCCACGTGTGACTATAATGTATCTATCAGACTAAGGAATGGTATGTTTTCAATATACCGAACTATTATATAGCTAAAATTCTATAGATCGTGTTCTTTTACAACTTATGTCCCCAGTGAAACTGAAATGTTCGCGTATTTTCACTGTACTAGGCAGTTTACTTCTTGAAAATTCTGTTGTAGTAAAGTATAAATTATAAATTTTATAATACTTAATATTTGGTGCACATTAATAATGATTTATTGTTTCTTTTAAACTATAATCTGCATGGTTTGTTGTGCTCAGTCTTTATGATACTAAATGTTTTTCAATGAGATTTACAGAAAAGTCCAGCAATAAAACAATAAAAAATGTACACACTAAAAACGTGATTTCATTTGGTAATGAGTAATTCTGTGAATAAAATTTGCTAAAAAAAATATTTTTCTACAAAAAGGCTTCACGTACCATAGTTTTAGTTTGTTTCTTTATTTGTTTGCTTAAGCATCTACTATTTTTCTATGTACATTTTTACAAAGACAATGGATAAGCCACATAAATGCATGATATGTATTATTGTACTATATGCTATAGCCTATACAACGTAAACATAATAAAATATGCTTCTTTTATGTAACCTGAAAGGTCAAAGTAACTAAAAATCTATGTAAGTAAGAATATTTTAAGACCTATGTTATTCTAAAATGGCGGAATCCAAGAAGGCGGCTAGCATATGAAGATCATGCATGTATCATGCTGCTTACATCTACTAACTTGACAGGTGGCTTTTCTAGATGCGCAATGCTGATCGTTCCTAGGGCCTGTGTTTATACTGTGGAAAGTGGCGTTCATCCAAAATGGCGGCTGGCATATGAAGAACATGGATGTACCCAAACGTGCTTTTCTCCATCTACTAACTTGCCAGGTGGCTTTTCCAGTTGCGTAACTCGGGCCGCTCCAAGGGCCTGCGTCAACACGGATGACAGTGCAGTGATGGAATTGGAGGGCTCTTGTTTGCTTGCCTGGGCGTCCCGACAGGGCGTCGTGTTTTCGCGCGCGCCACGGGGATGCTCCCAGCTCCTAAGGCTCTGGTGCGAAATGTCACTCGCAGTGGGTGAGAGCTACGAATTTTCATTTACTTCACTTCTTCGCTAGCAGGCGTGGAAAAGGTACGTGGAGGTAGTTGGCCCGAAAACCTCTTCAAAAAGATTTTCAAAACTAATAAATGGTTTGTACTATGTACGTTAATACAACCCTGCCATTAACGTTGTTGTAAAACGAAAAACGCCTTTAATATTTGGTTTTCTTTTAATCAGTGTTTGTTAATTATTAACAATATAATTACATATTAAAATAGTTTTCTACATCAATGACATCAGAATATGCTAGTATATACAACTAAAAATAACATATTTAAAAAAATTACATTTGACTCGTTACTAGGAAGGGACGAAAAAAAGTTTTATTTCATACAATAAGCCTACTTTCCACGAAAACGTATTATGTTAAAATAAATGTTTCTCTTTCTGTTTACAGAGCGGTCTTTATTTCATTTTAATCATGTTTTTTTTATTTGAATTTAATCAATTATTCATACAAAATGATATTGTTTATTAAGATTCTACTAAACCTTTATAAGTCAGGGTTTTTAACACAGATTCGTTGGGAAATGAGATTATACCATTTCTGAATATATCACAGAATTATTTACAAATCTTAAATATATTTTAAACTTCGTAAGCAATATGGACAAGTCATACCAAGGTAAAAGTTAAATGGGTAACATGGCCAGTTAATTATTTTTCACATATTATAGCTTACACTATCAGAATAAATTAAAAACAAAATTCCAAAAACAGTATACCTGGTAATGTCACCTTAAAGTAAAACAATTAATTTTTTTTATGATTTTACGCTTTGTTGATAACAATGTCATTTATATTACAAGGAGACAAGCAGCTCAACTATATGAAAGTTTTAAATGAAATCTACCGTGGATTTAAGAAAAATGCCTTAAAATAACTTGCCCGAAGTGATTTAGGGCAGCAAAGGAAAATAAAGGGTGAGGATGGCTTGAGATTGTTCAGAACCTGGGCTTTCCCATTGGCTAGTCTGTTGCTTTATCACTGCGCCTAGCCGGAAGCGACGCCGGGAAGCACGAACTGTCACTACGTGCGCGTGCTGCCAGTTGCAGCATCACAAGGCGTACAACATTACGTGACTGCAACAAGTTCTGTGGAGACGTTTTGAAAGCATAGTGTTATGCACACAAAATTATTTTTATCATTTAATTATTTATTTTATTTTTATTTTGTTTGTCATCCTCCTGCCAATGGACGTATACAGAATGACACAAATAAATCAAAAAACATAAAATACACAATTAAACGAACACATACTGTTAACATAAACATATGATTAAAGATATACATACGGTGCCAAAATATGTAATAACAAAACATACAGACACTGTTCATCAACACAGTTAATAACAACCAAGTTTACAAATACAAATACGGAATTCAAATATAAGTTTTGGATTGTTACGACTGAAACGAAAATCATATATTATACTAGATTTAGAGTATATCTATGTTTAATTTTTTTCAGTGAAAGGCAATAGAAATGTTTTATAAGTATTATACTTTTTACTTAATTTTTTACCAAGCTATTCTGTTTACTGACAATATTAAAAGTTCTATGATCGTAATATGGAATTCTTAAGCCATTCAGAGGTTATTAATGAGCTGTCAAAATATGATAAAAACACATTTAATGATAAATATTGCGTGAATGGTAGAACCCCTAATTAAAAGGGTATTTATTTTAAAATTGGAGATAAATGTAGCATATTTAAAGGGACTGTTTTGTGCAAAGTTCTTTACGTAACAGTTTTTATTTCTGCTTGTGTTAGTTGTTTATTGTTTCTTTCCTGCGCTCATGGAAATTTAAAGTTTTTGATGTTACAGCCGCCTAATGGAGATACAACTTGTTTTACACTTACAGACAGTTGCGTGTCTGGGGGTTTCTGTTCTACTTTATTAATTATGTCATTTCCATTAGATTATAAAAGTTTATCATCTTCGTATCTGGGTTCCGGCCAAGTCCGTGGAAATGATGGTATGCCAGATGGATATTTTTGGAGCCATCCTGAAGGTCACTTAATATCTTAAGTCCTAATGTTCTGGCGGAATATTAGACTTATTTAGACCCTACCTGTGATTGGTCCCTGTGGAAGGTAATGTTTGGACGATGGTATGGACAGTGAGGATGAGTCTGCTCAGTGGGTGCATCAAACTTCAATATTCTCATCAGCCGCAATCAAGGCTGCTGCACCAAATAAGCAGACTAAACATGGCCGCCTGTATGGACCAATCAGAGCTCGGCTATGAATCGCCCTGCAAATAATCTGCCCCAGAATACTAGGCCTTTTCATGTTTTATTCTCCTTTAAAATATGGCTTTAACAAATCATTTTTACTCATAGAAAATATATACCTACTATTAACGTATGTTGACTATCCAGATATCTAAGCCGGATGAGAATTTTTATTAAAGAATAATCTCACCGCTGTGTCAAAATATGCCTATTATCATATTGTTATCAATAACAAATACTTTTATAGCAACTTTTCCTAAGCTTGCTGTTTCATAACATATGGCACCTGCCACTTTATATCTAAGCGAGAATGATTAGGAGTAGGGTGGATCGTTTCAAAACGTTTATATTGAAATGAGCTAAAGTGAATGTCTGGCACCTCACCGACCGAAAAATCTACTATTGTCGTCAGCAACTTTATGGGTTCAAATGGGAAAGGAAGTCGGGTGGTCACGGCACGAAATTTTTAAAATATCAGAACTGCGGCGGGACTCAAAATCATTTGAAATATTCATGTTACGGCAATATTTGCAAAATGATAATTATATGCCATGTTATCCATGTTCCCGAAGAACATGCTCGTACTGAATAACGTAAAGTGGTAACACAACTTTTTAATATAAATGTAACAGAGGTTTTCTGTCAAGAACGAGACGTAGACTTATTCGATTCCAGTACTTCTAGATAAAATGCCAATATTTGCGAAGTTTAGTTGTTAAAACTTTATGGACCTGAAGCCACAAATAGTTTCTCGCCCAGGGCAGAATCCGCATGGATGGAATGTGGGAACACCGTCATTCCGGCCAGCCTGGGGAGTGCGTGCGCATGAAGTAGCGTCGGAATGCATTGGCGGGTGGAAACGGGAGCACTCCGAGAAAACAAAACAATTCCCCGGCTCACGGCAACATCCGTCATGTTCATCAGCTGCTGAAACCTGGGTTTCACCAGAAATATTTTTAAATAATGCGAGTGAGCCTAACGCTCAGTAATTTTTTTATAATCAAAACGATATATCGCATCTATGTCGAAACAGTATTGGTAAGTAGCAACGACCAGCCCGTGCTAGATGTAAGAGGGAGTTCTTAGACCGCCTCTATTTGCCCATTAAGGCCCGTATACAATTGTAATATCCTACACTGATCACTGATTGGCCCACGTGACCCTCTGACGTCATGCGCGGTGTGGGCGATGGTCCGAATCTCCCTGTTCCGAATACATTGATCACCTTGAACTTCTTTTCCCAATCTGTGTCCTTTGGTAGCATAGAAGAATGAACACTTGTGATATTTGGAGTTCCCGGTATCCGTTTATAAATGCGAACAGAAAATAATGAACATTTATTAGCATCCACTTTCGCCTTACAGAATATAAATAATATTATTGAACTCCCACAAATTTCACAAGTCAAATAATAATTAAATACTTCGCAGAATGACGAAAGTAAACAAAAACAATAGAAATCAATCATTTCTGTGCTCTATATTTACTGCGCTCTGGTGACTTCTTTAGAAATCAGTAGATTCGGACATCGGACATCGCAATAATTGTAGACCGAGCTTCACATCAGGTCAAGGATACGGACCGCTTACAGGTTCGCGCTGTTGCAGACGGGCCTTTGCGCTCAGCCGCTCGCGCCAGCTAACGGGTGCCCAGCAATGTGGTGTCGGGTGGCGGGGCGCGTCGGACGCAGGGCTGGCGTGCCGATAGCGGTCACCGCGCGCTCGGGTCGATAGGACCGTCTCTCTCTCTCTCTCTCTCACTCGCTCTCGGCGTAATTAATCCTGGCGGCTCACCTGCGGACGCACAAAGAGCCGCGGAATGAAACCCTCGCCCGCTGGAGACACGCGTGAGTCGATTGTGCTGTGGGCAGGCCGGGCGCTCGAGTGGGGCTGGTTTAAACTGCGTTCTTACTGGAACCGCACACGTCAAATATGCCACCACTTGCGTTACGAGCAGGAAAATACGTGCTTCTTCCCAGCACTTTTCTCATCTCCCCCCCGCCCCTTATTTCCTCAAGATTTGAATTTTATATATCATGATACTGTCTTTTATGAGCAAAAATACTCACACAACTCAAAACTATAAATATTTAACTGTGACACGGTGAAATCAGTCTTTTAAACAAGCAGTAGGATAAAACTGTTTTTTTATTATCTTTGTTTAAATAATTTCTTTGATGCGATATAATAAATTCGTACTTAAAAATATATATATGAGAATGGTTTCTTGTGAAGATTACTATTAGTTTGAATTCATCAAATAGCCAAAAATTATATATGTACACTTTATTATTTTTGTTTGTCTAAAATAATTTAACTAAGTATAACAAATATTAAAAAAAAATGTTTTTTTTAAATAAGTCATTACTTATTGCTGATTATAATGTATGTTATAATAAGCCTCAATAACAAACAATAATGATAAATATGCATACACACAGAAAACAAGTCTAAATTAGGAGATGTCAAATAATAACTAACGTAGCACAAAAAAATCCGTAAATGGAATTAGTTTACAACATTACAACTCAGAAGGACACATTGAGCTAACAACGAGACATTTTGAACAAGAACAGTAAATAAAAGCTAAAAGGTAATAGAATAACACAATGACAAACAGAAGAAACCAACAATGATATTGAACAGATGTTCTTTTTGTAACCCTTCTTCCTCCTTAATTGGAAGAGGGGTTGCGTCCCCGACTCACTCTGGGCGCGAAGGGAAAAAATAAATATTAAAACCAGGCATAAAAAGCTAAACAATATAAATTCCCCACACCACTGCCCAGGGGTCAGGCCAAAAAAATTCAAAGGATATAATAGTAGAGTAACCATTAAACAAACAAGAGGCAAGACTTTGGACGTATGTTATTAAAAAATAGAAATTTGCAAAAATAATTTTTACTATACATAACCATACAAGCTTAGTTACAAAAGCTGACGTTAATAATGGCAGCATCTTATCCCCATTTGCGATACTAACAATAACCTTTAAAAAATCGTAAAAATATAAATACTGATAACAACAAGTATAAAAATATATAAGGGCGTGAGGCGTGGCCACTATAAAATATCAAAATATACTGACTGCCCTAATACCAAAAATCAAACAAGACAATCAATACAAATATATAAAAAATCTACAAAAATAATACTGAAGTACAAACAAATTATTTAAATAAAGTTCTTAAACTCTCAATCAACGGTGTAGTCTTTCTTCAGATGTTCGTTGCTAAAGACTTGCCAAAAAAACAAAGTTAATATCCTAGGCGTGCGCTGGCTTCCTGACCTTCCTCACCAACTCCAGAGTCTAATGCCACGCCGGGCCATTGGTACGAATTCACAAAGGCGTGAACGATGATCAAAAAAAAATTATCTTATTTTTAAGGGAAATGTAGCAAAAACTCTTCACGTAACATAACTATGTTACCACAGAAGTATTTATCATATACTTCAAACAAAGTCTTACTTCTTTATTAACTTGCCAATGATTTTATAAAAACGTAGAATGGCCGCACCAACCAACATCAGGCTGCGCATGTAGTCCAATACCGATCGCATACATTTAATAATACTGCACAAGCTGATATATTAGCTAAATGCAACTTTAAGTATGCAAATTCCGAAGACAAAGTCTCAAAAGCAAATTGCAAAATGTTCGTTTCTTCCAAACTTATACTTTTATTACAAATACAGGCAAACGGGCGACCTTATTAAAAAATCCCACACTGGAACAACGTGTGAAACAAATGGGCCTCTTCACCAAACAGGCTAATAAAAGTTCCGTCCAAATAAAATTTAGTATGGGAAAATACACAGTTCACTAGGTTTGCCAAAAACCAGTGCAGCACCACGAGGGTAAAAATCAAAATCGCGGCCTCTCTTTACCTTGATTTCTTCTGTACCACAGGGCAATCCATTTGCCCTGTCACCCATCGTGGAGCCTCCAACCCAATACTCTTCGTCGCCCGTTGCCGTCCGGCATACCAGTCCGCGCCGTCACATGGCTCTGTCCTCGACGGTCGCTCGGCACAAACTCACCCCGGCCCAGCTGATTTTTTCTTCCCGGCAAGCCGAATGTCTGACGTCATCAGCCAACCGCCGGGCGCTCGCCAAGTGGTAATTACGTGAAACACAATCGATGTTCTTAAACTCATAATCGATAGCTACCAAAAGGCGTATAACTAATTAACAGAAACAAATATAATTAAAAAAATTTACAGATAAATTAACATTTATTAAAAAAGCGTAAAAATACGTGAAATAAAAAACCATATAAAACTAGAGACCAGCAACAAAAATAAATTACAAGTAAAAATGTGGCCCTGCCGGCCACATTTTCACCAAAACGACGACAGTATAAACGAACACAGGAAGCTTACTCAGACAAAACAGTTGCCACGTTTCGGGAACTGAGATCAGTTCCAGTCCTCAGACACAAACAGAGAAAATAATGAATATCCAAAACATCTTAAATATACCTTCTTCATAGCAAGATCCATTCATAAAACTTTCGGGAAAAAAATTACTAATTACCATGCCTACAATATGTGCTAATTTGGTTTTTAAATTCAAAAGGATCAATAGTAGAGTTAAGGTTAATTTTAGAAACACAATGAACATTGTCAGATTAAATAATCTGCAGCAACAGGGGGGGAAATGAAATGAGGCTACTCTAACACTCAACCACTCTGTGCAAGTTAGCTACACTTCAGAGATAAAAAATATGCGAGTAAATATTTTATGCAGTCTTTAGCGTGTTTCGTTGCTACTTTATTAGTCCTCTTTCCGTCAGTTCTACGACTACATGTAGTATGCACGAAAAAAAGGAGTACTAAATTTCTTTGGATTAAGTAGCTGTTCATATTCTTCTGCTATATTATTAATTAATTTATATTTAAGGTTCCATTAAGGTGCAGTTAATATAAGTTCATCCGCTTCAATTTAAATTTCCCACCGATTCGAAAAAAACATAAAGCTACATAATAAAAAAAAAATCAATAAAAACAAGCATCTGCTACCTGCCGTTTACTCTCATAATATGACTATATTGTATAGCTTTCAAAATTATTGAAGGCCTGATTAAAAGTTAAATTATTATTAATACACCAAATCTTTCATGCAGGTTGTACAACAAAACTAACACAGAATCGATTACAAAACTTTAAATTTTAGGTGAAACTTTTAGTATGCTAAGCGAGACCTACAGTTGTGAATTAGTCAGTGAAAGCACGAAGCGTGCTCTCCAATTGGGACGCAGGCTTCATCCCGTAAAAAGGAATAATTACCTCGCTAATTAGCGCTGGCTTTACGCGCGAAGCTCTCGGAGCAGCGGCCCGCCGCCCTGGGTGGAGTCCCCTGCGCGACCAATCACATCGCCGGGATTATCGCACGTGCGCGCTGATCGTGATCACGCATTCTGCGACACGAGAAGCGGCAAACATCGAAAGGTCGTGTATATCACCGCAGGAAGGAGCTGCGTGATTACGAACACAGCATGTTTCGTTAAACTCCGACCATTGATGATGTTCTGACGGTATGGACCGTAACCTTTGAGCATCAGACGGTATCTGTCGCACCGGTGCTACGTTATACACCACTTTTGCATCAGTTGGTGGTGTGAAACGAACAAGAGGTCAGCGGTTTAGTTGAACTATAACAACTTTTAAATAATGTGAAATTTTTGAAATTTGACTGGTATGATTTTCTTTTTACCGTAGCCAAACCTATTTACAATGAAGTTTAACGTCTACATTATTTTAGGTTAGGAACTGTTAAAGGTAGTTGGTAGGTCAATACATAGGTATTGCTACATTGACGACAAAAATTTATTTTAATTCAACTTTAAATGAAATAATTATCAATAAATCACCAATAGTTTAAATGCCTGAAATAAAAATGAAATCTTAAATAAAATGTACATTTTATTTATCAGTGAAACAATTTTTTTCATATTTCACTATTACAATAGTTTATTTAACACACCGTTAATTATTCAGTGGTTGCCGGCCCTTTGGCGTCACTGATTCATGCCGTGGCTCGCAAGTCTCGCGGATCATAGCGGATCACGCACCGCGCGCTGGTTCGTAGTTACGACAAGCGATGCCTGGGTGCTCCTCGCTCCTTCTAACTGCAGTAGTCATGTCGGCTGGCAGTGGCCTGCTCGTGTCCGCGGCACTTGCGCCCCGCGACTCGAACAGGTGCCAGGCCCCGAAGAGTCGTCATAGAAAGTCATACCGTGTTCGTCCACGCTATCGTCATTGGGTAGCCAGGATTATATGTTTAGTTAAACACTGCGTTCATCTGCGCGTCGCTGTTTTGTCCACAGTTGTTTTTTTAATGTTCTTGTTGCATTTGCCTCGTGGTCCTCTGCCTTATTCTGTTCATTTGTGGGCTCTTTTTATGACTAAATTCCTGCCATGGAATCCTCTGTGTTAAACAAAGAATGTAATATTTGACATCGTCTTTGATTGGCTTCTTTTCTGTTTACTGAAGTTATTTTCTATGACAACCGAATGTAAGCCAATAATGGCATAAGTCCAAGATGATATGGTAAATTATTCTTCTCCGCTGCAAGAATCATTCGAAAAACCTAAGATGTTTCACTATGTTTTTTATGCATTTAAAAAGTGTAACGAGGTAATTTAAGCGTCACTCGTTAGCCCGTGCCCAGTGACTTAACGGCTGGGGTTCACATAGCCCCGGTCAGGTGTGACGACAGCTGCCTGAGTGTGGGTATGTGAGCGTGACCTTTTCACCAGGCTAGTAAAGAATCTTCCAGATTTCTCAACCAGCAATAGAACCGTTCGCCCGGCCAGCTATATACACTGGGGCCCGGCGCGCAGATCTTTGCTCAACAGCGAGTCCGGGTTCTGCAACTTGCAGCCCGCGACCCACCCACTATCAGCCGCACCGAGACGACATCCTGCCAGATACCTGCTTGACGTCACTCAACCGGGAAGTTGCGTAACTTCCACTCCTAATGTATCAACACCATCCTGAGACCCGAGGACGGACCGTCGGTGAGAGAGGCGTGAGTGACGACGAGAGAGAGCGAGTCGTGGGAGACTCGTCCGAGCCACTCGCTTGCCAGGCGAGACCGACATCGGGCGGTGAGCTGACAGCCACGGGACGTCTGGCGGGACGCTTACGTTCCGTACAACCGGCGTCGGCTGGACCAGGTGACCTCGGCGACGAGTAGGAAGCCTGCTCTCTCGGCACCCGGCCTGCGAACGACCTGGTCCGCAGCTGTCTGTGAGCGTCTCCGTGTCCAGGGGACCCGGGATAGTACCAGGCCACACCTGGCCACAGAGGTGCAGCTGGGAGGCGGGTTCGCGCTCTCAGGAGAACAAGAGCGAGTCGGGACTTGGTGTCGAGCAGACACGTGCAGACGTAGCTGGGACGTCGATAACCAGGTCGCCGGCCGTCGCCGTGCTCCAGCGAGGTGCAGTTCCGGGGCTTCCCCGACAGGCGAGTAATTACAAACAGATATACGCCTTCGTCACGGGCAGTGTTCATTTTTAGACATAACTTTCAGTGAGGAGGGACTTCAGTAAAATAGACAGTACAAATTCTGGGATTCCCGAAGAGAATGACATTTTTGCCAAGTATTGTGGGCTCAGAACACTATTTGTTCCCTCATTATTTCGGGTTTACTAAGGCTATGCGAATAGCAATATTCATATATGTTTACAGTTAATAATTTATGCTATATTTTCACTCTCTCAATGTTGTTCGTAACATGTAGTGGTCATGTGTGTAACGAGTGTATTTAATTTCCGTATTCCAAAGGAGAATTATTTACCACTAGCCCTGATTTGAACTGAACCTCGGTTTGTCACAATGTGTTTGACAGTTGTTACTTTTAATGTTATCAGGAGGCTTTGGGCATGTCAGCGAGTTACTAGTTCATAAGCGAATCAAGTCACTGTGCACTGTGTAGAAGAAGGATTTACATGTGAATTATACACATTTATATGGGAATTAGAATATCATGTGACTTGGAGTTTTGTAGTGCTTGTACCGACAGCGATAGAAGAAGCAACGGTATTCCTTATAAACCAACTCGCTGTTTTTATAAATAAACGCCAAAATTAACATCGAAATGTTCGTTGTGTGTAAATGGGTCATCTTAGTTTTACATCTTAGTGTTGACTGTCCATCACGCCACTTTGTTCATAAAAATAAACTTTACAACTACACAAAACGTATTACTGATAGCTAAAAAGAAACCAATGACCACGGAAATTAATAATTTATAAATCTCTATACTTAAAAATCAATTGTTATGTGTTAGTCTCGCTAAAACTAGAAAACGGCTCTACTGATTTTAATTAATTTTTGTGGTGATTTACATGGGAGGTTTAGGAAAAAAATCATTAGGAAATCCCCAAAGGAACAACCGAAAGTACGAAAAAATCGAATTTGGTAATTTTGTGTGGGAATCGCCACTTCGAATTACTTTTGAATGTTTCTATGTTTGTCTTCTATGCGTTCCTAAACCACTGATCCGATCTCGATGAAAGTTTGCACATTTGACCTTCAAAACACGAGAAAGGTCATTGTCTAGGTGATACGATAACACCAACCCTTAAAGCAGAATTTAAGGCAGCGTCCGAGCGTATGGATAGTTACCTGTAAGTATTTTATAGTATTTTTTTTTATCTTTTCTATAGTCAGAATAATAATGGTGGGAGGGAAGGTGGGACAGAGTAAGATGGAGGGAGAGAGTGAGAAAGGGGAAAAGAGAGGGGGAGGGGGAGAGAAAGGGATAAAGGGATATATAGAGAGATAGAGTTAGGTGTAGAGAGAGCTATATAGATAGAGATA
Organism: Bacillus rossius redtenbacheri; assembly: GCF_032445375.1. Taxonomy (NCBI): domain Eukaryota; kingdom Metazoa; phylum Arthropoda; class Insecta; order Phasmatodea; family Bacillidae; genus Bacillus; species Bacillus rossius. The sequence goes on from NC_086330.1 coordinate 77,265,553, forward strand.
GAAAGATATAGAGTTACTGAAAGGTATAGAGATAGAGCGGGATAAAGACACACACACGCACTCTATTTAGTATACCTACTTTCAAAAACTTTGAAAAAAAAATTAAAGAGGCATTGCAATGCATGCCGGGCATTAGTTAGTTTCTACATATAGAAATAAATTGCAATGCGTTAGTCTCGCAAAAACTCGAAAATGGCTCGATCGGTTTGAATATTTTTTTTTGTTCGCCTCAATACTGGGGTGGTTTAGGAAAAAAATATCATTAGGATAACCCCAAAGAAACAGCCGAAATAATGAAAAAATCTAAATTTGTAATTTTGTATGGGAAAAAGCACTTCCGATTACATTCAATGAATGGAGTAGGTGGCGGACCCGCTGCGCCATGCATAACTGTTTTTCCTCATTGTGTTTTTCATGCCGGGGAGTTTTGTAAATTCAATTACATTTGAATTTTTTTTAAGAAAGGTAATGAATTTTGAGAAATGATTTGGTTAAAGCGAATTTAATTACATTTTGCGAACATTTATTTTGATCAGAAATTCTATTAAGGTAAATTGACTTTGCAGGCTTAGATATAACCACTAATTAATTAAATCATTAAATGTGTTTTCAGCGAGACTCGATAAATAAGAGGTACGCCATGCATGACTGTTATTCATTCCGGGCGGTTTTGTGAAAACGTTTACATTTAAAATCTTTATTTCGTAAAAAAAATTGAAAAAACCCTAATTGGCTGAGCGAACGAACTATATAGGCTGCGAAAAACCAATATGTAGATGATCTCAATACGTCCATTAAAAATTACATTCCTTTAAAATCGGTGGACACAGTTATCAACCATGATGATGTAGTCAACTTTCCTACAGAATTTTTTTTTATTCCCTGGAATTGTTTGGAACTGAAAGACGGCTCAGTCATCATCATGTTGCGTAACAAAAATCAACCTCTACTATGCAGTGGAACTAGACTGGCTGTGAAAAAGCTTATGAACAACGTCATCGAGGCGACGATTATCAATGGAAAGTACAAAGGTAAGGATTTTTAGATTCCGCGCATTCCGATTATTCCAACGGATTTGCCATTCGATTTTAAACGGCTGCATTTCCACGTGCGTTTGGCCTTCGCGATGACCATCAACCAATCACAAGGCCAGTCGCTGGAATTTTGCGGAATTAACTTGGAGTTCCCGTGTTTCGCGCATGGATAACTATATGTCGCATGTTCGCGTGTCGGATAACCATCATCTTTGTTTATTGATGCGCCGGAAAACAAAACGAAAAATGTTGTTTACCAGAAAGCTTTGCATTGAATTTTTAACTGCATTTAACTTTTATGTAAATAAAAATACATTGGATTAATTTTAACTACAAACTAGTTTAATTAAATAACCAAACAAAACCCAAACCGTACACGAGGTGGCTAAAATCCGCGATCTCAATGAATTAGAGTTCGAAGTTTGATTATGATTGATAATCGCTTATGAAGCGTTACAATCAAATTAATTTTAGGTAATACGAAGTTCATCGGGTCATCTAGTAATTAATAATAGAGAAACTTTTCCTTCGCGTGTTGAAAAAGTCACACTATCCGAGCGGTCAGGGGCCCCAGTCTTAATGCAAGGAGGTCCGGGCTCGCTTCCCGGCCAGGTTAAACCTGGTGGTCAAGAAAGGAAAAGATAGACGTGGCGGACGTTGCAGTGAGCTGGTGGGTTCTATCGTTTCCGCTTCCCATTCATTCCGTGATCCGTTTTCATCCTGTAGCGAAGGTTCACAAGGACTTGGGTGTCAGCAGGAGTTTCCATCTGAACACATTATTATTAACAATAAGGTTTCACAACACATTAAGATCATTTCAAAAAATATTCTTCATTACAATTTCACTACCTTCTCTTTCCGACCTAGAAGCCAAAGTGGAATAACAAACATTAGTAGATAATGAACTTTATACTATATTCAAGACTAGCTGGTTAGAATGTCTACAATAACTTGATTCTCTAATAATGGCAGAACGTTACACCCCAGGCGAGCAGCTCAGGGCTGGCGAGGCGGGGAGCCTAGGTTTCCGCAGAACCAGGATCCCGAGTCCCCACGAGGGACCACGCAGAGCGACCGAGCGACCGAACAGAGAGGCGGGGCGTGCAGCCGCGAGCGAGTCTGCCGAGAGCCGCTTCCAGCCCTCACGCCTTCACACACTGAACCTCGAGATTACGGATTGTTATAATTTTTATCAAAATATATATAAATCAAAGGTGACTGACTGACTGACATAGTGATCTATCAACGCACAGCCCAAACCACTGGACGGATCGGGATGAAATTTGGCATGCAGGTAGATGTTATGACGTAGGCATCCGCTATGAAAGGATTTTTTTAATTAATTCTACCCCCAAGGGGATAAAATACCACTCACTGACTCACTCATCACGAGATCTCTAAAAATATACACCCGATTGACTTGAAATTTAGCATAGTTACTCATTTTGTGATGTAGACGCTCACTAAGAACGGATTCTGCGGAAATCCGATACCAAGGGGAGTTTCGGGGGCGTAATATATCAAAATTTCCAGTTTTTGGTAGGAAATCACCATGGCAACGGCTGTTGCTTTGTTGATGCTTCATTCGTCTCTATGGCAACGACTATTTCATTGTTAGTGCAGTCCTCATCACCGTTGAAAATTTGGTGGGTACTTTAAATATCAAAAATTGTCCTTTTTTTCAAGTATATATATACAGTAATGTACCTTATGTTACGCAGGATGACATTTTTCGAAAATTAGATCCCATGGGTGGTTAAAACCAGGCAACAGTGGGTACTTTGTCTGCATGAGAACAGGATTTTGCATTGTTCATGCCTTCTGCGTCTCCATGGCAACGGGCATCGCGCGGCAGTGGCGTACCCACAAGGAGGGGCATGTATAATGAGCGGCGCAAGAGTGATCTGCCTGTAGACTGCCGTAGCGAAGTACGGGTACATCAGTTGTACGTTGCGTGCACGAGTCGGGAAACCATCGGTGCTATTCATTTTTTCTCCGGTACATTATACAGCATTGTAATAAATTTTCACTGAATTTTTTTTATTTACCATTACTGTAAATGGGAGATGTGGCTTAATTTTTTCCCATTAATATAGCCGTGCGAAGCCGGGTCGGGCAACTAGATAAATAAAAATGCAAAAGTTTGTTGGTTCAAAATTTTAAATTTCCAAAATTTCTTGACCGATTGCTTTGAGATTTGGACACAACGTTGCATTCGAATGCGAGTATTTTTTTTAATATACCTAAGTCACATCTGTGACAGGCAAAAATACGTATAAAAATATAGTCAAGTAAAACATTGAATCATAACTTTTATTTTTTTAGATATATATCTTAATATATATAAATCTCGTGTCACAATGTTTGTCCTCAATGGACTCCTAAACCACTTAACCGATTTCGATGAAAATTGGCATTTATGTGTAATTTTTTCCAACTTGAGAGATAGGATAGTTTTTATTTCGATTAATGGTCTTAATCTGATAATTTTAGAGTTTTCTAATGTGATGTATGTATGAGTTGGCAGAAAATCACCACGGCAACGGCTGTAGCATTGTTGATGCTTCATTCGTCTCCATGGCAACGACTATTTCATTGTTAGTGTAGTCCTCATCACTCATTAAATACAGACCACCAATTTTTAGATATATACAGGTAAATAACTATACACTGGTATAACAGAGTCGGTCGGGATTTGAAAGTGATTTCTAAAAAGGTCCAGTGAACTCTTTAACAAGTCAACCGATTTCGATGAAAATTGGCATTTATGTGTAATTGTTTCCAACTTGAGAGATAGGGTAGTTTTTATTTCGATTAATAGTCTTAATAATTTATAATTAATAATAAACTGATTATCAATGTTGATTGGTGTTTAAGCCCGGGAAACAGTGGGTACTTCGTTTCCATGACAACGTTGCGTGCTTGAGAGTCGGGAAACCATCGGTGCTATTCGTTTTTTCTTCGGTACATTACAAAGCATTGTATTAAGTTTTTGTCAAAATTAATTAATTTTCATTTTATTTCATTTATTATAACTGTAAATAGGAGATTTGGTCTCATTTTCCCCCCCATAAATACAACCGTGCGAAGCCGGGTCGGGCAGCTAGTAGAGATATAAAGATATATGTGTAGGTATATAGATGAGATAGATATAAAGGAAGATGTAGATATAGAAATATGATATAGAGAAATAGAGATACATATAACTAGATATAGATATAGAGAGATTTAAAGATATACATGGAGCTAAGTAGAGAGAGTTAGAGAGAGATGCTTTTTATGTGTGTACCTACTGCAACCAAATTAAAAAAAATAAAGATTCAGGAATTGCCAGTTACGAATAAAATTATTAAAAGGAACATTTTCATCGCGTAGGTAATTTTATTAACAGTTTTTTATTTAGGAAATTTGTATAGTGTATGACTAAATTATGACTCTCAGTGTTTTAGAGACCATTAAACAAAACCTTTTTTATATTTCTTTCACACTTCCTAGACGTTTTGATTGCTCGGCAGAGCCAACATGTTTGTTAGCACAGTTTTCGTTGGTACGCGGACACATCTTTGTCCACATACTTGGTGCTAGAGGTGGCCGGCCAGGTACTCCTCCGCCAGTTCTGAGGGCGAGTGCGAACTCTCCGTCGTCCCGCATCGGGTACCAGGCACAAGACCGAAAGTCATAAGACCGAGTCTTATGCCTTTCGGTCTTGTGCCTTTCGGTATTGTGCCTTTCGGTCTTGTGCCTTTCGGTCTAGTGCCTTTCGGTCTAGTGCCTGACGCCAGATTTAAGACATGTTCTTAGCGAGAAAAATATTACATTTTTCGGTCTTGTGCCTTTCGGTCTAATGCATTTCGGTCTAGTGCCTCACGTCAGAGTTAATACATATTTCTAGCGAGAAAAATATTCTATTTTTCGGTCTTGTGCCTTTCAGTCATGTGACTTTCGGTCTTGTGACTTTTGGTGTTGTGCCTTTCGGTCTAGTGATTTTCGGTCTACTGCCGCGTCCCCCCCGCATCGAGCTCCAGGCCGCGGTCTCGCCGCGAGAAGAGGGCTGCAGGAGGCGACACGTGGTGGACTCTGCAGCCGGAGTGGGTTCCTGTTCGCTGCGTCTGCGCCGTGACTCGCGCTTCATGTCGTATTCAAGTTCCATTACGGAGGGCGCGTTTCGCGTGCCTCCACGAGGACCCCCTTCGCCCCCGCGGCAGCTACCCAGTCTTAAGGAAGCTCTCTGCTCGTGCGATGTTCCACGCCGCCAACACCGTGCCCAGACCGCGCGGATCAACGATTCCAATAGGAAAACTAAGGTGTCGTTGTGTGTTGTCCAAGGTCTGCAATCTTCTGTGTTAGTCTGTGCTGTGATATATTCTCTGACTGATTCCTTCTACGAAATTCTCTCTTTAACTTTTGACATCGGCTGATTTTGGCTGGTTTTCTGTGTGTTTGCGTATTAATCCTTTTTTTCCCTTATTGAAGTTTCTCTATGACAATACAGTGTAACCAGCAATAACGTATGTCCCGAAAAACCTATACAAAAATCTGCCCCCCCCCCCCTCAATTGCTAGAATCATTGAAAGAACGTAAAATATCACAAAAATTTTATTCGTATAAATTTGGCACATGCCTGGAATTGTATGGGATCTCGAGCGATAGACACTGCCAATCAAACAGTATTATGATTATGAATAAAAATTTCATGAATACAATTATGTGACGTTAGTAAAATCTATTTTTGATAACTGCCCTGAGCAGTGCGAACAAGGATCAGGCACAGCAGGACAAGTGGCGTCTGCAAACAGCATGTTGTCAACAAAACTCCTGTAATTAAGATGAATATTGTACATAAATCTGAAGAAACTTGAAGAAATGCGGTTCAAAAGACAGAGAGTATATTCAAAGTTTCCTTTTTAAAATATATAACGTTTTCCATATTTCTTATGGCTAAACGATTATGAAAGTAACTACATAAACGCTACACAATGCGTTCTTCACAGTGAAAACATGAAAGTAATATAGTTATTTGTGCGTTATACATAACTTTTGTGTTGTAATTTAGACTGAAATACTGAATAGTCACGCGAATGTTTCTACTACCGAAGCTCGATTTTTCGAGATTATTTCCGAGTAGAAATTTTTTTTTGTAGAGAGATACTTCATCTTTTTGGTTTCAAACGCTTGTAATAATATTGGCTTTACATTAATTGGATTCGTTTGATTAAAAGCACGCATTTTACCCTGTATGCAATGTGAGCATATCCATATAAAACATATGCAGAATTTTAATAGTTTGTAAAGTTCTGAGCACGGTTCATAAGTATTATGTTTGGCTTCAAATAAAAAAAAGTGTATCTTTAGTGAATTCTATGGTTAATTAAAATTTTACATTAATAAAAGTAACTTTCTAGCATTTTATGTCATCTGTAAAAGTCTCGTTATATTGCATATTTTTATAAATAAAATATAGTGTTTTAACAATTTTTCACAATGATAAAACATTCACATCACTTATGCGTTTCTTTTTTCCAAGCCAGTTCACCTACGAAATAACAAAATTGATTGGCTTTGCAGAAAAAAAATATTAACTATTCATGTAAGACATAACTGTTAATTTTGTGCTCTGATTCAAGGCCACAAATTACGTGGGTGTCAATGAAAAACTGTACTCTCTGTGTAGGTAAGTTCTTCTCAGGCTATATTAGCTCGTGAGCGAAAATGATTGCGCTCTGATTATTACAGATCATCACATATAATAATGGATTAGAATAAAAAAAGAGGATTAAAACCTATTATCAGATAAGGAATTCATTTAGCTAGACAGCGTGGAAAAGTGTATGTTTTACAAAAGAAAAATTGTAAACTAGTTACAAGATATTTAATGGTTACACTACAAGTAAAAACTATACATTTTCTAAGACAAAGCTGTTAAACATACAAAATTTGTGCACTTAATAAGTATTTATTATTATTTAGAATACTTAAAAAATAATTGATCAGATGAACTAATTGTTCTATATATTTTACAGGAATGAAGTCTCCTAGTTAAATATTAATTTTCATATATTTAAAAGAATTTATATTTTGGTAACTAGTGTCTAAAGATATAAATTTTATCATAATAATAAAAACATTTTATAGTGCGCTCACCAGCACCATAACTAAAAGATACTAAGAAAAACAAATCATAGCATATTTGACTAGCCAAAGTCATCAGTAGATACAGACAAGTGCGTAGAACAAAGCGGCATAGGGCCGCAGCAAGCAGCAAGCATGCAGGAAGCTGCTGGAAGCTGCAGGAAGCTGCAGGAAACTACAGGAAGCTGAGAGGCTTGGAGTGTTGAAAACGGGAACCAGGTAGCTCGTATTGGAGCATTAACTCACCAATTTCATTACGTTTGCAGGCATTCACCAATGCACGGATCTGAGCTGCAGGATGGTGAAACCAACTAACCGGAATCCATTCACGCTATCTCAGTGGCAGTAATATTTTAGTTTGAGAAGCTGTGAAACACGATGTCTAGCCACCAGGAACAAAAAAAAAACAGTTATTCGTGCAGGAACTCATGAAATCAATGCAGCATGGAAACTTGCAGGTAAGTGGACCCAAACATCAGGTATGTATATGTGCATGAACTCACCAAGCAGAACACTAGGGAAAGTAGTCATTAACTTGGAGAGCAATTATCGTGGGAACGTACAGGCAAGTGAGATCAACCATCACGTACCTGTACATCAACTTACCAACCTGAACATTAGGGCAGATACTCACCAGTTTGGAGAGCAATGCACCCGGGAACTCGCAGGCAAGTGGTCCCGGCCATGAACACTACGGCAGGCACTCACCAGTTTGGAGAGCAATGCACCCGGGAACTCGCAGGCAAGTGGTCCCGACCATGAACACCAGGGCAGGCACTCACCAGTTTGGAGAGCAATGCACCCGGGAACTCGCAGGCAAGTGGTCCCGGCCATGAACACTAGGGCAGGCACTCACCAGTTTGGAGAGCAATGCACCCGGGAACTCGCAGGCAAGTGGTCCCGACCATGAACACCAGGGCAGGCACTCACCAGTTTGGAGAGCAATGCACCCGGGAACTCGCAGGCAAGTGGTCCCGGCCATGAACACCAGAGCAGGCACTCACCAGTTTGGAGAGCAATGCACCCGGGAACTCACAGGCAAGTGGTCCCGACCATGAACACCAGGGCAGGCACTCACCAGTTTGGAAAGCAATGCACCCAGTAACTCGCAGGCAAGTGGTCCCGACCATGAACACCAGGGCAGGCACTCACCAGTTTGGAGAGCAATTCACCCGGGAACTCGCAGGCAAGTTTTCCCGGCCATGAACACTAGGGCAGGCACTCACCAGTTTGGAGAGCAATGCACACGGGAACTCGCAGGCAAGTGGTCCCGGCCATGAACACCAGAGCAGGCACTCACCAGTTTGGAGAGCAATGCACCCAGTAACTCGCAGGCAAGTGGTCCCGACCATGAACACCAGGGCAGGCACTCACCAGTTTGGAGAGCAATTCACCCGGGAACTCGCAGGCAAGTTTTCCCGGCCATGAACACTAGGGCAGGCACTCACCAGTTTGGAGAGCAATGCACCCGGGAACTAGCAGGCAAGTGGTCCCGACCATGAACACTAGGGCAGGCACTCACCAGTTTGGAGAGCAATGCACCCAGTAACTCGCAGGCAAGTGGTCCCGACCATGAACACCAGGGCAGGCACTCACCAGTTTGGAGAGCAATTCACCCGGGAACTCGCAGGCAAGTTTTCCCGGCCATGAACACTAGGGCAGGCACTCACCTGTTTGGAGAGCAATGCACCCGGGAACTAGCAGGCAAGTGGTCCCGACCATGAACACTAGGGCAGGCACTCACCAGTTTGGAGAGCAATGCACCCGGGAACTAGCAGGCAAGTGGTCCCGACCATGAACACCAGGGCAGGCACTCGCCAGTTTGGAGAGCAATGCACCCGGGAACTAGCAGGCAAGTGGTCCCGACCATGAACACTAGGGCAGGCACTCACCAGTTTGGAGAGCAATGCACCCGGGAACTAGCAGGCAAGTGGTCCCGACCATGAACACCAGGGCAGGCACTCGCCAGTTTGGAGAGCAATGCACCCGGGAACTAGCAGGCAAGTGGTCCCGACCATGAACACTAGGGCAGGCACTCACCAGTTTGGAGAGCAATGCACCCGGGAACTAGCAGGCAAGTGGTCCCGACCATGAACACTAGGGCAGGCACTCACCAGTTTGGAGAGCAATGCACCCGGGAACTAGCAGGCAAGTGGTCCCGACCATGAACACCAGGGCAGGCACTCGCCAGTTTGGAGAGCAATGCACCCGGGAACTAGCAGGCAAGTGGTCCCGACCATGAACACCAGGGCAGGCACTCACCAGTTTGGAGAGCAATTCACCCGGGAACTCGCAGGCAAGTGGTCCCGACCATGAACACTAGGGCAGGCACTCACCAGTTTGGAGAGCAATGCACCCGGGAACTAGCAGGCAAGTGGTCCCGACCATGAACACCAGGGCAGGCACTCGCCAGTTTGGAGAGCAATGCACCCGGGAACTAGCAGGCAAGTGGTCCCGACCATGAACACCAGGGCAGGCACTCACCAGTTTGGAGAGCAATGCACCCAGTAACTCGCAGGCAAGTGGTCCCGACCATGAACACTAGGGCAGGCACTCACCAGTTTGGAGAGCAATGCACCCGGGAACTAGCAGGCAAGTGGTCCCGACCATGAACACCAGGGCAGGCACTCGCAGTTTGGAGAGCAATGCACCCGGGAACTAGCAGGCAAGTGGTCCCGACCATGAACACCAGGGCAGGCACTCGCCAGTTTGGAGAGCAATGCGCACGGGAACTCGCAGGGAAGCGGACGGAGCGCGGTGACAGGTACTCACCCGTGCGGGAAGCTGAGCGGCACGGAGTGCACCACTCGCAGCGGCTCCTTCATCATGTGGCTGAGGTTGAAGCCGATCACCAGCTCCTTCTTGCGCAGCGACCTGCGGCGCGCGTGCGTCGTGAACACGCGCCGCAGCTTGCCCTCGGGCGGCGTCTCGCGGTCCGCCTCGGCGGCTCCCAGCGCCGTCAGGTCCAGCGAGGACCCCGACTTGCACAGCGCCGTCTGCAGCATGGTCGTCTTCGTGGCCAGCCACGACTTGGGCACGCACACCTCCAGCGACTTGCGGGACATGGTCGTGGCTGCGACCTCGACTCACTGCGGCCACTCGGGGGAACAACTGTTCACATCCACCACTTCTCCTTCTTCTGCTCTGCCACCAGGGTGACTTCCAATTTGCGATTCAACATCATTTCGCAATTATAATGTACTGCCTAAACAGCTCAGCCAACCCACGAATGGACGTGCCCTCGATCACACCTTCAGGAACCTCCACTCCATGTAACGTAAGTCTTGAGGCATCCCGTAGGTCTTACAAGCTTGCAAGCACCCGACGTCACCAGTTGTTCCATCGCCTGGATATGTTGGCAGTTGTTTTAAATGACGTAGGGAGTTCCTTTATCTTAGGGTTTCGATGCTATTCCAAAAAAAAAATTGATATACCACCTCGAAGCCGTTCCTAAAGAAGCCCTCGGTTTCTGACGTGGGTTCTTTGTAAATGTTTACCTACAAATTTACCACTTTCACATTACACTCACTTCGTTTACTTGTTACTGATTTCCATATTTTAGAAATATAGATCAATACATTTAACACTATAAGAAACTAATTATATTAAACCAATAAGAACTCTACTTAAACGATACAATTTGTAAGTAAATTAATGTTAAATAATGTTTAAAAAAATTGTACATATAGGTGTATTTTCAAGAAATGCATCCAAAAATTAGCAGCTTATAAATATTACTGTATGCTGAGAGAATCAATGAAAAATATAATGCGAATTTTTGATAGCTTTTCTTAAGAAGGATAAAAAATGTTTTTAAGAAATAAAGTCTAAATACTTTGTTAATCCCCCTAGAATTGTTTTTACTTTACAAACACAAAATTTTTCTTTATTACCAAGCGTGTGGTATTTTAACAGAGGAAATTTAAAATTTGATTATTTTATCTCCTTTCATTGTACCGTTGCTTTTATCTGTGAAGTACTAATGATAAAGTTCCTCGGTTTTCTATTTTCCAGTTGGCTTCTTTTCTTGAAATTCTGGACAGTACGAGTGATAATATTTCGATCCATTGTTTATTTATTCTCTTCATTTTCTATAGCAGGAAAATAAACCTGTAAAAAGTTTTAACAGCATTAAAAAATTATTAATGCGTCTCTGCCATATTACAGAGATCCTACAAAACAAGCAGGGGGAAATTTTAAAAACAAGTGTAATATTATAGCTTATTCATGGTACTGTTTAGTTGCAAACTGCAAGTTGCAAACCAATATTTTAGTAACGTTAAATTGGTGTCATAGAAAACACTTAGTAATGTCAATGCATTATTTGGCTGTTGTGGTTCAAACATTTCAAAATTATCTATGTCTGATAATTCCTTCATTATTCACATAAATTACCATTAACGAGCTACAAAACCAAAAAATCCATGCATCATTCTATTTCTTTTTGAACAAGAAAAGACAATTTCAAAACACAACAGAAAAAATATAATTACTAGAAAGGTGCTGTAGTAATAACAAAAATCAGTTAATTAATAAGTATAAAAGTATTAGAAACTCAAGCATGCAATAAAGACATGAAGAGCCAGTTATATTGATGATTTTACTTGAAACGCCAATAGGAGATAAGATACTACTCCACGACTTTACTATTAAAAGCATTTTAACCTGAGTTACAGGTACGCAAGAGTATTTTTGTACTTGCAAAGGCACAGTTTTACAAACCATTTTGCGCGTGGTTGGCCTAGTACAATTAATGATATATTTTATGGATAACATTATATAATACCAAAAAAATATATTTTTTAAAGTGTAAATATCAGACCAGTAGTGCTTCAAAAATTAAAAATAAATTTTCAGAACTATTTGCTTTTGTGAAACTACAAATTTAATATCACATTATCTTGGTAAATTAATTGAGAATTTTCTATCAGTGCAAAACGTCTTATACTATTTCTTAGGTCTACAAAATAATTGCATATACAATCTTCAAAATAAAATAGCATTGCCATATTAATTTCAAAAGCTACCTTAAAATTGACCCAATATTCCACATATTTTATACTAAGACGTAGTTTCATTCTGCTCGTAACTAAAACTGCTTTATTGCAATGAAAATTTTCGCTTACCAGAAACTATAACAAAAATACGTACAAGCGACGCAAGTACACTAGATATCTAATTTCAAAGTAATATTGCAACAAAAATTTTACTTTTTACCATCGTACGATTCACAAAATAATTTAAACTGCAGGCCAAATGATTCACTCTTGGTATGGTTATTGTATTTTGTTTGTCAAATATGTTTTTATATCTATGTCAGCAAAGGTAGTTAACCTAAAATATATCGACATACAGCAGACATTAAGATGAAATTATTTTTTTATTAATTATCATTTAAACGCTAACTAATTTTTATAATTTTAAAAAGAATATTCACTAACGCCAATGATCTTGAAGATAAAATATACTCCGTTCAATATATTTATAACATAATAATTCCTTTTATGTTCAAATAACATGACATGTTTTAAAGTTATCAATTTTTTACTACACATATTAAAATTTATTTGGTGTAAAATTTAAAAATAATAAAAAATGATGGTATAATGTATATATTTCCGGAAAGGAAAATACGTGCCAAAATTTAGTGTAAAAAATTCCAAGAAATATTTGTTTCCTATATATATTTGTTTTAGCAAAGCAGGTTATTTTTTATGTAATGGATAATTTCTGCCAATAGTTAAATAACAATTTTACCAAAAATCGTTCCTGCCACTGGTGCCATTTACGCAACAAAAAACAAACTGGAGAATAAGTAACGAAATACGGGACAGGGCTTATGAGAAAGCTTATTTACGTAACGAAAATTCAATCCGGTAACAACAGGTACTATTCATCTCACTGCTGCGGGCATGCCAACCAACTTTCCAAAATATGTATTACCGCCCTCCCACCCTCCCGCCGGGGGAGGGGGGGGGGGGAGAAGCACCGGGAAGTATGGTGTTTCCACGGAAACCAAACCTCGCGTCTCGGTGTGGCGCGCGGCTGAGACGCCTCCCCCAGGGGCGCCAAACTCGCGGTGTGAAATGAAGGGTGGCGTCATGTGGCGGCATCGACCTGCGGCTCGCTACTGGGGTCACGTGTAGCAGAGGAGCTGAGGACTGATCGAGTCGGTGGGCCCGTTGAAAAATGGTGAACAACAAATACTTAGCTTTAAAGTACACGTAATATTTATTAAATATTTAATTTATATATTGTGCAACCGAAAATAATTTTTGATATGTATGAAATCATAAAATATTTTGACAAAAAAATGTATTAATGAAGAAATTCTTGAAAATTACATTGCGTGTTTATTGTCTCTGGTCATTCAATAATCTTCCTTGCTGTGGATTCGATTCAATATACACCAGAATGGCAACCATATTGGCAGTGCGATTCGTATGAAGGTGCTCAATTGAATAGAGTTTGCAACAAAATTAGTATGCTACGATTCAAATATGTTTTAACATATATTCGCGATCAATTTAATCCTTTCATTAGCTCTGGAAATTGACACAAGAGTGGTTGGTAGATTCATATTTGTAAGTCGAGGCCAACAATTTGGGATATATTAAACATATATATGCAGCAAAATCGTGGCAAAATAAGCCACTGCTCGCAACTTTATCACTAAAAAATGCTCGTTATATACGACGCTATGTCCCACGCATAAATCTTTGCGCCAATAAATCGACAGCAATGCTAGGAGAAACAGGTAAGCAAAGATAAATGAAAATGTTACACTGTAAGCGCATAAAAACACGTGTCATACAGCGTTGCAGAGTCAGTCAGTGAGTCAGTGATGAGCGTATTTTTATTATATATACAGCAACACAAATTAAGGTGAATATGGAAAAAAAAATACGTTTTTTTCATTTAAATAATTATTTTGAACATACGCCATTGCTAGTTTTCAATTAATGTTATAGAGAAAACTCAAAGAATGACCAAATACAAGATAAATACACAAACACAGAAAACAAACATAAATCAGCTGATGCCAAATGTTAAATAAAAAGACGGCACAGATATGTCCATGGAAGGAATAAGTCACAAAAATATCACGTTAAAGAAGAACATGGTGGACTAATAACGACGAGACAGTTAAAAAAAGTAAAACAGACAAACTAAAACTTCGGACAACACCGAGACCGACAGAGGAAACCAACGAAGATAATAAACCGATAACCTGGACAACACACGGACAGTAAAACGACGCACATGCAAACCCACAGATAAAAAAAAAGCGCGCGTAACTCAGTACACGTGATAGAAGTTAAACTTCTTTGACAATTCAAACCTCGACTCATAAGTGTATCATAAGGAGTAAAATGTCAGAGAGAGAGAGAGAGAGAGAGAGAGAGAGAGAGAGAGGGAAAGAAAGAGAGAAAGCAGATAATTTCCAAAAAATAACACAGCGCGGGGGATTTTTGGCTATCATTTCTTTTTAAGTATTTAAGAATCCTAAACTGTTTGTATTTTTAATAAATTTGATTTAAATAGTTATATGAAAAATAATATTAATCATTTAAAAATAATTGCTCAGGATAAAATAACTATTCATCTATAAATAATGATTAATTAAAAATCCATATTACTCACTGTTAAAATAAACCATAAAGAAAAACTGTGCATGTTACTGTTTCTAATTAAGTTAAGGGGAGTGGGTGGAAATGACGCTGGTATGGCTAGCCTTAGCCTCTCATAATTGCTGCTCAAACACCTCCAAGTTTCAATGAATTGGCGTATCCATTTCCCTATGGCTCCGGGGAGATCGTGTTGGTAGTGATCCAGCCCTCACGGGAATAGTTGCCGTAAAGTCCACCATGTTAACAAACCATTGCAGCATTGCTGAATGACTGTCAGATCACTGTCTGTGCTGTGATAATTGTTTGACTGATTCCTTTCATGGAATTCTCTGTGCTGACTTTACACTTCATATTTTACATCAGCTGGTTAAGGCTTGTTTTCTGTGTGTTTATGTTTTCATTTATTGGATCATTCTTCGGGATTTTTTCTGTATGACCTACAGTCAAAAATGGGAATTGGCGTATATCCAACATATTTATTTGAATCAATCTTCCCCATTTAAAGAATCATTCAATGAACGTACTTTATTCCATGCCACCCTGCGCTAACGGTGTACTCTAGATACGATATTCGTTTCTTGTTTACTAGCTGATGTACTCGTGCTATGACAGTCTACAGGGAACACTCTCGCACCGCTCGTTACACATGCCCCTCCTCGGAGTACGCCACTGCCGCGCCTCCAGTGAAGGGGAAAAAAATTATAATTTGCAAAATTCAGCTTATGAAACAAATAAAAATTGTTATAACTTAGATTTACGCAAATAATTATAGGTAAACCAATGGCATTATCTTGAAATACCAAAATATTATGTTAAAAAGTGTAAAGCTCTTATTATTAAAAATGAAGAACAAACCCAAAAAACAAAGCATAAGTATTAAAGTGCAATTTATTTTTCTCCGAACTTTAATCGAAACTGCATTGTAATCGGCCACACAACATTGTAGTAAAAAAATATATATTATGGATAAGAGAAATTATGCTGCAAATTAAATTTCACAAATGTAAATAATGTTGCCAACCTGCAAAGAATTTTCAATGTCAGAACTTCTAATTCATTTGTTTAACTGTGTTTATGTTATCCGCAAGTTATAATGAGACGGTGAAAATTGATAAAACAACTTCCAGGAATCCTACAGTTGTCTGACTCTCTGCTTTATTCGTTGCTCCCCACCTCCCCCAAACCTCTTTTCACCATCGAGTGCCCCACTTCTGAACACTGCTCCATTCGTTACGCTCTGAATAGCCATCGCCTACGCTGTTAGAAATCACAGTACATTAACGGACTTTATAACGAATAATTTAACTCAAACAAACGAAGAATTCTTCGTAATTACAAAGGACTGGAATTTTTGTAGAAACTACGCACCGTTCCGACTTCCGAGTTGCACGTTTCTTTTTAAGCAAAGGTGAACACGAAACTTGGACAAAAAGAAGAATTGTTATTACTAAAGACGTAACCAGTCATTTTTAATGGTTTGTTAATGTAGTACTAAAATTCTTTTGGATTCGTGTTCAAAGCAAGGGGAGCTCTGTGTCCGTAATTTCACGAAGATCCCTGCATGATTTGCGAACCAGCGTCCTTCGTAAATTGAAAGTGAAATGTTTTCACAGGATGAAGAAGTTTCGCTTGGAAGACGACGCCCGGCGGTGGACGGGAGGAGCAGGCCTTGTTCTCGCTCCGGCGCGACGTGACGACGTGAGGACGGGGAGAGTGCGGGATCTTCCCGCGCGGAGGAGCGGAGGCAGGCCGAGTGCTCGCTGAGTGCCGGCCGGCAGAGGAGCGCCGCAAACGAGGCGGAGCGAGCGGTGTTATCGCCGCAAGGGGAAGTCCCCGGGAGGTGGCCTTCCCGCCGAGAGAGTGGTGGCGGGGCCCGCCCGCACGCACACACCACCCGGCCCGGACCAATCAAACACCTATCTTCCCCTTCAAGAATCCAGCTCTTCTCAGGTCGCAAGAGCAAGCTTCGTCACACGACTTTATATTCTGGGCGAAAGAACAAATAGATGTTCAGCTGCTTATGAAATAACAAAAATATTTCGTATATAGTATAATACTTTTTTTTTTTTCAGAAACAAAAAATAAAAAAGGAACGGCTTACATCTCCGTTTAGTTAGCTGAACAAAATTAGTCATTACAAATAATTTTTCAGCTATTATTTTTTTTTTTTAAATAATACGGTTGTCTAAAACTAATAGTTAAGGAAAATTATAAAGGAGCTAAAGCCGAAGAAAGCACCTGGACTGGATAATGTAACTGTAGAAATGCTCTGGAGAGTATATACTAGAATGGAAGATGTATTGTTGAAAATGTATAATAGGGCCTTGCTCCAAGAAGTTTTCCCCAGTGCCTGGAAAAAGGGTTTATTGAAAGTTATATACAAAGGATATGGGAAGGACCCTTCGCTGGTTAAATCTTACAGGCCTCTTACTATGTTACCCATTTTGGGTAAAATATATGAGCGCCTAATAAGTAAAAGACTACATGCTTACTTGGAGAAAGTTCATGGTTTACATAATCGCCAATATGGATTTCGCAGAGGCAAAAGTACAGAGCTGGCTCTGATGGATGTGCTTTCTACAGTTGAATCAAGTTCTTATGAATATATAATGGGAATAACAATCGACATATCTGGGGCCTTCGACAATGCTTGGTGGCCCCAGATTATGTTTCGATTGAAGCAACTGAGGTGTCCCTCAAACATTTATAAAGTGATACTTGATTTCTTATGTGATAGAGAATGTACATGTCAACAGGGACACGTAGTATATAATAAGACATTAACCAAAGGCTGTCCTCAAGGCTCAGTCCTTGGTCCACTTCTTTGGAATGTGCTATTTGATCCACTTCTTAGAGAAGAGTTACCAGAAGATTGTGTCATATACGGCTACGCCGATGATGGATTTTTATTAATCCCTGCTAATTCAAGATTCATGTTAGAAAAGAAGTCTGAAGAGGCTTTAGGTATTGTTCACCAATGGGCAACTGCTTCTAAACTAAAGATTGCTCCAGAAAAAATGGAAGGTATTTTACTCAAGGGTAAACTTAGTGTTAATAGACCTCCCACAGTTCGCTACGAGGGACGTGTTGTAAGAATTAAACAACTTGTTAAATATTTGGGAGTACAGATTGGGACTGGATTCCGATTCCACGAGCATATCAAGTACATAACGAAGAAATCTGCAATATTATTCCACCGATTACGATCTACTACACCTGTTAATTGGGGCTTAAACTATAAGACCCTAGAGATTATTTATAAAGGAGTTTATGTGAGTATTTTAACATATGCAGCTGGTGCTTGGAGTCGCATTGCTTGTCAAGTTCATCCTCGAAGAACTTTATTATCCAGCCAACGAAATGTACTTATTGCTATAACTAAATCTTATAGAACAATTTCAACAGATGCACTCCTAGTTATAGCCGGACTCATACCCATTGACCTAGTTATATATGAACGTGGGCAAGTATCCCAGTTAAATAGGGATAGGAAGATCTCTGTGGCAGAGAAGAAGGAACTTCGGCGGAATGTTATATCAAGATGGCAGGAAGCTTGGGACTCCTCAACAACAGGAAGACATACGTACAATATTATACCTGACATTAACGCAAGACTTAAATGTCGGTGGATCACACCGGACTATTATGTATCGCAATTTCTCAGTGGCCACGGAAATTTTAAATCAAAACTCTATTCACTTGGATTAGTACAGTCACCTCTTTGTCAGATTTGTGAAGTAGAAGATACAGTACTGCATGTTTTAAATCAATGTAAGAAGACAGAAGATATCAGAGAAAACTATACTCAAGAATTACTGACACTAGGATATGACTTTCAAGATCTTCGAAGTCTTATCCATAATAAGAATTCTTTTGAAATTTGGAGAAACCTAGTAACAGAAATGGGGAAACGGTTAGAAGAATTTGACCGGTGGTATGCATCTGTGGAAACGGACAGCGATGAAGATTGACTGTAAGAAAATTTTAGAGGAATTTCTCTCCAGTTGATTTATGTGATAAACATTATGAAGATAAACTCTAAATATAGATGAAGAAAACTTAGTTCTGGTTATGGAATATAATTAAGGTTTGAAGCAAGAAGGAAAATTTGTTCACTTTCAAGATGTGATAAAGATAATAGTCTAAAACCCATTTTAGGTGAAGAAAATATTTATTATAATTTTTGGTGATGGTATATGTTCAGAAGATTCTGAAGAAAGAAGAAAACTTTTGTTTAATATTATTTATTATGTTTACTTTAACATTTATTTGGATAGAGGAAATTAATCTTACATGAAGATATATATATGCATATAACATTAACTATGGGGACAAGTCAATATAATCTCTTACTAACCCCGATAAACCTTTTGAAAATAAGTTAATATAAAGATTATATGATTTGAAGATAAAATATTACTAGATTGATAAATCTCCTATTATACCCTAACAGGGATTACATATAGGAATGAAGCAATAGAAATAATGCCTTTATTATTTATTGGAGAAATCTGTCTAAAACTAATTTTTAACCTGTTTTGAATTAACGCTTGTTACACTAAGCATCTGCCTTCAGCTCAATACATTGATAGTTATTAGATACTGGAAACAATTTTTGACTCAATGACATCAAGGATGGGTCCAAAAATCTACGCATACTCAGACAAATGTCACACCTCTCATAGGCTTCTTTCTGTGAGACATCCGTGTGAATTGATACAGCTTTGATTGAGAGAAGTATAGAATAGGACATACTGGGACAGGCTTCAGGCTGTGGTAATTGGTGCTGACCGAGTTCTGACGTCACGTCCATCTCTGACATCACGACGGCACATCTTGGACAACCTTTACCTTGACTCGGCAGCCAAATTTTATCCGCCATATTGGATCCGCAATCTTTAAATCGAGCGCCCCACTCACTTATGATAAAATTTTCGTCACGGCCGCCATATTAATATTTCTGTTCCGCTGGAGGCCGCCATCTTGGATACCGTCGACTTTGTATCTGCTGTTTTTTCCTAGAGAGCGCCAGCATCGCTCTGTCTCATCACATAAGGACGATGTTCCATTACCTACCAGAGCTACTATGGTCCTTATCAGCATATTAAATTTATTTTTTTATGCAAAATACATTGGAAGCGCTGTGATCCGAACCATCGCAGCTGTGATCTCTAGGTTGTAAAACATACGCCTTTAACCGCACGGTCATCGAGACATTTACCAGACTGAGAATTAAATAAGGTTTATATATAAATAACATGCATATTCAGACTTGTAAATAAAAAAATTAATAAAAAATTGAAAACATTTTAAAAAACTGGCTTAACTATATTTGCTCAGCAATGAGAAGTTAATAAGATATCAGAAACTATTTTTCTATTTTTAATGTTTTTAAATTTTTTATTAATTTTTTCTCTAAATTTACGATATCAAAGAAAACGTGTGGTGATTTTCTCCGTGTGCTTTCGATTATTCTTGCCAATATTATTATGGTTTTCTTCGCGTGCTCCTGATTATTCTTGTCAATATTTTGATCGTTTTCTTCAAGTGCTTATGATTATTCCTGGCTAGACATCTGATGGTTTTCTCCGAGTGCTTGTGATTATTTGTGAGATATCGATCTCTGCATGAAGGATTTTTTTACTTAATGAGTCATGTCATCTTATTCTATGTTGAAATTAAATTTTAATTTTCTGCTACTAAATCAGAACTGACAATATTTTTATCAGGTAGATTTAAAAAAAAATACTTAGTCCAAAAATATTTGTGACCAGACAGATGACAAACACTATCACAAAGGACGAACTTCATTGTCCTTGGTGTCTAGCGAAGACTGCCTTCTTTTGCGATTGTTAGTGAGCATCCCGCATCCCACATAACATAAATAATATTTACCTGCAAGAAAAATGTAGCGTCATCTGTTGTTGACAAGCAGAAATACTTACAAGTTGCTTTGCATATGATAACTTAACTCTCGTTGATGAAATATTAAAAAAATTCTATTTAAGTAATGGTTCCAATTCGAAAACTGTCAGTGTGCATCTAATATTAGTCACAAAAACTACCATAGATCAAGGCTTGTTATCTGCAACTGAATCGGAAGGAAGCCGCTGTAGATACTGTGGCAAGGATTTTTTCATGAGAAGGAATGCTAGACGTCATGAAAAGAATGATTGTGTTAAAAACCAACTACCCAAAAGTTAAGTTGTAATCGGTGTAACAGGTTGTTAACACGAATTAGCATAAAAAGACATGGTAGAACATGTAGAGCCAAGGCCGCTTATGTATAAAGGTCAACGATAAAGATACTACACAAAGGAAACGTGTGCTGGTTGATGTAAATAATTTTCCTTGTCCTGAGCGTGATGGTATTAGCTCACCCGATCGTGACGAAGAACATAAATTGAAGGATGCTGATGGCTTCGGGAAGACTGTAACTAATGGAAGTATCAACACCGTGAAAAGTGAGAATACATTCAAGCCCATATTTAGTAGACCCTCCATACTTTGGAATAATGATGGAGTCCTAAAAAGGAAGATTTTAGACGATAAAGAAGCTCCAAAATCAACGATTTCGAGTTCTTACAGTAATTCGGGAGAAGACGATGCCTTCTACGGTGATGTCGATAGTGACTCTGAAGCCGGCGACGTGATCGAAGATTGTGCTGAAGCACCTAAAGCTGACAAGATCGAAGACTGTGATTGTGTCGTGAGACCAAAACAATGGATACGACATAATAAAATTAATTATTCTGATCAAGCTTGTGATTATAACTGGCTCGATGATGAAAGTGACCTTGTTGTTGGTGTTAAAACGGAAGACACGTACAAAACGTGCAAAGAAAATGAACGTAGCATAATATATTAATTACACATCGTGGAAAGATCCAAACATATTGGTTGACCGGCTAAGACTTCTACATGCCTCTCTTTGTGTAGGAAACTATTCGTACATCAAAGAAATATCCTTCATACTCAAAGAACTGAAAGAGGCTGGCTACATATAATAATGTCTTGTTTCACCTGCATTTGTATAAAGTTGAGAAATAAAATAAATAATTTAAATAACAAAAATATAATGTTTTATTTATCGTATTCTGATTTCCAACTAAGCCTGTGTTTCTGGTACTGTGTGTGTGTTCTTTCCTTGTCTACTGTGTGTACTGTGTGTTCATTCCGTTTCCTGTGTGTACTCTATGTCCATTCCGTTTCCTGTGTGTACTCTATGTCCATTTCGTTCCCTGTGTGTACTGTGTGTTCATTCCGTTTCCTGTGTGTACTGTGTTTTCATTACGTTTCCTGTGTGTACTGTGTGTCCATTCCGTTTCCTGTGTGTACTGTTTGTTCATTCCGTTTCCTGTGTGTTCTGTGTTTTCATTCCGTTTCCTGTGTGTACTGTGTGCACTGTATGTTCAGTGCGATCTTTTGTCGAATGTGTGACGTTTCGTTAAATGCACGTATTCAATGCTGTAGTATCTCTGAATTTTTACTAGTCCAAAAACTATATTGTCTTGATAAATCATTATTCAGGAATTCTTGGTTTTCTTGTAAGCGTAAAATATGTTATGTGTGTTTAATTGAATAATTAGCTGACATCGAAGAAGGTAATGATGTTCGAATAAGACTGGTCTATATGTCTGACATTGTTCATGACCCGGTTTCGCGGTCCGAAGACACTGGCTTTGTACGTGAATGTTTTAGAGGTTATTCTAAGTATTGAAAAACTAGACTTTCATGATAGGCATAGCGCACCGTATTTATTTAGTTGGTCAGGCATATTGTCTTGAGTTGTTTTTCGTATAGTGAATGATTAATAAACTCTGCGAAAGGTAATCGAAACCAAAATTATAAAATTTATTAAAATTTTGTTACACCTGTCACTGATCAAGAATTTAACCGAAGACAGGAATCAATCGATTCAATAAGTAAAGTAATGAGTTATTTCTTCGGTGTATTTTTCAATTAGTCCCGAATTTATAAGTCAATAAATACAAATATCCAAAATGGCGGTCGTAATGGCTTATAGGAGGATGGTAGTAGATGATTTTAAGCCAATTTTTAGGATTCTGAACATGATTTAATGAAATTATTAATTTTTTATGTAAAATTAATTTTTTTTATCGTTCAGGGATCGAATTAAGGACAGGAATCGATCGCATATATCAGTTTATTGATTATAAATTTTTTTCATTATTTTTTTTTAATTTTTGCCGAATCTCTAGCATTAAAATTATGAATTTCCATGATGGCACACAAATGACAATATGGCGGGTGCCATAATAATAATAATAATAATAATAATAATAATAAATGATATCTGTGCTCTAGCACGTAAGAATTAAACTAACAAGGCATCAGCGCACTCTAGGAGTCGAAAACTAAATGGTGGCCTCCAGCAGACGTAAACAAGATGGCAAAAATGTCATCATACCAGCTGATGATATATACCTTGGTATTGGTGGTGGCAGGTCAGTCTGAGGGCGGGTTGTGCGGGAAAAAAAATATATCAACTTAATTTTTTTTTATTTTTGGCTCTTACCGGGTTCGAACCAAAGACATAAGTGCGTTTTTAAATAATTTTTATTAAATTTTAATTGGTTAAAATTTTTATGCATTAATTTTTTTTCATTTAAATCGAATAATAAATAAAGATTTTCAAGATGGCGACCCTAACGAAAATTGCAACGTACTAGAATCCAATATGGTAGCCATAACGAAAAGTGTAACTATGACGTCATAGTCATCCAAGTTGACAGACATAACGAATCAAGCAATGTTTCTGGAATCCAAGATGGTATCTGAAACGTAAATTGCAACGGTGACTACATAATTGAAAACGACGGGTGTGGCGTAAAACATTCTTTTTAGGTACTTTTTATTTAGAATTTTTTTAAATATATTAGTAAATTACTGGTTGTCTCTCGCCAACAATCGAACCGAGGACTTAAAACGATTAAGTAATTAAACATTTGTAGTATGCAATTTTTTAAACATTTTTTTCTTTGGAATTTTTCCCGATTTCCTAGCATTAAAAATACGGATTTTCAAAATGGCGGCCGTAATGCAACAGTTGTGACTTAATAGAAGATGGAGGTTCTGTCTTGAACATGAGGTGCTATTATTACTGAAAATTTAAAAAAAAAATTACAAGAATATGCATGTTATTTTTATATATAGCCTACCTTATTTAATTCTCAGTCTGGTAAATGTTTCGATGGCCATGCGGTTAAAGGCGTATGTTTTCCAACCTAGAGATCACAGCTGCGATGGTTCGGATCACAGAGCTTCCAATGTATTTCGCATAAAAAATTAAAATTAATATGCCGATAAGGACCATAATATCTCTGGTAGGTAATGGAACATCGTCCTTATGTGATGAGACAGAGCCATGCTAGCGCTCTCTAGGAACAAACAGCAGAAACAAAGTCGACGGTATTTAAGATGGCGGCCATCAGCGGAACAGAAAAAATCAATATGGTGGCCGTGACGAAAATTTTATCATAAGTGAGTGGGGCGCTCGATTTAAAGATGGTGGATCCAATATGGCGGATAAAATATGGCTGCCTAAGTCAAGGTCAAGGTCAAAAGTCAAGGTCAAGGTCAAGTTTGCCCAATTGGCCGCCGTGACGTCAGAGATGAACGTGACGTCTGAACTCTGTCGGTACCACTCACCACAGACTGAAGCCTGTCCCAGTATGCCCTATTATATACTACTGTTGAGGATTTATCATTGCACTATAGTCCTCCAGAAGAGTTGTGAGCCAATAGCAGAATCCGAATTGAATTACAGGCTATAATGAAATGTTCTTCCGAAATAATTTGGTCTCTAATTATTAGAACGTTTAACGTCAGCATGAACACAGATTTTTTTTGGAACGCGTGGGAACACATGTTCAACTAAATTTTACAACAAAAATATAGAAAAACTATATGAAATAAATATAATGAAATTTAACTAACTAAGAAACAATAATTCACAATCTCAGCTATTGCGGTTTCTCCTCATTGGTACTTCAGGTTAATGCAGACGAGATTTAAAAAATTGCGAGATTTCTAGTAGTCTAATATCTACTTAGGTCTACTTATACTGTAGTATCAACAATTAAATAAAGCTGTAGGAAAATTATATGTATTAAAAAATGCGAGCTTGTCTTTCAGTACTCGTCAGTGATGTGTAACATCAAACCTCTGTAACGAGCAAGTTTATGTGTTCTCATGTTGCAAATACACATATATAAACAAACCTCGGACAATTCTCTAGGATATCGCCGAGCATAATACATTTACGCAAACTGTGTTTTCAACTACATTTCTGGACGCGAATCGCATTTAGTTTCCGCGCCCACTGCTAGAATTCGCTGCCGGATTAGCTACGCCGACTATCGAATCATTCGATTAGCTTATTATAATGTTAAACTATATAATCAAACAGCTCCGATAAAAGTGTAAAAGAAGTTAAAAAATACTAAACACAGCTTTGGACCTGATTTTTGTTAAGGGGTTTTGCTACAATAATACCCGTTTTGTTAAAATTCATTAAACAGACAATAATTAAATGTTTCCTTTTGGTTTTGAACACTTTGGTTTACGTCATCTACCACAGATACCAGCACCATGGTTACACATTTCGGTTCCATTCAAGAGATCACTCCTACAAACTGCCGTATAATAATAGCTAATATTTCAAAAAATAAAAAATAAATATTTTCGAAGTTACACAACTTTGGGTTCGTTATGAAAGAAATGATTAGAGAGAATTTTTACGACGCGTGCACCATGCAACGAAATTTTCGCACATTGAAAAAAGGCTACATAGAAATAAACTTAATATATGTACTTTTAAACCACATAATTTAGTTTTTGATATTTAATACTGCTACATATCATTAAAACCCTTTATTTATTGTGAATATTACTGATGTAAATATTGTTTTTATAAACTTTTTCAAATATATTTATATAAGTGATAGTATGTTTCCGTAAGTATAATTTATTTACATTGTAAATTATTATTTAATAAATATTTAAAATTCATAAACTAGTATAAACTTACAGCATATATTTTTATTTTCATTATTTATGAAATTTTATCTCAATTAATTTTTTATTTCAATAATTAATTTTACAAAACTGTCTTTTTAATTAAATACTGAGTATTTATTTTAATTTTGTAATTTGATTGAATTTATACTTTACCAGCTGTATTTTTTATATCACTCCTTTCTTTTTATTATTTTATTTGTATTAACTATTTTAATGCTAAATAAAATTTAGTTTTTGATTTCGCCAAGTAAGTATGAATTATAACGCGCGTACTTAAGTACCCACTACGATTTTGTTTTTGTAATTTTACTCGTGTATTATATTTATGACGTGCATTTTAAAGAATATTCCCTTTACTCCGGAATTCCGGTGATCCGGACAAGGTCCGGTCCCGTCCAGTCCGGATTAGCGGGACCCGCGTGGAGCCGCGCCAGCACGGGGTCTCGCGTTCCTGGGACGTCGCGAGCTCACGTGATCCGGCGGCGAACAAGCACGTGTCCTCGCCCCGCTCGTCTTCGCCGTCGCTCGGGGGGAACGTGGCGGACGTTGCGGTGAGCCGGCGGGCTTCCCTGGTGGTACTACCGCTTCCCTCCGCGCTCTCACTCAATCGCTGCTCCGTCCAAACCACTTCGTATGAACGCCATGTCGTTCACTCGTCGCCGTCGAGGGGATTAGTGTTATGCAACCCGTCGCACACTCACGCGCCGCAAGTGGTGTAGTCCCTGCGTTACTGGGCTTTTATTCAATTTCAACGTTCCACTGCAAGGAAATCTTATTCCAGAAATTAACTTTTTTTATATGTAACGTCTTACCTCTCGGTAAACTGTATTTGGTAGGAGTAATATCGTGAATAGAACGGAATTCGCACAGAAAAGAAATGTGTAAACCAAAGTGCTGCCATCTGTGGCTATTATTTTAACAAGATTGGCAGTATTTTAATGTAATCTCTTGACGAAAATCAGGTCCAAAACCGGGATTTAATATTTTTACATTTTTTTCAGGTTTTATTGGAGCCTTTTCAATATATGGTTTTAAATTTCTGTCTGTTAATCTAATGATTCAATAGTAACAAAGCTGCTCCGGAAGCGAAACCTAGCGACGAGTACGGAAACAACGTGTGGTTCGCGTATATAAATGTAACTGAAAACACAATTTTTGTACATTTACCACTCTCGGAACTATTTTAAAGAATTCCAATTTTTATTTAGTGTCCGAGTTTCGTATTATAAGTGTATTTGCAACATGAGAACACGTGATTTTGCTCTCGTTACCGATGTTGAATGTTTACACATCTCTGGTAAGTACAGAAAGAATCATTCACAATTTTTTCCAACAAATATCCACATCTGAGAACTCATAATATGTTAATGATATAGCGGAGAAAAATCCTAAATTATTCAAATATCACTTGATCAGTTGTCTAGTTTAATCCATCCGGCATCTCACGTCATTTTCTCAAGTAGGTTTTAAAATTCGGTCGCCGGCTTACTAGGCCTGTTGCGTCCTACACCTGGCTGGTGGGGCTGCCACTTACAGGCTGCCAGGTAAGCCTGTGGTCCAAGCAGTGTAGCAGCCATTCAAGACGCCTTATCCGTGCCTGCAACTATCTGACGTGAGCCTTGCCGAAATCATTCTTCAGCATGACGAGAGCTGTTATCCCTCCCTCCATGCTGATTTTCCAGTAGTCTTTCCTCCACTGGGGCTAAAAGCCTCATACGGGGTCTCCTCCGCCCGAGGCCGCTGGCCCCTGTAGGGAGTCAGGTAATTCACCACCGCCCGACACTCGGCGTTGAGTCGCTGGCTGAATTGCCTACCCTCTACCGTAGTGGGTAACCTCGGCCAGACAGTAAGAAAAGAAGTTAAGAAAGGGCATGGCAGGCAAATGGCGTGAGAAGCAGCATGTATTTAGAGAAGGATGTGCTGCCATATATCTGATTTTTGCCATACAACTGACGGAGAGAAGATACGAATTTGGAAATATCTAGTAATGATATTCCTGGATGTGGAGAAGGCATATGACAGTGTGGAAAGTCAGTGTGTTTGGCAGGCTAAGGAAGAAGCTGGGATTAAGAAAGAGTTAAAAAGTAGAGTGAAGAGTATATATAAGGGAAACAGTAGCAGTGTGAGAAATGGAAGAGGGGTGACGAAGTGGTTTAAAGAAGCCAACGGAGTGAAGCAGGATAGTGCATTGTCTCCATTGGTATTTATTATAGTGATGGAAAGAATAATGAAGAGAGTGGAAAGTAAGATTGGAGAAGGAAAGATGAAGGACATGCTATTTGCTGATGATTTGATGATTTGGGGAGAAAAAGAAGAAGTAGTGAAAGAGCAGTTAAAGGCACGGAGTGAGGAAGTGAGGAAATGTGGTATGCGATTCAGCAATAAATAGTGAAGAGATGGTCATGAGGCGGAAGAAAAATGAAGTTAGAAGATGAATTGAATCAGATTGTGTTGAGTTAAATCATGTAGTAACCTTTTAGTATCTAGGAAGTTTATTGGAAGGAAGGGGCAAAAACAAGGAGGAAAACAAGGAGATGCATTCTACAGGTGTGTGAGAGATTTAGTATTGAAGAGGGAGGCGTCATTCAAGTGCAAACGACTGTTGTACAGTACCTACTGTGTGCCCATAGTCACCTATGTGGCGAAGAATTGGACTGTAGATAGGAGAAATTCTTGGAAGATCAGAGCAATAGGAATTAAGTTTATGAGGAGAATTTTGTCATTTACGAGGCGAGACAAAATTAGTATAAGCAAGAGCAGCAGTACAGGACTTGAATGACATCATTGAATAAGCGAGAATGAGATGTTATGGCCATGTCCAGAGAATGGTAAAAGAGAGGTTGCCTATGAAAATAATGGCGTTGAAGTACACAGTAAGAAGACCCAAAGGAAGACCAAGGAGGAGATTGGAAGAGGAGATAGTTGAAGGAGTGCAGGAGAGAGGAGAAGACTGAAATGAAGTAAAGTATGAGGAATGGTGGAAGGACAGAGGAAGATGGAGGCATTTTACTTGGCTGACCCGGTCACAGGCTGGAAACAGTTGATGATGACGATGATGTTAATGATGACTTGTTTAGTTTTATCTTTACGATCCATCTGTTCGTTTTTTTTCTAATTTGTGTTAAAATGTTTTTTGGCGCATTTTTATGATTATTTTCTTTCATTGGTTTTGCCTTTCGCGAAAACCACCTAAGAAGATTTCTAAACTGTTTCCTAGAGCACATCACACATTTTAACAAACTTATAAGAGTGAAACGACAGGGTAGGTCCTTCAATACAGTCGCTATCGATTTTTGTCTATCGATATTTGAGTGATATTTTTAATGTATTTCCAACTACCTACGACACCCGGCTCCGCAGGGGCAGATAAACCAAATATAACAAAAAATGAAGTTACTAATATATAAATGTAGCTAAACAAAGAGAATCAAAAACTAATCAAATCCGCAAATAAATGTTAGTCAAACAAATTTAACAAATCATTAAATTTTCTAAGTTGACTTGAGACACTACAATTGTAGGTAGGTACTTAGACTTTTCGGAAAAAAAAATCTTGTGTTATTCCAAAACGTAAACCTATTGAATACGTTAATATGCAAAAAAAATCCTGTAAGCAATTGCAGGATAACGTTTTGCTACTATTCCACAGGATCTTTATAACTTACATATGAAAAGTACCCTATGTCATATTCCACGACCTATAGTTACTGAATACCAAATAAAATTAAAATACATTCAGCCATTAAAGAGTAGATTGGTTAAAAACATACACACACAAACTTTCACATTTATAATATTTGCAGGATTTACGTATCATCGAAACTTACTGCTTCAGCAATGGTTTAATTTTACCTTTATGTTTTTTTTTTTGCCCGAGTATGTAAGAATATAGTGTACCTTGAAGTGAAGGAAAACAACGGATCTGGTTTTTTTCTTTTTTTTTAAAGTCCTGACATGAATTATTCACAGTAAAGATTATTCTCTGAAAATTTTAATTTGATTTTACAGCTGTTATTGGGTCGAAAAAGAATATTTTTTTTTTATTTTGATTTTTTGTACCATGATTTTTAAAAGTCAATAAACTGTTAACGCTTGGCAACTGATCGTTATAAATCTACTACAAAATTTGAAAATATTTTCTTAAACAGACTGGCTACAAATATTAAATGAAAGAATTAGTATTTTTAGAATATATTATTCTACCTGCAGTACCCAGCGTTGCCCGGGCTGAACACAGGGTGAAGGGAACTTTTAACTTAATCATATGTAGACGGTAATCGTCTTATTTCGAACGCCAATTTTCCACGTCGATCGGTTGAACGGTGTAGAAGTTGATGCGCAGCAGCGCCATCTATTGACGAGTTATAGCAAAATGGATACAATAAAAACCGTTTCCATGAAAAAAAAAAAAAAACATTTAGAGGTGCCAACTTACATGGTTGCTGGTCAAATGGTGTTGGAGTTTATTAACGTCATATATACCAAAACTCTATTTTAGATATATCGATGAATTTCTTAAAAACGTATTTAATTGCTATTGTTTATTTTATCCTTTAATTTGCATTGTTGACGTTTGCAATTACGATATTTTATGTAACAATTTTTGTGACACAGGTTACAACAATGCGTCTCACGAGAGTTTCGACGTGTTCGAAGAGCGACGCATCACACCGATATCGCCCAGAGCGACGCGCCGTGGCTGGACTTGCGCGGTTCTTCCCCGCGGCGCGGTCACAGGCTGGAGCTGTCTCTGAGAGGCAGCCCCAGTCGGCGGCCGGGAAGACAGTCCGTTGCGGACGAAGTTGGACTGTTTGGTCGAGGGGAGAGGTGGGACTACCTGGCTTCACTTTACCCGCGTTCGTCGGCCACGGAAACACAACCGAACTGTTTGTTTTCATCAACGTCAGGAACAAACAGAACCGCGATCATCCCAAACTCAATCTGTCAAATACAATCGATACTCACTGGTAGATAACAACGTTACATCCTTTAGCGAGTCGCATTGATTGGGTAACCACTTCTTCTCTTTGTTAATAACCGGCTCAGGGCGTGCCGAGAGCACCGAAGACCAATCATCAACGAGAAACACATGTATAGGTATATATGTGTGTGTTTTTCAAGTCTACTTCGCTCTCCGCTACCAAGTGAACCTGACGAAAATTCGTGGATCCACGACTAGATGACAGAAGTCGTCATAGGGTGCTGATGTCGATAAGGAATGGTAACTTGACGGAATGATCGAGTTAGAATAACGAGTACCCCGAGACAGCCTCACACGCCTTAGTTCCACACCTCCAAATGACCAAGAGTAGTTACAGGAAAAAACTGCAGTGAAATAATCAGCATGCTATGTAAAATTAAGGAAGTTATTTAATAAATATATATATATATTATGAAACTTCACGTATAAAAATGTGTATTGATTCTGATTAATTATGAGTAATAGTAGGTAAATAAACATGTAACTTTTTTACTTAGATTAGAAATGTAATTTTTGTGTAAATTTATATTTTAAAAATAATCTAATGCCACTAAAATTTTATTTCATGTACTCTATTGAAGTAATACTTTGGACACGCAATAAGTTTCATTCAGTGTTTACAAAACCGCTGATGGATTAGGAATGCACTATGCACGATACGGAACAGTTGATTGATGCGCCCCACGAGACCGCCTCAAGCATGCGCCGCGAAGCTAAACCTATTTTGTAATTAGTCCTAATGGACTCCATTAGCGATTTGTTTTGGCACGTACTCCTAGGACCGATACGAGAGGATGGTTTAATGTTTCCTTTCTGCTTTTTTTTTTGCCTGTTAATTTAAAGAATTAGGGTATCTCGAAGAGAGAAAAAACGAGGTTCAAGTATTTTTACAGCACAGACATGATTTATTTACAGCGAAGATTATTAAATTATATTGTTTCCTTTTGAAGTTAATCTTCTTTAGGCGTGTTATGAAAAAATAATGACAAAGAATTTTTTCGATGTTCTCTCATTGTGCAACAAAAATTGACAAGATGAAAAAAGGCTAAATGAAATGAAAAATTATTTATGTTCTTTTAAATTATATACCTAAGTTATTGATATTGAATATTGCTCAATATAATTCAAACAGTTTTAATTTGAATATTAGTGATAGAAATTGTGTTTATAAACTTTTGTTATTGTATTTATGTGATATTACTTTCCCGTATGATTAATTTGTTGCATTATAAATTTTATTTTAATGCATAAATGTTTTATAAAATTTAAAAGTATTAATTAATATGAATAAACATACAGTATATAATTGATATTAATTTATATTTAAATTTATTTAGATTTTTACTAAACTAATTAATTAATTTTATAAACGTGTTTAAATAAATGTAGAAAATTGAGTGTTTATTTAATTTTTAAATTATATTAATTATTACATTTACTAATAAAATAACTCACGTCCTTTGATTATTTATATCTATTAATAATTTGCATGCAAAATTAAATTAATGTTATTTTTTTACTACGCCAAGCAAGTATAACTTTTAACGTGCGTTCATAAGTACACGCGCCTTTTTTTTTTAAGAGCAGTTCTTGAATCAAAATATCGTGAACTTAACGACTTAATAAAAAAAATAATTTCATTTATCCTCCAGAATTTTATTATAGTTACGTTGATGGAACTGATAGTACGCGATTACACTGGTACAACAAGTTAACAATAGTTTACTCTTTTGAAAAGCCTCTGGGAAATGATCCGTCCTAAAAGTTTTATTAGATAGTTTTCTCCCACCTTATTGTCCGACGCGTCCGTTTAGTTTTCCTGCGAAGCGTTGCGGAACGTTGCGGCCGTTGCAGCTGATGGAGACGTCATCCTCTTGGTCACCCCAATCTGACCACCACCATGGATGGACGGCGCCAGCGCAGCCCAATCGGCAGCATCTCGTTCTACTACACTATTCATAGCCGGGTCACTGAAGAGCCGGTCACCCCTTTGCAAGCTTCCTTGTCGTACGGTTACGTTTCTGCTGCCCGAGGGACTCTCGATTGCTGTCCCCTCTAAGTCTCTTAGCACTTCACTGTGTGCTCGCCGAGACTTCCAGCACGTCGCGTAACGTCTACCGCCTGACCACACGGTCTCTCCTCTCCCACCTTAACAGTCCTCGCCGCTCACCACCGCTAGTGGCGCTGCCATCACCTTGCGCATGCGCGACTACCAACCACCGTGTAACTTGAGCCCACCTGACGTCACAGCGGCGCGGCCGTTTAAAACGTAATAACCGTTTTATCCTCCCTCCACTTATAAAAAAAAACTGCCTTTTTTTTTTCGAAGCCCCACAAATCGCACTCCCTACCTACCAGAGGCTTTTTTTTTTTTTTTTTTTTTACAAGTTGCACTCCCTACCTACCAGAGGCTTTTAAACTTTTGTTATCAATGGTTTTAATTACAATATTTTTGTAACTATTAGCTATGAAACTAATACAACTAACTCACACATATTCCTGACTTACATGATACAATCGTAATTACAAAAAGTATACAATTATTTACATATTGCTACTGTCCATCATTCTGGGCTACATAATGTTTTAGATGAGAAACATGAACTTTATTAACAATGGTATTGTCTTGTACCTCACCTAATTGGACAGTCACTGGAGTTAAAAACTTCAGGACTCGATATGGTCCGACATATTTCGGCGCTAATTTCGCCGTAAAATTCTGCGCTTTGTTACTCAGATAATGTGTCTCCACCAAAACCAAATCTCCTGTTTTTACCGTTACTTCTATACGACCTTGGTTATATCTTTCCCCAAGTCTTTCCCTATGCTTCCTCAACTTATCTAGGGCTATTTCCCAGTCTTGTTGACTGAATACTCGATTATCATCCTCACTTGTAACATAACTGTAACACCACGTGTTTATCAACGGATGGTACAAGCGCCTGCCAAAAAACATTTCAGCCGGTGTTACTCCTGTCGCCCCACTTTTAACATTATTAAAACATAATCCTATTTCATACAGACCACGATCCCAACGAGTATGTTCACGAGCGTGTGTTTGGTATGCCTTCAAGGCGTATTTCAGATCACGATTGGCCCTCTCCGCCACATTGGACTCGGGCCGGTACGCACTTATCTGAATAAACTTTACCCCCCAGTTTATCGCTAAACATTTCATTTGTTGTGACACAAAATACGTGGCGTTGTCGGTTACCATGTTTAACGGTGACCCGAATATTGGAAAAACTCTTTCCGTCAAAATACCTATTATATCCTGTGATCGCGTTTGACGCATCGGAAATAGTAATACAAACTTGGTACAGCTGTCAATAAGCAATAGAATATACTTAAATCCGGTTTTACTCCGCGGTAAAGGACCGAAAACATCCATATATACTCTTTCCCAGGGTTTTCTCGCCACTGACGCCTGATGTTTTCCTTGCGGTTTTTTATTCCTTGGTTTCGTTTTCTGACAAATATCGCATTCCTTCACCCATGCTTGTACCTCTTTATTCACCTCGGGCCAAAAAAATTCACGCTTAATCCGCTGCAAGGTTCGTTCTCGCCCTTGGTGAGCCCCGAAAAACGTGTCGTGATAATACTGAAATGCGAGCCTCCGCAATTCCCGCGGTAAAAACACTCCAAACTGGCCCCTTTTATCAATTTTCCCTATCAATCCGCTTCTAACTACATACTCTTTACTCCCTTCCTCGATTTTCTTTTTTATTTTCTCACACTCTGGGTCGTTCGTTTGCTTCGTCTTTAGATCTACAAAGATAGCCGGTACTTGATTTAAGATACATAATGTACCTCTATCGTAGTCCTTCTCGTCACTACTACTCGTGACGTCGTCCTCCGCGTCGGGGCGCTCCTCAGAAAACATACGCGACAAACAATCCGCGACCTTATTATCGGTACCTTTGATATGGCTGATTGTAAAATTAAAACGCATTAACCTCATCACCCACCGGCTAAGTCGTCCTAATGCCTTCTGTGATTTTAATAACCAAGTAAGTGCCTGATTATCCGTTTCTACTTGAAATTGTACCGGTTCTAAGTATTCACTGAATTTTTCCATGCCAAACACGCATGCCAAGCACTCTTTTTCATACGTCGAATATTTCCTTTCGTTGGCATTTAGTAATCGGCTAGCATAAGCTACCGGTTTTAAAGCCCCTTCGACCCGCTGATTTAATACTGCACCTACCGCAATACCACTGGCATCAGTCTGTAAAACCAATTCTTTTTCAAAATCCGGTAGCGTCAGTACCGGCGGCGTGGTCAAAGCGCGTTTCAAAAATTTAAACGATTTTTCTTGTTCGTCTGCCCAGACGAAATCAATTCCTTTTCTTTTCAGCAAATTTAAAGCGTCAGTCTTATTCGCGTAGTCCGGAATGAACTTAGCATAGTACCCACACATCCCCAAAAATCTGCGAACGGCTTTTAAATTTGTTGGCCGGGGAAAATTTACGACCGCGGCTACCTTATCGGGATCTAATCTTAACTGACCTTCTGATATGATAAATCCTAGAAATTTCGTGTGTTCCTGAGCCCACGTTACTTTATTTGGGTTTACCGTTAAACCCGCCGCGCTCAATGCTTTCAATACCTTTTCAATGTGCTCCTTATGTTCTTCCCAATCTTTGCTGAATATACAGACATCATCAATATAATTAAAAACAAACTCATACTGATATTTACCTAACACCTGCTCTAGTACTCGTGATAGCGCCTGTACACCATTATTACATCCGAACGGCACGCGGCACCAGCTATAGTGCCCCCACGGCGTAACAAAGGATAAGGGTTCTCTCGAGTCCGGATGTAACTCGATTTGGAGGAACGCTTGGTTTAAATCTAATATAGTAAAATACTTCGCTTTTCCGAGCTGTAATAACGCCATATCCACACTCGGGGCCGGAAAGGGGTCTGCGCATAACTTCAAGTTTACCTTCCTCAAATCCGTAACTAAGCGATACGCCGATGGTTTCCCTTTGCCTTTCGGCACCAAAAATGCCGGACTAGCATATTTACTGTTTGACTTTACAATTACTCCTTCATCCAACATTTTTGCGATTATCGCACGAAACGGCTTGACCTTGGCAGCAGCCACCTTATACGGTAAACAAACAACTGGCTCGGCGTCCTTAAGATGAAAACGATACGGTAAAACCGTACAATGTCCCAGTTTGTCAGTCAAAACATCGGCATATTTTTCTTGAAAATATTCAATCATGTCCTTTCTTTCTTTATTCTCCGCAACCCGGTACAATTGTTTCTCTCCTTTACTTATTTCTAGGTCGACCTCCTGCCCTTTTTTGTCACTAAATCCGAAACGCAGTTTACCTCGACGAAAATCAACTATCGCCTGTGTATGAGACAAAAAATCTATCCCTAAAATTACAGGATAATTTATATCATCGAGTACATAGCACTCGTATTTCCAGGTAAACTCGCCCATTCTAATAGGTACCCGTACGACGCATTCTGACAACAAAAACCCCCCGTTAGCTGTGGTGAATTTCACTTGTGGTATTTTCTTCACCTTTATAACCCCAATTTCATTTTCCCGGAGTAACTGATTACAACATTTTTTTCCTATCAATGTACTGGAAGATCCCGTATCCAGCAGACAATGCACGGGGATTTTTCCAATCATAATAGGCACAGTAATAGAACTAAGCGGTTTCTGCTTACGTAATGGTTCCGGTCCCTTTTGTACCTCAAACTTTTTCAAAAAACAGTTCCCTCGTCGGTGCCCTTTTTTACCGCACTCCCAACACTCGGTCCCATTTTCGCCTATATTCTCTGACGTCGTCGTCGTGCAGTCAGCACGTAAATGATTATTGGACCCGCATTCCCAACATTTTTTTTTTATACATTTGTTTTCGTTTCCGGTAGTTTGCGTTCTTTGTTCCTCATGACTACTATCGTGACTCCCCTCCCTTTCTACGGCCTGTAAAGTTTGTTTCTTTTCCTCTGAATATTTCCCTTTTGTCTTACACTCCACCTTCAGGTGACCTAATTTCCCGCAATTCCAACACTCAATTTTAGTGTGGTCGCGTCTCCCAGCAACAGCTACGTCCCGTTTTCGGGGCCTATCATCTTTACTACGGTAATAACATTGCGAGTCGGTGTGATTAACTCGCCGACAAATACTACACGGTTGTCTGGTTTTTTCCATGCCTGCTGCTACCGTAGACGGCATAAATAACTTAGCGCTATCCAATTTCTCCATCTCCTTTACTTCCGCTAGCTGTAGCAAACTCGCTAACGTAGCCGGACGTGTCGCGCCTATAAAATACCTCACGTATTCCTCACGAAAGTTATTCATTATAATCGCTGTCAATTTCTCTTCCTCATCAGGCATACCGAGAATTTCGACATGACGTATTATGTCAGTGACATAATCTGGCAAATTTTCCCCCTCTTTCTGTGTTCGCTCCAAATACCGTAGCCGTATTTTCGTTAATGACCAACTGGAACAAACTTTACTCAAACATACCTTAAATAATTTATCAGCGGTCCAGACTTCTAACGTGGCTTCCGCAAAAATTTCCCTGAATTTTTCCGGAACCTTCGCGATCATTCCACCATACCACATGTCG
This sequence comes from Bacillus rossius redtenbacheri, assembly GCF_032445375.1. Taxonomy (NCBI): domain Eukaryota; kingdom Metazoa; phylum Arthropoda; class Insecta; order Phasmatodea; family Bacillidae; genus Bacillus; species Bacillus rossius. The sequence goes on from NC_086330.1 coordinate 77,302,979, forward strand.
CGAGTGCCTATACCTAATTTTAACATTTTATTCAGCTCAATTAAGAAACGAATAACATGATCTATTTCCAAACTTTTTAAATCAGGTATTTTATCAATTAAAGTCGTGACTCTACTTTGTACCTTTAAACCAATCGGAATAAACTCTCCCACGCTGCCTGCCGTCCCCGGATCTTTATCGCCATCCCGGCGAATAAGCTCTCGCACCTTGACCCTTAATGCCTCAATGCCTTCATCGGGGTTATGCTCCACGCCCGCCTCGCTCAGCATCGCGATCAGCGACGCTTTACTGAGCTTCTGAGCCCAAGAAGTGGCGGAGAACATTATGATTACGATTATTACTACACACGCTAGTGCCACACTCGTAACCAAGGTCCCATAAAAAGGTCGATTACTTCTTACCCTGTTGAGACACGTGGCACCTAACCGGTTTAACCGCCCCATTCAGCTCCACCTCCGCTCTGAAGGAGCAGAGTGGCGCACCTACGTTAAGCCCCCTAGGTGAACTTAACGACTTAATAAAAAAAATAATTTCATTTATCCTCCAGAATTTTATTATAGTTACGTTGATGGAACTGATAGTACGCGATTACACTGGTACAACAAGTTAACAATAGTTTACTCTTTTGAAAAGCCTCTGGGAAATGATCCGTCCTAAAAGTTTTATTAGATAGTTTTCTCCCACCTTATTGTCCGACGCGTCCGTTTAGTTTTCCTGCGAAGCGTTGCGGAACGTTGCGGCCGTTGCAGCTGATGGAGACGTCATCCTCTTGGTCACCCCAATCTGACCACCACCATGGATGGACGGCGCCAGCGCAGCCCAATCGGCAGCATCTCGTTCTACTACACTATTCATAGCCGGGTCACTGAAGAGCCGGTCACCCCTTTGCAAGCTTCCTTGTCGTACGGTTACGTTTCTGCTGCCCGAGGGACTCTCGATTGCTGTCCCCTCTAAGTCTCTTAGCACTTCACTGTGTGCTCGCCGAGACTTCCAGCACGTCGCGTAACGTCTACCGCCTGACCACACGGTCTCTCTTCTCCCACCTTAACAGTCCTCGCCGCTCACCACCGCTAGTGGCGCTGCCATCACCAGTGGCGCTGCCATCACCTTGCGCATGCGCGACTACCAACCACCGTGTAACTTGAGCCCACCTGACGTCACAGCGGCGCGGCCGTTTAAAACGTAATAACCGTTTTAATAATGATAGTTAAAATTAGAATATTTTTAACGTTTGGGAACTTAACTTTATTAATCTCTTATAATAATATAAAATATTTTCATAGACAAAATGGAGTAATTTTTTAGAATACAAGATGGCGTCAAAGTATATATATTTGTTTTATATAAAAAAGAAGTAACGATATTGATATATAATTTCAAGGACATTGGAGGTCATCTTTAAAGCAAAAAGTCACCGGAATCCAATATGGTAGCCGGGATCAAAGACTAAGGTAAATGTTACTGGAATCCAATATGGCCAGTGGTCACTGAACCAATACGCATCCACAACCTACAGCTGTGCCAGACTCCCCATTTATATACTACTGCAGGTTCCATCTCTGCAAACGTGACACTTATTATTTGCACCTAATTCCAGCCAAATTTACCCTCTTTGTATTCCCGTTCCAATCGTTTGTCAAGTCTGGCCTCTCTACTGCCTTTAATCTTGTGCCATTGTTATAAGTGCTTCATAGAATTGGCTCTTGACAGAAGATTGGAACAAGAAATTAAAGATGGTGAACTTGTATTGGCGTAGAATATCAACGTGTTAAAAGGATTTCCTACAATTTAAAAACTTCTGAACTGGACTAAAAACCTTATTAACTTTGCTTCTGATACTTTGAAGTGAGCACTTCTGATATCAGTTCGATTAGTGAAGAATATTTTTTTAAAATATAAATAATTTATTAAAATGATGTTTCTGTTACGATTAAAATGTTTACTAATACGTTGCATTATGCCCTCGAGACAACAAGTTACATATATTATTTAGGATTTCCTTATTATAACGTATGGAAATGGTCTATCTGCGCGCCGGAATTCTGTATCATCTTGCAACAGCGCACTTTAGTGGCCAGCAGTAGACACCAAGACAACAAAAGAGCTGTGGAGGACTAGAGAGAAAGAAAAGGACACAATCGAAAAAAAAAATGTTCATGCTGGCTCGACGACACAGAGCAGCCACACAGAATGTTGGGCCCATAAAGACGAGAAGGAGGTGAAAAGAAATAGAACGGGCCGGCTGCGGAATCAGTGGGTGGCGCGCACTCGAGCGGTTCGACAAGAAGAGTGAAAAATAAAAGCAGGAAAGAGACGACGCTAATCCTTCGGACGGCCTATAGTTGGAACAAGACGACGTGTCCGTCGCTGGTTAAATGGGTTACCGCTTGCGAAAACCGCACTCATTACGAAGCCATTCACAGAACTCGGAGAGAAGATGCTTTCACACCAGTGTGAATTACTCCACTGATTGGAGGCAGCAACACTGGTGTTTCAAGAGGCGCAGTTTCAAGAGCGCTGCCCCTTCAGACGGCTCTCTTGCCGAGCTGCTGTCATTGATCTTGTCTCTAGCGCACCGCGGAGGTGGGAAGCAATATTGTTTTCGCCAGATTATACGCCAGTTTAAAAGTTGGAAATTTGTCTTCGTTTGCGCAGATATCACACATTAAGAGATTTTCAAAGACCATTACTTACTGTCATTTGACAGTATTGATTGAATTGAAGTCATTCAAAAAAAGAATACAATACTAAACGCCACAATAACATCACAGGAAAATATATTTGTAACAGCCAGTTATTATGTACTTTAAAAATTCCAGTAAATTTTATTTATATGGATTACCTTATTAAAAATTGAAAATTAGACTGTAAAAATAATTTTCTATAAACCATTGTAACCTAAAATATTATTTCGGTTCCTTTGAAACCAAAAAAATTTGTGTTTCAGTTCCTTTGAAACCAAAAAAATGGTGTTTTGTTTCCCTTGAAACCTATATATCACCTTTTGGTTATCAATTTTTCGCCCATATGGGAAAATCTTGGTGCTATGTCATGTCGAGTCATAATGTGTTCAGGAAACTTTACTACAAGTTGTAGAATTATTTTTGATAAATAAAGATGGCGGGCCTAAATCTGGGTTACCTCGTAATAGCATGTGTATATCTCAGTCATAAATTTGTCAAAAATGAAAAGATCATTATGAATGAAACACTAATTATTTTACTTCAATTTTAGCTCGTTGCTGATGAAAAATCACCGAGACAAACATTTGTATTTGCATAATAATGCATGTGTATGTGTGTATAGTTTGTGTGTGTATAAGTGGCCAGAATACTCGTATCTTACAAAGTTTGGCTCATCCAGGATCATATTCATTATTCAAGAACGAAAGTTTCGTAATTCGAAATCGTCCCAGGGAAATGGCTGATGGAGGGGTGTGAGTAAAGCCCCTCCTTCATTGTAAAGTGTCCATAGGTTAGATTATATTAAATCTATGTTGAATACTTCCCTTCCATACAATTATGGGGGTGAGAGACAATACTAAAATGGTATTTATATTCATTTTCGCAGCTGGTACAAGGAAAACAATGTGTAACTATTTTGAATATATTTCTCTCTTTTTTTGAGCTTCATTCTTCGAAGTTTGGGGCTACGAAATAAATTATGACCGAGAATTTTGGTTAACATCTGACCCGTACAATGGGATGAAATGTTTGGCCCGGGGGGGGGGGGGTGTTTACCAAGCCTGTATAATCCCATCAGATTGATTAATGACAGTTGTGTTGTTTGTCTTCTACGAGCGTTGTTCGCAGTGCGATTCCCCTGCCCGCGGAGATGCGTGCACTTCCCTCGGTTTTCCGTAAATGAGAAATGTGTTGGAATTTGTTTGACTGGGTTTTACGTCACACGAGTTTGTGTGCAGTTTATTACATGCTTAGATAAATCTCTTGCGGGACCAGCATGTACAGCTTGGGTTGGGTTGGAATGGTCTACCGTAAACTCCCAGGCAGAGGGGAAATGGATACAACATTTCATCGCCACATGGAGGTTTGGGAAAGTGCAAGAGCGAGAGGCTGAGGCGATGCCTTCATAGCATCGTTGTCACCTAAACCCGTTCAACCCATCCAGCTAATATGTGGTTGACCCCATCCTATGAGCTGAGGGGTCGCCGAACCTCCTGTTGACAGACTCAGTGCTCACGAATTTAAGTCGTAAAAGAGTTTCGGGATCGAACTCACGACCTATGTGGCATGTGAGTGACGCGATAGAGACTACGGAGATACTTGGTGGACGTTGCCATTTCACCTCGTTTCCCCCACCCCTTTCATTAAGACCCATTTTCATTTCGTCCTCCTCCGTTCGTCTCTAATTACACCTATGTCAGCAAGACTTTAAAGCTGAGTTGGTGAATGCGTTTTGCTATTCATTAATATTATTAGGGGATTTCTTGTTAGCTTAATTTTATAGCTCTCTTGCATATTATTTTATCACAAATTTTTTCACCAGGACTTTACATAACGTTATTTTTCACCAGTTATATACTTTCCAAGTATTTGCGTGAATTAATTTTGTCAGGAGGTATTTACGTAACGTTATTTTCTCACCAGGTATTTATGTAACTTTTTTTGACGTGACGTCTAATAAATCGATGAACGCCGGCTGCACGCACGAAAAAGTGTCCCGTTACGCACAATGTTCCGTTACGCTGTGTCCCGTTACACTCATTGTTCCGTTACGCTGTGTCCCGTTACGCTCATTTTACGCTTGCGCCGCATCTATCTCTCTTCCACTCGATTGGCCTATGCGTCCGAGGAGAAGAAAGACAGCGGCAGCACACAACTTACTTCTACACGTGAACTGTTTCGTCGACTGTATATAAAGTGAAGTGAAAAGTTAATGTGGTTTTCATTGCTTATTACAACAAAAATTTCGGCAATTAAGGTTAATTATTCTTGCATTTTAAAAATCTGATTACTAGTATAATTTCAAGTATTTATTCTTTTATTATTAAAATAATAATGATTAAATTTTATTCATAAAAGTATGCAATCATTTCATCAGTTTTTTGTTATGACTTTGTCACGTTAAAATATCGTCCGTAAACCGACTTTACAGACAATCAATTTTTTTAACTGTAAAAGGTCACGCAAATAAAAGTTATTATGAACCTTTCTTTGTTTTTTCGCCATTAGAACATATTTAGTAAATAGTTGTTCAGAAAATTTGAGACGTAACATTAAATTTACGAGAGCTATTGCGATTAATTAACAGGGCAAGCAGTTAACTAACATTAATGTAAAGAAGGTGAAATAACCAACAAAACGCGTGAGACCAAGCCTTAAGCACTAATTCATTCATTCTTTCATTCATTAATTAATACATTCAGTAAGAGTCAGTGGAAGCTAACTGCAGGACTTTCACGTTTTTACCGACAAAAGTAAAACTTCTTGAGGCATACTACTCTTTTTTCTCAAATCTGAGGAAAAATATGCTGATAAGGTTAATTTTTTATGGCCAAATAAGTGTTATTAATGTTTCCTAAGCGTGGCATGAAAATACTGCCTGCCTCTTGCATGGTTGCAATATAAGTTATATAATACACTTTTTTTAAATACTACATATGCGATAATTAAAAAAAAAAGCTTTTTACTACGTTGTAGGCATACTTTTAAGATATTTAGTGTCTAGTAAACACTAATTTGAAGCCCCTGAAAATAGCGAAACGAGCATTAAAAAAATTGAAATATAAGACGTAAGCAAATGTTAGTGATATTAAAAAAAATTGTGATTTGCTTTTTTGTAAAAGAAAATATTTTATACTTTCGCTCTTTAATGAGCTTTTTTATTTAACTTAGTTTAAACTTTGTGATAGAATGAGTATCGCTTCGCCAAAGTTATCGAAGTCACCACCGAATAAAAAGTATATGAAAACACGAAATTATAGGAATAATAATCTGGGATAGGGGCGTGCAGGCATCGCCTCTGGAATATTGAGTTGGGTCGTATTTTTATCTCGCCCGGTGCGAAATTGCGTGTTATCTGAGGAGGCGGAAATGACTTTGGTTCCCAAGCCTTTCTTCACCCCCACTCCATCCCTCGGGAACCCCACCCTGTCGTCTCGCTGGTTGTCACCTCCCCCCCACTCACCCCCAACACCCTCCTTGGCGCCGCGGGACTGCGGTAAGCCCCTTCACCACGCCCAACTGCCCGACTTCAACTCGTGATCCGATTTACTCCGCGACTGTCTGCCCCGCTCGTGGCGCGCGACTTGTGTCCCACACTGCTTTCAGCCCCTACACCGTTAGAAACTTCCACCTGCAATTTACTAACGGCACAGGTTGCAAACTTTCCAGGGATCTCCGTAAATTTATTGCTACCTTCGTTAATTTACGGACTCTGACATCACCTACTTCGAACGTGAATCCAAAAGAATATTCTTGGTATATTAACAAACCTTTCGAAAACACAGCTTTTGCCCACGTTTTAGTTCGTCTTTGTTTAGACAGAAACATGCAATTCGGAAATAAAATCACGGCGTAGTTTCTAAGAATAATCAGTTATCTGAAGTAACGAAGAATTCTTCGTTTGTTTGAGGTTAATTCTTCGTAGAAAAGTCTACAATTTTGCTTTAATTTGGAACAGTGTAATTAAATATTTCATTTCTGCAGAATCACAGCTCCGTGAATAATTCGCACCTTATATTTGTATTCGCGATTAATGTATGTATGCTTCAATATCATAGACGAGATAAAAAAAAAACACCGAATGTAAAGAAAAATAATAATAATTTGGGATGTAATTCCGCGCAATCGTGTTAGCGGTTCTGGTTGGAAAACTCTCCAACAACTGACACTAAACTATGAGAAAAGGAGATTACTTGGCTTTGGCATTTCCGAAGATTAAAACTGAAAAGTGGAAATTTTTTATTTCCCTAGAGATCGCGTTTACTGTGTAAAGTGGTTGAAAACTGCTTTAAAAATATATTTAGGATTTTTTTTTGTCACTGAGTCGTTGTCTCTGGTGCTCGAGTTTAAGTTGAGCTGCTAGTAAAAGTTTAGTTTTTGTAACATTATTATTTTTGCAGCACAAATGTTTCCTAACACGCTCTTATTTTTAATACGGTTTACAAATATAAAATAAAGAGTTAAGAGTTGTGATTCAATCAGATAAATATATATTTAATCTCGTAGAAGAAGGCAAGGTAGGCTATTTACTAAGTAAATGCGTCTTTTTTTCTTCTGCAAAAATTTATGACTGTAAATTCGTTTGCGGGATCAGTCCAGTTTGGCAGATTTCACTTAGCAGTTCAACCCAAGTAGGACGACCACAGTTTTACAGTTCTATCGGCAGAAACCAAAAATACAATAAAAAAATTTTCCACCCTGTTTAATTCATTACATAGGAGGCGCTGCTCTGTTGAGAGGGCCACCTGGCTGGGTGCTAAGGCCGAAACTGGCTCCCGCATCCCACGTCTCTTCGCCTCTACGCACCAGGAACCGAGCTGGCTTACCGTATTATCGGTGCTAACGCACCTCTGTGGGACTTCAAGCGGCGACTGCTTCATTTTAATATGGAATATCATATATTAACGCCCCATACACGTCCATTTTCTAACTATATTATGTTACGAAATTTCCATACCTCGAAACGTCCATTTTAGCCATATTCGATGTCAAAAAAAATGGATTTTGATTACAAAACTATGAAACAAAACACCCATTTGAAAGAGTAATGCTTCTTAAAAGCTTAATTATATGCTTTATTTTGTGGTACCAATCTAAGCTTCAAAATAACATTTTACACAAACAAACCAATGTATTTCGTTCATTCCACGAGGTTAGGTCATGATGATTTTTTTTTAATCGGCTTCCTGAATTTCAGGGCTCGTTAAAGAACCATACAACCCGGAAATTTCGCGAATTCATTCGGAATCAGGCTAAAATTCAAAGCCTTTTCAAAGCCAACGTTTGCTTTTCAATTGGCGGATTACTCATCATGTTTTTTCTTGTTAATTTAAGCACTGATTCGCTTACTTTACTCCTAGCTGATCATTGTTGGTTCACAGACGTATATGGGGCGTATCTAAATAACTGCTGTCCTATTACGAACCCAGCTTGCGACTAAATTTCAGTACCACTACGCATGACCCAATGGGTATGTAATCAACATGTTAAGTGGTTTCCATTTTAGACTTTCTCCAAACGATAACGAGATTATGTCAGGTGTTTATAGTATCCGAGACACCTTCAGTGAACACAGAGCTGCATGTAAAACGCCCAGTCAGGAGGCCATTTGAAAGTGGTGTTGAAGCACACGGCAGTTGATCGACTCTGGCTGGAGATGACTGCGACTGCACGAGAGGTGCTCTTCGGGAAAGCCACTCAGGCCCTCGCGCACCTGAGCGGGGAAGCTCTCAGCTCGCGCCCGGCGGGAGAGGCCACTGAGTGCTGTGCTGTGTTCCTGCCGAGGCGCGTGCATCAGCCGTCTGTGTTCCTCCTCGTGGTTCGAGACGCGATACAGGGAAACAGTGGTTTCACGTCGCAAAAAAAAAAATCCAGCAGTCTTCATTATGATTACCTTGGATTTTTCCGATGCTGAATCCGAATCTGAAGTTATCCAACAAAATTTCCTGGTGCGTTTTGAGATATTCGCAAGAAATAGCGCAATTTTTGCTCTTATTTTTTCCCCCTTATAATTTAAAAAGTAAACGTAGTAGCAATAAACTCATTCCTACCTTTTTTTAAAGAATACATCGTTTCCCACACAATTTGAGGGTCAACTGCAGCTCTGTACGTCCGAAAGTTCACAAGGTCCAGCACACCAAATATTGGTATTTATTTTTTTCCAAAAAGAGAAAATTGAAGTTTTGGGTCAAATTTCGAGTTAAATATTGGGGAAAAAAAATGATCCTGCAAGGACAATCGTTAAAATAAATGTTGTATAAAATCTATTTAACTTTAATTTAAGCACATAACTACGCATAAAGACCCTATGGTTGACTTATAGTTTACAAGAAACAAACAAAATGAGAAAATTAGATTTTTAAAATGATTTGATCTAAACCCTTTCCATGACTTGAAAACTTCGCGGTTTTTTATTAAATGCACTAAACCTTGTTTCATATGTAGATCATATTTATAGTAAAATTAAATAATTATTTACATTTTTATTTACAAAAAAAAATTTATGAGCTTGTCATACCTACTCGACAGAGATGTGTAAAATCTAACCTCCATGAAAAGCAAATACACGAATAATACGAAACACTGACACTAAATTAAAATATAATTTTTTTAAATAATGGTGGTAAATATATGAAAATGGTTTTTTTAACTGTATTTCTTGACGCGAATCACACGTATTTTTCTCAACCGCTGTTAGAATTCGCTGCCGGAGAACCTACATACACTAAATAATAATCATTATATTTGCAGAGCTAAAAGTTAAACTATATAATGAAACGACTCTGATAAAAGCGAAAAATACTTAAAAAATACTGAACACCGGTTTTAGTTTTGGTTCCCGCCATCTGCCACATATGGCAGAACCGTGGTTACACATTTCCATTCCATGCGACTTTCATTCTATTCACGAAATTACTCCTACAATTTGCCTTATACCGAGAGCTAAAAATTTGTTTAAAAATGTCTTGTTCGGCCGCGCTTGAATGCAGATGGGCCATGCAATCCAGAAGGCTCTGGATGCTGCTCTACCTCTAGAACATCTTTAGGAAAAAAACCGAAAAAATGTTGGATGCTTGAGTTTGTACCTATCTGGTAGCAAGTTCAATAAGTTTACCTCGAACTGGTTGCTTATGTTTGTCATCTAGATCTTCTTCCTCTTCGAGATCATAGCCATGTACACTGCTGCAGGATGCTTCACATGGCTCACACATGACAGAGTAGTACAGCCCTGCTTCTTTCACCTTTACATTGCCTTTACTCAGCCTTTTTCACTTACATGCAACCAGTTGAAAGAGCATGTCAGATGCAAAGGGTTGGCTAGACGTAGTGAGCAGTATAGGCCGTTGCTTGTACGCCTCCACTCAAACTTTACCGGCTCCCCTCAAGAAACTCGCTAGCCCATTCAGAAGTGTACTTGCACATAAACGCGCAGAAAACATAACATGCACATAAACGTGCAGCTCTAGTTTGAGGAGAGTGGGTTTGATGAGGATTTATAATGTGCACACTTATACATTTGTACTGCAGCTCATCTAGAGGCAATTGCTTGTTTCCACCTTACAAAGCAACTACAAAAACATATTCAGCTGCTATGAAGATGGTCTCGAAATCAATACGTTTGTAATGTTTTTGAAGGGCAGCAGTGGAAGGCTGAGGTCGGGGTTTTTGTCCAATGTTTTCAAGGTTTTCGCCTTTCTTGGTCAAACAAGGCGGATGTAGTACCACATCCTCTTACAGCGTGCAAGAAAAGGATGTGTTGAAACAGCCTTTCATTCAATGCTGTGTTTGAATTAAACCACGTTAAAAGATTTTACCCGCTCCCTGGTTTGACTAATAAGACGCTGTTTGAAGCTGACAGGCACACCAACAGTAAAAGGAGATCAACATCCTCCCCGACAACAACTGTTTTGTTGTGATCAGATGACAATGAGATGGCGATGGTTACTTTAAGTCAGTCAGCATGCTCCTCCGCTTGATGAGACACAATCTGGGCCTCGTTTAATTCCATCCTAAACAATGGAATAATGCGACTTTGGTTGCATTCGTTTGTCTCTTAAGAGACGTTTGGCAACATGTCTTCAGTGAAGACCACTTCTACGGCATGTTTTTTTTTTGCTGCCCTACCTGCGTGCTCCACATGTGTGGAGCTGGTAGATGATACAATGACATACACTGAGGTGTAGTAATAACATATGTAATTGATATAAGTGTCACAGATGTTGGAAACAGTTTGACCAGTTGGCCACGCCACACGGTGCAGCAGGAAACATACATCAATCATATGTACTGTTTCCCCGGATACTGCAATGTCTGGCACAGAGTTTAAACACTTGTATTGACAGACATGAGCTGTTCTGTTTCTGGAAATGGCGGATGTTACACCAACCAAACCAACATTTTGCAGGAATCTTTGTTGTCTCTCTTAAATCTAGCCTCCCTAGCATCTACGTGCTGTTCAGAAGATCCAAATTTCACATCACAGCATGTTTCAAATGCCTCAGTAATTTTTAAATTGAAGTTAGCCCTTGTGTCCATCTGGTGGCTACACTTGCTCTTAATTCCCCCCCCCCCAAATCAACGATCAACTGTTCTCTCTTCAATTCCCTTCCGCGAGGACGATCACCTGGTGTCTAAACAAAAGAAATAGTTAAATGACCCTTCAGAGGTTCGAACTACACATTTTTCATTAGTTTGTACTATTTCTTATAGGCCTATAATGATACCTTAAAATAATAAATAGCCTACCCTTAATTCTTATAATAATAAATATAAGTATTATAATATATTATAACATAATTATATATTATATTACTATAATCTAGCAAACTGTGCAAACTGAAAGTCTACATTTTTAGAGAACTTATGAAGCCATGGAAATAGTTTGGTTTAAGTCATCATAAATCCATTTTTCTCCTTTATTTGTATTTAGCAAATTATACGTAAACCATTGGGTCTACATGTCTCATTCGGTGCTTGAATAAAAGTTAAATAGATTTGCTTCAACTTCATTTTTAACGATTATCCTCTTAGGATCAGTTTGTTTCCCAATATTTAGCTCAAAATTTAACCCAAAACTTAAAATTCCACTTTTTTTTTAAAAAAAATTAACAATTTTGAAGTGCTCTACCTTGGGAAATATAACACGTACAGAGCTGCGATTAAACTCAAATTGTAAAAATGTAGTCTCTTTTAAGAGTGAGTTTTTCGCTACTCATATACAGGTGAAATTACAAGAAACAACACAAAAAAATGCGAAAACTTCACTTTTTTATTTATTTATTTATTTACTGCCTTATTTTAAGTGGCGAATATTTCGAAATGCAACAATAAATTTTGTTGGATAACTCCAGATTTGGATTCAGCACCCCATAAAACAAAGATGAACTAATAAAATCGACTACTGGATTTTTTGCAACGAGAAACCTTTTTGGACACCTATTGCCTGGGTTAAAGTGCAGGTTTTAGAAAAATGTTTGACTTTAGTGATAAAACTATGTCACTATATGGAAAAAAACAAGCAATAAATAAAAGTAGCAGATATGATTTTGAATCCTCATTAACATAATTTAATCATTATTTTAAGTGTTACCCTATGGATCTCACGTGCAGAGGAAGGAGAAATGCTTGAATATAAACTAAAGTAAATGCAAACAGTAGTAAATTTTACTTCGTGTGTTCTTCTTTCTGATGATTTGGGTCACTTTTTTAGTTATTTTAGATCTAAGATAAAACTTAGTTTTCGGCTGCAAAGGAAAAAAGAAACTTCTTTTTTTCCCTTCAAAACACTTCATGTACCTTCAGCAACGTTCGAGGCTATACATGGCCGTCTTTGATTACTGTAGAGGCATGCTTGATAGGAGCAAATCATTCCTTACATATTTTGGTGAATGAATATCGTTCAATAGGGCCTACTTCACCCGTGCCAGTACGCAAATAAGCTGTTCATTATCAGGCATCACCATTTCATCAAGTTATTCCGTCAACATCGGGAATATAACCCACGTTTGTGTTACGTATGGGTAATTCCCATGGAAACTCGAAATTCCTGTCCTAGCAATTTTTACAATAATCCTAAGTGATTTAGGATGGTATTTTTTTTTTCGGAAAGAATATCATCAAGGCTAAAAATGTTGGTCATAACTTAGGAACCATACGGGCATTTGTGAAGAATAATAAATATATAGTACTCTGAAAATCATTCCCTCACTATGTCCCAAACTCCAGATTAAAACATTGTCTAAAGTTTTTATCGAAAATTTCTTAAAAAAAATCTGTTTGCAACTATGGCTTGTCTATTGTAAATACAACAACTTTTCAAAATTTCTCTGAGTTTAGGATCATAAGTCATGAACAAGTTGTCTAATGTTGACTTAACATGTGTCCCATGAAAAATTATCATTCCCTCACATCATTACCAACAGTCGATAAGTATGTATATTCTTGAGGACTTTAGTAATAGTCTCATTAGTTTTTGATAGTTGGTAGTATGGTCACTTGTTCGAAATGGCAAATTGACTTCAAGCCTGTTAAAGTACTTGTTGGAAGAAGATGTCATTCTAATTTTTTAAAGATTACATTTTAAACAATCATTCCATCACAGCGAAGAATAAAGAAGGTAATTGTAATATTTGAATTTTGATGACGTAGTAAAGTATGTTTTTAAAGGTAGTAAGCGTAGAGAAAAGTTAGATGGTTACAAAAGGTTATGTTGCGAGATTTTTTAGGTTATGGTTTATTCTGTCATTCCCTCACATTTGATTATTTTCAGTTATATTATAAGTTTGTTCAAAATAATGTTCAAGAATCTCACTAAGAGATTTTAAAAATTTCTAAAGAAGTACGACATTTTTGGTAATTTTATATTGATAGTTTATTGTTGTAATTGAACTGTGATTACTACTACGATAAGAAAAAGTTTTGGTTTAAGTATTCTTTTACTCATCTTCAAGTTGCAATATGAGTTTTAATTCATAATTTTTAAGTTAAGGGGCCCGCCTACCTGGTCACACAGACGGTGTGCAGAGCTTCAGGAAAAACAACGCGATTTCAAAACTACTCAAGATATCTGAGTGGGGTATATTTACGAAAAGCATTTAAGAGTTCGCTGAGGCCCGAAAAGTACTTTTAATTTTGTATCATGTTTTGAAACTGTATTTCTAGAAGAGTTAAAATGGCTGAAACGCATGTTTTCAGAGTAATTTTTAGGTGTAAAACAAGTGGTACAGATTCTTGAAAGCACTTAAGGGGCTTGCATTACACCTTTATCTTAATTTCCCCGTAATATAAAAATACGGTCACCGCACAACTTTCACAGTTATCAATTGACGACGAGAAGACGGCGCGCCAGTACAGAGCCTTGAGTTTAGAGGCGATACCGCGCTAGAAACACCTTCGAGCGTCGCGCTTATCATCCCGCCTCACTAACACACATACACCCCTGACGAGGCGGGCCCCTTTATGTAACCTAGTAGAATTCTAAAGATATTTAAAAAAATAAATAATACGATTTCATATGAGAAATAAATATAAACATCATTTCCTCACCTCAGTCATCATTCCCTCACATTTGATTATTTTCAGTGCTCATAAATTCGTTCAAAACTCATTTATTCTGGGGACCACGATATTTTTCACTTCTAGTAACATGAGTACTACAAATTTAAGAGAAAACGAAGATAAATTTATTTAATTATTTTTCATTAATTTATTGATAGGTAATTTCGGGATTTCATGAGAATTACCCGTATAAAGCTGGAATCACAATGTCACGACGGACACGACACGCTCAGTAGCCAATGAAATACAAGGTCGCCGTGACGTCAACACGACCAAATACGCGGCCCGACGGCCCGCAATAAATAGATTATATTTATATTTCTGTTGTGCCGTGTCGCACGACGTAAAGCCCAATGGGAACATGATAAACACAACTTCAGAAATATTTACCTTTTTTGTAAATCTTTATGATGAAAAATGAATTTTCGTTTTACGTGTGGGTAAGGTTTCACATTTGTAGTGTGCCTTCGTCTGTTTATATAACCGGATATCATTGTGTTAATGTTTATTATTGTAATTGTACATTGATCAAGATTTTATTTAATAATGTACGAGTCCAGCGAAGAACTTTTAATTACTAAAGATCAGGTTAATGGTATTTTGCATGACATTGGATTGAAGCACTACAGTAGTATAGGATAGTATGTTCTGGCACAGGATGCAGGATGTGGATGGTGCGGATTGTGATTGTCTGTCCGCCATCTTGGATTTTAACATCACGGCGGCCATCTTGGACGAGCGTAACGGGACACAGCGTAACGGGACAACGCAACGGGACATAACGTAACGGGACAAGTAGATCACGGCAGCCATTTTGGATCCGCCATCTTGGATCCGCCATTTTGGATGTCGTCATTTTGTTTTCTCGAACTTTCCGCCATTTTGTTTTCCGCCATTTTGGATTAGGACGTCACCTTTGCAATTTCCATTACATCCGCCATCTTTAACTTTTTTATTTATTATCCGATTTTTATGAAATTTTTCTTCAAATTTATAAAAAAATTCAATTATTAAAATTTTAATATATTTTTTATAAAAAACAAACTTTTATGACACGGAGCTCGGAGTCCTCGGTTCGAACCCGGTGTGGTCAAAAAAAATTAAAAATGGCGACAGGCTCCTTCCTCAATGGTGGTTGCAGGCAGACTGACCCCCACCACTTTTACCAATGCACATATACCATCAGGTAGTATGACGTCATGTCCGCCATCTTGAAATTTGGACGCCATCTTGAAAATCTTTATTTATTATCCGATTTTAATGAAAAAAAATCCAAAATTCATTAAATAAATTGACAATAAATATAATGTTTGATTATATCGATGCATGTCCTTGGTTCGATTCCCGGCGAAAGTAAACAGTCGATCCTTCCTCCATGAAAGCTACCTAGACTGATCTACCACCACAAGTACCAAGGTATATATCATCAACTGGTATGACATCATGTCCGCCATCTTGTCTTCGATGCTGGAGACCACCATCTTGTTTTCGTCTGCTAGAGTGTGTCGATACCATGTAGTATAATTATCTGGTCACCATACCTTTGTCCTTGACCTTGACTTTGAAATATGACCTTGACCTTGAAATATGACCTTGACCTTGAACTTTGACCTTGATCTTGAACTTTGACCTTGACCTTGAAATTTGACCTTGACCTTGAAATTTGACCTTGACCTTAAATTTGACCTTGACCTTGAAATTTGACCTTGACCTTGAAATTTGACCTTGACCTTGAAATTTGACTTTGGCCTTGAAATTTGACTTTGACCTTGAAATTTGACCTTGACCATGAAATTTGACGTTGTCCTTGAAATTTGATTTGTCCCTGTCGACCATCATGGATCCGACATTTTATGTTCAGTACATGCTACCAGGAGCGACCACCTGCTGGAGTACACCATCTTGTGCGTGTACTTGTATTATAGAGTACATTTACATCTGGTTCATTTTATTCTAACCTGCTACAGTGCAGTAATCATTTATTACCGAGGTGCCCCCGCCATCTTGAAATTCGGCCGCCATCATGAAATCATGTAATAATGTAGCTAGAAAAGCGGGAAAAAATCCAAAATTCATCAAAAAAATCACTCATTAACTTACATATTGATTCGATCCGCTCCAGTCCTTGGTTCGATACTCGAACAATGCAAATATGTTTAATTTTATGAATAAAAAATAATAATTTCAATAAACCATGTTCAACATTCTTAAAGAGACTTTAAATCCTCTACTACCATCATCCTATCCGACATCAACACCATCATCTTGGAATTTTCGTAATAATTAAACTAAAAATTCAGGAAAAAGTTAAAAATTCATTAAATAAATTTGCAAACAATATACTGATTAATTAGGTCGTCTAAGGTCCTTGGCACGATCCTGGACGAAGCTAAAATAAATTTAATTTAAATACCAGAAAAGCATAAGGTTCGAGAAATAAAACACCACAAAGTCGTTTACAAACATAATATTTATTACACAATTTCTATCCTACTACAGAATCACTTGCGAAAGCCAGCAAACTTATAAACATTTAGCTTTGCATAGACGTGCAACGACTACTTCTTAGCTCCAAATGCTCCAGCAGCTCCAATTGCTCCAACAGCCTCCAAATGCTCCAACAACCTCCAAATGGCTCCAACAGCTCCAAATGCTCCAACTACCTTTTCTTTCAACAGCTCCAATGATATTGGGCCACAATGCTACGAGTCTAAGAGACTACGAGGCTACAAGGCTACGAGTCTAAAAGTATATAGCTGGTTCCGAGTTATACACGGCTGAGAGACTGCATGACTAAAAGACCGCATGGCTACGAAACTATATGTCAATGAAGCTACCCGGCTCCAACACGCAATGTACACACAGTACACACAGGAAAACTGAATTCACACACAGGAAATCGGAACGTACACACAGTACACACAGGAAAACGAAATGTACACACAGGAAAACGAAATGTACAAACAGGAAAACGAAATGTACAAACAGGAAAACGAAATGTACACACAGGAAAACGGAATGTACAAACAGGAAAACGAAATGTACAAACAGGAAAATGAAATGTACAAACAGGAAAACGAAATGTACACACAGGAAATCGGAACGTGCACACAGTACACACAGGAAACGGAATGATCACACATACAGTAGCGGAAACACAGGCTTATTTGGAAATCAGGATACAAGAAATAAATCATACTTTTTTAAAATATAAATAATTCATTTTATTTTTCATTAGTACACACATGACAGTTAATCAAATGATTATTGTATGTAGCCAGCGTTCCGAAGTTCTTTAAGTATGGTCGATACTTCCACGATATGCGAGTAGTTCCCTCTACGAACAGATGCCACCATCAGTCTTAGCCGGTCAACCAATATTTTTGGATCTTTCCATGATGTGGAATCAATCTCTTCTGCCACCATCTTCATTGCTTGTTTATTATAAATATTATGATCTCTGGTGTCTTCCGTTTTAACACCATCCTCAGGGTTACTTTCATCATCTAGCCAGCGATCATCACAAGCTTGATCAGATTTATTTATTATAACACGATGTTTCCATCGCTTCGGTCTCAGGACACCACCACAGTCTTCGATCTTGTCAGCTTTAGGTTCTGCATCACAGTCTATGCCTTTGTAAACAGTTTCAGAGTCACTGTAGCAATCACCGTAGAAGACAACGTCTTCACCCAGATTACTGCAAGAACTCAATATCGTTGATGTCGAAGTGTCTTCATCGCCTGTATGCTTCCTTTTCAAGAGTCCACCATTTACACAAAGTATGGAGGATCTGCTAAATATAGGCTTGAATGTATTCTCACTTTTCACAGTGTTGATACCTTCATTAGTTTCAGTCTTCCCGATACCATCAACATCCTTCAATATTTGTTTCTCGTCACGATCGGCGTGCTAAGGCTTCCATCTTTTCTATATTAATAATATTATTTGTCTTAAAATCTCCGCGTCCGTGTCACTATCACAGATGTAATTCATCATCATAGCTGTCATCAATATTGTCATGAGCTGCATCAATATAACTCATTTTATGATATCGTTTCCACATTTCAGTTGTCAGTGATTTACCACAATCTACGATCTTGTGAGCTCCATTCTCATTTTTCTGTAAAAGCCTATGTGTCCAGTTTTATTATTTAAACCTTCAACCCATTATCCCAAACTCAATTAAATTATTTAATTATATAGAACAAAAATCAACAATGTTCCTTTCATTTAATCTTGGAAACCGTAACATCCTTTCCACCTATAGTAGGTATAGTTTCTTGAGCCCAAGAGTCTTTCATTATATATACCATGCAGTGTTCTTCAAGAGATGTAGTATACCGCCATTTCTACATACAAATCCATCCTATCATTGATTTTTTTACACATAAAAAAACCTTCACGTTATTTTTACACGTTTTATTAAAATAATTACCACTCATAGTAATACATACAAATCCATCCTATCATTAATTTGTTTACACATTAGAAAAACCTTCACGCTATTTTTACGTGATTTATTAAATTACCACTTCGACTAAAATAATTACCACACATAGTAATTTCTACAAAGGACACTTTGTCCAAGACAATTTAACCATAATCTGTCTAAAAACAACCATGCCCCATCTATATCACAAAGTAAACGAGGGTTGTGGAGATAGGTCAAACAAGTGCTAGTCACTCATAGGGTAAGAACCATGTGTTCGATACCTATCTCAGTCATTGTAGCATCTATGTATTTTTCTGACCTCATGTAGAAAATATGTTCCAATGCATACGAATTTAAACTTATTCACGTGCGACTAGTCAAAAGTACATAGATTCAAGCACGCCAACCGCAAAAAAATTTCTCAAGGGTAGAGGCAGAGACTTCTCGATCGAGTCACGCCTACCATCACCTGCAAATGAACATTGGCCCCTCGCGCGGGAATTGCAAGCTGGCAGAATGCTGCGACACTCATATGTTTTGCTCAAGACATGCATTCATCACGTCGCTAGCCTTCCAACTCATTACATGTAAAACTCCAGTGAAATCGTAATCAAGCACATGTAAAGTACTTGACGGAACCACTTCAAAGTATACATCACTGAACCAGAGCAGAAAATCAGCCTACGAATGTATATCCTGCTACCTACAAAAATAAATGTATAGCACATATACGAGAGGAGTCGATTCCTACAAACCATACTCAATACTCTGATAATTATAAGCAGCAAAATATTTTAAATCAAGACCTTAGCCAGTAAACATTTTTTCTGTTATGATGTAAAAATTCATGTTAGTAGTCAGCAACGAAGGAGTGAGTAACTTGGACAAAGAACCGCTTACCAAGTATCCGGAATCTTACTGATACAGCCCATCCAGTGCACCAGCATACCCCGAAGTGTGGTCAATTGATTAACACTCATTAATTTTTTAATATCACCACCATAGTATACACCAATATAAGACAGGTTACGATTTAAAACCATAAATTTCCCACAAGTCTGTTAGTTTTATTTCGGGAAGTAATAAATTATTTCTCAAAAATAATAAATCAAGTTCCTAGTCAGATTTGCTCTAATGTTGCGGTATTACCTGTACCAGCAATTTACCAAAACATCTCCCATAAAAAAAAATCTTAAGAATGCAGATGACATACTCAGATAAAAATAATTTCAGCAAAAAAAAAAAACAGACTTCATCATTATTGGTAAAACAAAATAATACACACAAACAAGACAAAACGGACATTACAAACCCGACCAAAATTACGTGTCACATGTAGTTTATTACATTAAGATAAACGATGTAGGTTAGGGAAAAATAAATAAAAAATTCTTTAATTCTATAATTTATTTAAAATTGTACATTTATACACAATAAAATTTGACACTGTATATATTTTTTACATTTCTCAGTCCATGCGACATTCAATATTATTAAAATAAATTATTATAGTTCGTATTAAGAGTGACAAAATACAAATTATTCATACAGATCACGATACATCAGTTCAGGAGTGTAACACCTTAGAGGGCCAGAAATTATGCTGGAGACCTTCCTTTACAAAATTTATAATGTTTTTTCAAGTAAAATTTTCGTGTAATCTGTATACCGCACTTTTCACACAGAAATTTTACACGGTCAAGATTTCTTCTGCAGCCATGCTTTTCATGGATGCGTGTACTTCGTAGTCGTTCAAATCGTTTACCACAGTAGCAGCACTGATACAGATACTCATCGCAATTACCATCGCTTCCCCGATGTACAACCTGCAAATGAACTTTGCTTTTACAATGCCTAATCAAATTACTTTTGTTTGTGAAATGTACACCACACGGGTCACACGGAAATGTCTCACGATTAGCGTTTCTTCTACAGACATGATTTTCATGTCTTCTTGCATGTTGACGGTATTTAAAACTTTTGTCACAGTACGTACACAGTTGTCTCGTCGTTAGACCTTGAGTCACCGACGGCTCGGAAAGTATCTTACTTTCAATGTGCACTGCTGTTGTAGGCGACGAAGTCCCGTATGTTGCATGAGCTGGAGATTTCCCAGTCGACATTGACAGATCATCTGTACTGGAATCTGATGTATACACGACTGATGCAGAAGCTGGGAATTGCTCACAAAATGTTTTATTTACCAAATGCGGAGTAGTTACAGGTATTGTAGTCTCCTCTTCGTTCGTTAATGCACACATTGAAGTCTCTTGGAGTGAAGAGACAGTAGATACAGCCATCATTGAGATCTCTAGAGATGGTAGGCTCGTTACCATCGGAATCTCTGGAGCTGCCCTCATCGTTGTCATAGGGAACTGCTTCGTCATCATCGCCTCCGTCGTCAGGGACCCCGGTGAAGACGCGAGACCCTCCGTCAAGATCTCTGCAGTCGGTGACCCCGTCACCATTGGGATTTGTACCGATTTCGACGTTGCTACCATTGAGTTCGGATACACATCAATATTCATGTATCGGACTTATATGCAGACAAGCAAATTCATCAGATCTGCACTGTACCACTACAAGAGGTGGACTGAGGGACCTGCTGTCTAAGACTCGCTTAAATAACAGTGTCCGCTTGTATAATACGCAAGTCAATACATCATCCATTGTTATTACTTAAAAAAATTAGGAATTTCAAGGAATGAGAAATTAAATTATATATACAATCAACTAATCACACATCCTACATACACGGTTAATTTAGACTTAATAGAGGAGCAAGAGTCTGTAATCAATGGAACTTTCCCAACCCAAACAAAATTTAAAGTAGGTACCCAAATTTAAATATTATTATGTAGAGCTACACATAACATCCAACTGACTCCAAATGACTACAACACATGACTAAAATAATTTATACGATACCAGGCTAGGTCCAAAGTCAATTTTTTTTTGTACCTCTCATCTACAGTTCAGAGGGCCTTCAGTGTTGATATAGCTACAGCCAAGACATGTCCAGTACCATACATTTTCAAAGCCTTCAAAGTCGATCCTTGTTAAGCCTTATGACAAAAGTCTCCGAAACAAGAGACCTACTCTACAAGATGACTAGACATTTTAAGCTTGTCATAGCACACATCGATAAAAATCTTCGTAAATAACCCTAAATATTATCAGACCACTAGCATTCGATTTATGCACATACAGTAGGTCACCAACATATTCGTCAACACATGGCCATTCTACATTAAGCTCCTCACTTACTTATATCAGCCTACTCGACTACACCCAGCACACATAAACTAAAAGAAGTCAAATAACATCCTATTATTTATTTACATTCGAATATTTAACAGCATGCCGACTGCTAATTAAATAAGCCTGACAGTGAACATGTTAGCAAAGTTTACTTTTATATAGGACCAGGAATCCATTGAACCTTCAGAACCTAGCTACACATACACAGTGCTGGATGCAAGGAATTCTACACTCATTTGTCATCACTGACACTCACATTCCATAATCTAATCTCAATTCGACACTCATTTTCCATCATTAACATTCACACAAATGCAAATTAACCACCATCGACACTCAATTCAACACTCACTTTCCATAATCTAAACTCAATTCGGCACTCGTTTTCCATCATCGACACTCATATTACATCATAGGCACTTAAGTCAACACTCATTTTCCATCATTAACATTCACACAAATGCAAATTAACCACCATCGACACTCAATTCAACACTCATTTTCCATCATATAAATTCAATTCAACACTCATTCTCCATCATCGACACTCAATTCAACACTCACTTTCCATAATCTAAACTCAATTCGGCACTCATTTTCCATAGTCGATACTCAATTCAACACTCATTTTCCATCATCGACACTCAATTCGACACTCACATTCCATAATCTAATCTCAATTCGGCACTCATTTTCCATCATTAACATTCACACAAATGCAAATTAACCACCATCGACACTCAATTCAACACCCACTTTCCATAATCTAAACTCAATTCGGCACTCGTTTTCCATCATCGACACTCACACAAATGCAAATTAACCACCATCGACACTCAATTCAACACTCATTTTCCATCATCTAAACTCAATTCAACACTCATTCTCCATCATCGACACTCAATTCAACACTCACTTTCCATAATCTAAACTCAATTCGGCACTCATTTTCCATAGTCGATACTCAATTCAACACTCATTTTCCATCATCGACACTCAATTCGACACTCATTTTCCATCATCGTCACTCAATTCCTCACTCATTTTCCATCATCGACACTCAATTCGACACTCAATTTCCATCATCGACACTCAATTCGGCACTCATTTTCCATCGATGACACTCAATTCAACACTCATTTTCCATCATCGATACTTAATTCTACATACTCTTTCCTTCTTCGACACTCATTTTCCATCATCTACATACAGTAAAATGGAAACTTTCCATCATCCACACACACACACACACACACACACACACACACAGATACATATATAAATATATTCATACACAACTCAATTCTTTAAAGTAGCAAACACATGAACTTTATTAGGGCATGAATAACGACACATTTTAATAACAATTTTTAAAATTATATTTATATCAAAAATACTAAATTATAAAATTTCATCAGTCAATACACATTACTAACTTATTATATATACCCTGAAATTCTAAGTTCATCAAATATAGCCCACGTTTCTTTGATAACTGATAAAATTTCGTCATCTTGCGAAACAAGTAAAAGTCGCAACCTGTTCACCAACACGTTCGGGTCTTTCCACGATATATAATCAATTTCACTTGATGACACCATCTTCTTCGATTGTTTGCTGAACATATTCTGAAAATCGTTGTAATAATGATTATGATAATTTGTATCATCATCATCGCTGCTGTCCACATCTTTATCAAACACACTGACATCTTCATCTTGCATATCCCAGTATTTTGAATTTTTTGACATTGGAGTACCGTCATTGGCATCAAGCTTACTTGCTAATTTTCCAAAAAAAATATTCCAAAGTCCGTAGAAGTCTACTATAAGACGTCTTGTCACATTTTCTGGAGATGTTACTTTCATTATCTTCTACCTTACTTATATCTCCAACACCATTTAAGCTATATCCTTTCTCAAGACCTGGAGAGATTTTAACACAATCGCTTGTAAGACATACTGTCCCCGAGCATATCGTCTCCATCTATGTACTTTATCTCCTGAACGAGCTTGGCTTTACAAGTTTTATAGTATCTTTTTAAATTCTCTCTTCGTGTCATCCGCCTACCACACTTGCCACAACTTAGTATTTGACGGAATGGACTTTTAACACAATCGTTCTTTTCATGTCTTCGAGCATTATAGCTTTTATCAAAGTATTTGCTACAGTATGTACAATGTCCTTCAGATCGAGAGCGATATTTGAGTATCGTACCTTCACTAGACTGTACGTACTCCATAATGGTTGAATAACCACTAAAAGTATTATTTAAGTACTTCGTATTTTTATGTATGAACATTCATCAATTATTTACGAAAAAAGATTTTTTTCTCATTTTGACTAAAAAACTCATGTTCCACGTAGTTTTACTACCCACCTTCATATTTCCTCATATGTTATGTTGTAAAAGCAACCAAAGTTGGTTGTAGGTTACGGAATGCCACTCACGATCTGTTGAAAAAGGTGTGCTTCCCTAGATCTCAAGAGGAAGAACATTGACCTTATTTAAAAATTTGCGAATAATATCATGGCCTAGCAAGAATCACAAGATAATCTATTCTCATATTAGCAACCATCATGTATCAGTTGTCTGTATATGCAGTGTCTGTTGTCTGTATAAGTAGACAATGTTTTGTGTGGGATGCGGGATGCTCCCTAACGATCGCAACAGAAAGAGGGCTTCGCTAGAACTCAAGGGGAAGGGAAATCTTCGTGTGTGATAGCGTTTCTCAGTTGTTTCATGACGTAGTAATCGTATGATTAATGAACTTTTGTTTTTGCCTGATTTCCACCTGTTAAAATTCTTTTTTAAGTGTTGATTTGATAATATGACTTCGGAAATTTATACGAAACTCTGAATAAAATTACCTGTCTTAGACACCAAGGACAGTACAGTTTGTCTTTCATGTTAATGCTTTTTAGCTGTCTCAAAGCATATTATTTGTCTGAGTAAGGTTATTATTTTTTAAATCCACCTGATATCAATATTGTAAGTGCTGATTTATTGACAGAATTTCACTAATTAAATGTAACTCTGAATAGAAATGACACGACTCAGTAAGTAAATATCCTTCATGCAGAGATAGATCTCTCACAAATAATCAGGAGCACTCGGAGAAAACCATCAGATGTCTAGCCAGAAATAATCAGAAACACTTGGATAAAGCCATCAATATAATAACAAGAATAATCAAAAGCACTCGGAGAAATCCATCAGATGTCTAGTTAGGTATAATCAGAAGCACCCGGAGAAAACCTTCATAATATTGTCAAGAATAAACAGGAACACACGGAGAAAACCACCATAATATTGACAAGAATAATCAGGAGCACACGGAGAAAACCACCACAATATTAACAATAATAATCGGAAGCACACGGAGAAAACCACCATAATATTGACAAGAATAATCGGAAGCACACAGAGAAAACCACCACAAGTTTTCTTTGATATCATAAAAATACAGAAAAAAAATTAATAAAAATTAAAAAAATACAAAAAATACATAAACAGATTCTGCTAGCTTGTGAACTTCTCATTGTTGAGCAAAGATATAGTTCTAGTACAAGCCAGAATTTTATGTATTTTTTGTATTTTTTAATTTTTATTAATTTTTTTTTATTTTTAAATTTTTTTTTTCTGTATTTTTATGATATCAAAGAAAACTTGTGGTGGTTTTCTCTGTGTGCTTCCGATTATTCTTGTCAATATTATGGTGGTTTTCTCCGTGTGCTTCCGATTATTATTGTTAATATTATGGTGGTTTTCTCCGTGTGCTCCTGATTATTCTTGTCAATATTATGGTGGTTTTCTCCGTGTGTTCCTGTTTATTCTTGACAATATTATGAAGGTTTTCTCTGGGTGCTTCTGATTATACCTAACTAGACATCTGATGGATTTCTCCGAGTGCTTTTGATTATTCTTGTTATTATATTGATGGCTTTCTCCAAGTGTTTCTGATTATTTCTGGCTAGACATCTGATGGTTTTCTCCGAGTGCTCCTGATTATTTGTGAGAGATCTATCTCTGCATGAAGGATATTTACTTACTGAGTCGTGTCATTTCTATTCAGAGTTACATTTAATTAGTGAAATTCTGTCAATAAATCAGCACTTATAATATTGTTATCAGGTGGATTTAAAAAATAATAACCTTACTCAGACAAATAATATGCTTTGAGACAGCTAAAAAGCATTAACATGAAAGACAAACTGTACTGTCCTTGGTGTCTAAGACAGGTAATTTTATTCAGAGTTTCGTATAAATTTCCGAAGTCATATTATCAAATCAACACTTAAAAAAGAATTTTAACAGGTGGAAATCAGGCAAAAACAAAAGTTCATTAATCAGACGATTACTACGTCATGAAACAACTGAGAAACGCTATCACACACGAAGATTTCCCTTCCCCTTGAGTTCTAGCGCAGCCCTCCTTCTGTTGCGATCGTTAGGGAGCATCCCGCATCCCACACAAAACATTGTCTACTTATACAGACAACAGACACTGCATATACAGACAACTGATACATGATGGTTGCTAATATGAGAATAGATTATCTTGTGATTCTTGCTAGGCCATGATATTATTCGCAAATTTTTAAATAAGGTCAATGTTCTTCCTCTTGAGATCTAGGGAAGCACACCTTTTTCAACAGATCGTGAGTGGCATTCCGTAACCTACAACCAACTTTGGTTGCTTTTACAACATAACATATGAGGAAATATGAAGGTGGGTAGTAAAACTACGTGGAACATGAGTTTTTTAGTCAAAATGAGAAAAAAATCTTTTTTCGTAAATAATTGATGCATGTTCATACATAAAAATACGAAGTACCTAAATAATACTTTTAGTGGTTATTCAACCATTATGGAGTACGTACAGTCTAGTGAAGGTACGATACTCAAATATCGCTCTCGATCTGAAGGACATTGTACATACTGTAGCAAATACTTTGATAAAAGCTATAATGCTCGAAGACAAGAAAAGAACGATTGTGTTAAAAGTCCATTCCGTCAAATACTAAGTTGTGGCAAGTGTGGTAGGCGGATGACACGAAGAGAGAATTTAAAAAGATACTATAAAACTTGTAAAGCCAAGCTCGTTCAGGAGATAAAGTACATAGATGGAGACGATATGCTCGGGGACAGTATGTCTTACAATGAAATTGATCGACCTAGTCTTAAAAGCGATTGTGTTAAAATCTCTCCAGGTCTTGAGAAAGGATATAGCTTAAATGGTGTTGGAGATATAAGTAAGGTAGAAGATAATGAAAGTAACATCTCCAGAAAATGTGACAAGACGTCTTATAGTAGACTTCTACGGACTTTGGAATATTTTTTTTGGAAAATTAGCAAGTAAGCTTGATGCCAATGACGGTACTCCAATGTCAAAAAATTCAAAATACTGGGATATGCAAGATGAAGATGTCAGTGTGTTTGATAAAGATGTGGACAGCAGCGATGATGATGATACAAATTATCATAATCATTATTACAACGATTTTCAGAATATGTTCAGCAAACAATCGAAGAAGATGGTGTCATCAAGTGAAATTGATTATATATCGTGGAAAGACCCGAACGTGTTGGTGAACAGGTTGCGACTTTTACTTGTTTCGCAAGATGACGAAATTTTATCAGTTATCAAAGAAACGTGGGCTATATTTGATGAACTTAGAATTTCAGGGTATATATAATAAGTTAGTAATGTGTATTGACTGATGAAATTTTATAATTTAGTATTTTTGATATAAATATAATTTTAAAAATTGTTATTAAAATGTGTCGTTATTCATGCCCTAATAAAGTTCATGTGTTTGCTACTTTAAAGAATTGAGTTGTGTATGAATATATTTATATATGTATCTGTGTGTGTGTGTGTGTGTGTGTGTGGATGATGGAAAGTTTCCATTTTACTGTATGTAGATGATGGAAAATGAGTGTCGAAGAAGGAAAGAGTATGTAGAATTAAGTATCGATGATGGAAAATGAGTGTTGAATTGAGTGTCATCGATGGAAAATGAGTACCGAATTGAGTGTCGATGATGGAAATTGAGTGTCGAATTGAGTGTCGATGATGGAGAATGAGTGTTGAATTGAGTTTAGATGATGGAAAATGAGTGTTGAATTGAGTGTCGATGGTGGTTAATTTGCATTTGTGTGAGTGTCGATGATGGAAAACGAGTGCCGAATTGAGTTTAGATTATGGAAAGTGAGTGTTGAATTGAGTGTCGATGGTGGTTAATTTGCATTTGTGTGAATGTTAATGATGGAAAATGAGTGCCGAATTGAGATTAGATTATGGAATGTGAGTGTCGAATTGAGTGTCGATGATGGAAAATGAGTGTTGAATTGAGTATCGACTATGGAAAATGAGTGCCGAATTGAGTTTAGATTATGGAAAGTGAGTGTTGAATTGAGTGTCGATGATGGAGAATGAGTGTTGAATTGAGTTTATATGATGGAAAATGAGTGTTGAATTGAGTGTCGATGGTGGTTAATTTGCATTTGTGTGAATGTTAATGATGGAAAATGAGTGTTGACTTAAGTGCCTATGATGTAATATGAGTGTCGATGATGGAAAACGAGTGCCGAATTGAGTTTAGATTATGGAAAGTGAGTGTTGAATTGAGTGTCGATGGTGGTTAATTTGCATTTGTGTGAATGTTAATGATGGAAAATGAGTGTCGAATTGAGATTAGATTATGGAATGTGAGTGTCAGTGATGACAAATGAGTGTAGAATTCCTTGCATCCAGCACTGTGTATGTGTAGCTAGGTTCTGAAGGTTCAATGGATTCCTGGTCCTATATAAAAGTAAACTTTGCTAACATGTTCACTGTCAGGCTTATTTAATTAGCAGTCGGCATGCTGTTAAATATTCGAATGTAAATAAATAATAGGATGTTATTTGACTTCTTTTAGATTATGTGTGCTGGGTGTAGTCGAGTAGGCTGATATAAGTAAGTGAGGAGCTTAGTGTAGAATGGCCATGTGTTGACGAATATGTTGGTGACCTACTGTATGTGCATAAATCGAATGCTAGTGGTCTGATAATATTTAGGGTTATTTACGAAGATTTTTATCGATGTGTGCTATGACAAGCTTAAAATGTCTAGTCATCTTGTAGAGTAGGTCTCTTGTTTCGGAGACTTTTGTCATAAGGCTTAACAAGGATCGACTTTGAAGGCTTTGAAAATGTATGGTACTGGACATGTCTTGGCTGTAGCTATATCAACACTGAAGGCCCTCTGAACTGTAGATGAGAGGTACAAAAAAAATTGACTTTGGACCTAGCCTGGTATCGTATAAATTATTTTAGTCATGTGTTGTAGTCATTTGGAGTCAGTTGGATGTTATGTGTAGCTCAACATAATAATATTTAAATTTGGGTACCTACTTTAAATTTTGTTTGGGTTGTGAAAGTTCCATTGATTACAGACTCTTGCTCCTCTATTAAGTCTAAATTAACCGTGTATGTAGGATGTGTGATTAGTTGATTGTATATATAATTTAATTTCTCATTCCTTGAAATTCCTAATTTTTTTAAGTAATAACAATGGATGATGTATTGACTTGCGTATTATACAAGCGGACACTGTTATTTAAGCGAGTCTTAGACAGCAGGTCCCTCAGTCCACCTCTTGTAGTGGTACAGTGCAGATCTGATGAATTTGCTTGTCTGCATATAAGTCCGATACATGAATATTGATGTGTATCCGAACTCAATGGTAGCAACGTCGAAATCGGTACAAATCCCAATGGTGACGGGGTCACCGACTGCAGAGATCTTGACGGAGGGTCTCGCGTCTTCACCGGGGTCCCTGACGACGGAGGCGATGATGACGAAGCAGTTCCCTATGACAACGATGAGGGCAGCTCCAGAGATTCCGATGGTAACGAGCCTACCATCTCTAGAGATCTCAATGATGGCTGTATCTACTGTCTCTTCACTCCAAGAGACTTCAATGTGTGCATTAACGAACGAAGAGGAGACTACAATACCTGTAACTACTCCGCATTTGGTAAATAAAACATTTTGTGAGCAATTCCCAGCTTCTGCATCAGTCGTGTATACATCAGATTCCAGTACAGATGATCTGTCAATGTCGACTGGGAAATCTCCAGCTCATGCAACATACGGGACTTCGTCGCCTACAACAGCAGTGCACATTGAAAGTAAGATACTTTCCGAGCCGTCGGTGACTCAAGGTCTAACGACGAGACAACTGTGTACGTACTGTGACAAAAGTTTTAAATACCGTCAACATGCAAGAAGACATGAAAATCATGTCTGTAGAAGAAACGCTAATCGTGAGACATTTCCGTGTGACCCGTGTGGTGTACATTTCACAAACAAAAGTAATTTGATTAGGCATTGTAAAAGCAAAGTTCATTTGCAGGTTGTACATCGGGGAAGCGATGGTAATTGCGATGAGTATCTGTATCAGTGCTGCTACTGTGGTAAACGATTTGAACGACTACGAAGTACACGCATCCATGAAAAGCATGGCTGCAGAAGAAATCTTGACCGTGTAAAATTTCTGTGTGAGAAGTGCGGTATACAGGTTACACGAAAATTTTACTTGAAAAAACATTATAAATTTTGTAAAGGAAGGTCTCCAGCATAATTTCGGGCCCTCTAAGGTGTTACACTCCTGAACTGATGTATCGTGATCTGTATGAATTATTTGTATTTTGTCACTCTTAATACGAACTATAATAATTGATTTTAATAATATTGAATGTCGCATTGACTGAGAAATGTAAAAAATATATACAGTGTCAAATTTTATTGTGTATAAATGTACAATTTTAAATATATTATAGAATTAAAGAATTTTTTATTTATTTTTCCCTAACCTACATCGTTTATCTTAATGTAATAAACTACATGTGACACGTAATTTTGGTCGGGTTTGTAATGTCCGTTTTGTCTTGTTTGTGTGTATTATTTTGTTTTACCAATAATGATGAAGTCTGTTTTTTTTTTTGCTGAAATTATTTTTATCTGAGTATGTCATCTGCATTCTTAAGATTTTTTTTTATGGGAGATGTTTTGGTAAAGTGCTGGTACAGGTAATACCGCAACATTAGAGCAAATCTGACTAGGAACTTGATTTATTATTTTTGAGAAATAATTTATTACTTCCCGAAATAAAACTAACAGACTTGTGGGAAATTTATGGTCTTATATCGTAACCTGTCATATATTGGTGTATACTATGGTGGTGATATTAAAAAATTAATGAGTGTTAATCAATTGACCACACTTCGGGGTATGCTGGTGCACTGGATGGGCTGTATCAGTAAGATTCCGGATACTTGGTAAGCGGTTCTTTGTCCAAGTTACTCACTCCTTCGTTGCTGACTACTAACATGAATTTTTACATCATAACAGAAAAAATGTATACTGGCTAAGGTCTTGATTTAAAATATTTTGCTGCTTATAATTATCAGAGTATCGAGTATGGTATGTAGGAATCGACTCCTCTCGTATATGTGCTATACATTTATTTTTGTAGGTAGCAGGATATACATTCGTAGGCTGATTTTCTGCTCTGGTTCAGTGATGTATACTTTGAAGTGGTTCCGTCAAGTACTTTACATGAGCTTGATTACGATTTCACTGGAGTTTTACATGTAATGAGTTGGAAGGCTAGCGACGTGATGAATGCATGTCTTGAGCAAAACATATGAGTGTCGCAGCATTCTGCCAGCTTGCAATTCCCGCGCGAGGGGCCAATGTTCATTTGCAGGTGATGGTAGGCGTGTCTCGATCGAGAAGTCTCTGCCTCTACCCTTGAGAAATTTTTTTGCGGTTGGCGTGCTTGAATCTATGTACTTTTGACTAGTCGCACGTGAATAAGTTTAAATTCGTATGCATTGGAACATATTTTCTACATGAGGTCAGAAAAATACATAGATGCTACAATGACTGAGATAGGTATCGAACACATGGTTCTTACCCTATGAGTGACTAGCACTTGTTTGACCTATCTCCACTAACCCTCGTTTACTTTGTGATATAGATGGGGCATGGTTGTTTTCAGACAGATTATGGTTAAATTGTCTTGGACAAAGTGTCCTTTGTAGAAATTACTATGTGTGGTAATTATTTTAGTCGAAGTGGTAATTTAATAAAACACGTAAAAATAGCGTGAAGGTTTTTCTAATGTGTAAACAAATTAATGATAGGATGGATTTGTATGTATTACTATGAGTGGTAATTATTTTAATAAAACGTGTAAAAATAACGTGAAGGTTTTTTTATGTGTAAAAAATCAATGATAGGATGGATTTGTATGTAGAAATGGCGGTATACTACATCTCTTGAAGAACACTGCATGGTATATACAATGAAAGACTCTTGGGCTCAAGAAACTATACCTAATATAGGTGGAAAGGATGTTACGGTTTCCAAGATTAAATGAAAGGAACATTGTTGATTTTTGTTCTATATAATTAAATAATTTAATTGAGTTTGGGATGATGGGTTGAAGGTTTAAATAATAAAACTGGACACATAGGCTTTTACAGAAAAATGAGAATGGAGCTCACAAGATCGTAGATTGTGGTAAATCACTGACAACTGAAATGTGGAAACGATATCATAAAATGAGTTATATTGATGCAGCTCATGACAATATTGATGACAGCTATGATGATGAATTACATCTGTGATAGTGACACGGACGCGGAGATTTTAAGACAAATAATATTATTAATATAGAAAAGATGGAAGCCTTAGCACGCCGATCGTGACGAGAAACAAATATTGAAGGATGTTGATGGTATCGGGAAGACTGAAACTAATGAAGGTATCAACACTGTGAAAAGTGAGAATACATTCAAGCCTATATTTAGCAGATCCTCCATACTTTGTGTAAATGGTGGACTCTTGAAAAGGAAGCATACAGGCGATGAAGACACTTCGACATCAACGATATTGAGTTCTTGCAGTAATCTGGGTGAAGACGTTGTCTTCTACGGTGATTGCTACAGTGACTCTGAAACTGTTTACAAAGGCATAGACTGTGATGCAGAACCTAAAGCTGACAAGTTTAAAGACTGTGGTGGTGTCCTGAGACCGAAGCGATGGAAACATCGTGTTATAATAAATAAATCTGATCAAGATTGTGATGATCGCTGGCTAGATGATGAAAGTAACCCTGAGGATGGTGTTAAAACGGAAGACACCAGAGATCATAATATTTATAATAAACAAGCAATGAAGATGGTGGCAGAAGAGATTGATTCCACATCATGGAAAGATCCAAAAATATTGGTTGACCGGCTAAGACTGATGGTGGCATCTGTTCGTAGAGGGAACTACTCGCATATCGTGGAAGTATCGACCATACTTAAAGAACTTCGGAACGCTGGCTACATACAATAATCATTTGATTAACTGTCATGTGTGTACTAATGAAAAATAAAATGAATTATTTATATTTTAAAAAAGTATGATTTATTTCTTGTATCCTGATTTCCAAATAAGCCTGTGTTTCCGCTACTGTATGTGTGATCATTCCGTTTCCTGTGTGTACTGTGTGTACGTTCTGATTTCCTGTGTGTACATTTCGTTTTCCTGTTTGTACATTTCATTTTCCTGTTTGTACATTTCGTTTTCCTGTTTGTACATTTCGTTTTCCTGTTTGTACATTTCGTTTTCCTGTGTGTACATTTCGTTTTCCTGTGTGTACTGTGTGTACGTTCCGATTTCCTGTGTGTGAATTCCGTTTTCCTGTGTGTACTGTGTGTACATTGCGTGTTGGAGCCGGGTAGCTTCATTGACATATAGTTTCGTAGCCATGCGGTCTTTTAGTCATGCAGTCTCTCAGCCGTGTATAACTCGGAACCAGCTAGATACTTTTAGACTCGTAGCCTTGTAGCCTCGTAGTCTCTTAGACTCGTAGCATTGTGGCCCAATATCATTGGAGCTGTTGAAAGAAAAGGTAGTTGGAGCATTTGGAGCTGTTGGAGCCATTTGGAGGTTGTTGGAGCATTTGGAGGCTGTTGGAGCAATTGGAGCTGCTGGAGCATTTGGAGCTAAGAAGTAGTCGTTGCACGTCTATGCAAAGCTAAATGTTTATAAGTTTGCTGGCTTTCGCAAGTGATTCTGTAGTAGGATAGAAATTGTGTAATAAATATTATGTTTGTAAACGACTTTGTGGTGTTTTATTTCTCGAACCT
The DNA here is from genome assembly GCF_032445375.1 of Bacillus rossius redtenbacheri. Lineage (NCBI taxonomy): Eukaryota > Metazoa > Arthropoda > Insecta > Phasmatodea > Bacillidae > Bacillus > Bacillus rossius. The sequence continues at coordinate 77,337,113 of NC_086330.1, forward strand.
TATGCTTTTCTGGTATTTAAATTAAATTTATTTTAGCTTCGTCCAGGATCGTGCCAAGGACCTTAGACGACCTAATTAATCAGTATATTGTTTGCAAATTTATTTAATGAATTTTTAACTTTTTCCTGAATTTTTAGTTTAATTATTACGAAAATTCCAAGATGATGGTCTTGATGTCGGATAGGATGATGGTAGTAGAGGATTTAAAGTCTCTTTAAGAATGTTGAACATGGTTTATTGAAATTATTATTTTTTATTCATAAAATTAAACATATTTGCATTGTTCGAGTATCGAACCAAGGACTGGAGCGGATCGAATCAATATGTAAGTTAATGAGTGATTTTTTTGATGAATTTTGGATTTTTTCCCGCTTTTCTAGCTACATTATTACATGATTTCATGATGGCGGCCGAATTTCAAGATGGCGGGGGCACCTCGGTAATAAATGATTACTGCACTGTAGCAGGTTAGAATAAAATGAACCAGATGTAAATGTACTCTATAATACAAGTACACGCACAAGATGGTGTACTCCAGCAGGTGGTCGCTCCTGGTAGCATGTACTGAACATAAAATGTCGGATCCATGATGGTCGACAGGGACAAATCAAATTTCAAGGACAACGTCAAATTTCATGGTCAAGGTCAAATTTCAAGGTCAAAGTCAAATTTCAAGGCCAAAGTCAAATTTCAAGGTCAAGGTCAAATTTCAAGGTCAAGGTCAAATTTAAGGTCAAGGTCAAATTTCAAGGTCAAGGTCAAATTTCAAGGTCAAGGTCAAAGTTCAAGATCAAGGTCAAAGTTCAAGGTCAAGGTCAAAGTTCAAGATCAAGGTCAAAGTTCAAGGTCAAGGTCATATTTCAAGGTCAAGGTCATATTTCAAGGTCAAGGTCATACTTCAAAGTCAAGGTCAAGGACAAAGGTATGGTGACCAGATAATTATACTACATGGTATCGACACACTCTAGCAGACGAAAACAAGATGGTGGTCTCCAGCATCGAAGACAAGATGGCGGACATGATGTCATACCAGTTGATGATATATACCTTGGTACTAACGGTGGTAGATCAGTCTAGGTAGCTTTCATGGAGGAAGGATCGACTGTTTACTCTCGCCGGGAATCGAACCAAGGACATACATCGATATAATCAAACATTATATTTATTGTCAATTTATTTAATGAATTTTGGAATATTTTTTCATTAAAATCGGATAATAAATAAAGATTTTCAAGATGGCGTCCAAATTTCAAGATGGCGGACATGACGTCATACTACCTGATGGTATATGTGCATTGGTAAAAGTGGTGGGGGTCAGTCTGCCTGCAACCACCATTGAGGAAGGAGCCTGTCGCCATTTTTAATTTTTTTGACCTCACCGGGTTCGAACCGAGGACTCCGAGCTCCGTGTCATAAAAGTTTGTTTTTTATAAAAAATATATTAAAATTTTAATAATTGAATTTTTTTATAAATTTTAAGAAAAATTTCATTAAAATCGGATAATAAATAAAAAAGTTAAAGATGGTGGACGTAACGGAAATTGCAAAGGTGACGTCATAATCCAAAATGGCGGACAACAAAATGGCGGAAAGTTCGAGAAAACAAAATGACGACATCCAAAATGGCGGATCCAAGATGGCGGATCCAAAATGGCTGCCGTGATCTACTTGTCCCGTTAAGTTGTCCCGTTACGCTGAGTCCCGTTACGCTCGTCCAAGATGGCCGCCGTGATGTCAAAATCCAAGATGGCGGACAGACAATCACAATCCGCACCATCCACATCCTGCATCCTGTGCCAGAACATACTATCCTATACTACTCACTACATAAATTAGTAAAAAAAAAAGGGTTTGGGCTGAGAAAGCTGTTTTTTTTTTTCACTTCTACACTGTTTTAAGCCCATTCTATAATGCAATTTATGAATGCATTTGGCTTGGGAAGATTTTCCGACACCCATAATAGAGTTCGTCGTGTTAATGTTGTCGTGGTATTGTGACCCTATTATATTAAATCTGCCATGCTGGAACTTTGCACGACAGTTTGTCGTGTCGTGTTCGTCGTGGCCTAGTCACTACATCTTCACTGACAAGCGTGGAAGAATGCCTGAGACAATTCCCGAATTGACTGGTCGGTAGGGCAACGGGAGAAAGGGAGCTGCGACGACGGAAGTGGAGGAAATACGAGTCCTATTCCAAAAAAGGAAAATCGCTTCTCTCTTCGGCAGTGCGCATTCTTCCTGCGCTCAAAGCCACCCCGTGAACAGCCTGCCCGGGACTGCTGACGTGCGCGCCATCGCTCCTACGACGAGGCAAGAAAACACAGGGAACTTGTGGCTTGAGTTGGCGACCCAGTGAGTGGCACAAATCTTGTTCACTTAATCGTGAAATGTTAGCTCTTGCAGCTTTTGTTTTGTATCTAACCTTATCAACTGCTGCACAGAACAAAAAATTAGGTACGTCTGATACAAATAATTATTTGTATATGAATAATCAAATATTTACTTCTTATTTGGCCTGAAAGGTTTTTACGTGTAGTAAAACACCTTACAAAATATACAGTTAAGTTGATGAAACCAATTTTTTTTGGGTAAACGAAATCTTTCATGCTAAAAATTATTTGTTTAAATCAAATGTACATGTTTGTTTCGCCATGTACATAAAATTAAGAGGGTGTCCATAAAAGGATGTCCCAGATCCAATGGTACTTATATTATAACAGGTTAATTTAGACTATTTAGAACTAATCATGCAACAAATTAAAGGTAATTTAACCTAGGTCTTCTTACAAATATTCAATATGTGCACCATTATTTATGCGATATACATCCAACCTATAGTCCAATTATTCCCGCACTTAAGTTAAAACGTCGGAAGTAATGGAAGCAATAGCCTCTTACGTTCTGTGTCCCGGCTCTGGCAAATCATTAGGTAGCGGCGGAACGTCGTTATGTCAGGTGAACGTGGAGGCAAGCGAAAAAAAATCTCTGTCGTCTCGAACATTTCAACCAATCCAACGGTCAGGGTTTTCGACGTTCAACCACTATCGTACAAAGATATTCCAATCGGGAGGACTGAAATTACAGCTTCACTCGTAGCAAATTACAGAACAGAAAAAGATTTACGCTCAGGAGTCGCGGCGCTGCAAGCGAGAAAACAACAAAACAGTACCCGTGCATGCAATTATCTAAAACAGTTTAAGTTACTCTTTAATTGTGATCTTGAACCAAAACTTCACAGCGCTCACAGTTGATAATATTAAGAGTTATAACTGGGATATTCTTTTATGGACATGCTGTGTATTATTCAGGCGAACAAACCTTTCCCTCGGTGCTGTCCGTAAATTGTCCTAAAGCTGTTGGTATCCGATCCTCGCCCGAGACTCGAGCCCGGGACGTCCTCCTGTTCGGAACGACTGGTCCTGGCCGCGAACAAGCGAAGCGCGTCACCTAGTGCGCGGCCAACTGCGGGGTTTTAGCATACCAAACATTGAATACGCGAAATTCGCCGTCTCTCTCTCTCTCCGCGTATCTGTCCCGCCGATAAGGGCAAGCCGCAAGCCGAATCGCGAGCGATTCGCGTCCTAGTCGACCGCCGCAGGAGCGGAACGATGGTGAGAACTTATCAGTCTGAAACCACGGTCGGCCGCGCGTAGGGCGGCGATAAGCCTTGTGGTTTCCGGCGAAATGCGAGAGACAGAGTGACAGAGTGTGAGAGAGAATGTGTGTGTGTGAATGATGTTGAAGGAGAGGAGAACGGGGATTAGAAAACAGATGAGTGGACTAAAACAGCGGGTTAAGGTGACGCTTACGAAAAAAGTGACCGTGTTATTTTCAGTGTATTAAGCGCCACGCCCTGGTTACAAAGAAATTATACTACCCAAATTGTGGCTGTTTGTACGCACTCTTATGAAACATTTATTCAAAGCATATTTTTTGAACTGAAGTGAACAAACATACATAATGCAATACCGTAGGTTGGCATGTGTAACAGAAACGAGATATTCAAGAAGTTGGAAACGTGGCGGACGTTGCTATACGCTGATTGGTTTTCTCGGGGTCCTCGCATGTCCCCCGCCCTTGCATTCCGTAAGTGCTCCAATGTCGTCTCATCGCCTCTCATAGTCTGTACACACCCTGCTGTACGCGGGACGCTAGGGCTCTGCTTTATTATTATTTATTTCCTTTTTATACATCATTTACGTAATCTTAATAAGTTCTTCAGGAAACTTAACACTCATTAAAGCAAATATGTACGCGTGTGCTACTACTCTCTGTATGCTACGTGTGGTGTTTTAACTGTTATAGTCATATAATAAAAAGGAAGATATTTAAAAAAAATTGAATATCTGTTAAAAATACAAAAACTACAAAACCCTTAAAATTCACAATATAAATGCTGATTGTTTTAAAGAGCAAGCAATCGTTACATGTGATAAAGTATTTAACTGATTCAAAAATATGTCAATTTTTATATCACGGCTAATAAAAAATATATTGTCATGTAAGACCAGCTAAAAGAAAACCTTACTTTATTATTAGAGAGAGATCACAATCAGTTAAATTATTCAGCCTGAGATTGATAAAAAAATTGTTTGTAAATATCTTTATAGTATTTTCCCTAGAAGAATATCTACCAGTTTTGGAAATAATATTCTAAACATCTCTGAGACATGGTTTTATGAAATAGAGGAATATTCATTCATTCATATGCGTCATAGAAGGAAATTTAGAACCCATCTACGCGGGGAAAATTAACATTTTCATGCTGCTACGGCTGAAAGCAAAAAATGAGTATTTTCAATACAACGATCCAGCATTGGTAAGTGTAATGTATTTGTGTTTAGCTGCAAATTCTCTTTCAAAGCATTTCTTAACTGTGGTCGAAAACACACAAAAAAATATTGCTGTTTATGAGGTCTTGAAACAATTAATTTTTAAATTTTCCAACCAACGCCTTAGAATTTTGTATGCGAATGGAAAAAAACTAAGGGTTAAAATTAATATAAATGAAATAAGATGATATCACAGTATAAAATTAATATCACAACATATGTTTCATTCCAGTAAAGAACTAAATTTGTAAATACATACATAAAAATGACGTTTATATCGGGGAAGAAGTAAAAATGTTATTTCTTAAATCCAAAAGGATATATTTTTCTAGTAATTATTTTAATTTTTCTGCCAGGAACTCATGCGAGACAAGAATGATTGTAGAGTTGCGGTAAGGACACAATAAGTTTTAAAAAAAGGTCTGTACTTCGTGTAAAAATCGATAACTACGTGAAAGATAAAGCGAAACCTTCGAATAGAGTAACCACAAAATCGCACAAGCAGTGGAATACCAACCAAATAAAAACCAAACGACTCTCCCTTGCACGGCTTCTGATTTATAGCCCACGTGTTCTTTTCTTACGTCTTACTTTTATTCGGGATTCAAAATTCGTTTTGCTCTTGATTCTGAGTTGTATGCAGAGGAGAATTTTCTTGCTTGTTTGAAATGGGTAACAACACAAGAATATATTCTCCTGCCATCCAACCGCTGTATTACATTTGTATAGTCTGTTTCTTTAAACTTGTCTCAAATTCGACAGTTCAGAGTAGTACCAAAGTTATACGTATCCACTTGCCAATGTTGTTATGTCAACTGTGTTTGTAAAAATACTTTACGTGATTGTCAAATTTATAATAGGGGCATTGGTACCACTCGAAATAAACAGAGAAAAAAATTAGAAATAATTGTAACACTGTGAGTAAGTAATAGAATTTTGACAGTGTTTTATTCATTTTTTTTTTAGTTTATCCCTCCAAGCCCTCCGGAAAGATATCATTATCCATTCATGAAGGTTATATGAGAAAAAGAGACAAAGACAATTACACTATTAAATAGTATTTAATTTAATATGCTCCAGATTATTGTAGCGAATAATAATTTAATAGTGTAATACCCCAAGTGTCTTAAAGAATAATTAAATAATAAGGTTAAAAGTTTGGAAGCTTTGATTACTGAGGCCCTTAATTAATAACTAGAAAAGTCAACAACAGAGGCGACACTAGAAGTAAACAAAGAAAATTTAGGGACTCCCTACAAATACTTGGGAGTAAAAGGATCGTTATTATATATTAAATAAATAAAAACAACTGTTACGTCTATAGACTTCCTTATTTTATTAATCATTGTTCTTTTTTTTTTTTGATAGATTAAATTTTCCTTAGTAAAGACTGTTTTTCATTGATAAGTTATCTTATTTACATAACTCACAATTACACTTATTATATGATATTCCTTAACGTTATTTACGATAGGACCGGCCCTTAATGTATAACAAAAATTAAAATATTTAATAACAAGAATGAAATTAACATTAGTAACTTTAAAGATTGTACATATAGTCCTTCCAAAACATAATATAAATTTCTTCTCCTCGAACTGCCTTTTACTGTCCGCTGTCTTAACTGGGTTACACTAATCTTGGGTTCGTGAATAAAAAGATAGAATTATGCGGGTATCACCCGGGGCTGTAGGTAGACGGTGATCAAGGTAGTAGGCCTAATGATGTTGGGTTCTGCGCAGGAACCGACTCCAGAGGTTCTGGCAGAGGATTTTGGTTGCCCCAAACTTGGAACCCTGTCTGAAACAAAAGTCCAAATTCCAAAGAATTAGACCTGTTTCCAGACAGTATGCTTAAATGGCGCAAAAGGCCAATAGAAGGAAAATTAAGGGGGGGGGGGATGATGTCAAGACTTACCAAAACAGGGTGTTGGTCCTGGCGCTCAGGAGAGGGCGTCTCGTCTCCGCAAACTCGAACCACGATTCGCGGTAGCCACGGAAGTCATCATGATTAATTAAAAAAATTATTAATATAAAAATACTAAGTTTCTCTACTTTCAACTAAACTACTGACTGGTTAATAATTTTAGCTAGGGACTCCATCCCTTTAGTCTGAGAAGACTACATAATATACGATGTCGATGATTCGCAGAAGATCGCAGATACAAACGGTACCAGTCAGTCCGGAGGCGCGCACCGAAGTCTGTTCAGAGCGGGATATCACCTGAATATCATAAGCGCGGGGTCTCTAGAGAATGGGAGGGGGGTAGGCTCTGAGCCGAAAATTACCGAGTCCACCCGAAGGTGTCCGGCATAAAAAAAATTAGATCTTACTGGAGTGAATGCGCGATTGAGGCGCTATCTTTTGGTGGCGAGAGGAAGTACTAATAAATCGACTAGTGACCGACGAGAGTGTCAAGCTAAGGGGGTTAATGGAGTAACCAGTGGTGCCACCTAGCGGCCTGAGACATAAGGAGGGGAGAGGTTGTCGTTACCTCCGCGCGAGCGCGGTAGTGTCGGCGCTGCCGACGCCTCACCAGTGGCATTAGTTACCACAGCCGTCGCTAGGTGTCGTTAAGGTGCAGAATCGTAACTGCGGCTGCCAAGCCTGAGATGGCCTTGAGTTCGGTTAACGCACTCGAGCGGTCGTCGCTCCTAGCCACTTCTGAGAAGAGAGGGTGGGAGAGCAGGCGGGGGGTGGCTTCAAAAAACGCATGGTCTGTGGGACACAAGGCCCACGGGATCCTCCTGTCGTGTCTTGCTGCTAGTGAACCTTATACCGATTCGTGACAGAGTTAGCAGGGCTCAGCACTGCTTCACAAGCTGCTCTTAGCAAAAGGAGACCCGCGAAGAAATAACGTTACCGGCCCCGACGTGCCTGGAGGCGGGAGAAAAATTAGCCAGAATGCTAGCCTAGCATGAGGCTGGGAAAGAAAATCAGTTCGCCTCTGAGAACAGAGGCTGAGGGCTTGGCCGTAAAGAAAATAAGATGAGAGAAAAAAAAATAATATTTCCAAAATATTTCAGATTACAAAATTTTAAATAAAACGTGCCTAAATACTTAATACACGGCACATACTCCCCCGCGTTAAAGCGGAGCTTAGGGGAAAGCAAAAACAAGAAACCAAAAACTTCAGTAGGACGAGTTACCAGGTTCGCCTGTATCCTACTACTTACATGCTAAAACACAAAAAAAATATTAAACACTCTTATGAACTAATGTGCACATTCTTAATGACTAACATGAATAAATTCATTATCTTAATTAAAATTATTAACTTAAGTGGCCACTTAAACTAACACCTTATATTAAGTTTTCTTACAAACTAGTACCATGGATTTTTATTGTTACTTAATGTTACTACCTAGGTTTTGTATTCTTCAGTTAAACTCCTTATTGAGTCTTAAGTATATATAACTGTATGGCATGCCAAGGCTTAGAGAAAGTAATCGCTCCTATTTTAAATATGGATGCGCTTTCTTAAGGTGGGAGATGTGCGCTCGTGTCACATACTCTCCGGAACTGGGGTCGGCTAGACTCACAGTCACTGGGGTTAGAAATCGTTGGATCTGTAATGGTCCAGTCCAGCGATACGATAACTTGGCCGATCGCTTATCGATGGCCTTACTCTGCGGGTGTGCTTTGCACATTACCGTGTCACCTACCCTGTAGGGGTTAGGGGAGCGGTACTTATTGTACCTTCTCTGACTTGTTTGGTGAGCCAAATTTAAATTCCTACGCGCCTTTCTCCAAATCTCCGCGATGTCCTTGGGATCATCCGGCAGTAGGTCTTTGAGAGACCAAAGATTGGAAAGGGGTGTGTTGGGCTTATAAGTAAACATAATCTCAAATGGGGTGGATTTGTGTCCTTCATGTCGGGCATAATTAAATGCCATCTGTAACCACACCAAATTACTGTCCCATTTTTCCTGCGCATTCGCGTGGAACGCTATGAGCGCCGAACGAAGATTTCTATTAAATCTCTCCGCGTGCGAGGGTTTAGGGTAGTATGGCGATGTTGTCACATGCTGTATACCATGCGAGAAACACATGTTCTTGAAAGTTCTGGATGTAAACTGTGTTCCGTTGTCGGATACAATTATGTTTGGTAATCCTGAAGTTTTAAAAATATGATTTTGTAATGCACGCACAGTGGTGTCAGCTTTAGCCTTACGGAGTGGAATAAGCCAAACAAATTTCGAAAAGGCATATATGGCCACAAGAAGCATAGAGTGTCCGGATTTGGATCGAGGAAACGGCCCTACAAAATCAATAAAAAGTTTTTGCATAGGTCTTTCGGCTACTTCTGAGGCAAGAAAACCGTACTGTGTATTTTGTGCAGGTTTACTTAATGCACATAGCTTACATAACTTAACTCGCTGTGTAATGTCCCGGTGCATTCCTTCCAAAATAAAATGGCGTCGGATACCTTGAATGGTTTTATAAATACCTAAATGGGCACCGAGAGGTGAACTATGGTAATATGTAAAAATCATATCACGCAGATTTTGTGGAAGAACAATTTTAAAGTGCCTTGACTGTTGTGTACGTTTTTGTAGGAGACCTTTAGCTAACTTATAAAATTTCGGAGCTGTACCCGCTTTAACTTGTTCAATTATTTTTGCCAAATATGGGTCGGCTTGTTGATGTGTTTGTATGTCCTGAAAAGCTAAGGGGAAATCGGTTAGGAGTGCCTGACACGAAATCTGGGGTTCCTCCTGAGATATTGTTTCGGAGGGGTTCTCGAACATTCGAGAAAGTGTGTCAGCCACAATGTTTTGAGTACCGCGAATATGTTGAATATTAAATTTGAGAGAAGAAATTTTGGTGATCCACCTTCCAAGTTTTCCTAATTGTTTAGGGTGAGCTAACAGCCAAGCGAGTGCCTGATTATCAGTTTCCAATAGAAATTCCCTATGTTCCAGAAACTGTCGGAATTTATCAATACCAAAAACTACTGCTAAACATTCCAATTCATACACTGAAGATGCTTTCCTTTCCTGAAAAGTTAATGTACGTGAGGCGAAGGCAATGGGTTGCCTAGCGCCATCTATTTCCTGAGACAATACCGCCCCTATAGCAACACTTGAGGCGTCTGTTTGTAAAATAAAGGGTTTACTAAAATCTGCCATGCGCAGAACAGGTGGATTCGCTATAGCTTCTTTCAAGAAATTAAATGCCTTGTCTTGTTCAGGACCCCAAATATATTGTGTATTTTTCTTACGTAATGCATTCAAAGGTGCCGCATGCTCGGCGAAATTTGGTATGTATTTGGCATAAAAATTAGCCATGCCAATAAAACGAGCTATGCCCTTTGTGTCTTTAGGTGGTTTGAATTCCCTGATCGCCTGTGTTCGTTCTGGATCAATTGTAACACCTTTGTGTGATACCAAATGTCCAAGAAAAGATATTTCGGAAGCAGCAAATTTTACCTTTTTTGTATTTACAGTGAGGCCTGCCTTGCGCAGTCTTTCAAGGACAAGAGTCAGATGCTGGATGTGTTCCTCAAAACTTTCTGAATAAATTACAAGATCATCTAAATAATTGTAAACAAATTTAAATTTAAAATCCCCTACTACTTGTTCAAGAAGTCGTGTGAGTACTTGAGCACCTGTGGCCAAGCCAAAAGGTACCACATTATACTGGTAAAGATTCCAAGGTACGCAAAATGCGGTAATAGGTTTTGAGTCTTGCGTGAGTGGGATCTGATGGTACGCCGAATTGAGATCGAACACACTGAAATACCTGGCCTTACTAAACCAATGAAAGGCTGAGTTCAAATCTGGGAGGGGTGTTTGCGGTATTTTAATCTGTTTGTTCAGTTTTCGATAATCTGTGACGAAACGTTGTTCCGTGCCCTTGGGTACTAGAAATGCAGGTGAACTGAAAGGAGAATTAGAAGGTTCTATTACCTTATTATCTAACATTTTCTGTACGTGTTTTCTCATAATCTCCATTTTAGGACCTAAAAGTTGATAAGGGTGACTTTTGACTGGCGTGGTATCAGTCAATTCAATTTGATATTCAATTAGGTTAGTCCGACCTAATTTCTTAGTTAGCACATCTGAAAATTCATTACACAAATCTCGAATAGCAACTTGTTTACTGGGCTCGAGATGATCCAGGGACAAAGAATTTCTCTCGTCAGTGTTGGTAGAAACATTAGTAACTTGTCCTGACCTTTTATTTTCAGGTTCCACGAATGATATGACAAGATTTTTATTAAATTTAAATACAAAACTTCCTGCTTGTAGATCAATCAAAATACCTGTTTTAGCGATGAAGTCGGAGCCTAGAATAAGCTGCGTGGCTAAGTTTTCTGCCACAAGAAAAGGGAAATTCCAAGTGAATAATTCTATCCTGATTTTCACTATAGCCACTTTGGATATACTAATTGGTTCGTCCGCTGCAGTAAAACAGCGCACATCCGTGACTTCTGTTTTCAGAACCTGCTTGTTCTTCTGTAATTCCCTAAACAAATCGCCTGAAATAAAACTACGAGTAGCTCCTGTATCAATCAGACCAATAATTTGATTTTTGCCAAACATTGCTTTAGTGTATGGTAATACAGTTCGGACGTGACCGAAAATGTTGTGACACTTACGTTTTCCTTGGTTAGTCAGGCTAACACATGTTTTGCAAATTCTTGTGAATTTCTCAGAATTTCCTTTATGATTAATTTGCTGTGTTATAATCTTCTGCTTGTGTTTCCTGTGTTTTTCTGTGTATTTCTTTCGTTTATTTTTCTTGTGTTTTTGTTTTCCTGCGTTATGCCTTTTTTGATTTTTGTTTTGTTGTTGTGATTCGTTAGTATCCCCATTATGCACTGAAAAATTCCTCTCGGATGAAGTTTTAGGTGGACCAGGTAGAAATTTGCCTGGCCACCGCCTTACGCGTTTTTTGCCTTGTTGAAATTTGGTTTGAAATTTTTGTGGTTACATTGCTCAATGTAATGTCCTGTTTGCTTGCAATAATTACAGAAAGGTGTTTGTTGTTGTATGTTCTTGTTTGAATTATACTTATTATTTCTGTAGTAGTTTGTTTTCTGTTGTGGGTGGCTATTTTGTTGTTTCGTGTATGGAAAACTATTTGCAGTTTCTGCCTGAGAATCATGCTTATCCACGGACTTCGCTGACCTGTTTCTCTGAGTGTCTGCATATTCGTAACTCATGGCCTGTATACAAAGTTGATCTAGTTCTACAAAACTCCGTGGCCTAGCCTGGAAAACAGCGCGTGAGCGCTCTGCCTGATTTAGTCCGTCTACTATGCAACTAACTATTTCGCTCTCTGATACGCCCAATCTGAGAACCGCCGCGGCTTCTCTGATTGATGCTACATAGTGCGGCAAGGCTTCATTACTTCGCTGTAGCCTGTTGTACCATTCCAAACGGTAATTTGTCAAAAGTCTGCCAGGTATAAAAAAATTCAAAATTTCTTCGTGGTATTTGTCAAAAGAGTAACTATTTTCTATAGCTTGACTCGTTCTTTCACTCAGTGGTGGTTGGGTGTAGGGAAAAACTATCTCCAACAACTGTTTGTCAGGAATGCCCCCTTTCTGTCTGATTTTAAGTAAGTGCCTTATGAATTCGATTAATTTATCTGGGTCAAGACCACTTGTTTCGGGAAAACCAACAAGTAATCTCTCGACTGGATGGGCAATTTTCCCATAACAGCTATACTCAGCCGCCCTTGGCGTAACTGGTAATGTTGTTTCTGGTTGATTCTGCGTTGATGGCGGAGGTGGGGGTGAAGGATGTGCAATTTGCGCGGTGGGGATGGTAGGGATCGGAGTTCCTTGCCCGGATGTCAATAAAGAATGAAACTGGGAATATGGATTAAAATATGGCTGGTTTGTGGCGAATGGGAAAAACAAATTTTGCTGTGTTAAAGGATGTGGATTTGCAGGCAAGTTACCGGAAAATGTGACACTGGTGATGGGAGCTGTAGAAGCATGTATGCCTGAGGGAATTTGAATGGTGGCTGCTGGGATGGGAGGGGTTGGAACTGTGATGAGCGATTGAGATGTTGATGTTGATGAAATGGGCGGAACCTGCCTTGTTTGACACAAAGATACTTGTGTGTCGGGTTGCCTTATTTCCTGAGGAAATTCCGGATTTTCACTCACTACCTTTCCTAGTGTTTCCATTCCTAGGTTTTCTGCCTGGGCAATGTTGGCCCGGAGGTCCTGTTGCGTTTCTAATTGGGCTGCCCTAGCTTTCAATTTAATTTGGAAGGCGTTTGTCTGTTGCAGACAACGATTTAGCTCTGTTCGATAAACACCATTGAGCACATCTGCGGAAAGTACCACAAGATTTTCCAGTCGTCTAGTGACATGCTCTAATCGCATAATGTGTCGCTTTACATTGGGCAAATTCTCTTCCACATCTGAATAACTTACGAAAGCAGCTATGTCGTAAAATTTGGAGCAAGCTATATTGAATTCCTCGAGTACTTCTAAATTTAGATTATGTACTGAGGTAGGTAACTTATCACGTACTGCGGCTCGAAGCCTTTTTCGCAGATCTTGCGCATTTCCAGTAGTTGGTAAATTACGCAACTGCAACTCATAACTTAGTTCATCTACTAGTAATAGCTCCGGAGTAATCATCCTGTCCGGATTGATAGTATTACACAAAACAAAATAATACCCTCTTAAAATTATCTCTTAAACTTTAAACTTAGGTATACACTTAAATCTAGCTTATGATTAAAACAATTGCTTTTTTGCGTGGGAAGTATGTGCCTTCATAATTTATTATTATTATTACTACGCGCGTCGGGAAATGAACAGTGTACTCGGGTGTAACAAGCTGTCAGGTTAGCTTGCACAACAGGGTACCTACAAGGAACGTCACGTCAGCCGGCAGGACTGACCTTGGCGCGCAGCGCCTTTAACTATGGGTGTGGGGGGGAGGGAGTATCTTGTCCAGCGGACACGTCTCTGTTGATAAGCCACGCGCGCGGGCTGAGTCGCGTGGGTAGGGAGCCAGCTGCCTCTCGGTTCGCGCCCAGATGCAAACACACAAAACTTATGATCATTTTAAAATTCAAGGGTCAATTTAGCTACTACGTGTATCAGCGGACAGTTCACAAATTACTTACTACAAAAAGATTCTAAGTGACAAAAAAATATAAAAAAAAAATTTTTTTTTTTCAATTTTTTTTTTTAATTTTAATTTTAGGTATGACCTTTCAAATTAGGTATGCCTATAGACGTAACCATGCTCTGCTACCATTTTGTAATACCCCAAGTGTCTTAAAGAATAATTAAATAATAAGGTTAAAAGATTTGGAAGCTTTGATTACTGAGGCCCTTAATTAATAACTAGAAAAGTCAACAACAGAGGCGACACTAGAAGTAAACAAAGAAAATTTAGGGACTCCCTACAAATACTTGGGAGTAAAAGGATCGTTATTATATATTAAATAAATAAAAACAACTGTTACGTCTATAGACTTCCTTATTTTATTAATCATTGTTCTTTTTTTTTTTTGATAGATTAAATTTTCCTTAGTAAAGACTGTTTTTCATTGATAAGTTATCTTATTTACATAACTCACAATTACACTTATTATATGATATTCCTTAACGTTATTTACGATAGGACCGGCCCTTAATGTATAACAAAAATTAAAATATTTAATAACAAGAATGAAATTAACATTAGTAACTTTAAAGATTGTACATATAGTCCTTCCAAAACATAATATAAATTTCTTCTCCTCGAACTGCCTTTTACTGTCCGCTGTCTTAACTGGGTTACACTAATCTTGGGTTCGTGAATAAAAAGATAGAATTATGCGGGTATCACCCGGGGCTGTAGGTAGACGGTGATCAAGGTAGTAGGCCTAATGATGTTGGGTTCTGCGCAGGAACCGACTCCAGAGGTTCTGGCAGAGGATTTTGGTTGCCCCAAACTTGGAACCCTGTCTGAAACAAAAGTCCAAATTCCAAAGAATTAGACCTGTTTCCAGACAGTATGCTTAAATGGCGCAAAAGGCCAATAGAAGGAAAATTAAGGGGGGGGGGGATGATGTCAAGACTTACCAAAACAGGGTGTTGGTCCTGGCGCTCAGGAGAGGGCGTCTCGTCTCCGCAAACTCGAACCACGATTCGCGGTAGCCACGGAAGTCATCATGATTAATTAAAAAAATTATTAATATAAAAATACTAAGTTTCTCTACTTTCAACTAAACTACTGACTGGTTAATAATTTTAGCTAGGGACTCCATCCCTTTAGTCTGAGAAGACTACATAATATACGATGTCGATGATTCGCAGAAGATCGCAGATACAAACGGTACCAGTCAGTCCGGAGGCGCGCACCGAAGTCTGTTCAGAGCGGGATATCACCTGAATATCATAAGCGCGGGGTCTCTAGAGAATGGGAGGGGGGTAGGCTCTGAGCCGAAAATTACCGAGTCCACCCGAAGGTGTCCGGCATAAAAAAAATTAGATCTTACTGGAGTGAATGCGCGATTGAGGCGCTATCTTTTGGTGGCGAGAGGAAGTACTAATAAATCGACTAGTGACCGACGAGAGTGTCAAGCTAAGGGGGTTAATGGAGTAACCAGTGGTGCCACCTAGCGGCCTGAGACATAAGGAGGGGAGAGGTTGTCGTTACCTCCGCGCGAGCGCGGTAGTGTCGGCGCTGCCGACGCCTCACCAGTGGCATTAGTTACCACAGCCGTCGCTAGGTGTCGTTAAGGTGCAGAATCGTAACTGCGGCTGCCAAGCCTGAGATGGCCTTGAGTTCGGTTAACGCACTCGAGCGGTCGTCGCTCCTAGCCACTTCTGAGAAGAGAGGGTGGGAGAGCAGGCGGGGGGTGGCTTCAAAAAACGCATGGTCTATGGGACACAAGGCCCACGGGATCCTCCTGTCGTGTCTTGCTGCTAGTGAACCTTATACCGATTCGTGACAGAGTTAGCAGGGCTCAGCACTGCTTCACAAGCTGCTCTTAGCAAAAGGAGACCCGCGAAGAAATAACGTTACCGGCCCCGACGTGCCTGGAGGCGGGAGAAAAATTAGCCAGAATGCTAGCCTAGCATGAGGCTGGGAAAGAAAATCAGTTCGCCTCTGAGAACAGAGGCTGAGGGCTTGGCCGTAAAGAAAATAAGATGAGAGAAAAAAAAATAATATTTCCAAAATATTTCAGATTACAAAATTTTAAATAAAACGTGCCTAAATACTTAATACACGGCACAATAGACAGGTAAATAGTATCTTAAAAAGTATAATAGGTAAATTAGCATTTATGTGTTACAGAATCGAATTGACATATGTATGAATGTTTTTAGTTATTTTTAAAAAAATATATAGTTATTTTATATGGTTCTATGTATTTAGTGTGACCATTTTGTCATGATAAAACATGACATATGCAGTCAGAGTAAACCAAGTTATGTCATTAAGACTGTGATAAAAATGGATAAGTATGTGCTTAAAAGAAGAGATAAGATATTGGGTGTATGAATCACACATACCAGCATAAATATAACTATGGTAAGTATTATTTCAAATATATCTATGAATACACATGTTTATGAATCCATTTACGTTTTATATGTACTTAGAGAAAAAAAAGTGTTTTGTGCACGTATGTACGTGTAGTTATTGAAATTTTAGAGCATTTTCATTTATATAATGATGCATTCAATATTATTTAATAAAATCAGCCATAGTATCAAAGATTAAATAATGATTATTGCGTCATTTGTATGTATTTAAGTAACAAACATAACAAATAACGGAATTTTTCGTTCACATAAGCACTTTTTAGTATACTTTATGTAATCGGCCATCAAAATAGAGCCAACCATACATTTAATCAGCCTTTTATAAATCTGAAGCCAGTAAACAATAACTAGTTCACACGTTGTTTTCACGTCTACAGTTTTTGCACAGAACATCTGGAAGAGTAGGGGATCACTTGCATGCACAGTCAGTCTTTAGTCGGTGAAAATGCCTGGTATGAAGTGCTAAGTTAACACGCAGCAAAATAAATCGACGTTCACACAACGGAATACGTTTATTGGAACATTTTAATACAGAATACCAAAAACTGAAATAAACCTTAGAAAAATTGTTCGAGCACAAAATTTCACAGGAAAAGTTTTGTTGTAACCCGCAGGAGATATTTTTAGTGGTTACGAAAAGTGTTTGTCACCAACATACTGTTTCCTGCGTCACTCTACGTTATTAAACCGTTGCTAAAAAAACATAAGAGGATGTTTTCTAGAACACTAAATCGTTGAGAATGAAATATTAATTTTGAATCGCCACCCTCTTTTTAGTAGTTACGAGTGCAAGCATTTCCAAAATTCAGCAGCGGCAGTTTCCCTCGCCCGAGCAAGCAGCGAGGAAGGGAAAATAACTGCGTCGCTACGCAAGCAGCTGGGCCTTCGTCCCGGGAATCAATTATAGATGCCAAAGCAGAGGTAAACAAGGAAGGTGCGCAGAGCCATGCCTGCGTGTGTGTGTGCTGTGAGGCTATCCCGTGTGTGCTCCCTCGCGGGTCGTTACCACAACGCCGAAATACCACAACGCCGAACGTACAATAACGCCGAATACCATAACGCCGAATTCCAAATTCACCACAACGCCGACGACCCGAAAACTGCTGTGTACCACAACGCCGAATGACCACAACGCCGAATGACCATAACGCCGAAAAATGTTGCTGCGGGAGTGCCAAATGAGCAAACTGAAAACAACTAAATGAATTTATGTGTGTTTCTCAAAAGTACCTTAACGCCGAAATACCACAACGCCGAATGCCATAACGCCGAATCGGTAATTGACAATAACGCAGAATTCAATGTTGACGATAACGCCGAAATCCAAATTGACCATAACGCCGAATCCATACTTGACCACAACGCCGAATCCGTATTTGACCACAGGGCCGAATCCCTAGCGTGTTGCCTACCAGCCAGGAACCTAAACGCAGTATTTGGAAACTTATTTTCTTTATAACGAAAGCAGCAAAGTTTAGAATCTTATCTGTTGTTGTAAAATGGCACAAATTATTAAAGTAAGTTAATTGTCAGTTATTATATTAATTGTTAGCGATGATTAGTAGCCCCGGATACTTGGTGAACGGAATAGTTATTTATAAAATCATTCCTCTCGAGCTGTCTACTAAGTTAATGCTTCGTTATCATTTCATGATAGCATTTAAACTCACTTCCATGTATCATTATTAACCCGCATGCCTAAGTTTCATTGTGCACTGTGGAGGTACATATATCTGAAGTAGCTATTCAAATGCTTGGAAAACATTTATGTCTTGCAAGATGACTACATAACATAATTATGCATTGTATTAAGGTGGTTTGGACGCAATAATAGTTGTAGTTTTATATTTGTACCAAACAATGTCCAACTTTTAAACATTGATTCCGGTTTTCAATGGTTTCCCGAAAGGATAATGCTGAAATGGCGCGGTTGAGATATTCGGGCGTTTTTAGGGTCTTGAAAATTACATTTAATAAATTCCTTACATATCGCAGGGGTTTCTGAATTTTTTCATGTTAAGAATAAATCTTGTTCTAGCTGCAAATGCGTTCTTAAATGCAATATAAATGTGTTAAAAAAAAAAAGAAATAAGCATAGTACACCTAATAATTTTTACTTGAACCATTCGTATTTATGTTACAGATTTTATGAAAGTATAATTAGCGAACATATTTTGCTGTTTTTTTTTTTCATTCCCAGGTGCTTTATCTTGAGCCTAGCATAGATAGAAATTAGTGTGATGCAATAAATAATAAATTAAATATTATTTACTTGGATACTGTAAATTGTATACACCTAATTATAAATTTATGTTATTAAAGCGTAGCGACGTATTAGTAAAATAGTATGTATGTAAACTGATAGAGCTAGAGTTAGGTCCCGTTCGTAAGTTTACTGCGTTCAAGAATGGTAATTGGTTTGTGCAGGAGCCCAAGAACAAACTATTCTCTATACCGCTAGGGTAAACGTTGCTTCCGAAGAGCCCGCTAGAATGCGTGGGGTGCTCTGCTAGGAGGTGCTTGGCGCGGCCAGTGTGCTAAGGAAGGCGCGCTGTTGTCACTTACTCGTCTGTTCTCTTCCAAGTGAACGAAGAGCGCCGGAAAGTTCAGAACACAAAACGTGACAACTTCGTGGTCGACAGTGTGAATATTTATGTAAACTAAATATATGTATGTTCAGTTCGAAAGCGTAGGTCAGATATTCTATTGGGTTTGCCATACATTTACGTTGCCGTGATGAAGTAGGTACTGTGCGTATAATGAAAAATCGTTACGTTTTTCTAGTAAGGCCTGTTCTAAAATGCAACGGTAACGGAACAGACGGGACCGAAAACGAAAACGGATCGTTGTTCCGTTCCGTCCGTATTTTTCTCTTTCTACAACTACACAGACCCGTAAGAACAACAACCAGTAAATAGCAAGCGTGACGTCACATAAAACTAAGAGTATCAAATTAATTACTTTTTAAATCTTTGTATATGTACGGTAGTATATCTGGAAATATATTAAATAGACATTTGGAAAGGAATTCCGAAATAATGGAAGGCATAAATCTCCTCGTCTTACGTTTAAACATTTAATTTTAAAGTTTTTCTCCAACTTGTCATATATATAGTAAATATTTTACCATGAAAATCAGCAGTTCGTTAAAATTCATCACGACGAAAAACACGCGAACAATTAAATCACAACACTTGTTTCCATTTTGTTTCTGTAAAATAAATTAAAAAAATAAAAATTTAACAAAAATAAATCAAAACAAATTGCGGGAGGTTATGCTGTCAACCCTGGATAGTCAAGGTCACTATGCGGAATGAGCGTTTTGTAGTAGGAGTGTGGGGGTGGTAGTGGAGGGTTAAACCAAATATTTTAGAATGACAATATAGGAAACTCGAGCCTTTTAACATGGTGAAAGCTGGCGACACCCGACAGCAGCGACCCTGGTAGCTGGTTCCTTTAGCGCGTAATTAAAATTCCCATGTATTACAATGGGAGATACCAGTACAGATTTACTCTCGTCTCTTGAAATATTGTTTTATCATGAAATAAATTTACGGTCAATATATTTTTACTGTAACAGAGTATTCATATTTCAAAACAGTTACCCAATTTACAGAGCTATATTGATTTTTAAGACCATTAAATATAGTGTTACTGTAAACATAACAGACAACCAAATGACGCAAATCAGACAGTTTTTAATAATGAAACATACTTAACTCTAAACCTGAAATTTTGTAAATCACATATTTTATAAATATTCCGTGAAAGTTGAAAAAAAATTTCCTCGAGGAACTTCTTAAAGTGAAAAAAAAAAAAACAACTTAAAAATTGAATATGAATTGTCCCGAACCAAAATTAAGTATTTTTAATGTTGCTAATTGAAGTCAACCAAACACATATAAAATTGAGATTAATTTAATTTATTTAACATAACCAAACACTTAAAACTAATTTACATTATTTTTATGTTGAAAACCAAACATAAAACCTTTGAAATCAATAATTTTGGTAAACTGCTTGAAATACTACAGTGACAACTAAGTCATTCAGCATAATGAGTGGAGCGCAAAAATACAAATTTGAGGATATTTAAATTATTTTTTAGGTAATGCTCTGGTTTAAAAATATACTATAAAAATTTAAAAACAAAATTATATTAAAAACAGGTTAAAAAATATTTTAAAACATTGAATGTTGAAATATGTATCATTGTTTCCAATTAGGCACTATCATTTTTAAACAGTGGAAAAGGAATATTTGATTTAAACTATACACAAGTAAATATGGCTATAGCAAATATTGTAGTTCCTATTAAGATATTTGGCTATAGTTTCAACCTTCGGAAAACTAAAAAATGACTTCTAACAGCTAGATACATCGTAATTATTGCAACCAAACATTGCACAAACTTTTCCAGTCATTATAAATAACTTAAACAGGAGAAAACAAAGAAAAAACGTCCATTCAAAATTATCAAAATAACATTGTCTCAAATGCGCTTACAACGTAGGTCCAGGCTAGGCCGCCAGAATGCGCTGCTGAATGTGTCGCCCGTTTTTTTGACGACTTTCCTATATTGTCCTAAAATATTTGGTTGAACCATCCTCACACTACCATAAACCTGTTTAGGGACTTAAGTGGGGGGGGGGGGGGTGGGTACATATCCCACATTGTAAACAAACAACGTCTGCCATCAACTACTAAGTACTATAACTACTATTATAAACGTTCATTTAGTAGTGTGTCAACGATGTGAGGGATATAATAGACTGTAGATGATGATAATACACACAGATTTACGCAATTACTGAATGCTGGTTGTGATCTGCCATACCACTGGCGCTAAAATACTAAATTCTTCCACGCTTGATAACTTAAAAAAAAATTATTTTCATATTTGAATTATTTTCACCTTGTAAACACCGCTCGTAAAGTGACAATAGATGGTTAACACCACTATGCAAGAATAATTTATATTCAAAGTCATCCACCAATGCCTTGTCATAAGCTTGGAACAGTTTAGCGACATCAGATTAGTCATCCCATGGCTGAGGGGATGACACTGACATCACGCAAAATGTTTATTCAGATCTGTATAATTGTGGGTGTGAGTGTACATGAACGTAATAGAATTGTAATTTTTTATATTAGTACTTAGTCTGCCACTTAGGAGTGTTTTTGTGTATTTGTAACATTTATGTAATTGTATCGTTTGAGCATTGATTTTTAAATAACATATCAATAAAAAGAAAGTGTATTTTAAATGTGTCCAGTGTAAGGAACGTTAGCATGCCCTCTGCGCTTTTAAAGACGTTCATAAATGAGACTGAATCACTGGAATATCAGGTGTAGGAATAGCGATATATATACACAAAAGCATAAAAGTGACTGCCTTAGACTTTCTCATGCCAGGTAGCCATGAATACTTATCAGCAGAAGTACGTCATAAGCACAGGGATATTGCCGTTAGGGTCCTGTACAAGCAAAAAAAAAAAATAATATATAGGTATATTCCATATACTAACTAAACTGATGACTGTTCATGGTAAATTTAACACTTCTGAGCACCTGTTTACTTTTTTCTCTCGATCAATTTGTATCCTTTCACTACTTATTTATGCTAAATATTTATATTTTTTCTATTCAGGATAGTCTGTTTTTTTCAACCCAACAAAAATTATATGTCTGAAACCTCCACGAAATATAATATTGGTTGTTATTCAAATAGAAGTGATTTTCTAAGTGTCCACTTTACCGTGAACCTCCTACCTTGAAAATGAATTATGTAACATGTTAGAAAAATATGAAGATATAATCTTATTAGATGATTTCAACATAAATATGTTAAAACTTTCCGCTGTGAAACAGTTCTACGCAGGAATCCTAAATATTGCGCAACGATTTAAGGTGGCCGCCTGATAGCGGGTATGTTTTTAATGTTCGAGGCGTGGGAAGGGCGGGAGAGCTAAGAGCGATACAGACACGCGCATCAAGGTCCTAACGCCTATATCCGCCAGGCGGTCTTCTGACATGCAGCAACATTGTCGAAGACTCCCCTCTAAGGCAATTTCAGTGGGGATCCTATCATTTTATGACGAAATATTAAATATGAAGGTTTTTTGCACGTTCCTAAATCATTTTCAAGTCAGTGAAACTTTATTTTCAAACCTAAAATTGACGGTGAAAATAACCATTTTAGCCATTTTCAGCTTCCAAAAGAGGTTATTTATATAGAGGATTGTATAAGCTGGCATCAATGGTCTAGGAACACGTGTAAAATATGTTAAGTGGTATTGGTAGCAAGTGCCGAGCACACACGCGGTACACTTGTGTGATACGTGAACTGCTGAAGCTCTGCACAGTATTTATAGTGGCCGGTATAAACAACCTACTTAAATAATTTGACGTAACTGGATATAATAACCCAAAGATATCATATGAATACCAGAAGGACCTCGTATTTTACAAAAAAATTCGAAAACTCAGCAATTATAAAAAAAGAAGAAATTATTTCGTTATGGGTATATTTCAGCATATTGCCTATCGCATGTAATTTCATTCTGAATAATTTAATATTGGTTTTTACTTATTGTATGCTCGTGTAACATGCATATTTTGTCTTTAACGAGCTGTTTTGAGAAAAATATGCAAAATATGCTTACAACTAATGTATACAGAATTAACGATATTTATAATAAACATCAAACTGTGAATTTTTCACACTTGAACGCCTTTAAGGGGCCCGCCTATTGCAACGCCCTTAAGTTCATTTGTATCCAGCTAGTACATTTTCTGAAATAGCACCCTAAACACCCCAGTTTTGGCTATTTAGACGCGACCTAAAAGGTGTTTATATTGCGAATTTTTCTTGAAAGAAGTGTGTGTTTTTTTTCATAGATAAACACCATAAAGACACTTTACTAAATCTGTAAAAAATTATTCTGACATGCTACAATGCAGTTTAGGCACATGTAGGCGAGCTCCTTAGGGAAATGCCAGTTAGTTTTACAGTGGTTATAATTTTTTTAAATATAAATATAGCAGGCTTATTGGTATTAAAGAATCTCTTCATTATTTCGACAGTATTATACAATTATGTATAGCCTATTGACATTATTTTATAGCAATGAATCAAATAGTTTTTAAATTTATGCACTTAAAGTATTGTAAATATTGTTATGAAAATAGCCTAAAATGGTATAATACTTTTTTTTTGCAGACAAGTGGTGCACTATTTGCAAAAAGCGTACATTAAAAAAAATACTTTATGTGTAAATTACGAACAACAAACTACTACACTTATCGAGACAAATGTTTTAAGACGCTCGTCCACTCACAGGTTACTTGTGTGAATGAGACACTAAATCGATATACCGCCCTTATCCTTGGTGCCTCCAACTCTGAGTCGCCCTTCACGCATAAGCAATTGAACGAGCATGCAGCCTGTACCTACGGGACTTTAAGCGGTAACCCTATCATTTTTGTTATAACTACGTAAGTCTGAATCGAATAATATATTAGTAACTGCAAGAGTGGAGGTTAGCTACAGCATTAGCCTCCCACCTAGGCGATCCGGGTCCAATTTACTTCCAGATTTTCAACGAAAGTTGGCAAATTTTTCGGGATCTCGTGTTTCTCCTGCCCATCATTCCCGGCGCTACTTCATATCTAATTTATTTCCTAAAATCAACTCTAAGGAGCTGACATTTCAAAAGGCCGCCTCCTCTTCTCGAAACCCTTGTAAAAACGTCGCATTTTCTAAATAAAAAACCTTCAACTTGACCTTGAATTGTAAAAAAAAATTATTCTTTCAAAAGTATATTTCATTTCAATCAATGTTCCATTTGCCCTATAAGAAATAATAAAGTGTTATGTTTTAACTAGGGGAAAAATCAGTACTGATATTTAATGTGCAAAAAGATAAACATGTTGGCTGTATGTTTAGCTTCACAGTTGCAAGAGAGTGCGCTTATCTTACGAATACAGCATTTCAATGCCTGGCAGGTAGGCAACACGTTATGGTTTCGGCGTTATGGTCATATTAGAATTTCGGCGTTATGGTCATATAATGGTTTCGGCCTTATGGTCATATAATGGTTTCGGCGTTATGGTCATATTGTAGATTCGTTGTTGTGGCATTCGGCGTTATGGTATTTCGGCGTTGTTGTACATTTGAATTCTCTTTCAGTATATTTAGTGACTTTCTTCTGAGTTTGTTTTTGTGGCAGTACTGCAATGACATTTTTCGGCGTTAATGTATTTCGGCGTTGTGGTCATTCGGCGTTGTGGTACACGGCAGTTTTCGGGTCGTCGGCGTTGTGGTCAATTTGGAATTCGGCGTTATGGTATTCGGCGTTATTGTACGTTCGGCGTTGTGGTATTTCGGCGTTGTGGTGCGTCCCCCTCCCTCGCTTACTACCTGTTCGCGCGCACATTTCACTTAACACGAAAACAAAGAGACGGGACAGCGAACAAAGAAAAAGAAAAAAAGTAGCCTATACAGACGTTTTCCATTAATAATGGGAAGAATGTTGCCATCGTGTTTGACAAAGAGTTTCGTAACAAACAAACTCCACCCGACATTTCCTCTTCGATTTGAACATTGATTGTCTCTTTTCTTCCCGCCCCCCCTCCTTTTTTATTATTGGTCCCTCGCTCCGTCCCCGACCCACACCGACAATTTGCCCTTGAATTTTGAGTTCCCCCGAGAAATATTTTTTGATATGAGGCTATTATGTGTTTTAGTTTTCCTGTTCTGATAAAAAAAAAGCTACCAGAATCAAAGAACCAGCAAGCAACAGACTTCAGCAGCGAGAAATATCAAATTGTTTCTTCTACATTTTATTTTGTTTGTTCTCAGTGACTTTAAGTCTTTTTTAAATTAATTTTTAAAATAAAACCTCAACTTTATTCACGAACCAATAATATAATTTCAAAAATAATTGGTTGTTTACAGAAATCTTTATTTATGATAAAATCAATTATAAAAATTGAGATGAATTTTTTTTCTTTAAGAGATGTTACTTCACTGGAAATCGAAACACCTATAGGCCTACCGTGTTGGAAGTTTCGTCAATTTCAAAACTATCAACTTTGTAAAATAACAAAATATCTACACAGTCATAACAGATGGTGACGATTAAAATAAATAAAAATTAATATATTAAAATTTTTTTTTGGAAATTACAAATTAAGAAACCACACCGTAAAATACATAAATAATGAAAATATCGTAATAATAACGTCAGGAATTAAATAATACATAAGATTTTATTTACATCCACAAACACATATTCTCATTTTTCCTTATCTACAAAATTTAATTTTTCCCTTGTTTGTCTGTTTCCCCATAACCCTTATTGTAAATTATTCATTCTAATTATTCGGAAATGAACTCAATTCCCTTCGTTACAAGAACTCGAAAGGGGAAAGTGATGCTAAAATTGGAGTTTTTACTTCATATAATTGACAATTTAAAAACTGCTTGTATACAAATTAATTATCCTTACGTTTTTATAAAGGAATGGGTCTCAAGAAATAAAATTACAATCAAATTAAATGTTAAAAAGATACCGAAACACTGTACAGTAAAAAAGACCATATTAATTCAAAACAATTTTTTTGATTAAAGTTTTTCATCAAAAATTATTTTGAATTCAAGATCGCCAAACATTTATGAGGAAGTTTTCGATAGTTTTTTAATGACGCGCAATAAATTCGACTGTATTTGTTATCTATCTTGTCAATAACAGCGATATTGTTAATGAAATCACTCAGAAAACTTGTATGTGTTTAATATTTTACTCTCAGCCCAATTTCAGCAGATAGAAGTATCCACGAGTATTTGTTGAGTGAAAAAACTATCTTTAAAAACATAGGAACACAATTAATTGTCTGAAGCAAAACACTATATAAAATGAAAGCTTTCTAATGCCAAAATAATTACTTAAAATTATACTTAGCATAATTCTTTGAAAATACGTGCGTCTCCGGGTTTTGTGATATTTTTATTCAGATATATATTAATGCTTTAAAGAATGACAGTTGTTGGTTTAGTTCCCGGTGTTCTTAGCCAAATAACACAAAAAAAAAAATTGGTTGTCTGTAAAGTCGGTTTACGGACGATAGTTTAACGTGACAAGCATTGATGAAATGATTGCATTATTTTATGAATAAAATTGAATCATTTTTATTTTAATAATAAAAGAATAAATACTTGAAATTAAACTAGTAATCGAATTTTTAAAATGCAAGAAAAATTAACCTTTATTCCGAAATTGTTGTTGTAATAATCAATGAAAACCACATTAACTTTTCACTTCACTTTATAAACAGTCGACGAAACAGTTCACGTGTAGATGACTTGTAATAATTTTAAAAACTGGTGTTTAGCTGTAAAGTTTAAATATAATTATGAACATGTTTTCACATAAATAAACTGTAATCAAATATCCATAATCAATTATATAAATCACCATAATTTTTTAGTCATTTGTAACATAACCTATTATTACTGCACTCTCCGACAGCGTAACGGAACAATGAGCGTAACGGGACACAGCGTAACGCAAAAATGTGCGTAACGGGACACTTTTTCGTGCGTGCAGCCGGCGTTCATCGATTTATTAGACGTCACGTCAAAAATTTATGTTCCATCTAATAGACTTTCCAAAAACTGGGGCCAATAATTATTTCACTTATTCATTAAGTATATCGGAACAAAAGCTTCTGTGAGAGTTGCGCAACGCACTTCTGTGACCACAGCTGGGGAAATGTTTTGATAGCGTGTGCTTGGTACAGTGGTTCGCACAAATGCCCTGCAGAACAACAACAACAAAAGCGCTCGCCGAACAAACAGTTTCCTCGGCGAGCCGGCGAGCAGGCGTCTCCTCCCCCCCCCCCCTCCTTCCCCTACCACCCAGCAGTCATTTCACCAACAGCTGTTCGATCCAGTTTGCTCACCTTCAGCCCTGTTCACTGTTCGGTCGGCCTCCGTTCCAGCGTTCGCGCCAGGCTATATTCCCGTGACTCTCAATTGGTAATAGTGGAAACTACTCAGAAATAGCTAAAGTTTTTCCATCAATCTCCACCAAGAAATAAAAATATATTAGAGTATTCCTGTGATCGTTTTATTTATTATACATAAAATAAAAATATATCGCAGGCTGTCGTGGCCATTGTCTGAAATTTCGTTAGGTATGTAGGATTTAGCCGCGTCAAGAATGTAGCATGTGGAATACAACCCTGATGATGGCAACACCAATGTCGACCGAAACGTCTCTGAAACTTTCGTGCTCGACGCGGCTAAATCCCACTATTCAAGGTACTTTGAATATAAAATAATTTTCGTGAAAACTAATTAGATACGTAAATCGAATCTAACGATAAGCATAATCCTTTTTTTTTTTTTTGCGAAACTCAAGAGTGTTGCTAGTAGCCAGAGGGTCGTAAGTGTCGGTAGAGACCAGGGCACTCTGGGAAACTGGGACGGGCACGTCCAAAATGCTCAAGTGAGTGCTTCGCTGAGATACACCCACAGCCTGCACCAACCCCTCGGAGGACAGTCCACGCGGCTCCCGTGAAATATTTCCCCCTCCCCTTTCCCAAGGAACGGAGGGAAGTCTAATCCCAGATTCCGGCGGCCCGCGCCGGCAGTCGGGGCTCGGGGTAAGTTGTTCCCCCGAATTCCCAGG
This sequence comes from Bacillus rossius redtenbacheri, assembly GCF_032445375.1. Taxonomy (NCBI): domain Eukaryota; kingdom Metazoa; phylum Arthropoda; class Insecta; order Phasmatodea; family Bacillidae; genus Bacillus; species Bacillus rossius. The sequence continues at coordinate 77,365,158 of NC_086330.1, forward strand.
TTCAGGTCCGCGCAATTCAATTAAGTGCGCCCGCCCTCTGAGCCAGTGGTTGCTCGACAAGGGTCCGATTTCCGCGCGAACAAGCTGCGTCTTCGCCTTTACGACTCTGTGGGCGTGGATAGCCGAATACGACTTTCTCTTGTTACAACTGTCACTTAATTAACTAAGTGAACTCGTGGAATTTGTTTGGTTTTAAATTTCTCAGAGGGTTCTAAAAATATTTCTTCATATGCACGTATGCAAACATGAATTCACATAAACAGATACTTATGTACAGAATATTATATACAGAAATTTTGGTTTTATAAATGTGTCACGACTTATATATATTTTTAAGGCTGACTTCACCCCTAATTGTGTTTTATCACTTATTCTTGGAATTGTATTTTTCATTGCAAATCATACGTATGTTTGTTTGACTATCTATACACTGAATACTATTTTTTTTTGTTATTAATTGTAGCACTGGAAATGTTCCAGGTTGTTTCTGCTAATTGTAAAACGTCAGGCATATATTTATAATTTAAAATATTTCCTGGCTATTTACGTCATGGTCACTCTCTATAAATTCGTTTCCCGTGTTTCCAAATCTCGGCAATGAATACATTTCAGATTGTTTAGTCTCATTTAATAATTTACTCTTCATGTGAAATGAACAAAAACCCTAAATATATTCATGGCTTGTGAAAATATGTTTTAAAGGTTCACACACTAAGTTAAACTTGCCCTTTTTATATTTACTATATTTTTCCAGTATCCTAACGGGTATATTTTCAAAGCGGTATTTAGGTGAATATATTTGGATTCTAGAACATGACATCATTGTACATACTGCATGTACAATTAATTGCTTGTGACGTGCGACGAAACATGTTTTTTTCTAACCTAACAACAACTAAGAGGTTTTATAGAGGGATCCGGGTTAGGGCTGAAGCCTCTACGCCTAGTCATGCTGATGTTGGGATTAACCATGCAGGGAAGTATCGCATGCAGCGTGAGCTAGAAGGGGATTGGCCAGTCATGGCTGCAATTGAAGACAACAATAACTCCCCTCACTCTAAGTCTAGAGTTCCCAAACTGTGGGTCGCGACCCACTAGTGGGTCACGACTCGATTCCAAAACTATCAGAAACCATCGAATAAACCAAACACGTATCTATTGTTAAATAAATAACTGTTTTGCTAAAAGTGCTTATACTGTTTATCAATAATCAATCGGTATCTTACAATAAGCATATTTATATATGTTTATATATATGCAATATTTGATGGTAAATTATATATACATAAGGAAGAAATACGATTCAAATAAGGTTTCTTACTCCACCATGGACCGATAAACTATGGAGGTATTCCTATAAGAAAAGGTGGGTCGCCAGATGAAAAATTTTGGGAACCACTGCTCTAGACTATAACTTGAGATTGGTTGGACCCAGGTAAAACCTTCATAGACACATGAAAACCCTTGACACTCATGCGGGGTGTGATAGCTATGCATTTACCATGAATTATAGGACATAACAAATATAATGGCCGGGAAGAATAGTTAGTCAGGGTAGAATAACAGTCCACCATGCAGGAGTTTTGGCACTTAAACGTTTTTTCTGCTTCCATATTTTATATTTTTGTATGGATTTGGTCACCGCTTAAGGAGCACGTCTAGTCAAGGGTAAAGTGGGATGATAAGTGCGACGTCCGCTAGTGCTTCTAGCACCGTATCGTCTCTAAGCGCAAGGCTGTGAACTGGCGTAAATAGGGAAACTTCTAGATTTTAGGGGTTACAAAAAATTATGTGGTTTGTAAACAAAGATAAAGTCGTAAAACAAGTTCCTTGAAACCTTTCAAGAATCTTTACCATGTGTTCACGCCTAAAAATTACTCTGAAAAGTTTCAAAACGAAATTCGGAAAAGTCTCATCCACCCTCAGCGTATTATTAACTGTTTTTTGTAAACAGAGAAAACTCTGATATCTCGAGCAGTTTTTAAATCACGTAGTATTTTTCTGAAAGTCTTCACACAGTTTTCCATTCGCTCTGCGTATATGACAGCCATTAATGTTTTAAAAAAATTGGTTTTATTGACCTGTTTTAGAAAAAAAATGGTTTATCCAAATTTAATATTTATACTTAAATATAACTAATACACGAAAGTTTTTTAACCATCATTCAAAAACTAAGTTCAGTAACATCGTGCCTGCGACGCGACGGAATTACATGGTGTCCATAAAAGAAAGTCCATTTCCAATGGTATATTATAACAGTTCAATTTAGACTATTTGCAACAGGTCCAACCTCTACTAATCGGGAAAATAGCCATTCTTTTGTGCTGCAAGCGAGAAAACATCAAAGCAGTTTTCGCGCATGCGCTTACTAAAACTGTTTTGAATTATCCTTTAATTGTGACCTTGAACCAACTCTCCAAAACGCTTACAGTTGATACTGTTGAAATTTATAACTGTGACTTTTTTTATGGACATACCTTATAACTAGTACCTACAAGAACGTTTTTTTCAACTATCATTCAAAAACACAATTCAGTAACTCCGGGCCTGCGACGCGACGCGACGGAAGCAGAACAACTATCTTGTCGTGACCGCGGTCCCGTCGTACTGCTGTTGACTCCAGCGTCGCGCGACGGTCTGGTCGTCTGTGAGCGATCATTTTCCTCGCTCCATAAAATGCACTCTGAGGAACCATGTCGTGTCATGTTTAATAGCGAAAGGAGGTGTGGTGGGAGAGAGCGCTCCGTTTAATGACCTCGCCGACAAGACGTTAAGCCCAGGTAAAATATATTTAAAAAAAGCGCTAATAGGAAATTTTCTTTTTATTCAACTAATAAGCCACTTTTTTCAGTACAGCTTTCGTGCTATATAGCTAAAGTCCTACGTGACATGAAACCCAGTCTTATCCACTCGCTTATTTCATTGAACTTCCACTGATAAGAAGATTAATTACTGGCTGTTGGTACCCAGCTTCCCACATAGAAAGTTTATTTTTTAAGAAATATGTTTTAAATTGGGATATAAAAATTAATTTTAAGTTCCATCATATTTGGGGTTTATATCTGATGGTCTTCAAATTATATCAATACTGTCTCAATAGCATAGAAAATATAATACAGAAAGACTGGATTAAATTCCTAAAATTAGATTTTTGCGAGATATAGTCTCTAAATCTGTCTTAAATAGTAAATAACAAAGTCACTATCAGTATGTTTATTCGTTTACTTCTTCTATATTACGCGCTGCATTTCAATGTGATTTTGACCATCTTTTAGAGAATTCCTTCAGGAAGATTTATGTGTATAAAACATAGATATTAATATTAAAGATAGTAGATAAATCTTGACGTTATGTATTCAAGGGAAAATTTACGCTTTGAGGGCGTAACGCTGACTTGTAAAACACGATAGCATATGTCTATCTTCTAAGAATGACCCACAGTAAACATTGGTATATTTCAAAATTGGTTAAAAAAATATATGCTATATTTGTGAAGCTATTTGTACGGACGTAGTATTAATCCTTAACTAAATAAATGATATTTACCTTCAACACTTAACTTTAATCGACATTGATTTTTACACCATATAATATGCGATATGCGATCCACCAAACTGTGCATTTTAGCGCGATATTATTTAATATTTACCTAATAATTTTTGCTGGTTTATCTGCAGTACCTTCATAATTTACCAATAAAAATAGGTGTACATGTATAACTAAGGTGATTGTCAGTGCATCCTACACGCCACATTAGTTGATCGCATCCATACGAAGCCGGGGCGGGTCGCTGTATTATATAAGGTGATTATAAAGTTATTTTACATTCTTGTGATAATCAGTGATATCATTAACAAAAATTAGTTTTTTTTGCAGATAACATTAAACAGAAGAACGAACAGCTGTTGCGTGTGTTTTCGGCCTGCTGGCCCCGCCAAATGAGCTGTAGAGAACTTGGTGATCAGATCCAGGAGAGCCGGCAGTGTTGGCGACGAACAGCGTACAAGGAGGCACTGCGCCACGTGCAGAGGATGGCATCACCCGTAGCCCCACCGCATCTAACAGGAGACAGCCTCGGGAGCCAGGGGCTCCACGAAGCACTGTGTGGTAAACTCTACGCTACAAATTCCAGAGACGTGAATGTCACACCCAGGTTGTGCACAGGCTAGAAGCGGAGGACAATACAGTCAGGGGAGCTATGTGCCGTGACTTCCTCGAGACTGTCGAAAGTGATAATTTGATGCATCATCTAATTTACCAAATGTGTGTCCTGGTTTGATATATGATTGATTAATAATGCAATTTACACAATGAAATGTGCTTACACAGTAATGTAAAGTAACTTTACAATCACCATGTTTATAAGGGTATGTAATATGACATATTTAGATTGTACTCCAGCCTGCCATGGTTATTTTCGTGTATCTGCAAAGGTTTTCATAAAGTAACACGATAATTAAGTAAATTTGGTTGTTCTCCGGTTTATGATACAAATATTGATTTAAATTAGTGAACAATATAATGTTTATATTAAAAAATAACACAAATAATTTTTTAAAACGGTACATTAGTTTTATTGTTTACATGTTACCAACAAACCAACTCACTCTCTGTTAAAAATGCGACTAGCGAAACACCCCAGCTCCGCTCGGGTAGATAAATATTTTTAACAGAGAAACAACTATTTTGAAGAACCATAATAATAAACTGATATTGAAGTTATTGTTAATTTCCAGATAAATTAAAAAAAAAATACAGAAAAGAGTAAGGTTTGGTACTCAGAATATATTATAAGGGTTAAATAAATTTGTATTCAATTATAAGGTAACGGATGTATTTCAATAATTCTGAATATACTACATTATTAGTACTATTTCTAAACGGACTCCCTGATCCAGATAGATAAAAACACACAGTTGTCCACGAGAAATATATTATTTTCTCAGATCAACACCCACATATTTGAATGTTTGACCTTGACAGTGATCACAGATGAAATATCAAATGGAAATTGCAGCCGCTTAAATTTAAAAGGTAGGCCGGTTGGGATCAAGGGAAAGCAAGGAATGTTGCCATTTGCGTAGCTGCTGGTACTGTGAGGAGGATGGTTTCAATTATGTCGTTCCAGAGTCCTTTAATTTGCAATCTTGTTTCATTGCATAGTTTTGGAGGGCGTAGGTTACGCAAAAAAATAATTTTAGTCCCAAATATATTTTTAAGCAGTGATATGGAAGCCTGGTGGGTAGAGGGAATGGAGAAATTATAGTGTGTTAGTAAAAAAACCTGTAAGTTAGTAACTGGATATTAAATTCTTTTCACAATGATAACGCACGGTGACACTGACCACAATAGCGATTGCAATAGGAAGTAGCATAATGCTAATTTTAAAGTTTCAATAAAATTTTCGTTTGCATTATTGCCTACATTTTATATTTACGTTATATATGTAACTTTTCACTACTCAACCTAAGCTTGCAAAGCTCTGGTTTTTGTTACAAATATTGCTCTACCTTACGGAGCCATTATTATTTTATGCGTACCACCTTAGCTCTCGGCATACGGCATTGGTGGAAGTAATTTCGTGCATGCGACGGAAGTCAAGGAACGAAAATGTGTAACAACCACGGTGCTGCCATCTGTGGCGGATAACGCAAACAAAAGAAAACACAAAGATGAACTTTATAAAATTAACGGTTTTTATGAATTTTAACAAGATCTAATATCAGGGCTCAAATCAGGTGTAAAGCCGGGGTTCAGATTTTGTCAAGTCTTTTTCGCTTTCATCGGAGCCGTTTCATTTTATAGTTTGAAATTTCTGTTTGCTAATCAAATGATTCGTTAGTTGACTTAACTGCTCCGGCAGCTAGTTTTAGCGGCTAGTCCGGAAACTATGTGTGATTCGCGTACAGAAATGTAGTTAAAAACACGTTATTTTAAGTAACTCTACCGAGTTTCGTATTATAAGTGTATTTGCATCATGAGAACATATGAATTCGTTCGTTGCCGAGGTTTGATTGTGCACATTACTGGCAATTACTGAAAGACTCGCTGATATTTTTTTAATATCTAAAGTGAAACAAATTCAATATCCATCTTCTTTCTCTTATGAAAAGAATACTTAGTGTGAATAATAAGCTGACGAAAATTAGTTTAATACACGTAAAATTTATTTCTGCACTTCCTTAATGCATGTCTTCAAGATAAACACATATTTATGGTGCAAATATTTACTGTTATTTGTATTTTAATAATTATTTTTTGAAATGAAAAATAGCCTATGTACTTCTGGAATTATCTAACGTTAAAGCAGTGAGATAATACTTAAAATTGGTTAAATAGTTTTCGAGTATACTTCGTCAAACAAACAAACTCACACGTTATATTTATAATATTATTATATATTATTTATATCGTAACAAAAATGTGGAGACTTGGAATTTGAATTGATAGGGGGTAGTTTAGAATCAAACAATAAAAAACCTTATACACAAGGCAGATAATATAATAACCGTAATTAGTTGGCCTATGAAGAACTTTTCTCGGTGTAACGTTAATTTATGGATCAGCCTGTATATACACATAGAATGCGAAGTGAACTGTGAACATCTTTGTCATCACGTCTACAAGTTACTGGTTTACAAACATAAATTTGTACTTGGAAGCCAGGTACGATAAAAATGTGAGCGAGGCTTTCAGTACACTTCAGTGATCTGCAAACATGAAACTTCAGTAACGAGTAAATTAATGTGTTCTCATGTTGAAAATTAACCTATAATATGAAACTCGAACACAATATTTAACATAGAATTCTTTAAATAATTCCCAACGTGATAAATATACATAAAGCATTGTAACGAACTGGGATGTAGGGCCGTAACACGTGCCAGGTACCTGAGCGGGCCTTCCAGTTGTAGTCTGGTCCGGTGGCCCCGCTCGGTGCCACTGACGTCACGCGCGAATACCGTTGGGGGATTATGGCAGCCGGGCCTCGCAACCCCCTGCCCCCACTCACTCCTTCCTCGGCGCTGTTGTCTATCCCTGAGTGGCCTGGGAAATCCGCGGGCTTACAGAGGTTGCCTCCTGGAGTGGCGTGAATAATACGCCGATATTCTGGATGCTTCGAGCGTCGGGTCAGCCCGAGATTACGCGACACATCACAACCACTCCAGTCGGTTCCAGAAAGAATGCCAAGGGTATAAAAGTGGTGACGCCGGCCTCCGCGAGAGTTACAACAGGCTAGTAGAGTGAAGTGCGAGTTCGGCAAGAAGGACGAGAGAGACAACCCCCCCTCCCCCAACCTTGAGAGCGGCGCAACGCCGAGTGACGGGACCGTGTGAGTGCGACTGAGTGGCGCAAGACTGTGTGTGTGGACACACAGGGCCGAACCACTGATGAGACTAGCTCCAGTGAGGTGTGTGAACTGTTGACTGGACAGATATTCAGTGATTTGTGAACAGACATTAAGTGTGGCGATTTAATTTAGTAATGTTAATATTAGTATCAAATAAAACCGTACAAAAAATTATTGGGCTATCTTCACAAAACAGTTTTTTCTACACGTAACAGTATTCGTTTGAGGAAAGAGCTGTCTAGTGTGTCTACAGTTTGATGACAGCTGTATGTTAATATGTTAATATTTTAATATCGTAATATAATAATATGTTAATATTTCAATGTTAATTAACAGATTTCAGAATTTCAAATACAGATTTTTAACTCACATATATTTTAAGAGTTCATTATAGCTTTTCATGACTATAATTATAACATAAAATATTAAATTATAGTTATACTATTAAAAATTAATTTGGAACACCAGAAAGCTCATATATCCCCCAATGTTCACATAAGTTAATGTGTACGGATAAATAAGGTCATTCCGCCATATTTTCGAGATTTCTGATACTTCAACAAATGACAGCACCGTGTTTACACATTTCTTTTTCTATTTCCGTTCCATTCACGAAATTACTCTTATCAAAAGCCTTATACCGAGAGCTAAGATGTTTACACATCAAAAAATTTCTTCGACCTTGACATTAACTTGGTGCCGCGTTTTTTAAAGTGATTCTTAAAATAAACTATATTAAATATTTTGATCAAATAGTGAGAAACCAGGCTCCAGAGCTAGTGAACCAATAACTGCATATAATGTTTGAAGATGATCACACATATTATTCTCAGGGACGGTATTGGCCCAAATAGGACTGTGAGTGTGATGGAGCTCGTGTTGTTTGTCTCCAAAAGAGAACCATAAGTGTAACGGAGCTCTGTGGAGGTTGTTGTCCAAAAGAGTACCCTAATTGTAACTAATCTCAGTGGAAGTTGTCCTTAAAAGAAGACTATAAGTGTAAATAAGCTCAGTGGAGTTCGTCCCCAAAAGAGGACCATAAGTGTAATGGATCTCAGTGGAGGTTGTCTTCGATAGGAGGGATCTGATGGAGATAGAACTAGGTTCGTTCAACCACCGTACACAATGGAATGTTTCCCCAAATTATGACTGTAAGTGTAACATGGTAAGGCCACTCATCTAAAGTGCTAATTGTAAGTTGACTTCAAAGAAGGGTTGAACTAGGTTGCTGATCACGTACTGACGAGAACACGGAACACCGGGTGGCCTGTGGTCTCGGTGGCGTCACGGGGTTCGAGTGGTTGAAGGAGAGGTTTGTTTGCAAGGGGAGGGATGGAAGCGTGCCTCGCGCCTGTTGGGGTTGCAAGAGGGGGTGAAGGGGAGTGTCCGGAGGCATGCAGACCGCTGGTCGCCTCGGGGGTTGACTGCCCTCGTGACCCCCAGCCGCCCCCGCACGCGCCGCCCCTGGCATCACACTGCCCGCCTCGCACATTCCTGCCGGTGGTAGTTCATTACATCTGCGACACGTGCAAGCCCTTTAGATGACAAAATACATTCATCGTATATATTAATAAAATAAGAACACAATATTATTTATCACTTTTAGCAAAAACCACGTACCTATTTAATGCACAATCTATTTCGTTTTATTATTGAAAAAAAAAATTGAATTAAAAGAGTTTAGAATTGATTTATTTTACTGAATTTCTAAATAGTTATTTAATATTTGTCTGTCTGTTTATATGTTCGAGTATCGCGCAAAAACAACTAGACAGAATTTGATGAAACTTTGAGTTTTTAAACGCTTATGCTTAACTTTAAAATATGGTGTTTATTTTATCTCGCTACAATGACGCGAGCCGGAGGTATAATTATAAAACCACGTGTTTTCAGAACCAGTGCAACCAATGTAATGTGATCTCCCATTTATAACAACACCCAATTCTACCATTACTACTACCTATGTACCTCATACATAATATAATTTTTTTATTCTGTAACAATAAATAACTGTTTCACGATTGATATTATCTTATTTATTACATGATGTGATAAAGAAAAAAAAATCACGGTGCGATTGTTCGCACGGGGATAGATCCTAGTAATTATTTAATTTACTATGAGTATTATGAAACGTGTTTAATTATATTTAGATTTACCTACAGTATAATACTTTTATATGTAATTTTTGAAGTTATACTTCTTTATTTGCACTGGTAGTGAAATGGTCGCATGCAAAGAAATGCGCCCGTACCATGCAACGGAAATCGGAAATTTTAACACTTGAATTCCAGTGCGTACACCTATGCGCTTCGTTCAGTTGTCTTGAGACGAACGTATACCATGTGGTTAGTTTTAAAACGACTGGGTAAAATGTTCATGTAACAAAAATAGTATATTATATTAATATTTAACTAATAGCTGAAACTACTAGTGCATATTTTGTTTGAAATAGGAAACACAGTCAACATAGATTCTGCAATTTTAAGATTTTCTTTGAATTATTTAGACGAGAAATACATGGTGACGATATTTACCACTCTGGGTTCTTCTTAATATCACATACGCTCTACTTTCTCTTCTTTATACGCTTAAATGTGTCAAAACTAAAGTTAGCAGTCCAAATTAACACGTATTATGCTACCTATTGCTTGTGACTCATAATAATAGATGCCGGGTGTTACGTATTTGGAATATCTTATGTTGTCAGGAAAAAATATCTAATGGCACACAAATAATACAAATATTTTCCGTGTATTTTAAAATGTATTATTGTATCGCGTTATCATTTAAGGTCTTTTTATGAATTTTAAACCGTTAGCATCTGAATTAAGAAAATTATCAAATAGTTTCATCATGTTTGTGATTAGCGTGATATTTTAAAATGCGATTCCTCCAAAACAAAATCAAGATTAATTGAAGTATTTATGATGAAATTTTTCTTATAACTTAAATGTTTAACCACTCAAAAAAGTTCATTTCAGTTTGTAGAAAGTATCTACAGACTAATTTCACAATACGTTTTTAAACAAAAAATAAATATTCATGTATATACCTAGAGTCATACTTAAATAGCATTTAAAATATTTAAGTTAAATTCTAGAGGTAATTATTTCAAAATGTTTATATTTATGCCAAAGAAGTATAACACAAAATTCGGTAAATATGTAGTTGGGCGGTATTTGCGAAAAAAAATGTTAAAAATCCGAAAATACTAATATTCTATACTCTTTAACTTCCTCTTTTCAATAAAAGTGGCGGAGGTAATAAATTCCAAATACTTTAGGAGATATCGAATTTTTAAATTTCATCATATGTAGTTGAGCGGTATTTGTGGAAAAAAATGTTAAACATCCGAAAATACCTTTATTAGATGCTCTTCAATTTCCTCTTTTCATTAAAAGCGGCGGAGATAAGAAATTCCAAATACTTTAGGAGATATCGAATTTTTAAATTTCATCACAATTATAGCAGTACGTTCATGTGGCTTTCACCATTGTTTCTTGTTTACGAGCATCTATATTTTTATTGGATAATGATGTCACGTTATTGTTCGTGATAGGCCAGAATTCAAATTAACCAATATCACGTGATTATTTACTTCATTTATTGTTTAAAACGGTATTTAATTACCGCCTCCAACTTAGGCGAGTTTTTAACGTTTCTCATTTTAAAGTCTTATTTTTTATTGTTGCGCAAGTAATAAGTAACAAAAAAAATTTACGTGAGTTGTTTTTGTTCATCCTTTGTTCCGGTTTGTTAGGTCAGGTCAGTTACATTATAAATACTTTAAAACTATAGAACCATTGAAATAATTTCATATTATTTCTAATGTACGCTTAGTTTCAAAGTATTTATAATGTAACTGAACTGACCTAATCGACCATTTTCATTAATTAGGCATTCACAAACACACGGCAAAATAAAAAAAATGGCGTCGGTCGAATGATAAACACAGATCTTGTATGCAAAATAAGAACGGCGATATCTCCTAAAGTATTTGTAATTTCTTATCTTCGCCGCTTTTGATGAAAAGAGGAAGTTGAAGAGCATCTAATAAAGGTATTTTCGGACTTTTAACATTTTTTTTCGTAAATACCGCTCAACTACATATTTACCCAAAATTCTAACGCGTGAACATTGTAGTCAAACCATTGTTTTTTTTTTTTTTTTTTTTAATTTTAAGACATTTGTCTACATTGTCCTCTACAGAACGGGACACGATGTGTGAGGTGTTTCCATGTCAGAACAGAGTAGTTCGAACAAGATATTTACTAACAATATGAAAAAATAGAACCCGTTACTTAACAGAAATTATTTGATTTCATTAACTATCGCAGATTACTTGTGCGTTGTCGATCTCAAAACGTCGGTAATTTGACCTTCTTTGACCACCAACTGTCAAAACAAACAATAAGGCTGTGATAAAATTAATATGCATTTGAAAAATAATTCTTAAAATATTGTTAACTGCGGGACTTTATATTCCATTTGGTCATTTATTGAATCACATACATCAGTTTAATTTATACTGTACATTTTCTTTGCAATTCTTATTTAGAAAATTACTAACCGAACAAAAAACACTGAGAAAGGAGCAATTTGGGTCTGCGGAGTGTATTTTTTTCGTGAAAACGTCGGAATATAATTATATCACGTGTTTCGTATTAATATGTAATTTACTTATCTAACTATTAAACACAATGCTTACACAGAGTAGTATATTGGTTACAGAATAGATAAATCACAAGTTTATCGCATGTAGCATGGGTCCGTGGTAGCTAAAGCATAGCGCCTTGCTATGCAACAGATGAACATGACGGCGAGCACTATGACGTCACAGGCAAAAAAAAATACTGCGCGACAAACACATTGCAGACATGATCTACCCGTTGTGCGCTAAACCACTGTAGACGCATTAGCTATTAGTCTCGTAGTTATTAACGATTCAAATCTGACGGTATTGTCACACAAGAAAGTTCAACTATCACTGTAAAAAGGGAATAGACTTTTTCATGTCAATATTAATAGTCATTAAATAACTTTAAATTAAAATACATTAAAATTGTCTTCTTACAATGGTATTTTAAGCATTTTTCCAGTACGCTTTCTAGATAACAGGTTGGTTTTAAAAAAAAACATGGTTGCGGGTACTCATGCACACGCGTTTGAAGTTATACTTACTTGGCGTAATAAAAAACTAACCTCAATTCTACATGCAAATGATTAATATAAGTAAAAATTCAATAAAATTAAACTTTTAAAATATTTATTCGGTATTCGATATCAATATAAACACATATATAAATGAATTATTTATTTTCGAAAAATTATAGACATAAATTTTGATGAAAATCAATAAATATACTGAAAGTTAATTGTTATTTTTTATTCTTAAATAATAATAAATAATTTATATTGCATATAAATTATACATAAATGATAATAACCTCATTTTAAAAAAAGATACTTGATTTTATAAACACAATTTATATAAATAATATTCACAATAAATAAACGTTTTTAATTATATGGACCATTATTGAATATCAGTCACTAAAGTATAATCATATATATAATATATAATTTTTATTCGCATGCAATCTTTTATTTCCTGTGAAAATTTCATTACATGGTGCGCGCGCATCGTAAAAATTCACTCTAAACATTTTTTTCATAGCGCGCTTTCAAAATTCTTCTATGTACTCTGTCTTTAACCCTTGGCTCCCGTGAGAGTGTTAACACCGCCGGTTGTGCGGTAACTATCGTCCTAGTGCTCGCCTGGTCCCGGAGTCCCGCTGCAGGCCTTGGCAGGGTTAGTTCGTCGGGGCGCCCTCCTCCACGCGGCGTCTCTTAGCAGCTCAAGCCACGCCAGCCTGTCGCGCCGGATGTCAAGCCAGCGCCGAGTGACGCCGCAGTAACTCGAACTCCTCGACGTCCCCCGCTTGACCCGGTCACTCGCTGCTGCCGGACCTCTGGGCGGCCTTAGACTCCCGACCTGCTGGGTGCTACTCGCTGAGCGAGTGTTACCTCTTCGTCCGGGACTTGAACCAGCAAAGTGTTTATTTTCGTGCCCTGCCCCGCCGCCGCATTGCTGTCACTGCCGTTTGACTCACCGAGCCACTGGAATCGAACCCATGGCTCTCCGTATCGGTGACGTCGCGGCATCGCGTCGGCACGTAGCTTGCTGGCGACTCTGCACACCTTTTTTGGTGACGTCATCCTTCGGCCTGCGGTGCGTCGATGCCTCTCGTAGTTCGCGGTGTGGGTCTCTTGGCGCGTCGGTTTCCCATCTTTCCCTGTCTCTGCATGAATCTGGGGTTTATGTACTCGTATTTATGTACCGTCGCAGAGGCAACGGCCATTATTAACGATAATATTCTTTCCTCTCCTCGCCGAAGTTCCGCGGGTTGCATAACCACAGGCGAGAGCTGGGGTTCCCTCGCTTTTTAAGCACAGCGGGTTGCGTCTTATCAGGCTTGCGGCGTAACTTCTCGTACCTCGCAGGGGGGAAAAAGTAACGAGGTGGTAGAAAACACCCGTAACGATAATTTGTTTATTTTGGTTCATGTAGGTTTTTTTAAATTCTTAGTATTTGTTTTTATTCAGGTAAGCCTAGTTAAATATGTTTCATCTTACAATTCTACTTCATAATAGATAAACGTTTTTGTGGTTAAGTTTAAGTTGCATACTAAAACTTCATAAATTTCACCACATTTAATAATTCGAAAAAATCAATAAATAAAATATGTCCCGCAAGGCAATGATTTTCATTGTGATACAAGTGCAAAAAGAACTTTAAGCTGAGATTCTACAGTTTCATTGTCGGAACGTGTGTTGCAAATTTCAGTGAATACGCCTTGTGTGGTATAGCTTCCAGTGAATATTTAACAAACGCTAAATTTTCTTGAAATGAGGCATCATGCGCAGTCTAAAGATATTCTCCCCCCACCCCCAAAATTAAAAAAACGGATTAAATTACGTTAAGTAGTTTCCTGTATAAGCTGAACATCACACACAAAAGCCAAAAAATTGAAAAGTCCCGAAATTCGCGTGCCTTACACCGATACCATGCTCCTTTAAGTTATTTTCAAAATTAAATCCTAGCAATTCCTCTAATTTGATCGCTGCGTAGTTAGAGTAAATTAAAGTTCACATTTTCGCAGCAAATATGTTTTCCGTTCACCTTCGAACATTTAATTTGGTGCTTTCGGCCGGCAGCAACTGAGTTTACTCGAGCGAGAATTTTTATATTTTTTCCTAGTGGATTTTCCCGGCTGAAAGCGCTCCGGCTCCGACCTCGCTAGGCCTGCTGCCTGGACCACGCGGGCACTCGGGAACACCCGCAGCATCCAGCAGCTCTCCCGAGAGGAGATGCCTGACCGCAGCGCCACGCGCGGGGAAAGAGCGCACTCATGCACCGCATAGCCGCGGCGTCGACAGCCGCGAGTGAAATGTACACGCATTTCAATGATACAAACGTAAAAGCAAAAAAAAAAAAAAAAGTAAAAAGAGCGAAAGGAAGTTTTTTTTATATTTTAGTCTTGAATGCCGAGAGGAAAAATACGAAACCTGCATCCTTGACGTCATTGATTTCCTAACAATAATAAAGAAAGAGTGCGCGCAACTCAGTACTCGTGACAGAAGTTAAACTTCTTTGGCAAGTTCAACCTCAACTCGTAAGTATATCATAAGGGGTAAATCGGCAGACAGAGAACGAGACAGAGAGAGAGAGAGAGAGAGAGAGAGGGAAAGCGAGAAAGAAGACAATTTTCTAAAAGTAACACTGAGCGGGGTTTTCTTGCTTTCATTTCTTTTTTAAGAGTTTAAGAATCTTAACTTTTTTTGTATTTTTTATAAATTTGATTAAAAAACATTTAAATATTAATTAAAAAAATTATTACTCAATTAAAAATAACTGCTCAGGATATCAATAACTAATTATCAAACAATAATGATGAATTAACACTAAATACTCACTGTTGAAATACTCACTCCATAAAAGAAAAAAATATTCGTGTTAATGTTTCTGTAAACAATTCTACCATTTGGAACAACACAAATCTCTGAACGAAATATGAAATTCATAAACGGTAGCACTATCTATGCGGAAAATGCAGGGACTGTCTCAACAGCGGTCTCTACGCTGCTGGTTGAACAAGAAGGAACGCGAGTGCGCTGGTAGCAAATATAAAATTCAAGGCATTCATAGCTGGCTGTAAAGGATACCTATATTTTTTATTTTAAAGAAGCCCTTTTGCACATTCTCTGTCTTATTCTTCCGTTAATCTATATATCTCTGTTATAATTTTTTTTTTCGTGGCCGGGGGGGGGGGGGGACAATTAATCGCACAAAGAGGAGAGTGAAAACGAGCTCAGCAACGTATGTAGCATTGTGCTCGCTTTATATCTCTTAAAATGTTTCACGAAAAAGTTGAATTTGAATTCAGCCTTGAAATTTTACTATCATTGCGCCCAAAGAAGTTATACATTAAGTGGATGCTTATTGAGCACTTTTTGATAGACCATATTTAAATAATTGAACTAGTAACTTCACCAAAAAATTTTAAAATATATTTCACTCGTTTATTTATAATTATTAATATTTCAACACTGAATGACTGGTGATTTTTCACGTTAACATTAAGTACCAAAGATTTTTACATGTTTTTTTATGAATAGTAGATGATTTATCAATAATATTTGTGAAAGCTTAGGTGCAAATTTTTTTTTCATATGTATGCCATCTTAAGTAACATTAAACAAATTAAACTCCTTATTACGTTCCCAGTGTTTATAAAGCAATGATAGGAGAGTGACTTATTTTCAAAGAGGACGAATTTACAACACCTAATTCATAGAAACTGAAAAGAATTATCTGGAAATCGCCGTTCACATTAATGATATTTGAACCATGTTTTGAAATTCACCTGTTATGCTTGCATCACTTGTCAGAATAAACTCTTTGTTTCTTTTATGTGTCTCCCCATAGCATTCCTTTATTTTCCTTCCGTAAATTTTTTATGCCAGTTCTACTTTTTGTCAGGAAAATGTTGCACGAATGTGTTCTCTTATGATGGCATTCTCAGTCAGTTTTTTCTTTCACCCAGTGTCATGACCCGTTATAACTAATAAAATATTACTGCTAACTTTGTTTGAAATGGGTTTACATAAATATCACTTGTGACAGTCATACTTAAAAGTAACTATATGGTTCTTTACCTAAGAAATCATGTGTAACTCCAGTACTGTACGAGCGTAGAATACGTCCTTAAAAAATAAATCGAAAAAAATACTGCTGTATGCGTTGGTTCATGACACAAGATAACAGCTGGTATTCCCTATAAGTGAGTCAATGTGAAACTCCTAAAATTGAAAAACCAATAAAAATATTTTAGATTTTTATCTATTCAAAATATTATTCATGTATGTATTATTGACTTGTACAATTTTATAGTTTATAGTAAATAAAAACGAATTTATCGTTTCTTAATAATCAAAGCACGTATCATCCATTTATGATTTTCGTTTTTAGCATTTCGTTTCTCAGAAATATTTTCTAAATATTTTCTCAAAGTCTTATAATTATAATTTTTTAATATTTTTTATGAAATATAATTTTCATTTTAAAAAACTTTATAGTCTAAAAATTTGATTTGGCAAACCTTGTAACTCCTAAATTTATTCCTGTTTATTTTGAAATTTAATTTGGTGTTTTAAAGTGAATGGTGTGTGCAAGTCATTTTATAACAACAAAAAATTATTAAAACTAAATAGTTATACGAGGTACTAACTACGTGTATTGTTGGAACCGTGGTAATGTTTAGGTTACAGCTTTCCAATGCAGAAAGATGTTGGTTCTATCGATGGGGAAGAAGCCCAGAGAAATGGCACGGACTCGGACCAGGCGGCCCCAAGAGGCGAGCGCGCACAACGAATTACGACGCCTCGAGCTGCAGCCGTCTGCATCGGCACAACCCAGCGAAAAAGCATCGAATAAAGAATCAATAGTCGTGGACAACCCAGAGGAATCAGAATAATCACAACATTGCAGTTTGGAAATTGAATCGAATTCACGAGGAAAAAAAAACATAGCGGGAGTCTCCTTGATTTATAACCACTCCCACATCTTTTTTGTTGTAAAATTCATGGGTTTATGAGTTCCCAAAATTATTATTTTTGCCGATCCTGTCTTTTTAGAACAAGTTATAGGAACAGTTATTTGTAATTCCGTAAGAGTAAACCCTGTGTGGTTGGCTAACTGACGAAGAATCTTTATTGATAAGAATCTTAACAGGAAGGTAGCTTTAAAAGAGATACACTTACAGATCCCACATTCGGGAATGTTGACCAGTTTTATAGACAATCTCCCAGGTATAATGTCAGTTACTTATTTTTTATTCCATGATAATTGACCATTAAAAATTAATAAAACAAAAAAATCATTTGTTAATTAAATTCTTAGGTTAGGTTTATTTCATTAAGCTACTCATCAAATTATTAAGACTTCAATTATGTTTTAAAGTTTTCCTATACAAAATTTCCCATTTATGTGGACTAAACACCACAAACTTACACACAAGATTAAACAATCTCTCTCTGTTCCTTCTTTCAGCTAACAGTTTATATAATAACCTTTATATTCCTGTGCGGCTCAATGAACGAGAAAGTTTTGCGGATACTTCATAACCCATGAATAATTAGGGATTGGGGTGGGTATAATGTTAGCAGACAAAACAGCGCAAACATTTGCACAAGAGTGGGTGCAGAAATAAATGAACCTCAGCTTTCTGCGAAACAGTTAGACCGGCGCCTTCCTTTGTTAAGGCAGAAAACTAGAAGACAAAGGAATGGTTTCAAAAAGAACCTTTGTTCTGAGAGTAACTCTGCAGGTACAAAATTAATTAAAAGTTTTCCAAAAGAATTAAAACCGCAGTACGTATGTGCATAACGCACACTTTATACGTGATCAAACATAAATGAGTTTATCAGTCCACAAAATACTGTCTCAAGAAAATTTTAAATTGTTTGTTCGCCACCACAGCTACAGCTATTCATATTCAATCACTAACGCTTAAGATTTACAAGAGTCGAATTAATTTCAAGAACCTCGAACTTATTTGCTGTCGGTTCGATGCCATTTGTTCATTGGTTTCTGTCATAATGAGGTGTCAAATTTTTTTTAGTTACGTAGTATTCAGCAGTTTTTAAACCCGGGCCTTTGCTATAAGCTAGGTTACGTAAGGTATTTACATTTCCATTTGAGCCAATTGTTAATGCTATAAAAATCTCTATGATATTTAGCCCGTAGGGAAAATAATATCGATAATTTCACACATCCCTAACTGCGTGTTCGCCCATAGACTCAACAGGCATAGTAAACACAGTGTATGTTACTGAAAGGCTGCCTTAAAACTATATATATATATATATATATATATATATATATATATATATATATATATATATATATTCAACGGTGGTAGATATTTGATTTTTTTGACGTAGGTAGAAAATAGGATATTGAATGTATTACTGAACATTCTAGAATGATTCCTTATAATTTCGAGGAAAATAAATAAACTTCTTAATTTCACAAAAAAATTGACGAAAGGAGTTTAGTTCCGAAATATAATCTGAGACCTAATTTCTATAATAAGTAAGCCAAAAGTATCACTATTTGCAAACAGGTCATTTTTAGATAAGACGCAATGTTAATTATTTTCCCACGTGCGAGTAATTAGATTTAATCCCTTGCAGAGTAATGCTCATAAATAATCCAACATTATCCTTGTGACTACCAGTCATTGTGTGAAGTCAAGGGTGCACACACTGTTAGAAATTACAGTAAACTTATGATATTCAACCGAATAATGCATCTCAAATAAATAAAAGAGCCCTCCATAGTTAAAGATTACTACGTCTTCGTAGAAACTTCACGGGTTATCGACTTCAGAGTTACATGAAATGTTGCGTGACCGGGCAGGTGGATCGAAGCCGAAAGAAATTTTTTTTTCTCCCTGCATTTGTAGTAGAGTAATTAACAACCTTCGAAGGTTTCGAAAATACTCAAAAAAATTTTTTGTGCGTTTACGTTCATAATATGAAAAATGAGTAGAAATCAATTTACAAATACAAAAATAATTTAAAACACATGCTCCTTTTAAAACGATGTGAAAATTCAATCAGTGTAAGTAAAGGTGCTGACTCTTACACAAAACAAGTCCATATTGTCCATAAAGAACACTCTCTCCAGCCTACATCGTAGTGAAGGCGCAGAGGAAATGGCGAAGTGTCTACAGTTGACCGTCTCAGGCGAGAAGCATGCGGCTAGCAGCTGGCGGGCTTGAGCCGAGCGCGAACCACGCGCACACGGTGCGACCGCAGCAACACACCTGCTCTGTCACTACACGGCGACTGCGGGCACACTGCCGGCGGCGTCTCCTCCATGGTCGTCAAACACTGCCTTTTCTCTCTTCATCTTTTTGACGTGACAACGTCTAATAAATCGATTAACGCCGGCAGCACGCACGAAAAAGTGTCCCGTTGCGCACATTGTTCAGTTACGCTGTGTCCCGTTACGCTCATTGTACGCTTGCGCCGCATCTATCTCTCTTCCACTCGACTGTTTTTTTTTTTAAGTGAAGTGAAAAGTTAATGTGGTTTTCATTGCTTATTACAACAACAATTTCGGCAATAAAGGTTAATTATTCTTGCATTTTAAAAATCTGAATACTAGTATAGTTTCAAGTATTTATTATTTTATTACTGCAATGAAAATGATTCAATTTTATTCGTAAAGTATGCAATCATTTCATCAATGTTTTGTTATGACGTTGTCACGTTAAACTGTCGTCCGTAAACCGTCTTTACTAACAACCAATTTTTTTTATCTCTTTCTTTCTCTTCTCTCTCTCTCTATCTCTTCTGTCTTTTTCTCTGTATCTTTTTCATTCTTTCTCATCATCTCTCTTTCTCTATCTCTCTCTATCTGGCTCTCTCTCCTTCACTCCCTTCCTTTCGCCGGTTAAACCAATCACAGCAAGTGTCGACAGCGCGAGGTCAGAGGATTTTGGCTCTAACGAGCTCGGTTGGGCACGGCGCGGATCTACAATAAGCCGACTGGACATCGAAAAAAAAAAAAATTTACGTATATTAAAAGTTTTCATTTTTCAAGAATATTCCGAACTTGAATGAAGTATAAAAATGTTTTAACAATTTAAAAGAGATAGTAATAATTTGCAATACCTTTTTGGTGTTAGCTTAACTTTAAAAATACTCACCGTTTGTGTATTTGCTTACTTTGCGACTGGTTAAAGAATTTGCGTCGTGCCCCTAAAAAGCATGGAATAAGGATGAAACAAGGTGAAAGTAATTTACAAGCATGGTCAGTACAGATATGATTACACGTGTAACACGTCTGTCGAGTTCCAGGTTAGTTCAATAACTTCAATGTAATCGACTCGTCAGTAGTAGAATTATGTGGTGCCTGGCACAGGGTTCCAGGTGCGATACAAGGTGCGATACAAGGTGCGATTATCTGGGACTTGTTGTAGCTCATCGTTCAAGGGAAGACAGAAGGAAGAAGAGAACGAGGTAGGAGAAGCATTTTCTGACTAGACAGTTTAAGATGTATATTTAAATGTACCACCACTCAATTATTTATGGCTGCGAAAAATAAAGCCCTGATACCTATGAAGGTTGCCGATCCTTTTAGGGGAAATGGCGCAAGAAGAAGACATTATTTTAATGTTTGATTTTAATTAATTATTTAATATATCTTAAGGGATTAATTTATTGTTTTAACTTTGACCCGTGTTCGATCTAAGGACAGCAGTTATAAATTGTATGAATTTCAATCAATATATTATAATTATTTTTAATTTATTATTTTCAAATTATATTTTCAAAATTTTTGAATTGTTAACAAAGATGGCAGACAGTATAGAGGATAATATGATAGTAGATGATATTATATTGTTGACACTAGTAAACTCTAGCGGTTATAAAGTAAAGCAATACGGCGCCAACACTTGCATACGTTAGCAGACGAATAGAGAAGCCGATATGGTGGCTTCAAGATGGCTACCGTGTTTCACAATTGGTATCACTATATATGCCTTTGTAGTAGTGATGAATGGCAATCTACCTAGTTTTGGTTCTGTAAGGCGCTATGTGAATTTTGTATTTGTACAACCATCGAATGATCAACCCGAGTAGTTTTAAAATTTGTAATGTAATTGTGTTTTCTAAAAATCGTTTGAATTTTAAGAAATAAGGGAATGTATTTAGGTTTTTCATTTTTTTCTTATTAAAGGTCGATTATATAGACTCATTTTATGAAATAATTTACGAACACTTAAGTTTTTATTTGAGTTAAGTTAATTTAAAATCTATTTTTGAAAATTCCACGATAGTCATTCAAGTCATGACCTCGAATGGGGATTTAATATGGAAATTTAGCCGAAGTAATGAAAACTCTAGCCGTTTTAAGCGAAATTCCAGCCTTTCAAGAAATTTATTTTTTTTGTTTGGAAAAGTTTCCTCAATATGAAAATTTTTCAATATATAAAAGTATATATATGATTTATTTTAAGGGATTCTGAGTTATTTAAGTAATAAAAATGAAAATTTTGGGTTTACGAAATCTAAGATGGCAACCGGTCATTTACCCCACACTGCACCCCATCATGTATCCTGAGCCAAAATCCACATAATTATACTACTGACGTAATTTGTTAATTATTTGCTACCATGATTAATCGTATGATTGGGCTGTGTCCGAAAAAGTCATCTGAATGTGCAAATGGTCCTTTAACTCGTGTTCAAAGATATACATTATTTATCTCTTGTTTACTATGTAAGGCAATTAAAAACCATAATGAACATATCTAAACTGTTAAGAATATAATTTTCTTATTTAACCTATATAAAATCTGTACTGTCGTGTTTGTAAAGTTTTAAAGTGAGGGTTCTGGACGAAGCGGCTTAGAAATAAAAAAATCTCCTAATAAGCAGAGAGCGATGAGTTTTAGATGGGGCCGAACACTGACGCATGTATAGGAGTGTTTTACCAATTAAGATTCTAAATAGTGTGGCATCTAGAGTAATTAAAAATTGTTGATTAAATGGATTTTCTTAGTTACAAGTATTCAGCTGTCAACATTTTGTAACTTTCTTTATTATCTTGCCAGCCAATTAATTTGAAATCCTTTGAACATCCCGAACATTACTTCACAAATACATGCTCTTTTCTCAAGAATTTCAGTGACGGGAAATACCATATGCATAGAAATTAGCCATATGCAAAATATTTTACAATCTCCTTCGGTTAAAAGTTATATTTCATATGTTTTACCTGCTTTCAGAGTTTTATTTCCGAATTCTTAGTGTATTGCATAGGTGTTCGTAAAAACATTTTATGTGAAAATTTGTAAATTAATGTTACGAATCGCAGTATAGTTAATGTGTACTGTTGTACAATTATTGAATTAATAAAAACTATATACATACGTGACATCAATAGGGAAACATTAAAAATACTACAGTTTTAAACAAATTTATGGAATTTTATCACAGTAATATATTTTTTTTCACCCATTCATTGAGTAATTTCACTATTATCACCTCATAACCTCTCTCAAACACCAATTTATGTAATGACTACATATTTTACAAGATGTTCAGCCTTAATTCATTTATTCATTTAACAACTTTATACTCTTAAAATTTCAAACCCGCATTTAAAGAATACATTTTAGACAAAAAACAGAATAAGGTCATGATAGTAAAACGACTGTCGTTAGCTCAGGATCATAGAAGATTTATAATACCGCTGTGGTTTGATCATCTAAGCAATGAATATAAAAGTGCATGAAGTTTTTCCTAAGCCAAACGTATTCTTTAATTTTCCGTGTGTCTAGTGTGTCTAGTTTGAAAGCTAGATATTCTACCGTCCCTTTTACTGGTCTCATAACTTATCTTACACGATTACTAGAGACTCACAAAATTTGCGTTATTACTTGGAGACAACACAAAATGTGGTAGACTATTATATATTTAAAGAAATTACTATTGGATAATGGGATTTTAACGCACTCTAAAATACAGGAAGCCAATAATAAAATAATAAAAATCTTTACGACACAACAATATTCAATCCAGACAGAAGGTATAATGTGGCAGCAGCCAATGATGGAAGTGCATTGCTTTGTTTGTGTACAAATGTGTGGAGCATAGTCTAGTACAACAAACTAACGTGAATTCTGCAGGTCTCCACGTTTTACATTTAGAACGAAACATATATTATTTTAATATGACGATACAGTTATACTACAGGCCAGTATAAATATCTAGGAAACATTTGAGTGACTAATCAAAGCATTTTACTAAGATGGATAAGAATGAATTGGTATGTGCTGAATCCTACCAATCAGAATTATGTATTGTAATATATAAACCCTATTCATCAAGATAAACACCGATTTCAGACTATCATACGTATTCTAAGGAGATACAGAAGACATTTTTGCTCGCGTGAGTAAAAAAATAGACACAAAGAGAGTATATTTGTGTAACCTGTCTCAAATTTTACAGTTTTGAAAGTAAGTTCTATTGATCCTATTGCAGCTGTTGTTCTGTCAACAACTACATGTGATTGTCTGTATACGTAAATCAAACTCCCTATGTTGCTTTGAAAGCCCAGCTGGTAAATACCTACCGCTGATACTGCTTTCGTTAACGGTCAATTTTGAGCCAGATTACGTCACAGACTATAGTAACGTTTCAGACTTCTCACGTTACGGAATCTAGCCGGGGGAGGCGTTCACCGTGTAGCCCGCACGAAGGGAGCCGCTCAACCGCGGCTGCGGTCGCTTCACTTGAATAACGTGCGCGCACTGGGAGAGAGAGGTCTCTGCCTGGTCAAACGTGTACGCACGGGGCGCTGCAATTGATCTAGCGGCAAATAAAACCATCTATTACTTTCGCGTGGGGAGCCCGAACGCCTGATTGGTCCTATTGTCACGGTATTGGCTTATCGACCCTGATCCCCCCTCCCCCTCAGTTCGGCCTGCCTCTCTGCCCGTCTTTGGATAATTGTTCCAGTTTTGAACACGGTCCACGCATGCAGAAACTGCGCACGTGTCACAGAGCTGAGCCTCGGCCCGTTGGTGCAGAAACGATCGTGAACTTCTACTGTTGTTGCCTGTTTAAAAAAAGAACTTATCCAATTTTTCAACATATTTCGGTGACTTTATTTGTGAACAAAATTTTTAATGTATTTTCCCTGTCAGTATTTTGCCAGTTTACGGACACTTGATATTATAATAAATTATTCCTCGTTTATTTTCTTTCTTCATAGAAAACCGTAAGTTAAAACATAAAATTACAACTCAGATAAAAAAATATTATAATACATTATTCATGTTACTTTGCGTGTTGCTAAAAAACCTTTTAAAAATTTATATTTTATTATTCTGAGTGGATTAATTTAATACTTTAGAGGAACGTTTGAGGTTCGTTTTACTATGTTACATGTCTTAAGGCGTTATTTTTAAGTTGGCTTTTGTCACGGTAGGAATTGTAATATTTTCAGAAGTTAAAGCATAGTGTAGGATTTATACTACAAAGCACAAACAGTAAGCGTGGCTGAAAACAAAGTTTCCCAAATACCGCTGTATTGACTCTATGCCTGAAAATGGGGCCACGCTGTTTTTCTAAGGCTCTGAGAAATCAGAATTTAATAATTCGTTCTCGCATTAGATGGTCCCTTTTAACCGTCGAAACGTATGTAACTTATAAGCATTGCTTGCTCTTCTTTGAGAAAGAAATGTGTTGCGACGAAATGTGTTGCTCACAACTTGTAGTTAGGCAGTAAACTTGCGTTTACTATCTTCTTGTTGAATTTAAGGCTATGTCACACTGTCAAAGATAAGCTTCCAGCACCTTCCAATATGTTGTTTCAAATGAAGTTGGAGTATTATTCCGTCACCGAAAACGTCACTGGCGCAGCCTTGTTTATTTGACTAGTTGGTTGAATTGAGTTTTCATGAAATATTTTTAATATGGGACGGGTTTTAATATATGTCGGATGTTGGATGCAAAAAGCCAATAAAAATTGTGCCTAGTGAAAAAGGAAAAGTTTGTCCTTTTCGGAACAACTATTCTTTAAAATTACGAAGAATACATGAGCGATTAAACAGGTTAAAAAAGGTGAAAACACTACACTTTTTATATGAATGTCATGTAAAAAATAATTGTAAGTGAAAAATTTATTTAGGTGTCTATAAATTAAAACAAAATCACTTAACCTCTATTTTATCATGTAGCAATTATTATAGGTTGAATTTATAGTGTTTTAAAATTTTAAATATGTGCAAAAAGATTAACATGTAAAAAAATCAATTCAGCACTATAATGCATTATTCGGTTTCAGAAAAAAATTAAAACTGAAAAGTTTGCGATGACTCAAAAAAAAAATGTTTACAATGTGACATGATTTAAAAAATATTTTAGATGTGCTGTCCAAATTTATTTTCATGAGAAAATTGAAAGCCATTTTACGTCCAATTAAACCCTACGTATCTATTGTCAAATATAATTGGAAACAAATATTGGGGATGATATCATTTTAAACAATACTGTTGAAACGCTTGTTGCAGTAATCAAAATAAAACTACAGAAAAAAATTGGTGCGTGTGCTTATGTAGCGCGTTTGAATTTATACTTACAAGGCGTAATAAAATACTACCTTTAATTTTGTATCCAAATAACTAATATAAATAAAATAATAAAAGAACTGCAGTGATAACATAAAAACGGTTGGTAAAGAGTAAATTTAATTATATAAAAAATCTTAACAATTAGTCCTTATTTAATATTAATATAAATACGTGTATCAAACTAATTTTTAATAATCAAAATCAGTAAATATGATGACTGTTGAATTTATAATGTACCTATATTTTATTTTAATTATTTTAAAAAATGAAAAAAGGAATAACAAAAATGTAAATTAATTATACATACGGGAACATAACCTCATTTATATAAAAACAGTTACAAAAGTTTATAAACACAATTACTAACACTAATACTAACAATTAATAAATTTTTCTCACGTGGACAAGTATTCAATATTAATCACTGAAGTATAAGATTTAAAAGCATATATTTATTTATTTGAATGTAACTTTTATTGATCCTGTGAAAGTTCGTTGTGTGTTACGCGCGCATCGTAAGAATTAACTCTCATATATATATTTTTTCCATAACGCGCCTAAAGAAGCATAACGTCAATGTGGAAGTTTGTAGAAGTGTGGGCGAGGATGCGAGGCCGGGCGGCGAGGTGTGACGTGTGCGCGGCCTCCCATTGGCTGCGCGGGGCACGTGCCAGCGGACGCGCGTGATTGGAGCAGAGGCGGGCGCGAGTGACCGCTCACGGAGCTTTGAGCGCGGCGCGCACAGGGCAGTCCCTGCCTCGCGACTCACCGCGCCAGGCGAGACCAGCAAGGCAAACAGCCCTGCATGCACGAGAAGAGCGTGGGAGGGGGGTGGTTCGAAGAGGGAGGAGGGAGACAGCTGGGTAGAGAGGACGAGGGTTTATTTCAAAGGCAGCGCAGCGCAAAATCACGAGCTCGCGGTCAGAGGAAGTGGGGAAGGGGATGTTAAATTAAGTTATTTGCATGCTCCCAACGTGGTCAGGTTTCGTGAGTTGGGGATGGGGAAATATGACCTAAGAATCTGGCTTGTCCGAGGGAGGTCACACGGCTGCATGAACAGTTCTGCCGAGAAAACCTTGTCCCTGGAAATCTGCAGCTAACATCCATGGCACGTTATTTGCACAGAAAAGAAAAATTCTGTGCTTCTACAAAATATTTCTTTGGAAACAAGTTTCCACCAAAGATATTTTAACGTGGTACAACATATCTATGGTTACTTTTGCATAAATGAAATACATTTTTTGAGATAAAATAGAGCATTTCTTACAAAAATTGGTGCATAATTAAATACTTTAATTGATAAAAACTAAAATATTCAATAATTTAACTTTTTTTGGGTGTATCATCTTTATTATACGTGCAGTTAACACTCGAGGGCTATTCAAGAAACGGTTTGCAATTAAATTTAACTATTGGAGGAACTGCGACAACACAAAGCATAAATGCCCACGTAAGAATCCGAACCTATTATTAATGTGAAATGTAAATGTAGGTACACATTATACTAATATCTGTAATTTTACATGAAAATTTATTTTCCATTTATAAAAAAAATATATTACAGTGTGGCTCTTTTATATATGTACGATAGTTAAACACCCTCATACAACAGAATAAGTATTTTAAAGGAGGCACCGTGAAACACGTGTGAAAAGATTGAGTAAATACAGTGCAGTGTGACAAATCCTTGCCTGGAGCAGGTTCCTCAAGGTCAATGGTGGACACTTTCCGCAACCCTTGTAAGTAGGTTGTTGTCAAACTTCACTTTATTAACTCAATCACTCGTTATTTTCACCCTGCATAACTGTCTACAATTCTGTTCTTTAAGGGGAAGTGATACTTTGCATCCTTTATCTATCAGTATTTACAATAATTTTAATTTTGTAATCTTTATGACATTCACATGGCAAAGCATAATTATTTCCAACTTATTTTTTTTTCCGTTTCTCCTTCTGTTTCTGCGTAGGGAGGAAATGATTGATTATTTCACTAAGGTGACTTCACTCGGCTGATGGTTGCACCAGGCCAAAAACATTGACTTCCACACGGGTCCAAAGCCAAATCCTGCCACCCCCGAGACGTGAAATAAAATTATAAAATATGTAAATGAAAGTTGTGATAAAATATTTTGTAAATGGGAGGAACAATCTTCTTCGACCGCGCCTAGAAATTAGTGACATACTACGCATGGTAGCGAGAAAAAGGGTGTACTTGATGTGACAAAATAAATGGTGGGCGGGTATTATTTTTGGATATTGTTATGTCTACTAGTAATGCTGCAATTATTTAGCGGATTAATTTTACTCCAGGCTAGACCCAAGTGGCCTAATTACTAATTAGGGATTATTTGAGAATTTTAATAGATCGAAATAAATGTCACAACTTTTGGCAAGTTAGCCGTGATCGGGTAGCCACTTCTACTTGTTTATCACTGACTCAGGGTCTCAAGAGTATTGTAGTCCAATCATAAATGTGAAGCAGATGCATAAGTGCTTCAAGTCTACTTTGTTACACTATAAACCAGTGAAATTACTATAGCGTGATAATTTGACGAACTATATGCACGTTAGTCGGCTTGAGTAAGTGACTGCCAAAGGGCCCAGCACCTCGTCTGAACTACGAGCGTCTCAGCGACGGAGTGCTTCAGAGCGAAGGAGAACATTGCGGCAGCGCCCTGGCTGGCGGCAACGTTCGCCACGTATCCCATACCGAGAACCAAACCAATCCATCGCGTTGCCGGTTTCGACCTGCAGTGCGTTTAGTATCTTCTTCTGAAATCGTCTGGTATCTCGTTTGTTTCCCTGCTCAAACCGATCCTGTGAACACGTTCAGCACTTCGTTAGAAAAAAAATTAAAACACGCTTCAACGTATGGACGAGCCGTATTCAAGAGTCGTATTCACGAGCCGTATTTACGAGCTCCCAATAAGCAGAGCCGGTGAAAATGAAATAACCGAACCGAAAGAGGCCATCTAGGTTTAAATATTTTTTATGCCATAACAATTTTCCATCGTTTGGTTTTCAAAGCAAAGTACATAATTTAGTGGAATATGTCTCCCTGAAGTTAAAAGGGACTAGTTGCTACAAATATTTTCTTTTATAAAGTCACTGGCGATAGTATTTAATTTAATTTTGGGTATTACTACAGTAATTGTATTAATACTGACAATAATCTTCTTTCTTTCAGGCAATTCATCCCTTGCTATTGTAGTCCATGTTTTATTGTTGAGGAGTGATGTGGTCTCCCCTTCTAACGCTCTTTTCCAGTTCTCCCCATCATATCCTGACAGTGCTTCTTCGTAAGCCAGCATTACACACTTTTCGAATATTTGTGGAAGATTTATTTATTTTGTTTTTTCGAAGTATTGGGTTTCCTTCACCAACAGCTGATGTCGCAGACGTGTTTATATTTTCTTAAAAACCATGGAATCGCGTTTCGTCATCGGAAGTCGTAAACAGTATTTTTTTCCGTATATTTAATCTTCCATATTATCTTCTAGTATCAGCTCTGGCAACTGTTGGGAGTTCGCTGCTTCAATGTCAATCTTGCCTTCTGTATTATTTAATACCAGAACTTGGACTGGTGAATCTTTTCCGCTGCGGCCCTTACAATTTTCCACAATTTTGTGTTACAGTCTCTGTGAATTTTTTGATGTGTGATCTTGTACTTATCGAATGCCATATTTTAACATAAATACTGTTGAAACCAATATAGGGTCTTTTGGTTTATACTTCTCTCTCTTAGTCCCTTATTCTCTCTCAATGCGGTATTATTCTAAATTATTTTTCTGCTATTTTTGGTACATGATTTTAAGTGGAATAAATAATATAACCGTATTTTATTGTATATAAAAAAATTCCCATAAAACAGTCCTTTTATAATTTTTTATGAACTTAACGGTAAATTTTTAAGTAAATTTGATCACGTACTGACACTATGGAATCATGTGGTAAGCAGTTTTGGATTATCCGTTCGTATATAGTCATTGTCTTGAATCGCTTTATTTTATTACATCATTTAATAAATTAAAATTAGGTTTTTATAAAACTATGAAAATTTCAGGTTTCTATAATTTTGTAAAAACCCAATTTTTTATTGATTGATGAGTGCTATACTAGAAATAAATAGTTTCAAAGGTAATGCTGAACGGCATACCAGGAGATGACATAAAAATTAGGCTTTAAGATTATAAATATCATCAAATTATGATTTGTTAATCATATAAATCGTTTAACAAACAATTAAATACAGCTGTGTTACGTTTTTATTTAATAACACGTGCAAAAAAATTAAGTATTGAGAATTATGATAAACAACGATACTACCTCTTTCACAACGGCCTGGTTGTAACATGACGATATAATTATGTAAATAATAAATTTATTCGTAGTGCATTTTTTTCTTCCGCCTGTGCTCTTCCAAAGGCCCGAGAGACGCTATGCGCGAGATGTTTCAACAGGCGGCGTCCTAACTCTCAGCTCTGATAGCGCTCGGTGATGGGCGCTCTCATTCGGGCCAGGGCGGCTACCGGAGCGGAAAAAATAACTCCCTTGCTTCGTCCTGAGTGCTGCACTTTCCTCCCGCAGGACTGCTGTGTCCTTGGGCGAGCGTGGCAGGAGAGCGCGAGCTGGCGCACTAACTTCTCACTCTCATGGTTGGAGACATGCACGATTCTCGTTGTTTCCCGACAGTAGCCTATAGGGTCCACACACCAGTTCACACATACAGTTCACTGGCTACTGCCGCATTATACCTTCTTTCTGGATCGCACGTGCTTGGGTTATTTTCTTGTTTTATTTACACTGTTGAAAATATTCTACTTGCCAGTTTACAAAGAACGCTGGTTAAAAAAAACTCCAGGAATCTTCTTAAATATACCGTTATTTTAGTAAATTAAGGTTACAAATTTCAATTTCTTAGAAAATTAATCCACAATAATAATATTGGTTCGAAGGATACTCGTAAAGTAAGTCCGTTTGGTTATTTAAAAATAAAATTAACTTGCGAGAAATACTTTTTATTGACAGTTATAGTTTGCTACATATTTGGTTCACATTTTCACTTAATCGCCATTTAGTTCTAAACACTTTTCGTAACGCTGCACCAGTTTATTTCACCCCTTTTCTAACAAGTTCGACGCCTGTGAATGGAACGAACGCCTCGGCCATAGGCATCATGGACTTCGAATACGTAATGCGTGTAGCCTAAGAACAGGCGTTTAGTTCAATTCTCCGGAAAACGTTTAAGCAATATCCTTACTCGTCTCGAAAAATGATGGCTACAGTTTTTCTTGGGGAGGGGGATAAAAAGGACGAAATTTGTGGTTGGTTTTATGAAACGTGGGTCAATAATTACAGAAAAAGTTACAAAATAACGATTGTCAACAGGTTTAATTCCCAGGCGGCGAACTTCTATGTAAAGGGGTTAAAGAAACTTGGGTAGCATTGCGTAAAGTGAACTGAATGGCGATTATATGAAAATGTGAAGTAGATATTAAGTAAACTAAAACTGTCATTAAACGTTTACTTACGAGTTTATTTTTGTTAGTTAAAAAAAAAGTAATTTACTTTACGAATATCCCTCGTAGGCCTATATAAGTAAAAACATTCACAACTGATCAGAATTTATGCAAAAACACACTTATTTCTTCCACGTGTTCGTTTACCCTTTTTATACTGATAAACAGTTGTTATGCTACGAAGAGGCAATTACCTGAAATTAAGAAGAACTCTTCATTTATTTCAGGTAAATTCTTCGTTCAAAAGTCAGTAAATTTACTGTAATTTCTAACAGACTAGCATTTCCTTGTTTAAATGTTAAATATTTAAAAACATAAACCTGCGAATGAATTTTCGTAGTGTTTTGTTCCTTTTTCCAATGAGCACTGCGGATTTTGTTAGAAGCGATTCTGTAAAAAGTGACTGAATTTCACAAATTTAAGTAACCTCATGATATGGAGATTGAATTGGTCCCTAAATGGCCTTCAAATATATCTACGCACTTAACCAAACATAGGATTTATTGATAAACCTAAGAATTGTTAACCCCTTTGTTCATAAATACTACGTTAAACATTTCTTTGTCTAACTTGGGACCCTCCTAATACGAAAAGCTATAGCCGAACGAGTGTGTTTGGACGTGACATTGTAAGATGATTAAGGAGTGACATCATCGTAATAGATTTACTGTACTTGAACTGGGTAACAATCAGAAATCCTAGAAAAACTATTTTAATGGATTATATTAAAATAATATTATGAAGTGTCATAGAATATTTAAAACAGATGTTTTTTAACTTATTTCTTTGGATTGAAATAAATTTCTACAAAAATTTTACAATTAAAACTATACAATAGGTAATTTTTCTTATGTTGAAAAACGGTTAACGACCTCTACTGAGCTTAAACAAAACGTTACGTCACTTCATAAATTGCTTAAACGATTTTTATTAAATAACGCAAAACGATGGATAAACGTCTAATATAACAAAACCATGAATATCTTTGAAGTCAGAATATAATGAAAAATTAAAAGAAATAACTTGAAACGTAAAATAAATTGACTATTTCACATATAAAACAATTTTGAGCAGTAAAGACCGTACAAAAGGTTTTCTAGAGTCTAGATACTCCTCTGTGGGTATAATATTGGAACTTCAGTTATTTAATAAGGGGCGCATTCCCGTTAAAAAGGAAGCCAATAATAAGAGGCATGTGATATATCTTCTGTTCTACAGTGGAATTCCAGCATGGAAAATAAAAACGACCAAACAGCTTCGCCACTCGGGAGAGCTACAGGTAAAGTCTGTTGAAGTGAAAAATAAGAAGTGAACCCAGTTTAGACAAAAAGCAAAAGTTCACATAATTAAAATAAAACATTTACAGGCTGGGTAAGTTAATATTGTAAGCTTAGACTTCGTGAAATAAATATATCTTAATTGAATTTATAAATTTTTCATAAAATAATAATCATTCAAGCTTCTGGATTTTAATTTATTTATAGTTACCAAATTTGTTTTGGCATTTCTTTAAAATATAATTTTAGCTTTTGTAAATTAAGAAAGTATTTTTCTAATTTTTAAAAACCTGTTTTTAAATCTGTGTGTTTTATTTATTAGAGAGCTTTGCTTTAAAAGACGTGGTGGCTAGGTTTAAAAGTTTTGACTATATTAAGTTATCTCTCACAGCTTTACTCGCGCAAATGTCAGAACAGTGCTTATATTGTAATGATTTTTCAGAAGAATATGTTGTGATAAATTGAAAAAATTCACAAGTAAATAGATAGACGCAAAGGTCAGTTCTGGTCTAAATAAAGTTTCATTTAGTTAAACACCGTGGAACCCTAATTTATGAGCGCGTTCTGGATTTCCATATATATTTTAAAGATTTCAACAATTTCTGAATTTCTCCTTGTGTATTTCTTTTCCTTTTTTACAACGTTACAATAAAGAATTTTAAGGTTGGTATATATTTTAGATGGTTAAGTTTAATAATCGGGTAATCCACGAGTCTATAAATAATTCTAAAGTTGACACTGGAGAAGACTTTATAAACTGTTTATACTTAAGGTATTTCTAACGTATGTTTTAGTATATATGTAAGTATTTATTTTAATTACTTTATATTTAGTTGTATGGCTACTTTAGGCATTGGTTTACGTTTTATGTGTGCTGAAAACACTTGAAATACAGTGGTTGACCTTGAAGGATGGGAACCGGAGAGGAAAGAAGGGAGACACAGTCAGCTGAGTGGAGTCTGTGCGAGTGCTATTCGTAAAGTAAGATCAGTTTGGTCATTAAAATAATTAATAAACTTGTGAGGACAAGATTTTATTGACTGTTTTGGTTTACTACGTATATAAATCACATTTTCACAAAATCGCCATTCAGTTCCAAACAACATCCAAACACACAAACCCAAACGCTGCACCAGTTTTTATAACCCATGTGCATAGAAGTTCGCCGCCTGGAAATGGAACGGACTCCTTGGCCATAGGCATCATGGACTTTGAATACGCAATGCGTGTAGCCTAAGAACAGGCGCTTAGTAAACTTCTCCGGAAACCGTTTAAGCAACATCGGTATTCGAGTCGAAAAATGATGGCTACCTATTTTTTTGGGACAAAAAGGGGGGAAAATTTTGGTTGCTTTAATTAAACGTAGGTCACAAATTACTGCAAAAATTACAAAATTACGATTTTCAACTGGTTTAATTTCCAGGCAGTGCAGAAGGGTTAAAGAAAATGGTGCAGCTTTAAGAAAAGTGTTTGGAACTGAATAGGACTGTACTCAACTAAAACTTTTCCTCGAGAATTTATATTTTTTTAATGTCCAAGCGGAGCTTACGTCACCAACAGCCCTCGTAAGTCGCGAGCCGCTGAGTCGGGAGTGTCAGAGCGGGGTCTGCGCCGAGAGAGGGAGTTTTGCAAGTGGTTACGCGATGACTGGCTCAAATACCTGCGGAATGCATTCGCATAGAAGGACTAGGACTACTGTTTGAAGACGACGAAAGTCTGCACATCGAATGGTGAGCGAGCAGGCCGGATAGGCATGCTCTGTATTGGTTTGATGCGCGAATTTAATGCAAATTTTGCAAACGCTCACTGCCCAAAGGAACATTACAAGTAAGTGACGTCACCTTATCCCATAAACACCCCCCTTCCCTTTCCAACTACTGAATATTTCACTGCCAAATGCCTTGATGAAGTATACGTAGGACTTAGTGATGTTAAAAAGCTTTGCGAAGTTACGATTCGAATTGGCAATGGAAAAAATATTACGACATGGTGACGTGTGCCCTTAAGTCCCTGAGTAGACTGGAAATTTTCAAATTAGACCTTTTAAACTTTTTAATTGCGTAAATATTTTTAATGCGCCAGAATTACATAAGGCACAAGAAACTTTAGATGCAAAAACGAGACACATAAACGTTTATTAAAGTTTTGTAGTTTCATAGAGTTTATCATTTATAATTTGTATTCTTGTAACCAAGTAATATATTTTATATTTTTTTAGGAATTTTATATTGCAATATCTTATACGAATTATTGTAATCTGCTTAATAAGCATTAACACAGGAATTATATTCCTGATTGTAACGTAACATATTTTTGGTAGGAGTTAAGTGGTAAATCTATTTACAGCTATTTCACAGCCTTGGTATATTTCGTATGTAGCGAAGTCATTCATTATTAGTCACGATATTAAAGGTAAATGAAAGGTTATTTCATATTTTCACTGCTACCACTGTCTGCCCCTTATATATTTTCTATTAATTAATTGTGAATATTGTTTAGTATTGAGAACACCCCCTTGGCGTGGCGTTGGACAGCTAATAAAATTGTGGTTTTGAAAATGTATTTAAATATTTCACTTATGATTTTTTCGCGAGTCTTAAACGCTGCTCCCAGCGGGAAGGTTGGAATTGTGTTGGTTGACTCGAGGACAACCATCATATTAGGAATTTAAAAGGGATAATATATAAGCATGTATATTTATAATGTAGATTAAAAGTATCAATAACTTGTTTCCCATTTAAAGGGTTATTAAAGGTACTTAAAATAACATCACATACTACTCTTCTTCACGACATTAAGGAGCTAATTTTCAACTAAGTAAAATATTCGCGGAATAATTTATAATCTAATAAATGCCAAATTCCACATTTAAAGTTTCATTAGATTGGACGAAAATCGCATGAGTTTTTAAAATGCTAATTAGGGTTGGAATTCCACAACATTAACTGTAAAAATTAATTGTAAAGTTAAACATGCAGTGTAATTGTGATTTAATTTTTTTTACGTGTAACTCGAAAAAACACATACAGTTTCAGTAATTTTACACATTCCTTGTGTAAAGTTACCACCGTGAAGTTTTACACCAATGGAGTTTTATATTTAAAAAAATTTAACATTGGTGTAAAATAAACAGTTTCTATGTAAAAACGATTATTTCGATAAAATTACACCCACGATGTCTTTAAACGAGTACACCAACATTAAATACAATAATACATGTTGTGATAACAATACACCAATCTGGTGTGTGTAATTTCACACAATCATTATGCATTTTGAAATACTACAAAAATGTTGATTTACTCACTTGTATCTCCGTGTGCCTGAAATGTTAAAAATATTTATATTTCACCTTTGAAATAGGTGTATTTTTACACTTTCAGTGTAGGTGAGTTATGAAAGCACATTGCGTGTAATTTTATTTGCAATGTAGCCAAAACTGTAAAACGTGTTATAAAAAGTAACTTAAAAATCGCCTTTGAGTATTTCTACACAAATGTAGACGTGAAATTAAAATTTGGTTGGTATGTATAAAATAAAATAAAACTTTTACTCAGACCTTCGGTAAAAATACAGTTAAAATGTAGTTGATACCAAAATATATCCTGCTTTATTGGAATAAAATGACACTGGACATAGGATGTTATAGCTGGAACTAAAGCAACTAACACAAACACCTCTGGCCGCTGATTTTTTTTGAATAAAAATATTGAGAGTGGAACGAACGTTATTAAAAGAAACCGTCGACAACCCTCCAGTTATCACAATTGCTTCTTAGGGACCTGTCAATAATTTGTACAAATATTCCTAGAGTAATTCCAGTTCCTCCAGCTTAGTATGCTGCCTATGAGGAAGGTATTTGCGATCGGAACACTGATGAGTGTCTTCGATCGTTGTACGAACACTTACAACTGCACATGGAAAAAAATAGACGGCTGTATTTGTTTGTTTATGAGTCGTATCAAATACCTAACCTCCCGTTTAATTAGCTTCAAAGTAATTACTTTTATAATAATAAAAAACTAACCCCATTCTCTGCATATTATTATAAAATAAAAACAATACATAACTTTGTGTGCATGTTTTTCATGCATAGTTTCTTATCCCGGCTCTAATTGACTCGGAAATATAAACAGAACTTGCCCTTTTTAGGCCCCTGAGGGAGGGGAATTTCATAAAATGGTAAAACTAAGTTGGTTGAGTATGTTTTATTATTATTATTCATACCTACCTTATATCATACAACCCACTTAATTAGCTTCGGAAATTTTATTTTTTATAGTTAATTAAAACTTATCCCGATTTTAATCCCCAAAATGGTCAAATTAGAAAAATTAAAGAAATAGGTTCTTTACACTATATGCCTGTTATTTGCAATCAATTTCTTATCTTCCGCTCTAGTAGATTTGGAGTTATAAATTGTATTTACTAGAACCAAGCTTACCACGATTACACCCCTTTGGGGTGAAATTTCGCAAAATAGTACAAATATTTCATCCTATTTAATCAGTACCCAAGTTTGTTTAGGAGAAATTATTTGCTATATTTAAAATAAACTTATTAACTTTCTACCATTTAACGATAAAATAAAATAAATAAAACTATGTACGTAAAGTAACTGTCCTCTCTGCGTTTTGTTCGTACTATTAGATACGTAGATATTGAATTTCTTCATAAACCAAAACTTACCCTTTAACACTTATCTGAAAATGGTACATATCAGTTGGTACTTTGTGTATTTAATACTCATGCTCAATATGTTTAATTTTCTTGACAAGCTTCAGAGATATTATTCATTCTGTAAATATATTCATATTTTTTCACTTCTTTAGAGGTCGAGTTTGATATTATATAACCTGACGTCAATATTCTTCTAAGGCCATATCAATAAAAAAATGTTTCATCCAAATCCATTCAGTAGTTTTAGAGTTATGATAGATCACACAAACAAACAAAAAAAAATAAAATAAGTAAAAAAAGATTTAAAACCTATGTATTTGTGTTTAATATAATGTTAAAAGGCGTTTAAATAATTTATTTTTAATAAATTTGTGTTTTGTACAAACGTTTTTCCCCGAACAGATTTATAATTACTATAGATTTATCATGAAAATGTTTTTACTCCAAGATAGTATTCTAATTCAGTGTTTATTGTCATCCTTATGGCTACTGTTTGAATATTTTTTGCGAACTAGTTGATAACAAATATTTATCAGCATGACAGCTACAGTTATAATGCCAGTAGTTATATAGTAGCTGTTGACAACCAAATGCATTGATGCCAAATGAACCATCAAACACCTCACGAAAAACTAACATCTCTATAGAACAAGGAATTACATTTTCTTTTTACGTTTGGATGCAGTTAGAAAATTACAACTTAGACTTAAGTAAATTCATTGATTATAACTGCCCACTTTAAATTTAACATTTCCGAAAATAAATATTCCTTCATAACTAAAAGCAATTATATGGTTTTAACATGTATACGTAAGCATATTTTATGATATTGGCAGTACACTATATTAAAATGTAAGCTACGAAAGATTTAATTTGCTTTGATCAGTTTTTCTCTGATACGATGTTTCGTTCATGTAATCAGGTTTATTAATTTGAAACTTTAATTTTTTTACGCGCACCCAACCTAATAAAACTGCATGGATGATGTGTATGATGTTTGGCAGGGTAATAACATTTTAACTTTTTATTGCAGTCAAAATCGCATTACCCAGGTACGTAGATCGCGTGCAGCGAGCTGGGAAATTGCTAGCTGGCAGAGTGAATCATAATACTTGCTTTCATGGTTTGAATCGTCATTAGATCAATATGTCCCTTTATCGCTTTGGATAAATTTTGATGTTTCCTCAAATAAAAGTTACCCGATGCTTTTCTAATAAATATTTTACAAGCGTGCCTGCGACTACACAAAATGAGAGCGTCAAGAGGTATTAATCCCCGCCATCTTGGATTTTTCCATATTTTCACAATTATTCTAATTTTTAATTATATCCCAATTTTCTGCATGTCAAGGTTTTCTGAACGGAAGGAGGCATGTGATATCAACGGAAGTGTTCCGAGATATTCCTGGCCAATGAAGGTCGTGCAAAGCACACACGCTCTGGACTCCAGGCCTTTTTTCTAGACGGAGAGAGGCGTGTGACGATAGAAGGAGCGGCGAGAGCCTCCCCAGTTTGCCGAGCTAACACCCTCTAGAACTAAGGCTTATTTTGCTGTATAAAATTTAAAAAAATTCTGACGCTCTTAATATGACCATTTTTCAAAACTAAAGATTTTCAGCAATGTATTTGTTACTTCGTTTGTCAATATTATAAAAATATCTTGACTGCTTTACAATTAGTTTTCAACCTTATCAGAAATACTTGAAATACTTCCTGTTATAATAACTAAAAATATGTAGTTTATACAAGCTGTATATTTATGTCCAGATTTGTAAGTCTTATGCTAATGATGTTTTGCCATAAATAACGGATAAGGCGTTTAGAACTAAAAGAATTATTTTTCATGAACCAAAAAGTCACTACATTACACTTTATGCTATTTATTTTTGTTAAGTTTTATCATACGACTTTATTTTCTCCAGGGATATGAAATTTTATAATAAAATAAATCTTACCCTATTTTTACCCCTATAGCAGTCAAATTGCGAATAATTGAGTGCCTCTTCACTTCACGTACGTTATTGTTGGTCAGTTTCATATCTTACTTTCTGCTAGGTACCAAGAAATAAACTATTCTTCACAAAACCCAAATTTCCCCTTTAAACCCTGTTAAGGGTTAAATTTCGGAAAATGGTAACATATATGTAGATTTTTTAGTTTCTTTAAGATTCACTTTCAATATCTTAATTTCAATTTAATTAACTTTAGAGATATGTTTGTGGTATGATAAAACCATATTTTCCCCCTTTTCACTCCTTTAAGATTTGTTTCTAGCCTAGCGTAAGTTAGCCAAAATTCCTACTGACGAAAAGATTAATTTTAACTCGTTCAGAAATGTTCGCGTATGAAATAATAATCAGACCAACAAACAGATAAGGAGTGGTGGAATTTTTTATGGACACTTAAACTGTTATTGAAATTCATTAATTCTGATGCATTTCTATAATCCTAATGTACGATTACACGTTAGAGTAAACGGGAAAGTAATGACGGCAAGTAACAGGATCGATTACACGGGACGAGTAAACGGTATAGAAACTAGGACCATAAATACTATCCCGTTTTATCTGCCCATTTAATCGCCCATTTAATACTCTCTGTCAACTTTTTCAAATTAGCCTTTTAATTACTTGATTCGTTGAGTTCTATTTCAATTTGATAACAGGAGATTATAAGTTGCAGGTATGTGGCGTTGTGGTACATAATCAGTGTTAATGATGCACACCTCCTTTCTACTCTTAAGGGGCCCGCCTCGTCAGGGGTGTATGTGTGTTAGTGAGGCGGGGTGATAAGCGCGACGCTCGCTGGTGCTTCTAGCGCGGTATAGCCTCTAAGCGCAAGGCTCTGAACTGGCGCGCATTCGTCTCGTCGTCACAGGATAACTGTGAAATTTGAGCGGTGACCGTAACATTATATGGCGGAGAAATGAAGATAAAGGTGTTATGCAAGCCCCTTAAGTTCTTTCAAGAATCTGTACTGATTGTTTTATGCCTAAAAATTACTCTGAAAACACGCGTTTTAGGCATTTTAACGCTTCTAAAAATACAGTTTAAAAACTTAATCCGAAATTAAAAGTACTTTACGGTCCTCGGCGAACTCTTAAATGCTATTCGTAAATAGGCCCCACTCGGATATCTTGAGTAGTTTTGAAATTGCGTTGTTTTTCCTGAAGCTCTGCACACCGTATGTGTGCCCAGGTAGGCGGGCCCCTTAATATCGTAATACTATCATATCATACGGCTAGCCTATTACTTTACAACGAGTGAGTTTATTTGATTTTATTAGTCTTTGCAGAATACTTATCAGTGTTGTTACTAGCAACTGAAGCCGTAGAATATAGGAACTTGCTGTTTTTCCTCGGTCCAAATATTGCTGTTTGTGCCAGTGTGATATTAGGAAATTGGCATTGCTGTATTTCTATGTATTAAGTTTCAGTGATATAAACCCTCTCTGATCCTAGCGGCTTGGTAACACAATAATCAATGGAACATTAAACAATAAACTACTGAATTTGCTTTTTATCAATCGTAATTGGCAGCGTTATTAGCTGACTTTTGAAGCCTAAAAATATCGGCACCTCAATTTGTTTGTTAACAAGTGTTGTTATATGAAAAGGGTATAAGATTCC
Source organism: Bacillus rossius redtenbacheri (assembly GCF_032445375.1). Lineage (NCBI taxonomy): Eukaryota > Metazoa > Arthropoda > Insecta > Phasmatodea > Bacillidae > Bacillus > Bacillus rossius. The sequence goes on from NC_086330.1 coordinate 77,406,333, forward strand.
GAGTAGTTGCATTCTTTGATGGTTTATATATGCTTTGTATCCAAATAATGTGTATTGATGACTAAACTTCTCGGAGAAATAAAGCTGTACATCACATGAAATTATGAAAAATATATTAGGAAACGACCTTTTACATTACGCATATATTAAGAAATTTTACGCAAAAAAAATTGTTCATCTATTTGTTGTGGCATCATTTAAAAGTACCGTTTGAATATCAAAGAAAATTTACTTGATAATTCAATTTTTCGCATGCTTAAACTATAGACTTGACATAATTTCGAAATTCCACCCCAAAGGGATGAAGAAATGGTAATATTTTACTACAGAAACTAATTATAGCTCCAAAACTAATCAAACAAAAGGAAGGATATTGGTTACGATTGTTAAACATACATTACTTACCAACTTTATTTAACTATTTTCTGATATTCCACCCCTATGAGGTGTGAATGGAGTTATTTTATTTTAATGAAGCGAAAAATCATCTCTACAAATAAACCAGAGTATTAGGTAAGAAACTAAGCACGAACAGCATACAAACAAATTTACGTACATACTTTGTTTATTCCATTTTTTCTTTCAAAATTCGACCGCTTGGGTGATAAAAGTAGGTAATATTGGATTTAAAATAAAATTATATATTACCGAAGCTAATAACTGAAAGTCAAGACATTTGGTTTGAATAAAAAACGACCAAAACCTTTGACTTATTTATATCATTATCTGATCTTCCACCCCTAAGAGGGTGAAAAGAGGCTAAATATATTTTAAAAGTTATACAAAATCATATCTTCAAAGATAGTGCATTTAAATAACAATCAAATAACAATGATTCTTATTTATATGTTTTGAAATTTTCCCCTACCTTTTAGTGAGGATTTACCCTTAAGGGATTTAAAAAGGAAAATTTTAGTATATGAAAAAAACGATGAAGTCTCATGATTTACAAGAGTAGCGGGTAATAGAATAAGCATGAATAATATACTTTCAGTGTAACATTTCATGTAAGCGTGATTTTATCTGGCATACAGTCTTTATTGAAAATAAATAGGCTTATATTACCACCTTCAAAATACCAATCCTGAATTTTCAGGGCTAATAATCTTACTTACAGATGTTTGAAATTTACCACTTACTGTGACTTATAAAATGACGATATTAGTAATACCCTGCTGCAATGTGATATGTGCTGTCTGTTTAATGAGACAGAAAGATAAGAAGATAATTGTAAAAAAATAAACATGTAAACCATTACTGTAGCGCTGCGAAACAGCCGCGCTCCTGAGCGGAGTGAAGAACTACTCTTGATGACGTCAAACGCCAATGGAAGGGAGGGTGAGGGCACGTTGTCATACAAGACGTGAAGCAGACCTCTGCTGTGCCCTTTTTTGTACACGCTTCCCACCCCCTCCTTCTTTTCCCTTCCCCCACCCTTTTATCATGATAATCCCTTTTCATTTCCGCTCTTCCGAGCACGTGAGCTAGGCGAGTTCCGCCCCCCCCCCCCCAAAACAACCCGTGGCGGCAGCTTCGCATGTGGCTGGTGCGGGGTATGTTACTCCAAGTTCGAGAGTCAAAAATATATAAAAAATAATATCTTATTTTAAAACTACTATAAAGTATTCCTGACACCTTAAAATTAATTTCATAACTATGGTTTATCTTATTTTTAGGATAACTTAAGTTGAACAAAATTTCACAAAGATGTGCAGCTCTAAAATTAAATGAAATTTTTTTAAAATATATAAAGGTACTCTTCGCTAACTCTTTAACGCTGTATGAATTCTGTTCTCACGCGCATACAGTGTAACATTTTCACTGCTCTTTGATGTTTCTCCTAGCATTGCTGCTGAGTCCGTGGCGCAAAGATAATATTTTGATTAATTCTTTTTAAAATTTTGACATTGTTTGAAGATTGCTAAATTTCTGGGAGAGAATTCTTGGCTTCCATGGGGGCATAGCGTCCTATTTTGACGAGGCTGATAGTTTCATGATTTTTCAGTGAAAGAGTAGCGAGCCGTGGCTAGGTTTGCCACGTTTCATATTTAATAGGTTTATTATATTTATCATATATCAACGGGTGTGTTAGGAGTCTTACAACTAACTAGTAATAAATATTTACAATAAAACATTAATTGACATCACAGATTGGATGCAAACTGGGGTAATTTGTTTTGCCATACCTCCTACTAACTAAATGTTTTTTTAATTTTTATGTATTATGAAATGTCTCATTGGACAGCCATTGCGCTCCACCCACGCAATCCGCACTCGAACACCAACTTAGTCAACCTACGAGCCTGGCTCACGGAGTGCACATCAGTGACTGCTGCCACCGGGATCCGAACCCACGTCCCCGAGTCTCAACCGCTCGCTATCTCCCGCCTTTCTTTGCACTTCCCTCAATTAGAACCTTGACGAAAGCCCGCCTATTGGTTCAACTGAAACACGCTTCAAAGTCTCTCAAGGGCCCCGCCTAGCGAGGGGCGTATCTGTGCTAGTGAAGCTGTGAGATTTGAGCGGCTACCATAACATCATATGGCGTGTAAACCACGGAGTTAGGAATTGTCAGGAGACGGCATGCTGTGACGTAGTTAAAGTCACTTTTTAACATCGCCATCGTCATGTTTTCCCGCCCCAAACATTAAAGAAATGGTGGTTGATAACGTCTGATGATGGTTAGTAAGTATGAATTCTACATTGCAAACACTGCACTTAAACCAATTTGTTTTGGCCTCCAACCAATATGGCGCAACAATAAGCTGAAAGGAAAATAAAGCTTCACACACTTACTTTGTTTTCATGCAGACGTGGCCTACCACTGGTATAAAAAATTTATAGTGGTAATGCAAGTCCCTCGAGTGCTGAGGCAGGTCCCACCTGAACCATACACTCACTGCAAACAAAACTCTACCGAAGTTTCAATACACGAGGTGAAACTTGCTTACCTAGAGGGGGCCTAACCTGTATTATTAATTCAAAACAGCAATGGGTAATAATCTAATATCCAATATCTCTAAGGGGTGACAGAGCATCAACAAATAATGTTTTTGTGGATTTTATTTTTAAATGTTTTTCTTTTAGCAAAAATATACATAGCATACATATATATATTATTTACTTTAAAATATATTTTTATCACTGCCTTTTTACCTCAGGTAGTTATGATTTTTTTTATTAAACCCACAGTTATATTTTAATGAACACAGTAAGCAAAAGTACAGGCTTAGATATAGTCACAGAAGTTCAATATAATTCCATCACCAGCCTGTATCAAAACATTAACAAATGAATAGTGTTCAAGAAGAACAAATTAATTTAAATTTAATATTTTTAGAGATAAAGGTAATTTATTTGGAGAGCTAAATTATTTTTTTCTGAAACAAAGATGGCCATCAAAAAAACTTGCACTCGTTAGAGTTAAAGGAGCAGAAAAGTGCATAAAGTGCAAAATGGAAAACTAACTTTATGAGCACACATGTACAAAAATGTTTGCGTGGATTTCACGAGTGACAGAAATGAAACTTCATCCTTATTATATTACAAGCTGGAGTACCCAGCGTTGCGCGGGCTAAACACATCGTAATAAATATAAGGAACTTCACTAGGATATGTCTGTAGGACATACGTTTGAAAAACGGGAAACATTTTATTTTGAACAGACATAGATTGTACAATCTCGGTACATCAAGCCTACGCATAAGCAAAACCGGGACGCTTCATTTTGTGGGAAGGCAGGTAACCCTAGGCAAGACGTGACAAACACACCAAACGATAGAGCGTTACAAATTCAAGGCAACGCCTTCTATTGACGAAGTTCTAAACTAAACTGTTATTAGCGCATTTAGTTCGCTAGCATCCGCGAGCTTCACTGAGTGGATGGGTTTTGCCAAGGAGAAGGATAGGAAGTTGTAAGACCTTATCATACGACCGTGTGTCGGACATAAAGAAATGGCACACACACACTGTTTGTGTGTTTATGACCTACCTCCTATGATTTTCTATAATAAACTGAATTTACAGCTTTTTCACTCCCTTATGGATGGAATTTAATAATTATAATGTAGCCTATGTCACTCTCCGGCATAAACTATCTATATGCTAAAAATTATGTCGATCCGTGGCTCTGTTGCTGCGTGAAAGAAGGACAAACAGACATCAGACGTCCGCATTTATAATATTATAGAAGGAATATTGTATATAAAACATAATTCTCTTTGGCTGAGGTCGCAATTTATATATATATTCGAGTTGCCTAGCGTTAAATTATGCTATTGCACAAGTACGCAATGTGAAAGTATGCAAAAATGCAAGTGTGCAAGTGTAAAGTATGCAAGTGAGCAAATATGCGAGTATGCGAGTGAGAAAATATGCAAGTATGCAAGACTATACGTGTGCAAGTATGCCAGTATGCAAGTGTGCAAGTATGCTAGTATGCAAGTGTGCAATTATGCAAACGTACAAAAATGTAAGTTGTGCAAGTGTGGAAGCATGCGAGTTGCAAGTATATTGCGTCAATTCTACCTCTCCCGTGCCGTTCTCCTTTAAAGGTTCTCCCAACACGTAACTAAATGTTCCCCTCCTCACCCGATCCAACCATAAGATACGAATTTTCGTAACGTGCGAATATTGTAGCCCCCTCAGCAAAGAAGTTACACTTCTAAAATAACACTCTCTTATTTTCAACAGGTGCTTACACAAGGAAAATTCCATAGTAAACTCCATCAGTACAATAAGAAAAAATTATCAAAGACAACTATCACTACACAAAAGCAGAAAATCAGACACTAAAATGTTACGGGCCTCTATTACGTTAGTGACCCCATCTAACTCCCAGTGCTGTCTATATTGTGTCGGCATCATGGTTCTCTTCTATCTCCTAATATGCTCCAAATCCCAAGTATATATACCTTAAAGTCCCTCCCCCCTTCTCTACTATTGCTCATCAAAACCCCTGAGAATTCAAACTTCTGAGAAGCAACTGAAACCTTCTTGAAAATTCTTCACTTGTCTGTATTATACTTGGCACAATCAATACCAAGACAAGGCTTCCACTTTTATTCTTCTTCTTTCTAGACTCTCAACCTGTCTGGTTGGTACCACTGAATCTTTTATCATGTTGGAAACAAAAAGTTCACACAACCCATTTACTAATTCTATGGTTTCTCTGAATTTTTACCGTTTTTGCAGCATAGAGACGTACCCTACCTACTACTTGTTGATAATGTTCATCATGACACATGATTCGTTTTTCCCACACTAATTCTCAAGTAAGGTAAATTATACTTATTTATCACGTACTTGACTATTTTCTTGGTGTACGAAATGTTCAAGTAGTTCATGACCTTACACACGGTCACGGTGCTTTCAAGAATCTATACAGAATGTTTCATGCCGTAGAAATTATTCTGAACAAACGCATTTTACCCATTTAAACGCTTCTAAAAATACAGTTCAAAAACTAAATACGGAAACCTTATTTCTCTCCCAACCTCAGCGTATTCTTAAATTATTTCAGTAAAGACACCCTACTCGGATATCTTGAGAAATTTTAAAATCGCTTGTTTTATCTGAAGCTCTCTACACATGACCTAACGACACATTAAAAATAATAATGACGCACTCACAGGTCTTTGGTTTACTAGGTAAATTATATCGTATAAAAAAACCTCTGAAATGTGGTATTTTCATTTTGAGAGCATACTTAATAAAATCTATATTGGTGAGCGGATGTTTTGGAGAGAATTTAGAATTATTTCATTATTTTCTTTCTCACGACTCGACCTGTAGACCATGCAAGTAGAGTTCTTTGCAATATTTTTTTACCTATGACAATGGTTTCCATGCCTGCATTGTGTCTTCGTGCTTCCTTTAACTGCTTGTGCTCGTTCTTCGAAGTGTTGACTGCCCGCACTATTCCGCTCGTAACACCGATGAGTGGTAGAATACACATGATCCAATTACAATTTGCAGCCTTGTCTGCTGCACAAAAATATCGCGAACTGGGCGTGTGTTTAGTCATCAATAAAGACCCAAAAAATCCGGGTTTTTATTTCGCAATAGGCTAGAATCCAAATGCGTTTAACTATTTGCAGCTTCAGTGATTTCGTCACAGCTTTTCTGAAGGAATCTGAGCCAATAAATAACCTTCAACGAAAGAATTGTATCGAATCACTAGGATCCCAATTAATAGTTGTCACAAGTCAGTAGCCAATGGGCAGGTAATTTTCCCGAATGTATAGAGTATCATGTAGTCTATCCTAGAGGTCAGTGAAACCGCGAGATTTACCAGTCCCTAGTCATCTGTAGCGAGAAAGATGCAATATTTAATATAACGAGTTTGAAGAGCATATACAATTAGTAATCATAAATATTAACAATTTTCTTTGCTTCATACATTTCACAAAAGTTTTTTTTTTTAATAATTTTGTATACAGCCGCATAATTTTCCATCAATTTATCCCGTACAATTTAATACATTTTTTTTTTACAAAATTAAGTAGCTTTAGATAATATATTAATCAAATTCCCAAATTTCAAGAACTATATATTAGGTTTGTTATCCACAACTACTTCTAGGTATTAAATACTCTAATATTGACTTAATAAAATAAAGTGTTGTTATATTGAATAAGTTATAAGAACCAGATTTACAGATGAGTCATAAATGGGGAAAGAACACCACAAGAGTAAATATTGAAGTTACATCATGTCAGCGAAGTATTTTGAAGAGTCTACAAATGAAATTTTATAAATAAAAAAAAGTCCAAACGATTGCCGCTACTCTTTCGGTTAAAATCGGAACGGCTTTCGTTCACGTGCGGGTTCGTGTCCTCGTGCGAGTGATCGGTCACGGCAGTGCAGTGCTCAACTGGTCTTCGGCGGGCAGCGGTCGCAGCTGACGTCACACTCGTGAGAACACAGCGGGAGAACTCCTGGCACGTGCGACTCAATTCGCAGGGACTAAGGCTACAGTTACTATGGATGCAAGTTCTGACGAATATGTGTTCTGACGAGTTCTGACGAATTCGTCCGAACAAATAAACGCCTGTTTTCCAATGAGAGTTTTCACACGGGCAGCGACGAACACGTTAGAACATGCCCGACGTCGTCAGAACCAGTAGAGCGTTGAGACTTTCGCGGGTTCAGTGACCTTTTGGATAACTCCTCTTTCCTCTACGTATTCGAGAAAATTTCACATTTTCATTGGCTGTTCTGTTGTAAGAAGTCTCAACTGTGGTGTTCCGTTATTCAGTATTTTTTGTCTAGGTTTTCTTACTATCCCAGAGTCCTCCAGATAACCTATTAGTAAATACCGGTAAATTTTCATTATTTTGTTGTTTTTTTTTTCACTAGGCTAGGCTTCACATACTTGTACATAAACAAAACGAGCGCATAAGAGCTTAGTACCAAGCGAATTTTGCAAGTCTCTCTAGTAATCACTTAATGAATCCTGGAGTCAGGTAAAATAAACGCATTAAAACAGGGTTACAAAGTCCATGAATGAGGATATTAACAATGCCCTTATTCGGTGCTTTGGAAGAAAGAACAAAATTTGTATTTTCTCTTTAGTCCTTAAGAAATATCTGTTTTTACGTTGGCATTAAGAGGGATGGATATTCGCTGTTATGTATCATTAAAATATTTAACCACATATCGTTGCGTACATTTCTAACAACTTTTATGGCTAGCATAGGATAGCTGTTGAAGTTATTATGTGCATGATGAAAGAGAGACTAAATAAATTTTTCTGTGGGTGCTACTAAATGCTTCAGTAGAGTAACTTTAAGGGTTCTTTTGTAAAGCTGAAGTTTTCTGTTTTATTAATGTAATTTTATTTAATAGAAATAATTTGATTGTCTTAATTTTCGTAGGTTTCTGTTGCGAGGTTTGTGCGATTTCTAATAAGTCAACAATAAAGTAGTTAGTACGTATTCTCCTTTCTTGGTTATTTGAGTCAATTTCTTTTCCGCTTACATTTGCCTTTCTACATCTCTAACTTTTCCAGTCAGTACTTCATTAGCCTCCCGACATTCATTCCTCGTTCTTCCTCTCCGGTCGTAAAGTTACAGTTATTTCGTAATGAGAGATATATGCCAACATTAAAAGTGAAAAAGTTACTGAAAACTCTAAGGAAGTACTTAGAAAAAATTACGGTCTTAAAATGTAATATAATATTTCTTACTCCACGTTCTTTCCAATTAGGTGTTTTTTTAACTGGCATTTCCCACGTGTACAACCAAATGATATTAAGGCTAAAAGCGAAAACATGGAGAACCGCTTCTACATTTAAACAGAAAACGAAAATATATATGTCTATTATGAAGGAAAATATTAACCAATTTATTATAGAAAAATAAATAAAGGAACAAGAAGGGAAATGATAGAAAAGTCATGTTAGATGGCTGAAACAATTATCTGTGGCCATGATTACTAAGGCGACGTAGTCTACATTACTTTAAAGGGCTGGGTTTCAGTAAGCAAGTTTCTACCAAGCTCATATTATATTTATGAACACGAATTCAGTTAAAAGAGGATTTGGAGCCCCCATATATCTGTCTCATGTTCATCTTTGCGGTTTTTATTTTACAATAGTGCTGCTTGTAAAGTAACTTTTTATTTAACGTTAGTTTTCTTTGCATGTTGTTTAAGAATATAATAATTGGAAAAATTGAGTTAACTGATAAACAAATTTATAATGGTTTCATTTAACTTAACTTTTTATGCACACAATATACATAGTAAATCGGAAAACAATCCATCAGCAATGCGTCAAAACATTTACATAACGCGAGGATTTATTGAAGGCATTCCGCAGCAAAGTAGACTTAAAATACGTATAAGTCTTATCCACGTTGCTGCTTCGACCACAGACTCTCGACACGACCCGGATGGCATTGGGCTAGGGACTGGAAAAATTCGCTGTTTCAATGACCTCTAGTATGGAGTCCATGATACTCTATGCATTCAGGAAAATTACACCTGCTCATTGGCTAATACTCGTGATACCTGTTGACTAAGAAACTTGTGGTTCGATGCTTCTTTCGTTGAGGTTTATTCGCTTTATCAGAGTCCTTCAGACAAACTGTGGTCCAATCACTGAAGCAGCAAAATGTTTAACTAATATGGATTCTAGTCGTTCGCTAAATGAAACCGCGAATTTTTCCTGTCTCTACCTTGGGCCAGTTGTAAACATGCATAAGTGCTGACCCAATCGCGCGCAACCCAATCTTGAAGATGAAAATAACACGACCTTGGTATCGATAGAAAATGCAAAACATACATTATTATTTAAAGAGGTCTGAAATGGATGGATACAATTCTGTATTTTAACTAGCTGAATTACCTGACGTTGCCCGTGCTGGGAGCTGATTTTCGGAAAACCTCGTCCTCAAATGATGGCCACGAAATAGGAAGAACATCACTGCGTGGTTTCAAGTCTGTGAGAAATATACTTGAAGAACGGGAAATTTTACTCTTTAACCTCCCACAAAAGTTTGTACAACATATTGTAAAAATAATGAAAATTTGGAAATTTAACTCCTCCGCAGCTCTCCTTGGGATCTGATTTCCGGGAAATCCTTTCTTAGCGGATGTCTACGTAGCAAAAGTAATACACGTGTAAAATTTAAAGTCTGAAGGTCTCATATGTAGTCCCTAAAAATTTGTGATGAGTGAGTCATTGAGTTATATTTCTCTTCACACAAGCTTAACCACAACTTTCGCTCCTTTAGGAATAGAATTTCAAGGAAATCTCTCCTTAGTGCACCCTTAGGTTACTCAGAAAAAATTTTTCCTCTAAATTTCAAATTTCTAGATACACCTGGTTTAGTCTGTGCGTTGTCTGTCTGTAAGTCAGTGTTAGAAATTTATTAAGTAGACAGTATTTTTTGTTGTCCAACGGATCTTTGACACGCTCTGAAATATAGTAAGCCAATAGTAAAAGATTAAAAGAAAATATTTATTTCATTGCAGCAGCCAATAAACTAAATTCATTGGTTTATTAATGACAAATGAGTGGAGTCTAGCCCCATGCCACGAAACAACGAGAACTTGTAGGTCTCTAGGAACCCGCCCGTGATCACGCTGAAGTAGCTTGATTACGTATGGAATATTTGGATCTAAAAGGAAACGCAAACAAATCAAAAGCTTAACTTAGTTTTTACCATTTACATGGTGAGTTAGGATTCAACCAACTATCATCGACTGCAGGTTCATCATAAAAAAAATTATTTGAAAACATCTGTACATCTTATAGTCTACATTCTATCCCAAGGCCGGTATACGCTTTTGAAGTTGAAGCCAAATGCCGTTCTACATTAAAAAAACAATAGAGTAAGTATTTAGAATGAATAACGTTTAATAAAATATACATTTATACAGCCCCTGCAACTTCAAAAAAGTGTAGAGGTTTGTAAAGCAGTTTATTCAATAAGTCGTAGGTATGTTATCAACAGAGACCCGGAAATTTCACGAATTTTTCTGACTTCAGGGTATAATTCAAAGTCATAGGATTCCTAAACCCGGGTTTTTGCTTTCCCATTGGTTGGTTCCTTAACGAGAACATTTTTGAAAATTTTCATTGGCACTACCTTATTTTCTTTCTTCTCTCCTAGCTGGGCATCGTTGGCTCACGGTCGTAGAGGGGCGGGTCCAATTAACTGTGGTCCAATCATGAAAACAGTTAGAGAGAGTTCAAGGTTTGCATTATAGAATGAATCCGCGAAATTTTCGTATCTCTAGTCACCGAGTTTGTTTCCCGCGATGAATCTGCAGCGGCGGAACTCCGACTATCCTGCATGGGAAGGCAAGAAGCGAGTGTTTCTTCAGGATTACAATGATCCAAGCACTCGGTGTTACCATCTCCGTGCGAGGCTGAGTCGCGTGATCGTCCTCGGAAACAAGCTGGCGCCGATGTTTGCACAGCCTCGTGGCCGGGGCGTGCCCTATCTGCCGGCGCGCCTCCCGCCTCGCCGCTCTCCTACACTGCCACTGTCTTACAGTCTCGAATAATGCTGAGGTTTCCTCGGAGATCCCAGGCCGTGTGGTGTCGGTCTCGCACTTGGTGCGTGGTCGCTCGGGGCTCCAGGAGTCCCCACTCCGAGTCGGGCGGACGGTGAGCAGCACTACGGTGCTCCGACACCAGCCTGGACAGCTGGTAGAGTCTGGATCACGGGCTCCCTGGGTGTTCCGAGGAGTCCCATAGATGGGAGAGGTCTGGATAGGCACCTCTACTGCCTGCCGTAGGGGCTCAGCCAGTGAGTTGCTGTTGTCAGCTGAACGGACTAAGAGTTGGGTGGTGACATTGCTGGGATGGGTCTCCTCAGCCTATCTACGTAGCTCTTCACCGACAACACCGGGCAGCGTTGAAATGGCGGAACAATTTCCCCATCGCTCTAGGAAGCTCGTGCAGTATGACTCGGTCCACACCAGGAAGAATGTGCCGGTAAATCTGGACGTTAAGCAACGCAGGTTCGTCCGTGATAAATCTTAAAAATGGAGAGGGGGGATGTATTTTTCGCGAAAAGATTTCGAAAACAGGTTGTGCGTTAAAACACTATAACATTGTATGTGTATCGTGACTGGTTGATTTTCTTCCAGATGCATTTCTTCTGTCGGTGCACGAATCAAAAAAGTTTAGTGTGGAAGCAAAATCGTTCTGATTGCCCCTGCCAAATAAGATAATTGCTTCTCTCTCAGTCGGCTGCCAATCATAATGAAGAAATCGCTGGCGCGGGAATAACTCGTTGCTGTCTAGTGACCGTTCAGATTTTTTTTTCGCGAAAAAGTACTTACTCCTACCAATAGAACGATTACTTCGCGGTATCATTTCACTTCAAGCTAGACTCAAGTTTCCTTTATAAAAAATAAAACTATAGGTCACGTCCTTTTGCGGATCACACGTGATTGGGTAGCCACTGCTTATACTTGATTGTAACTGGCTCAGGGTGATCAAGGGCGTGTCTCAAGAGCACTGCAGTTCTGATGTATATGTGCTTCAAGTCTACGTTGCTATCCAATGGATCCGCGAAATAATCTTGTCTCTAGTTATATATATATTCCATTTTTTTGTAAACTAACTGATTCCTTCATAAATTTACTGTTACAGAGTTAGTAGGTAACTAAGAACACGAAGTTGGGAGGTCATCTTAAAGTATTTACAAAACATTAGAAAGCTTGTTATGTTTATTTCAGAAACACACTTATTCCAAACTCGCGCATGTTTACCCTGTTTATAAACGGAACAGATAACTCGAAATTCGGAATATGGCGTTGTTTCTACGTAGACTAGAGTTATTTATCTGAAACCACGAAGAACTCTTTGCTTGTTTGAAGGATCAGTATGCGTTGAAGATCAGTAAAGTTATTGTAATTGCTAACAACGTATCTTCAAGACGGGTGACCGAGAGAGGCGGGAAGCAGAAAAGAATCCATCTTGTGTTCAACAGATTTGGGACTTTCTTTTTAATTGAAATTATTATATTGGCCAGCCATGGCAAGTAATGGATGCCATGACTAACTCCCCTATCTTAAGCTCTAGACTATAACTAGTTAAGTTTGGCCCAGGTAAAAACTGCATAGATACAGGGAAAATCGGGCTCACATTCATGCAGGGTTAAATGATTGCAAGAATTAAGTAGGCAGGGTCAGTACAGGACAAGAAAAATGGTCCAGGAAGAAGAGTTGGTCAGGGCAGAAATGTTTCAACTATACTGGGGTCGGAAGTTTGGACTTTGCGGTACGCATTGGTGTTTGTGCGCGTCTGGGACTACAATGCTGATTCCCTGCGACTGTATTGACGGTTGGATGACCCCCATCCTCAGACAATAAACACCTTGAGTTCTGGGGACTTTACGCAAAAGCTTCGTCACAATGGACGGACCAACCAACACTTTTTTCCAGAAGACAATGGACAGCAAGAAATTGTGCCGTGCATTCTCCTTAGTGCTTAAACGGACAACAGAACAGTCAGACAAAGCCCGGCATAACAAGCAGAGGACCACCGTTACGTAAAGCCGCCAACAACGTCTGCAAGGGAAGCATTGGATGGAACAACGGTTGTCGGGCGAAAACAGTCCCGTCGACTGTCGAGCGTTATAATGACTCGGCCAATTACGTGTCACGAGGATGAAAATAAACATCCGTAAAGTGCGCGTTCCTCGTGCATCGCGTGAATAAATTACCTCTGTCGTACTCGACGCTGTGCGCTGTTTCCGCTCGAGTGTTGGTCGACGAGGGGGCACGGGGGAAGTTGTCTGCGCTCCGTCCCGAGCTGGGTGCATGCAGTCGTGCCGGATGTCTGTGCGGCGACGAGGGTCGTAACTCAGCTGGCACCGGGACACGGTGCAAGTCTCGTTATTAGCAGCGTCCATCACGCGCACACGGCTCCAAGGCGAAACTCGAGCGTCCTGACGTCATGTCGTATGCGTCTACGTGCAGCTAACATTTCCACCTCTCCCGACACCAGTCATGTGTTTATTCTGCAACGTAAACTGATCACATTGCTCGAGGCGATTATTCACCAACATAGCCAAGATTTTATGGTGTTGTCAAAAAAAATACAATTTTGTCATTTAAAAAATGTTTTTTGTCATTAAAATTTAAAACACAAATGATAATAAATACATTAATAGAGCAAAATTACATTGATCAACTGCTTCAACAATGCGTAGAAAGACAATTAAAATATTAACTAAACAAGTTCTCCATATACTGATCAGAGTAAGTTGAACAAAAAATCTGCAAATAAATCATGCAATAAACAACATCAGTATGCAATGTTGAAAGCCCAAAATCATAATACTAATTACATTAGACTCATGATGTTTCTTTGTATGTTTTACCCACATCTGTATGTTATCAGTTATTTACTTTGAAAACATCATAGATATAAATTACAAATTATTTTTACCTAATTGTACATAAAGTTTTAGGTTTTTAAATAAAAAACAAACTAATGTTTAAAAAAATTAACTATATATTTTCATAGCTTAAACGAGGTAATTAATGAGAATATTTCTACATTTCAGTGTTATGTGGTGTTATTCATTTCCATTTCGGCATTTGGCGGTGTATTGATTTCCATTTCGGTGTTTGGGGGTGTATTGACAATTTGCTGTTATTTCTGATTTATCGCTATTCACTAAATAATCTAGTCTCTAGATCATCAAACCAAATTATGACAGCTTTTAAAAGAGAGAAAGACGTTTTCATAAGAGCAACATTCCTTTAAGTACAAGCTCTGATTGGAAATGGTTTAAACGTCAAAATGTTAATGTTTGGTCCATGCTCAGATAGTAAATTTACCAATATTAATTTTTTAAATACTATAATAGACTCACCATGAATATGCATTCTTTTTCCTTAAAACTATTTTTTTTTTCATTTTCAAAAACTGGAAGTTAGTTAGAAGCTATTTTGTTGATAGTTATTTAGATTCCCGTGACAAGAAAATATTTTTTAATAATTTTTGTATCGTTATGGATGTTTATTAACAATTTTCTTAACTTTCCTCTATTTCTTAACTAAATAAAATGTAGCTGAGTGATAGCGGACTGTTTCATTTATTTCCATATTTTAACAAAACGTTATTTAGCATTTTTCTCCTCTAAAAAGGATTTGTTTTTTTTTCTGGCTTACTCGAAAATACGTGGAAAATAGATTTTTTATTTGTCGTCTTGTGGAAAATATTACGGAGCTATTTTATGACAAGCTCAGTGAAAATATTTTAACTAACGGGTGCTAAACACCAAGAAACAAAATCGCTAAGTAGGGGCTAGAAAACAATTGTGGGTTTAAAGACCTATTGAAGATCTCCCCAGTTATCTGCCAGCTTGGGAAAATATCTCATTTTGATTGGTTGCTGAGATGGTTGTGTGTTTGTAGTTGTGTTTTTCGGGCGTATTTTTAGCCAATTGTGGAAGCAGCAGAAAAATAAAATGTTTGTAAATTTTTAACTGTGTCGAAATATACTGACGAATTTATGCTGTTTCTAAAATCAATATTTATTTGAAACTAAGGTAATTTTGAACTTGGAATAATGAATAATAAATACTGTTGTACATAGTGAAACGTTTCTTGAATCAAAAATTTTCTGAAAATACTGTAGCCTATTACCAAACCAGTATTACACAAATTGCATAATTACTGGCCCGCAAGCGGGAATGTAAAATAAAGACAGAAGGTTAGACTAATTCCACATTGTAATTAAAAATCCCAGAAGCAATGATATGTTTTTTATATTCCGTGAAATACCCTTCTCCCTGCATTTATAATTAGAGACGATGAAATTTTGCTTTATATAGTGATGCTAGGCTAGGTTCCACACACATGTACATAACTAACCAAGTCACATGATACCTTCTTCCTGGATTTACAAATGGTTTGGTCATTTGTATTTTCATTAAGTTATTTCCTATTGACTTCCTGTATTTCAGGGACATTCAAAAAACCCTGTTACAGAGGCAATCTTTTACGAGTGTGTATTAAAATACACATTAGATCACCTTTAAATGATAACGCAAAATTTGCAAGTATATGGCAGATTCGCGTGCACTGAACCCGTGAAAAAATATTTTGACAAAGCAAATGGATTAAAGACATTGACTTGATTACATGTTTTAGTTTACGTAGTTTAGCTTTGCACTTAAAATAAAAACTAACTAGTGAATATATAAAGTCCCCATAACAACATCTAGGATTTAACATACACAATAAAAAGTGTAATTTTACACCGACGCGACGTAGGTAGTAGCTCCATTTCCACTAATACATGTGTATTTTAACACTACGTGCGTAAGAGTATTTTAACCCTCATAGGTATGTGTGTTGTAAAATATCACCAACTAAGTAGGTGTAATTTTATACATCACTAGCTGTACCCTGCCACGCTTCGCTGTGGCACATTGTGATTGAATAGTTGAGAAAAGAGAAACAAAACAAAGAATACATTTCATATAAGTTTAATTTTGTAATACTTGTGGATATACAATATATTTTTTTGTTTTTCCACTGTATGCGTAGATATAAAGACTATCTGGTTTTCCGACTTGGGAACACGCAACATACAGTTGTCCATGTGAAAAGCAATCCACATCTAAATCTAAACCACACAATTCTAAAGATTGACCTTGAGCTTTATTGATTGTGATTGCAAATGCAAATCGAATTGGGAATTGCAATCTTTTAAATTGAAATGGTGTATCGGTCGGGATCATGGGTATTCGAGGAATGAGGACATCTCACCTTTGAAAGGCCCCGTTAAAATCATTGCTTCCACTACGTTATTCATTAATTTCTTAACTGAAAGTCGCGTGCCGTTGCAGAGTTTTGGCTGATTAATATTCCGCCAGAGGATAATTGGCACACATATTTTCAATTTAAGTATGTGTGGTGGTATCCCTGACAGATCAAGTGAGTTTAAAAATTCCGTTGGATAATTAACTACTTCATCTGCTTCCACAACGGTGTCTATCGACTTATATGTAATTTCATCACTTGGAATACTGGATTGAAAAACATTATTAAGTTGATAGACATCTTTATTCTTTGCGGCAAGGATAGCTCTTTCACTGAGCCAATCGTGATTTCTATGATTTTTTTGGATGTCAGGAAATACTTTTTCGATCAGTTCTTCTTTCGATGTTACTAAATTAAAAAAATGATCGGGAAATGATATTCGTCTAGACGTCTTATCGACTGGCAGCTGTCCGTTTCCAATTTCCAGTCACTGTCGTGAGAATACCTCAGCTGATGGATCATTCTGCAACTGGACACGCATATTCGTAGTCAACTGCAATGTATGTACGTGCCGCCATAGTGTTGAATATTTCAGGCAAGAATTTATTTCGTCTGCTGGTGTCGATCGAGAAATTACAGGCAATGTTTGCCTAAAAACTTCTGCGAGCAATATCAGTGCATTCCCGAATGGTTAAACGTTTCCACGCAAATCTCGTAACGATCAATCAAGTGCTTCAAGCGATTTTTTATGTGCCATCGTGCATTCATCCCAAACAATTAGTTTACATTTTTGTAATACTTTTCCCATACCGAATGCTTTGGAAATATTGCACGTAGGAGTCTCGATGATTTGCATGTTTAATGGAAACTTTAGAGCTGAATGCGCAGTTCTTCCACCTGGTAAAATGCCGCAGCTATTCCATACGAAGCAAAAGCTAAGGCTATGTCATTTTTTGATCGAACGGTTGCTAGAATCAATCTAATTATGAATGTTTTCCCAGTTCCTCCTGGCGCATCCAAGAAGAAGATCCCCCCAATTCCGTTATTTATCATTTGCATTATGCGATCATAACTGCCTTTCTGTTCACCCGTTAATTTGGGAATGTTCGATTGTACATATGTCTGAAGATCATCAATGTTTTAACTCTGTTCACGGCGTAAATCTACATCAATTGTAGCAGTCGCAGTTCGGGTTGGTGCTGGTATTCCTAATTGACTAAGAACTTTATTTGCAATAGCTAAGCACTTGTGATCAATATTTATCAATACTTCGTTGTAAATGCCTTCTGTTAATTCTAAGGTCATATTGGCATTTTCAAGACGTACTCTATGCAAAATATCCTCAGCCATATGAGATCGATATTTTTCCCATAAGTCTGTGGGAGATGAAGGAATGCAAGCGGTCAATATAATTGCGAATAATCCGCGAATTTGGTTTGGATGTGCAGTGCTGCACGCCTCATTAATGCATATATTCCACTGTTGGTCATTTTCTAATAAATTCAGAGCTTGACACGCAGCGCGGAAAGTGGCATGTGTGACGCCATCAACTATTTTTAATTGCTGAAAAGATCTAGGACCAGGCACATTTACCAATAGCATGCGAAGGAAAAAAAACATTAATCTTGATTGGGATGCACTGTATAAAGTCTACCAATTGTATTTTCTTTGAAAATGCCAGGTTGACCGTCAACTGGCTCCCCTCGTCTGCGTCGTATGAATACTTTTTTAGTTACATTCCACGTGTAATAAGAGGGAACTTCTGAATACATCAGTGTTCTGGCTAAAGTGTCGTCCTGGCATAAGGTGAAAAAAGCAGTCAGAGTTGTACCAGGTGTATTAAGGGATCTTTCTTGCACATTTGAATCTGTGAAATAAACACGCTGTCCATTTTACAAATGTACTGCCAAGTGAACCACAGCTGGATAGCGTTCATGAATGGGTAATGAAAAAATTCGCCATGCAGCCTCATTGCTGCTTATGTATCTCCCAGCGTGGTATTGAGCAATTTCATCGATATCTCGTACTGCATTTTTGTCACTATTATCTTATTGCACACTAAAAACTGTCATATCACTGCCTTTATTAACACATTTACAGATGTATTTAATGGATTTGACTGAATTGCAATATTCTACGTTTATGTGGGCTTTATATGTTTTTGACAGCAAAGGAGAATATGGAATCACCCAACGGTTGTCTACATAAATATCACCATTTTTCATGAGTATAGTTCCCGAATTCCCACCATCTTCAGTTGATCGTCTTCTATACCGAGGATATCCATCGTGGCCTGTTACTGTGTTGGCTGTGAATGCTCGAGGATATTGCTTACCATGCATGGTGAATTTGGATTTAGTGTACCACATGGTCCATGTATCATGTTTTTGATAATAACTGCATGCAAATCCTTATCGACGTCAGCCCGTGGAATCTCAGCGCATATCACATCGTCGATTTCGTCTGAAGTTATTTTATTGTAGAGCCAGATTAGTATATGCGCATGTGGCAATCCTCTCTTTTGTCATTCCACTGAATACATCCAGCAGCGCACAGATCCAAATACTTCATGTTTCACAATGAAATCCATCAGCGATTTAAGCTTTTGTCGGAAAAAACGTGCTTTAATGTCATGCCTATCGACGTGTAACAGTAGTAACAGCTGCCGTATCTCGTCCCAAGCTGTATTGCATATGAAAGTGATAAATAAATCTGGACGCCCGTAATGACGAACATATGACATTGTATCTTGAGCATATTCTTGCATGTGACGTGGACTGCCAATGTATGAAGATGGCAAAATAGTTAGCTTTCCAACGTTGATTGTATAACCGTCATTCACAACTGCATCTCCCAAATGAACATATTCTTCAGAGCGTAGTTTAGTCTGATTCAAACGGAGAAATAGCAAACGTTCCGTTTCAATTTTTGCATACATATCCAAAATATACTGGTGAAACAACTGACGGCATTAAAAAATATAATTGTCCTCGTTCCTCCGAAACATTAAGCGGTATGCGTAAAAGTTCATTGAGCTGCAATTTTTATTGATTTCTGCACCATTTACTGAATTTATCATTTTCACATTGAAATGATATCCATCGGCACCATCCCAAAAGATCACTGAATATTGTAAAGCATCGTAACAACGGTGAGTTTCTGCTACGTTTATCAATTGATTATTTCTTCTATGGAGAACAATATCTCTAGGTTGGAACTGATCTCCGACTATGACAATTGCTATTTCGTCTATAGTTGGAGCACTATATCTCCGGACATGTTCTCCAGCGGGAGTTTTGTCTGCGTGAATAATAATTTTGTGGGTATCTAATGGAATCATATCAATTGCTGTTTTGAACAAACCCACCAAATTGTTCCTTTCGTGAAGAAGCTCCTGCAGTTGCAAAATAATGGATCTTCTTAGCGAGGTATACAAAACATAACCTCTACTTACGATTTAGATAACGGCGCAGCTCAATCGAGACACGATCACACTAAATTCCTCATTCATATTGTATAATTAGTCCCATACCGGTATGCTTAGTCATTTTTTAATTATTGCACCTCAAAATAAAAGCATTCTCATTGTATATAGCCATTTCCCGCTACCTTCACTTGACGTAGTTTTTTCCATTGCTAAGAGAAATCCTTTGGCATGGAGAAACGTTTCCATAACAGAAAATTCGTGTTTTTTTGTTTTTATTGGTGAGAAAACACATTAATAAAAGGCGCAGTTACTTTTTCGCGGTCACAGGTATGTTGCTGACGTGAAAAGTAGATAAAAACAATCCTTGATGCGGGTTGTATATAATGGTAAAATTTCAACTCGATCGGTGCAGAAAGTTTTGAGTTTTTGAAGCGTACACAAACCAACATAACATTTATATATAATATATATATATAGATTGACCAGTGACTTAACAAATTTATCATCAAAACTTATACACCGCATGCACAAATTAACACAGTTTGAATTAGTAATTTTAATAATTTAAATCGAAATTTACACATACGTTGTCTATGTATTATGCAACGAATGTATGTGTAACATAGTGTAAAATAACAACATTTTTGTTTGTCAAATTACGTTTCTCTGTATGTGTTCCAATCATTCATCAAATAAAGTTATTAATAAATTGTACGCTCTGTATGACGTCATGGAAGATTGTATACGGGGACGCCGGCTCTAAGTATGATCGCAGTTGCTCATCTCGTGCTCCGGAAGCAACGACCTTCACCATTACGCTATAAAATAAGCTGAAACAACTGGAATTAAATGAGGTATTCGCTCCAAGAATGTTTGTTAAAACTGTAGACATTATGATTACGTTTTTTCTACTTCGCATTATTTTAACTTACAAAATAAGCTGCCACTTGCTTTAGTACCAGTTATTACATACTATGGGAAAGTAATCGTTCACTGGGATCAGTGCAATTTATTTTCCAATATTACAAAATAAATTGAGGGAATTTTTATTGACTGCAATAGCGTATGTCCAATAAATTGTAATGAAATCAAAATTCCCCATTGCATGAATCATTTAAAGAATGCAGGATAATTTAGCTCTGACTAATAAGTAGTTTTACAAGATCAAACATGTGATGAAACAAATACATTGCAACTGTATTTTTACTGGAATTCTGCGGGAAAATTATTTTATTTTAATAATTTTATACATACCAACCAATTCTTAATTACATTCCTACATTTCTGTTGAAATACACGAAGTCAATGTAGTTTTTAAGTTATGATTTGTAGTATATTTTAAAGTCTCAGCTATACTGCATATACAATTGCATATAATGTGCTTTCATAACATACCCATAATTGCGTGCAAAATTACACCTACTAAAAATGTGAAAATCACTAAATTTTAACAGTGTAGGCACTTGGTGATACAAATGAGTAAATTAACACTTTTTAATAGTGTTAAATTGCATACTGCTTATGTAAAATTAAACACACCAGGTTGGTGTACTATTATCACAACACTAAGTATTATTTTACTTCAAGTTAGTGTAATATTACTGCCACATTTTAGGCGTAAAACCATCAGAAGAATTTACACAGCAACTCAGATTTTTTTATAAATATTTATTTTTAAAGTTATTATCTACAATATCCGTTAAATTACACGATGTAGTGGGAAAGTTACACAGTGAATTTGCGTGACAGATACACAGAAATACAACTGAATGAATTTACACTTCGTGTAAGTGTTTAAATATGCACTGTTTGAATAAAATTACACAAACCATGTTAGTGTATTATTATCACACCACAGTGTGTTATTTCATATTATATTGAGTACGTGTACAAGTGCATTGCGTGTGAAAACTATCAGATGAAACGTTAATTTACACGGAAACTGTGTATATCTACACCAATGTTGAATTCTTCAAATATAAACCTAAATTTTGTGTAAAATTACTCGAAACTTTACGCAAGGAATGTGTGAAAGTACACTAACTGTGTGTGTTTTTTTCCAGCAACACGTCAAAAATGTAAAAAATCACTTTTATTGAACGTGTACAATTACATTTTTACAGTATAGTTTAATTTGTGATAAATCACCACCTCTATACGCTTGTCCATGATAAGTACATTTTTGATATTGATTCCCAAAGAAAAAAATTAATGGTTGGCGTTGTTCATACTCAAAGGGATTCAGTGAATTTCACGTAGATTTTTACAACTGCTAGCTAGCGTTACTACACTTCAAGTTTTGCAATGGTTGAACCACACAGCACTTAGTACCAACCACGTGGTTACGCGAAGCTCGTAGCAATCGCGTATTGGTTAAAGTGAGTACAGCACATGCAATATATCACATTATTATTATGTATGTTAAAATATATTTAAAGATTCAAAACTCAACGCCCAAGGGTTATATAAGACGTTACAGTGGTGGGACTTAAACCCACGATCCTATAGTTAAAAGTACATCATGTCACGCATTTAAATAAGTAATAGTTCAGATCTGAGATTTATCTAACATGCAAGAACCTGGATGGTTTCAAGTAAGAATAGAAGTCACAAATAATTTTTGAAAAATAAATAATACATATATTGCAAATATTATTTTTAAAAATTGCACCTAATTGGACGTGTGTATTTACACGACATAAGCAGATCTGTATGTAAGGTATTTGACATTTTTGGAAAAGCAAATCCCAGACGCCGCTGCTGGGTGTATATACAAAAAACTGATAATCTATTTTACATAAAAATCTTTTCAATCAAAACAGAGAATTTTTGCCAAAATATCTTATTTTTAAATATTTCACAAGCTTCAGTTAAATTTACACTTTAAAATTTTTAGGAATTATTATTATTTTAGTTTATTTTACTTGTTTCAGTTATTTTTGCTTAAGTTAAATGGGCCAGAAATGATCTGGATGAAAAAAGAAGCTTTTAATATAGACAGCAGTGAATGACTCTAGACCTCTAGAGGATTAATAGATTGCTGAATTCCTTAACATCTTCAGATTTTTCTAATTTTAATTAGTAGTTGAATTTATTGTAACAAATAAAACTTCGCCTTATTGGACAAAGTTCTTTCCGGCCTGACAAACAGTCCACAATTTTTATCTTATAGATCACCGTTACTACGAATATAATGAAAGGCGAATTAATTCTGACAATCTGCGCAAACGTGAAAATTTAAATATAACGTTCGCTCGGGTTGTTTCGCAAAAATCACTGCATCTTTAATTACTCTCGGTTGTGTTGTAAATACAGGCACTTGCGTTTCGCTTAAAATTTTCATTACAAACTGATTATAGATACTCTGTAACATGACGTAGGTTTCATTTTTATTCATACGTATCATAGACATTTAGTAGTAAAGTTAAATGTACGCCAATTATATGCAACAATATAAATAATTGTAATAAAACTAAGTTGTTAGAAAACAAATGTTCCCACGGAACAAAGTGCTCCTAGCTATATTCAGGTACTTGAAAAATTCGCGGGTTCAATGACCTCTAGGCTAGCTTCCGCAATACTCTGCTTACTCGGGCAAATACCACCTGCTCATTGGCTGCTGACTTGTCGGACATCTCGACTGGTTAGCCTGTGGTTCTATTTTTCTTTGGCTGAAGGTATCGAATTGACCTGGAGTCTTCCAGTTAAACTGTGAGCCAATAGCATAATCAGCGCAAAGCTACGGTTATTCGAATTTTAGCCTATGGCGTAATGAATCCGCGATTTTTTTTTTCTGGTCTGTAGTTGTAGCGGAGCAGCGGGGAATCCTTACCTGCGACGGCGACTGAGCCTTCGACGCACCGCGCCTCCCACTACAACGCGGTGCCGCAGTAGGCCGCGCGCTGACAACTGTTGCCCTCCAATAGCAACAACACACTCCAGGTTGCGCGGCGGGAGGGGTGGGCGCTACCGCAGCGCCGCGCGGCGGGAAGCGGCCGAACTACTAGCGGCTCGACCCCGGGATCAAAACAAGGGGCGGCGCGCTCTCCGAGCTGACGTCATCGACAACCGCCCCTCTCCCTCAACCACCTTACAATCCCCACGAGCAGACTTCCAGGAGCGGCGTTTACAAGTCCTGCAGAAGTAGTTGTCTTGAAGGGTCTGGAAAACTGCTATTCTTCCAGTCACGTCGCTCATTACTGTGTTTTATTTAATTTTTCATGGAAAAAAAAAATATTTAAAAATTAATTTAATTAATAGTTTAGATCTGAGAGTTATCTAACAAGCAAGTACCTGGATGGTTTCAAGGTGGTATAAAATTCACAAATAATTTTTGAAAAATAAATAATACATATACTGCAAATATTATTTTTAAAATTTGCACCTAGTCGGACGTGTGTATTTAAACGAATTAATTTAAGGTTCAGAGTTTTCTAGTATCTAGAGTATCAACTCAAGCCTCTGAGAATATCCATGTGATGTAAAACCCTTATAGTTTATATCAAAAGTATTGATGACCGCTCTTCAATACCCTTGAAACTCATACCTAGGGGTGAATAAATTCCGGATACCAGCTGAAAATTAAAACACTTTAGCATCGTCTGGGTTTCGTGATTGGTTTTAGGTACACGTCAATTGTTACAACACTGAGTGGCTCGGTCAAATAAGGCAACTACTTCTCTCGCAGACGGCCGCCAATCACAGGGAAGAAACCTCTAGTGCAGGTACACCTTGTTTGCAGTATAAAAGACGTTCAGAATTTTTTTCGTGAAAAATGCCCTGCCACTACTTATACCCGACAAATTATATGCTATATCAAAACAGGAAAGCGTGCGTTAAATAACCTGGTGATAAGTTTAGACACTTTAATATATATTTTTATAAATAAATAGCGTATAATAGTATTGTGTTATCTGATGACAAAATTTATTAACTTATTTTTAAGAACTTAATTTTTTTATAAGACATTTGTACAACATAAAACAAGTTTTGTAAGAAAAAAAAATAATTTTTTACAGTTATAATATGGGGCAGAGATGTAACTAGACTAGTTTCTACTCGAGGCAAGCACTCATATTGGCAAACCCCCGCCCCCTTATATAGTTTTCAAACCAACCAAACTTAAACCTTTCCCGACAACACCTCATATAGCCACCACATATTAATTACACTATTCCAAATATTTTTGATTCAACTTATATGGTAATTAAGTCGATGTATTTCCAGTCATTTCATTGTTAATACATCGCAAGTTGGATAGTACGCGAAAAATACCAGTTTTTTTAATATTTTACGATATACATGTATGTATCTTTCAATACAAATAATTCAGTTCATCTGCACTCCAACATTTCGAGTGTTCTAATACTGCGATATTCAAGTAGGTACCTGTATAACGATAGTAAAAATGACTCCGCCAGGTTGGCGCCCCCCGAATGCATTGCCCGGGGCTCGAGTCCCGCCTGCTCCGTGCAGTTACGCCTCTGATATGGGATGTGACCACGGTGTAAGAAAAAGGAGGTGATACCGTCCGGCCGTCTGAACTCGTCCTCTACTGCGCACCACGTCACCTTGGTCGTACAGCCCGGTCCTCAGCAGCGCGCTTACGGGGACACAACGCAGAGACTGTTGATTTACAGTCGTTTGAACAGTAACAAGTTACCTGCGATAACGCGTTTTAATGTGCATTGTATAGCATGTATTTTTAATATGCAGTTAAAATTAATATAATAGTACCAAAACACCGCGTGTACATTAATAGTAAGATTAGCGAAACAGTGTTTTTTCGGCTGTAACATTACTTTACATTGTTGCATTTATCTAGATACCGCAATGACCATGAATGTAAGCACAGTTGAGAAAATAATTATTGTACATAAAGTGACATAGAATGTAAATAGGAAGTTAGTAAAATAAACTACGAAAACATTTTTTAAATTTGATGAAATAAAGATAGAAATTCACTTTTGCCACAGTCTCCAGGCGTAGGTAGATTTCGAAGTACCTATTTATTCTGTAAATATTTTGGAATATTCTACAAACAACTGGAACATTTTAAGATATTAATGTAGTCTCCATAACATCGTATATGATCGCCAATATTAAAAAAAGGTCAATTAATCATTTTCTTATTTTTCATATGAGAATATATTTTGAATGTTTTAAACTTAATGCATCCAGCAATGAAGGTCTTAACGAATTTCATATTATACCTACTAAGGTAGTTATGCAATTATTTTTGATCTTCAAATACTAACTTTTCATCCCTTGCATTAATACGTGGTCGTATAATTTTGTTTGTACAAAGGTTTAAGTTAACATTAAGACGGATATTAATAAATTCCAACGAATTTGATTCTAAGAAAGTTTTAACCTTTTTTCCATCCCTGTTTTTACGGTTGTAGTTCGTTTCATCAAAAAATATTTCAGCCAGAGAATTTAGATAAAGTTTAGGCGTTTTACAATAAATTATAATGGATTTTCTATTATATCTATTAAAGAAGTAATGATATTTTGTCTTTCTACCTTTGTTATTTCCACCCCTTGCAGCAATGGTTCGTCTAATCAAAAATTGTTTCAGACAAAATTTTTGATGAAAATAATAAGATTTACAAACAATTTGAATGGATTTGATACATAGTGTATCTTCTAAGGGAAGTATGATTATTTATTTTTTTTCATTTATACCCCTTATTTATCACCCTCTTGCATCAATGGTTCGTCTGATCAAAAAAAAGATTCAGGTAAAAGTTTTCGATAAAAAGTATAAGATTATTACATATTTGTACATATTCAATGTTTTGGCTACGAAGGAAGTTATGATTTTTTTGTCTTCAAACCCTTGTTTTTTTCAACCCCTTGCAGTTATATTTGGTCGTATTAAAAACTTATTCAGACTAAAGATTTTGGTATTACTTTTGCAAGTTATAATACTTTCAAACGTATGTGATATTTTCTATATTATGAGAGTTACAGTGATTATTCTGTTTTTCAAAAATATTTCCCCATTCCTACCCCTTTGTTCGGATGTTGCCCATTAACGTACTCGCCCGAGATTTTCCACTTCTAGATTTTATGTATCAGTTTGGAGTGATTTGTAAAAAATTGCGACAGTTATAGTGTCCACAATATTGTGATATATATAATATTTATATTATATACATTATATATGTGTGTGTGCGTGTGTGTGTGTATTTTCGTGTGTGTGTATGGGTAAACGTTTGAGTTGACGAAGGTTTTGGGGTCTATGGAACATGAAAAGAAAAACTATATAAACGTTTCCCGATAGTCGCACCACGGTAACGGCTGCAATATGTTGTTTTTTTTTCTTTTAAATCTACCTTAAAACATACAGGATGCAGATGACAAAGAAAAATACAGACTTATATTACAAAAAAGGCATTTGACTCAATACAAATTTTATATAAATACCCACTCGTATATTTAACTAACACAGACAAAAGCGTTTTTAGTTTATTTACTATTTATAATTGTAATTAGTTACAAACAATAAATATAAGAACAAAACTTTTAAATAAAAATAGTAAAAATATATTACTAAACCAAATAACTTTACAATATTCTATACATATACACTCCAAACATTATATATTACACATATAATTATATAACAAATAAATTTTAAACATAAGTCACATTAAATTAAAGTAATCAAGGGTAATCTAGGTAATAAACCAATGTCAGTAACTTCCATTAATTTTCTTGTATAAAGGTTATGTTAAACTGTGCACTTAAAAAATGTGACAAAGTTATCTAATTAAATTTTTTTTTTTTTTCAGTTTCGTTATGATATGGCGTTTCAACGAATATTTTATTTGTCAAATTCTTTGTTTATTTCTTTAACACATAGGTATGTACAAGAATTTACAAAATTTTCATTGACTTCTGAAGGAAATTCTACGAATCTGTTTCAAACTTTGTAACTTTCTTGAAGAGTTCTGTTCCTCTACTAAAACAATTGTCATGAAATTCCAGAAAAATGTGTTCAGAGAATTTTATTGAACTTATAAAATTCTTGCATGGAAGCATTAACCGTCCATTTGAAACAAATTCAGTCCATGTTCATCCCTTCTCGTTACTCATCTGTATAGGAACCCTCTAGATTAGAATATTTAGCTCTAAAATGATGCGCAACACATCCAGCCACATATATCAAGCTTTCGTTTTTTCTTGTGTCCGTGAATTCTTTTTTATCTCTTTTAAAAGATAAACGTGGTTGTTAAATAAACAGATAAACGATCGAAATCAGGAACTTCCGAATCTTCCCTCAGGAATGCTGTGCAAGAGATGTGCAGTCGAACAGCTCTCTGTATCCGTTTCCTTGTCCATTTGTTTATATTCAATGCAAAAATCTTAGATGGATGTTTTCCTAGTACATGTGATCTAAGATGGTACATAAAATGTATGCCTCTAATTAAAAAAAAAAATCCAAAACACCATGGTTAATTTTACACGCCATTAAGAAACTGATACTCTACTTTCCGTTCAAATCTGAAATCCAGTTTTTAAGAGAACTATTGTTAGCAATAACGCCATTTTAAAAGGTAATCTTGATTTGCAACTAGCCGCTGGATTGTTTCTAACATTTCGTCATCTTTTTCCAAATATATATTTTATTCATTTTCGTGTATTCCGTAAGCACATTTTCTTATCTCTTTATTGTACGGATGACTTTCATAAAATATGTTGAACCTATTGTTGTAATTATTGGGAAATCCGAACACAGACAGTGGCGGATATAGAAAAATTTAAAAGAGGGTTGAGGCGCTAAAAGACGTCTTGAGCTATGGGTGTAGTAACGAATCATCAAGTCATTTCAAGCAAGATATTTAGTTTTATCTATAATAATGAAGTCGTTCTGGGTAAGTGTAGGAACGCGTTCGACTGTGCATTGTATAAGATGAGCGGTGGGACGCACCCTCCCCCTACCGTGATACGCGCTTGATGCATGGCCACCCGCTTCTAGGAGGGGGGGAGGGTCGTGCCTCATATGTATCTGCCACTGTTCGCAGTACAATTTGGCATTTAACCTACTTAAAGCAATCATGATTATGCACGAACAGCAGCAAGGGTTCGCGCGAGACGTAAATGAAATGGGTAGCACTGGGAAAAAGTGCGCTGGCCACAACCATGGTGACGTAGTAAGAGAGCGCGTTTGGAGGGGGGGGGGGGAACTTGCGCACGGTTTCACCTCGCTTTCTTACCTACGTGGTTGTAGCCTTGCACTCACTACTGCATGGTTGTAGACTTGCACTCACTACTGCATGGTTGTAGACTTGCACTCACTACTGCATGTCTACTGCCCGAGGCCGCTCTCTGCCGCCCAGCTGACGGCTTACGCCATGTTCGCCGGACACCCGGAACACTGGCTGAGGCGTAGTGGCTGCATCGTGGATACAGTTTCCACGGACTGTGTTTCGTGGCAACGACTGTGTTTGACGTCGGGGATTATAATGCATGCTTACAAACTATCATCAGGCGTTGCAAGTCACCACTCCCGCAATGATTTTGGATGTTGCAAAATGGCGAGGACGAGTTAAAAAGTGACATCAACTACGTCCCAACATGCCATATCCTGACAGTTTCTAGCGTAATGGTTGTAATATTGATGTTGTAAACATAAAGCAATACCGCGCACATACGCTGCCATCAAAAATATTGTGGTCCAGCCCTGTATTCGGTTCTAGTGCGTTTACCAGGATATCGACGACACTTAAAGCCATAACCATGATGATAGTGATAGATCTGGCAACTTCATTCTCCGTCCGCTAAGTGAAGCTCTTGGCGGCCTGCGTTAGGTGCTAGTAGTAGTGAAATCCATTACCAATACTGTGTTCATGGGAGTTTTGTATAGAAGTAGATATATATTTTTTTAAAAAAACTCTGTTTCGTTTTAAACCATTGTTGCGGTTTAGGATTTTTGAATAAGTTGGAAGCTTTGTAAGGTTTCAATGCATAGACATAACTTATAAATTTGCCGCAGTTGTCACTTGAATGTTGGATTGTTGAGAATGCATATTCCAAACAAACTAGGACCCTCCCTAAGAAATCATGTTTTTAAAGTTAAGGTATTTAAATAAAGAATATTCGTTTGCTTTACATTTTAATCTTTAAGCAAGTGTAAATTTTCAAGTGTGATTTTTGAGATCCCATAAATATTTTTAATTTAAGTACGTAAAAATTCTTATTGTTTTACCATAACCTAAGGTAAAAATATACTGGTTTTAATTTTAGCCTTTATGTTCAACAGCCTAATTTACATGTTACATCACTTTTAGGAAATATAATTGGTGGAATATATTATTTCCCTTCTTAAAATGAATGTTATTTTTTTATTTTTTTTTTGCATTTTCAAATTGCACTTGTGCCCAAAAGGTGATTTTCTAATTAAAAGTCAGTTGAGATATTACCTGATTATGTTAGAATTGTGAGACTTTTTTTAAGAACATAGATATTATTTTCACTTTCACGTATGGTTGCTTCGAAATTTTCACCCAAGTAATGCATGTAAGGAAAGCTAAAACATGTAACGGATTACTTTACAAATGGAGTTATATAAGAATCGTCACATATATATTTATTAATACCTATAATTCACCCCAAAAATCATTCCTATTTATTACTATGTATGAGATTTAAACTTTGAAGGTTAGGAGAAACAGGACGGTTTTGAGCCGAAACATCCATTACAACCAGACGCAATACAAGAGCGAGGCTTTCTCTTTCACCACTTCAGATTAACTGACAAATACGGAGATATTTTAAGTATTGGTACGGATAAGGTACCTAACAACAAAACAAAAGAGTAAAATAAATTTAAAACATTGAGGACCAATTAAAAATTATATTATATACGAAACTCCCATTCAACACACTGTTAATAATTGGTTCCACTACTGATAGCGCCGTTGGTTCTCAGGCCAACGCGAGCTTCACTAAGCGGACGAGACACGTTAAAACAAAGGATAGGAAGTTGCCAGACTTATTTAAATGACCGTGGCCATAACTAATGCATTCTGTCCTCCCCATGTGACTCGCTTATGCGGCTTCGGCCAGGCAGCTGCTCGCTCAGTTTACTGCAATGAATAGGGAGGATCTGTAACTTCCAGCTTCCCATCAGTAACACGCCTGAAGTGTAGCAGTTCAGACACGCACCAAACTGATTCATTAATCGTGTTGCATGGTGTTCTGAAAGGTAACTATACTACTTATTCCTTGCTTAAAGATGATTGTATGCTCTTGGACGATAGCTAATCCAAAGAAAAGTTCCCAAATAAACTTAACTTTTACTAACCAATATACAGAGAAAATTGAAACAACTGAAAACGAGATAATTTCCACATGCTTATGATAATATTGTTACGAGGATACTAGAGGCGAGGCAACGGGGCAGGCCAGACTGCCCGTTGCGTCGGCCAGCGCGGGGTCTAGAGGAGGACGCTCCTCTCGGACAGGTAGCGCCCGTCACCCCGCTACATGGTAATCTGTTGAGAACGGCGTCTTTCTAGCCCCCTTAAGGGTTTGGCACGTTCCCGGAGCCCCGTCTGCGTGAAGTGTCGTAACTAGCACTCCACTGTTCTTGGAGCTTCGAGTGTTAAGTGGGGGATTCTGATGACGCAACACGTCGGAGGGCTACGAGACCTTTCTAGGTCGGGACTTCCCAGATATATAAGACGACGACGCCAACCTCTGGCGGTGAGTGACAGAGGCTGGTGCATCGAGAACCGAAGCATCCGGGTGTATTATGTGCGGCGGACTAGTGAGTAGTGGGATACAGTGTGTTGAGACAGAGGCGCGCGGAAAAAGAGGTGCAGTAGGGAGAGCCACTGTCCAGCTGAGCACCAATTGTGGGAGGGGGGGGGGGTGAGTAAAGTTTGGACTTAATGACTGAGTGATTAATTTGTCGACTGACAATTTAATTGTAAAAACTTAACTAATAGTGTAAATATTAGGTAGTAAAAAAATTGTATTTTATAAATTGAGCTATCCTCTCCGCACCTGTTTTTCTACACATAACATTTTGTGTCAAAATTATGGATAGCCTCGTAATTAATATATTTCGTATTCATTTTTAAACTAAAAATTTTAAAAACAAAAAAGTATATAACTAATCTATTCGATAGTAAAGTTAGTGTTAGTTTTAAGTAAATGTTTTGGCTAAGGCACAGGTGCAATTAGAGTGTACCTAATAGAACATAAGTGATAGTTATGTTGTCGGTGCATGTTGAAGAGAAAGATGGAAGCCAACAAACTTAAGAACATAATGTCTTTCTTGGTCGATATAAAGAGTAGCAATAAAAAATAGAGAGGAGCCAGGATAAAATATAGAATAGCCAGGAAGACTTCAAAAAATAAATGTAGAGTGAATATAAAAATAGTCAAGAATAGATAAAGAATAAAATTATGAGAGAAAAAATAAACAGCCAAGAAGAGATAAAGAATAAATAAAGAGTGAAATTATATACAGCCAACAAGAGGTAAAGAATGCCATGAAGAGCGAAATTGAAAAAATGAAAAGGACCAAGAAGAAAAGAAAAAGGCACAAGAATGTATGCAAAACGAGCTAGTGACAGCGCAAGAAAACATATGGATCTCGTAGCTGCTCAATAATAAATTTAGAAGAAGACTGACGAAACCAGCGTTCAGTCCGAAGTAGAGGTGCAATGTTGAAGCTAAATCCAGCCTAACATGAAGAACTGATGGTAGAACAGCTAGCACAGCTTGAGCAGAATACCGAACAGTGTGTAGCAGCTCTAACTGAAGAATGCCAAAGACGAATGACTGAGGAACCTACAGCTGTTACGAACCGAAAAGGTCAAGGTGGAAGTCGCTTCTAATGGCCACCCAAAATACAAGCCATTCACTATCGATGGCCAATGTTCGGGGCAGTATAAAGGCGACAGTTTGAGGCAGCTGCAGAAGTGAACGGCTGGTGTTAGGAAGATACGGCTACAGTAGTCTTCCTGGCCCTGCGAGGATATACTCTCGAACTGCTGCAAACCATAACATAAACAGACCAGAAGGACTGTGCTGTAATAGTAGAAGCTCTTTAGCTGAGATATGGTGATCGACATATGGGCGAAGTGTCGAGGACTGCTTTGAAGACACGTCAATAGCGGTCGTTAGAAACCCTTCAGGAGTTCGATGTTGACTTCGAGAGTCTTATGCACATTGCCTACCCAGTGGCTCCTCTAGAGTTCCGACAACAGCTAGCTATTAGTATTTCATGGACGGACTCAGGGATGCAGAGATCAAGATAACCACAAGAAGAGCTGCGATACTCCTGTTCACACACTGAAAATTGAAGTTACTATGTTGCTTCAAGAAACATGAGCGTCAGTGCGAGATGACCTGTGATTAAACCCCACAACTATGTGAATGCCAGTTTCTGTTATAACGAAGGAACTATCCTCGGAGCATTAAAAGACTGGGAAATTATTCACAGATTTGAAAGCCTGGATGTCGCCCGTTAATTAAATTAATATAACCATTGGCATACAATTAGCAGTAGGTACATCACGAATTCGTTTGAAATCATGAACAAAACCAATCGGCCAAGTTCAATATGCCAGTCGACGAGAAGACGCAACCTAGCGAGCACACCTGCGCGGTGGGTTGCCTGTCAACAGACTAATATAACTTACGCGCAGTCGTCATGTTGTGATATTACAAAAGTCACACAGACTATGTAAGTTGTTCCACGTGTGAAGAAGAGTTGCCATGAGGGGTGGGATGGAACTGCCCAAACCGAAAAATAGCGCAAGGAATGAGGAATAATGCGTGTAGCAGCGTCGGAATGTACTAGTTCGGACATAAAGGAAGTATCCTGAGAGAACCAATCTGAGGTCTCCGAGCTCACGCCTGTGAAAAATACGAGGGAGTTATTTTCAACATCTGATGAGCTATAAATTCTTCAAAGAAGTCATCGAGAAGATTGTGTTACGATAGGACAAATGCCTCTATCGTTTTGGAGATTATGTAGAAAAATCAGCAGTACTCTGCTGAACTTTGGAAAAAAAAATTTATGTTATGTAAATTTGTCTTTTTTATACCTAGAGCCCATCGGAGGTTGAAAAAAAAGCCCTCTTATCTCAGTTCGGCACCAAAGGAAACTGTATCCAAATATCGCCAAAGATTAAGTATTTACCCCCCCCCCCTTTTTTTGTTTCGCTTGTTGGTTACGTTTTTCAGTGCATTGTTGTTAGTGAGGCGGGATGCTAAGTGCGACGCTCGCTGGTGCTGATAGCGCGGTATTACCTCTAAGGCCAGGTTCTGGACTGGTGCGTAGCCTTCTCGTTGTGCATAGAGCAATGATGAAATTTGAGCTGTAACCATAACATTATACGGTGGAGAAATGTAGAAATGAGACATGTGAAATGCAAGCCTCTTGAGTGCTTTCACGAATGTGTAACGGGTGTTTCATATCTGAAATTTGTTCTGGAAACACTTGTTTTATGTTTTAGCCATTTTCACTCTAATAATAATAAATTTTAAAAACGAAATACGGAAACAGAACTACTCATCCACCCTCAGCGTATTCTTTAATGCTTTTCGTAAACACATCGACACTACTTGGATATCTTGAACAGTTTTCAAATCACGTGGTTTTTGCTCCCGAAGCTCTGCACAACTTATGTGTGCTTATGGAAGCGAGGTCTTAATGACTAACATTTCGACTCGGTTAATTTACATTGTGACAATTTTAGTGACTGTGACCAGAGTTGTGACTAGTTTAGACAATTATAAATTTATAGCCATGCCTTTCCCGAGACTTGAACCCGAAACCTCTGCGTTGCGGAGATTTGTCGCCACTGAACTGCCGTGGTGTCAACCAGCTATGCATCACTGGCACAGCTTCAGAGACGTTACATGAGAGAGAGAGTGACAACCTTTCTATTGCGTGATGGAAACACAAACTCGTGTGAACATCGCACCAGCTGTTTTACGTGTTCTTTCTTTGTCCTCAATCCACACACGTGACAAGCTAGTTTTCATACACATAAGTATTTAGAAATTCATTTTTTTGACAATAAATAAAACTATATTGGACTGCAAGGTCTAACAAGAAAAGGTACGCTTCCTTATGTTTTGTGATTCTTGACGCAAACGCCTACTTTTGTTCATCTTTGGAAATATCTATACTAAAATTATATAGAGAGAGTGTGAATTAGTTTATTTTATTTTTTGTCCATAAAAAATCAACACGAAACCTAGTGTTTCGATTTTAAAAAAAAATCACTGTTATAAACTTTCATTCTTCCATATAGATATTGGTTTTATTTATCCAAGCAATTCGTGTTATGTAAGATAAATTCACATTCGTAAATAAAACCGGAGTAAAATTACCAAATTTGATGTTCCATAGTTTGATTACAAGTTTTCACAGTATAACAAGTCCCCATGGTATCGTCCACGGTGTTTCCTCATCTTTGTGTGTGCAACACCGTCCTATATCCAGACAGTTCACAGGCAGCTGGTCCAGAAGACTTGCGAGGAACAGCTATATAGACTTTCAATACTCCAGTCATATAATGGAGTAGCGATGATTTAGGGCGCGGTTACACGGGACCCTGAACTACTTCAGGTGAACATGTTTAAGTAAACACGTTTACAAACGCGAAAGTGTACGGTAACACGGTAGTTGCTGAAAAGTGTGTTCAGCTCTAAAACCGATTGTCTACTGTCAAAGAATTACTGTGTTGTTAATCTCCTTTATTTTGTATCCAGAAAACGCGGGATTTTCTCACTTGTTCATACAGTATTATTATCAGCAGAAATGGAATGTGGTTTTATATTGCTCAATATATTTTTGTAAATCGGGAATTCAAACAACATGCATAGAAAATTTTTTAAACTTATTTTTTATTATTTTTTGAGCGAGAGTACCTATCTCAGTTTTAAGAAAATTAAGGTCAGGATCAATTAAGAAAAAATATATATAATTACCGGTTGATTTTTTTTGTTGCATTCGGTAACATATTACTCGAACTTGTGCCAGGAACACTTTCCATCTTGAATTTCTGCAAAGGACTGTTTATATTCTAAACAGCCAATCAGAGGCTAATGTAGAAGATATGTCGATCTGAACTACTTTGCCAACCTGTTTATGTTAAATGGGAAATGGCCTCGAACGAAACATGTTCAGACTGTGTGTAACCGCACTCAACAGCTGAACATGTTCACCTGAAGTAGTTCAGAATCCCGTGTAACCGCGCCCTTAGACACCAGTTTTTGAAATTTTAAGTAATGAGGCGAGTTCAGGGTTTTTTTTTATGTGAAGGAAATGCTACGAAATTCGTGCGCACCATGAAACGGAAATTTAACAGGTTGAAAGTCCAATGCGCATGTGTGTTCTTTTTATACCCAGGAGCCTAAGTTGCCAAGATAGCGGACCCACGTGTGGTAAAATGCACCCGTATGCATTTGCTTTCGTGAACATCGGGTGAGTAATAGACGTATTGGTGTGTGACATGAAATGATAGTGAAACTATTCTGGAATAAACTTAATAAACTTCAACCACAAGTAAACTTTAATAGTCATAAGAAGACATAACCACAACTTAAATAATAATACCTATGATAAATTTATTAGACAAGAAAATTAAGTTTGGACAAAGATAGCGTCTTATATATTCAACATTTTGTTGGATCTCTTTAACATTACGAACACTGCGCTTTATTTAATGTATTTTTCGAAATAAAGGTGTCAGTCCTAAATATATATTAAAACAAAAAATATATAACTCCTAACGCGTGTACATTTGTACACATAAAATTAATATAATGATTGTTAAATAAAAATACTTTGTTGAAACTATTTCTCCACTCGTGTGAAGTCGGGCACCACATCTAGTAATTCCAAAAAAAATAGGGAGCTCACAGAATATAACATCCCCACAATGATGGTCACATACGGTAAGGAATGCTCGGGGCGATGCTGGAATGAGCATCCCGCCCGCGCCGAGACCGGCTCTTGTAGCCGTGGGGGTTGTAATGAAGCCCCAGAAGGATGGGGAGGACTGAAATAAAACACTGCCTGCGGCAGAGCAAATTGCTCGGACGCGTTAACTTGATAATTACCTCACAAAACAAACTGGAAGTTGGTCGAGGAAATTAAAAATACATGCACACAAGCAGGATAGCATGATGTTAAAGCTGATATCTTGACGATGCCAAACATACATATACAAATTATTTATTTATTTATATGCCGAGCTTAAAAAATAGGTTTCATTTAAAAACTTTACTGAGATTCTGGGGTGTTTCATATTGTGAATAGTGTTTTAGGAAATGCTCATGTGGAAATGCTCATGTAGAAAATGCTCATGAGGAATTCTGCAGTTACAATATACATGTACGTTCATTGCTTTTCATTTTATTTTATTGTAATGGGTAAAACCCTTATTTCTTCTCACTTTTAAAAAAAAATATAGTTATAACTCTTTAAAACTTCACAGGGGCTAAGTAAGGTGTTAGAATTTTAAAACACTACTAAAATGTTTTCTTATTTTAAGCAAAAATAATAATAGCCAACATAGTAGTAGAAACTAATGGCCTCAGTAGGTTTAATTCTTTTATAGAGAAATTGAATTTCTTATTATCTTAATATTTAATGCTCGTCAGTTGTATACATTTTCTCTGCATGTGGTAAGAATGGTTCTCTATTAAGCTATAGGTACCTACAGTAGTTGATAATTTTTTTACAATGGTAAGAGATTTTAAACAGCGTTATCCATCTGAAGTTTGCCCTTTAATTATTTCTCCTATAAATTTGGTGGTAATCTTTGGAAATTTTTATCGAATATTCTTGCTTGTTTTAGTTAACGATCGTGATAGACGCTCTTTGTTATCAAACTGGAACGTTATTTTTTAAATCCTTATTTTGTATTAGTAATTTTAAAAATGGCCATGTTCCGGCCCAGACTACTCTGGTGATTCTGCGATCAGGAACATCTTTTACAGATGTAATGTAACACCCCTCGTGCCTCAAAATTGAATTATTTTAAAAGGAGCCTTGGAAACTTGCTGGATAAAAAAAATAAGTTTAATAAATTGAATTACCAGAGGCGACACGAGGTGGGGAACAAACAAAATTTAGGAACTTCCTGTAACAAGCAAGGAGGAAGTGGGTGGATCGTTAAAATCAATAAATAAAAACTACACGATTAACTTGATCTATAGTTTCCCTGTTTTATTTGCCCTGATGAATTATCTTGTTTCCATTATTTTACACACAAAAGGTTTTAACAAGTTTCAAATATTAACAAAAGGAGAAACGAAAATGGGCCGGCCCGCGATTATTTAAAACAATTTACATTCTTAGTTTGAAATATAAACATTTGCATTATGAGTTTCACACCCAAAATTGGATGGATCAGATGATTACATTGATAATTAGTTCTATTCGTTCTACATCTTGAGGAAAACACTGGTCGCTGGTGGGTTGGTCATCCGCTTAAGATAGTTCGTAGCTAGGTAAGGGGGAAATGTTGAATTTACGTTACCACCCGGGGTCTTCAAACGATCACGTCGGGTAGTAGAAAAGTTTCTTCTAATGTGACCCATGGAACAGGATGGAGGGGGGGGGGGCACGAAATGAGAGCTATCAGTCTCTCCCCGTCATCGACCCTGTCTGCAACAGTCCAAATCAAAACTGATTAGAACTTGTATACAGGAAGTCTATGGGGCAGAAAATGCCCAAAAAAAAATTTAAGGGAAAAAAAAGGGGGGTCGCGAATTATCACTCACCAAAACAGGGGAGTTGCCCAGCACGCTGTAGTCGTGGAGTCGGCCAGGGTCTGGAGCTCGCGAATTGCGCGGCAGGACGCGGATGATTTCTAATTTCAAAAAAAAATTAAAAGCTAAAAAAATAACTATTACATTTTATACTACGCAGACGGACTAAACTACTTGAAAAAGATTATAGGGATAGCATCCCTCATTTAGGCGACTACATAGTCGGTTGCGGCCGGATGGAAGTTTTGCAGAGTCTCGTCGACTCGCCGATAATCAAACGGTCCGTCTGCAGTCGCGGCGCGAAGTGTCCCGCGGAGAAACGCGTCTCGTAATTAAAAGTGCCCGTCAGCTCTTACAGGTGGGGGGGGGGGGGTCTGGGCCGCCGAAAGATTCCGAACTTGCCCGAATGCGGGCGGAAAAAAACTCTGGCAGGAGTTTTGAAGTTGGCATCACTGGGCGACACTAGAGAACTCTGTCGGGGGGGTCTGAGTTGAAAACAATCGACTCGCCCCTGGCGTCCATATAACTCAAGGGAGAGCAGGTGCTGCTCTCTGGCGCCCTAGAGGGTAGACTAGCGGAGAAGTTCGCGACTTGGTCGCTAGGTAGCGCTTGTGCTCAGTTCTGGCGCACTCGTTTTGCGAGTAGACCTTGGGAACGGTCACTGGTGCCCAGGGGGGTTACGACCGGTCATTGGTCTTACTTGGAACTGAGAAGGGGGGGGGGGGAGGGTAAAAGTGCAACGACGCTGAGAACAAGCGTCCCGTCGTGGCTGCAGGGGAGCGAACATAACACTAATACGTGATGAAAAAGGCCAATCTCAGCTCGTCTCTGAGAACTGGTCGCCTGCAAGCTACAGGCTTGTCTATGCAGTTAGGGTCACGAAGAGAAATGATATTACAGGCTTGAGGCGTGACTGAAGGCGGGGGAAAAGGTACGCTGTCTGCCAGTCAGGGATTAGGCCAGCAAAATATCCGATACGCCGATGGGAAAGGGGCTTCAGGGCACTGAGACAAAGTTTAACTCAGAGGAGTACACCCGACTAACAAATTTAAAATTACACTATAGTAGAGCAAATAAAATTTCCACACAAAAAATTTAAAATCATAATAAAAATTTAAAATATATCGTGTCGAATTTACTAATTAACGGCACAGTAAACAAACAGCCGCCATATTGGTGCGCGAACTTCAGCGCTCGCACTTTTTGTCTCTTGTCGCCTCACTCGCTCAGAAACATGCCCAGTGCGCCATCTGTATATCTCCCAGATCTGTGTTTGACTCCCCAAAAATAACTCGGGAGTGGTAAATTATGTAAACTAACTTACTTCATAAATAAATATTACAGCATAAAAACAAATTCAAGGGAAATATGTTGCAAGTCAGTAGCCCAACCCATGTTTATCCATGTATACTTCAAATCCTTATAAAGTTTCATGCATAAATGGGAATATTTAAATAACTAGAAATATATCAAATCATTAAAATTATTCCATTCAGTGTAACCAATCCTTTCAAATATTCCTGTCTATAATATTAATGGCAGTACCAGCCAACTAAACTTAAATAAAAAATTAAATTAAACTGACCTAGTTTTAGTCTTATGTGGTACAGTTTAGTGCAGATAGCCTTAAGACAAAGCTACCTTCACGAGTGTGATGATCGAACCACCTGAACATTATGTTGTTACACACAAATAATGACTGAAAAGCTCTTCACATGTTAACGCACGTTCTGTTCTAACCTAGAGTAGTCGGCATCAGTAGGGGAACCGAAAACAATTATCGACGCTAATTAGGCTTTGAAAAACAGCTCACCACTCCCAATTTATATTTTTATTTAAATTAATTAATAGTATACATACATCTCTCTCACTCTCACTCTCTCTCTCTCTCTATCTATCTCTCTCTCTCGTTTTCGCATGAGTTAAAAGAGAGCACTTAAAAAAGAACTGTAATCCGATAGAAAATCACTACAATGCAAAAGTCGGTAAATTGTCTTTGATAAAATAACGGCAATTTTACTTATAAGTTTAAAAACTCGGGAATCATGTTTACATTAATTGAGGTGTCATTCTAAAAGTAATAAATAAATCATGTACACTTACGTATATGTTTTACATAAGTAATTTCGTGTAAATAAATATATATTAGTAAATAACACCACAAAAAATCTGAGTTTTGCTTACTGTAGTGATTCTATGTTCATTTGAAATAAAACCCGAACTCAATCTGCCACGGTCCACAGAACCAGTTAATCTCACATGAACGCGAAAAATTTCGAACCCCCTTCCCCATCAAAAATTGCAATCTGTTTTTTACTAACATCGCGTTTCAATAACGTATATAGTTACTAGATTGATTACGTGGCGCGGTTTTGCAGTCCTATAGGTACAGATATGGTAACTATTTTTTCGTAGGTTAGATTATTTTAAATTATTTGTGGTAATGAAACTCACAAAATTATAAAATACAATATAACGAATTTACAATATTGGTTTTAAGATGTATCAATAATAAAAACAATTTTTAAACATTTCAGTTTAGTAGCGTTTGAATAGTTTAAAAGATATTTTTTTAAATCAAATGACACAAGATTTAATTACGAAATGCTTAACATCTGCTTATCTGAGTGTAGGTATAATATTGAACCAAGTGGATAGCAAATGCATCCTAATATAATACTTACCTTCAAATGTCATGTTCCAATTGTCACCTTTTGTATGCGAAATAGTCACGTGACCTGACATTGTCGGTAAAATCTGTAACGTTTTTATGTAATCAATTAGTGTTTTACATTTTATAAACTTAGAAGCATATGTACATATTACAAAATAAAAAAAATTACCTAATATTTATCACGTTAGTTTAACGTAATACATCAAATCATGAAAAGAAAAAAATAATTAGTATAAAAATTTCTTACGGTCGTCATCGATTTTTA
Organism: Bacillus rossius redtenbacheri; assembly: GCF_032445375.1. Classification (NCBI taxonomy): domain Eukaryota; kingdom Metazoa; phylum Arthropoda; class Insecta; order Phasmatodea; family Bacillidae; genus Bacillus; species Bacillus rossius. The sequence goes on from NC_086330.1 coordinate 77,447,697, forward strand.
AGAAAACATTATTCAGTTTTATTAAACATGCTCCGGTTCAGATGAGGTGTAAGTAATGTTAGTGAATATGCGTGAACGTGTGCGAATGGTTACTAGACAGTCTTTCTTAATTTTAATCAGACCTAATCATAATTGTACGCCGCATGTTTTAATTAAATATTATATTATCAGAAAGTTTCAAACTTTTTTTTGTATAATTCTTTGTGTGGTAAGTAAACGTAAGTATTTTGTTTTTCAAATTAATTTTAATTCTTGAAACATAAATCTATTATTTTTTATAAGTAACGAGTATGTTAGTATTTGCTAGTAAATTGTGTATAATTTTTTTCATATTCTTTATCATAGTTTTCATTTATGGTAGATTATTTCTAAACGTTTTGTTTAGTTATATTTCACTATTTTGTAAACTTTTATGTGGTTTAGTGTTAGAAGAGGCTACACCAAATGAAATATGCTAATAAAATAGAATAAATAAATATAAAAACAGTTTTAAAAATAAAGACCATAGTATTTGATAAATGCATGCAATGTTTCTATTACATATTTTTTTTTCACAAAAACATACTAAATAATGTTGTTACCCTTTAAGCTATATAGATGTGAAACAGTGAATATAAAAACTATTTTATATTTAATATTTAAATAGTTTTAAATATCTACATCATTTTTCATTATAGTGGAAGAAGTAATATACAAAAAAAATTAAAAATTTGAATTCCTAAATTACACATTACAAAATTAATCTAGCAATTTGTACACAGTCAATGTCCTAAAATTAATAATTGTTGTAAATAATTAACATAAAAATATTATTATAAAGTAAAGCTTCGATTATTTTAAGAATATTTTACAAGTTTTGGTGTTAATGGCATTAAGCTTAGCAAAATAATTCTAAATTAAAAAAAATAAGTAATATTCATTCGTCATGGCTTACCTGACCTCTCTTGGCAAATCATTCAACTACCCGCGCGTGGGAGCAGTTGACAACGCGAGTAGTTCGCACAGTGTCTCATAGATGGCAAAGCGCGCGGAAATTTAACAGCTGGTAGCGCAAAACCATAATCGATCGAACATCTTCCTTAATTTTTTGGAGTCTAGGGGTCTTAATTTACATAGTTGGACATAAACATTTATTCCTCAAGTATGTTTCCATATAGATTTTTTTAATTACGTTTATTTTCTATTGAAACTTCTTGAGTAGATAAAGAAATATATAAACTAACAATCTGACAGGTAGCTGAATGGTAGGAAACACAAATTACTTAAATTAAAAAATCCCTTTCGGCACAGCTTACAGGTGTACGTAGATTTCGGAAAGATCTATTTCTTCTAGAAATATTTTGGAAACTTCTGTAAAATTCTGGAACATTTTTGAAATTAATTTACATAACATATTTATATTCTCCAATATTACAAAATGATCGATTAAGCAATTTCTCGTTTTCCATGCAGCAAAAATAAGTTATTATCAATGTTTTTAACTCAATACATCCAGCATTGAATAGTTTAGAACGAATTACATATTATAGCAACTAAGATCATTATTCAAAAACTATTTTTCGTAGCTTGCACTAATATCGTGGTCATATAAAAATTTTCTTTCCACCAAAGTTTAGGATAATAATAAGATTTTTTGAATTAAATTCGAACGGATTGATTCTAAGAAAGATCTTATTTTATTTTAATTTCAACACTTGTTTTTATGGCAATAATACCTTTCAATAATAATTGTTTCAGCCAAAGTTTTAGATAAAGGATAGGATTCATACAATAAATTATAACCAATTTGATAGTATAATTTCTAACCTTGTTATTTCCACCCCTTAAAGTATTGGTTGGTTAGCTAACAATTAGATTTAAATTTTCAGACATTATTTATTAAGTTAAACAAAAATAAAATGGATTTAATAGCAAACATGGTGGTGAAATTTCATTTATTTTCTCATTATAACCCAAGGTTTTTGTTACACCTTGCATTAATAGTTTGTAATATGAAACATGGTTGTAGAAAAATGTTTTAGATAAAAATTATAAGATATACAAACAATTCAAATGGATTTGATAGTGTGCTTACTAAGGGAGTTACTAATTTACTTTCATATTTTAACCACTTTCTAGCTACCCTTTGAAGTGGTTGGTTGTATCAGACATTGTTTCAGACAAATGTTTTAAGTCATATTTGTAGGGTTATAACCAAATCAAACGGATTTGATAGTGTGCCAACTAATGGAGTAATAGATTTTTTGTTACTATTCAACCCCTGTTTATTCTACCCCTTGCAGTAATGGTAGGTCGTATAAAAAATATTTCAGACTAAAGTTGTAGAAAATAATTCATGGCTTTGCAATAAGTTAGAGTGAATTTGATAGTGTACATGTTACGAGGGTTAGCTACAATAATAATATTTTTAAATATTGTGGATAGTTGGTTAGATTAGGTTCGCTACATTACAAATGTTGTAGAATCTTTCAACAAACAATTCACACAATTTTTCAGCATATTTAATGTAGCTAATGTGTAGCTAGTGTTGATAATTGGCTAGTTTAGGTTAGCTACACTATAAATACTGTAATTACTTTTCAACAAAACCACACAATTTCTCAGAATTTTAATGTAGCTAACCTAACATAACGTTTGCACAGTTTGTAAGTATTTTAATTCTACGTATCTAAATTAACCCAAACCACCATTTTTTTTACGATATCACAGTAGTTATAATGTAGCTAACCTAACCAATTGTTAAAACGGTAAACTGCTGGTAAACTATTTGAAGTATTACAGCTCCTTAAGGAATAATTTTAAAAAATGCTAGGAAAGGTAAAAAATTTTTTTTTGGAATTTTTCATATATATATCTTTCTTCTTTTCAAAAATGAGCTCTCCTTCAAAATTGCCAAGTTGTTCGTACCTATGATGAGTGTATTGTCACATATATTGGGAAATTATTCGAATAATTGCTAAGCGAAATGTTGATTAGGTTAGGATAGCTGAATTAATAACAGGTAAAATCTGTGTTGTATTGTAATTTACGTGTTATTAATGTACTTCCAACTCTAGTAACTATTCGCCTATTTACAGAGGCTGTGGCACTACAATCCTTTAAATTAAAAACCCAATATATATAATTAAAGTACTTTTGAGGTTATTTCAGGTATCATAGCTCCTAGTAATATTATTAGTTACTATTATTCGCTCACTGCATTAAAATACAACTTTACATTTAGTAAAAGGCGCACGTCTGTAGGAGTGCCATATGTAGACAAACGCACTGGGCCCGTCTACAACAGTTTGGACCTGTGGGTGGTCCGTGTCGTTATCCAAATGTGAATGACGTCACATTTTCGCACAGAAAACTGCTCAGGCAAAAATTTTAATGTCCAATTCTGCTGATTTTAAAAGAAGTCTCCAGGTTACAGTAAATATAGTACTTCAAAATAAGTGTTTTTCGATTGATTAGTTTATTGATTTCATGCATAAAAAATAAGTACGCGGCTAAGATTTTAATATTCGTGAGGTCATTTAAATATTTAGTTAGTAGGTAACCACAAATATAATGAATGTTCTTTCTTCTACGCTACCAAATGACATAGATTGGGACAAATGTTCAAGTTGGCCAATTTATTCGGATCAGGGAGATTCGTACCACTGTATACGCCACCCATGATATCAGAGGGTCACGTGGACCAATCTGCAATCCGTGTCCGTCGGACACAAATTTGGACATTGCTATTGTGTTCTGGGCTTTAGGGCTACTCGTCAAGTTAATAAGTGGAACTTCAAAATCCTCTTTAATACTGTATATATAGCATAATTTTGTAGGTTAATTAATTTTAATAAAATCCCAAAAATCTTTTGGAGTATCGTATGAAATCATATGTGCATAAAAAGTGATTGGTAAATTTGAAAAACTAACTTATCGATTGACTTGGGATGCAGACAGACTAAAAACTATGGAATCTTGCTCTTTAAAGAAATGCGAGTTTTCGAACTGAAAAGCTTTCAATAGCTTAAGTTGTGTATAAAGTAGCAATTAGTTGCTCGCCCCGAAATGAGATTTCATGATGATATGTTTCTTAGTGTAGGTAATTCCTGAACCGTCTTACTTATTATCTGTACAAACCAAGTAAACAGTTTAGAGTAAAATACTACCAACCTACTAATTAATATTTACAAATAAAATCAGGAAACAAGTCCGAGAAAACTTATAAATAATGTATGTTGCTATTTGTTCTTACAAATTTACATTCAGATAAAAAGAAAACAATAATAAAAAATCCAAAGACCGTTTTATATAAAATAATACCTACCTTATAACTAATATTTCCAAAGCTATCCACAACCTTCTGACACTAAAATACTAAACCTAGATAATTGTGGATAATGTTTCAAAGTTAATGAACTTAGGCGTCCGTTTCCGTCAGCGTGATTCGGCATTTGACACATTTTTTCTAGCAACATCTAGTTGTGAATATTGTAATATAATGAGCATAATTATTTTCATTACTTTTAAATTTATATTGTAAAAAAACTTGTTTAATGAGAGGCCTACCGCATAACCTAATTTTTATTTTACTTCGTAAATTTTAACCCCATAATAAATTAAATTTCGCTATGTTTTGGGTTATTATGACTTAAAGCATAAAGTAAAGCCCACAGAAAAAATCATTGTCCAGAAATGAACAAAGAACTTCCATACAATGCCCCACTTTACCTGATTAACTATCTCTCTTTGAAACTTTTATTACACCTCCCCCCCCCCCCATACTTTTTTAAATCACAATATATCAACAAACCCTCGAACAATTTAGCTCATATACTAAATTCTATGGTCCTTTCATACACATTTTTATAAAGATTCATTCAACGGTTTGAAATTTATCGTCGAATAAAGTCACATATATACATGCATGCATACAAACGCCAATTTGCTCAAGTTTATTTGGAGACCTCAATTTGCTCGGTCGATTAATTTTAAGCTTTCAAAATATTGAAAGTAACGTGTAAATTTGCATAGAAATATCATATTTTTACATTACCTTCGAGAATCGCTTCGGTTTCTGGCCTTCCGGCGAAGTTATTTTCACTTACCTGAAAAAGAAACAATAATAATGTTTAATATGTTTGGTGACTATAACTGAATCATTCACCCGAACAACGTTGTATCCAACAGTATCACAACAACAGTCATTCATATTGATTGTATTAACAATGTTGTTCCCACTAGAAAGTAATTTTTATTATTCATCATGGTGCCATATGCGTGATTTCCAGTAAGAACCAAGTTCCAATGCAGGATAAAAAATGCAACATTATTCCATCCTTTACTAGCATTATAAATAGCTGATTGTTACAACGTTGTTCGGGTGAATTATTCAATTTTTATCAGTTCACTTATTTGATTTACTAGCCACAAGACACTGCTACAACCTAAGAAACACAGCATTGCATATCATTAAAGTGGTCGTCTCTGGAAGCAGGTTTCCTGCGCGAGGCCTGGAGGTGAAGGTGCAACAGGGAAGATAATGACTAGCGCACCAACTATAAAAACAACTGAATTCTAATGCAGCACTTTTCATTCACAAAAACAACTCTACATGTCTCTGTACTCCGAACGTTTTGTTTATGGCGAAATAATAAATATAAATTTGCAGGTACTCTTCGACATTATGCCAAATTACAAATTGAGTTTGAAAATTCTAGCACCTCGAAATGTTTCATGAAAAATTCTGCTTAGGCAAGTTACGCTGCGAAATACCCAAATTTAAAAATAAAGTGATGAAATAAGAGAGTTTAATAGGAACATGAAATGTCGTTTAGATACTTTTATGTTTATTCCAAACACACTGAAAAAAGACCAAGCACTTGTTTCATAGTTGGTACGACGGGCCATTGAAAGCACAGATTCAGAAATGTTTTCACGTAAACCATTGATAAACTCTAAAATAGGTTTTAATCTTTTATTGCATTCAACATCTTGGACGCCGAGCTAAAGACCGTCTCAATCTTAGATTGCAGCACACGGCTTGTGGCGCGCGCTGATGCTAAATCTCTAAAACGTTAGGAATTTTAGGAGATTTTTTTTGTTCTAATTGTATAAGAAGCATTTTAAGAGCTGGCGTTATAAATTATAACTTTTTATACTATCACGCTAATATATTTGTATTAAATTTCCACTTTTTTAACATTAACACATATTTGTTAACTCGTTTTCTTGTCTGTCTGTCTGTTTGTTTGTCTGTTCGGTAAAAATTTTGCAATCGATTTTAAAATAACTTCCCGATGAGCTGGAAACATAAAACTTTAATCATAGCTCAGAACTGGAGGATAATGTGCGCAAAAGACTAAAAAGCAGAAAATAATTATTAAAATAAAAATTTTAATATACCAGGTTTTTAAAACGTACTCAAAGTATAAAAAAAATTCTACAAGCCCCAGGTGGATTGCTCTATAGTGAACGCAGTCATGCATCATGGACACACTCACCCCTGTCACTTCGTGACATTTACTGGCCCGTGTTCCAAATGTCCTATATTTTAACGAGGCAGGTTTTAAAATGTTGTAAATTTTTTTTGAATGATTGACGGGTCACCATGTCCTTGACGACAAGAAAATGGCATAAAAACCTCTGGTCCACTAGCTTAATACATCATAAGCTAAGCCTTAGTAGGTTGTGCAGCTGAAGTAGAGTTTATTTTTTCGGTAAGTACGGTGTGAACGTGGTAGATTAATAAATGTTCCTTTTTACGTTGTAGAGCGATGAAAAAAAAGGGTCAGCACTAGAGAAATTTCCTTTAATTTCATAAGAAACACTTCAACTATTTTACACAGCTTAAACTTATAAAACTGTTACAATTCCACATTTATTTCAAACAATTTGTACAGGAAATACACTTGTTAAATAATTTTCATTAAATTAATTAAAACATATTTTACAATTTCAAAAATACCAAAAGTGTTAATGTTATTATATATATTTGTGCGCTTTAAAGACCAAACATTACAAAAATTTAAATATAAAATTCACTTGTTTTACTAGAACCAAATTAAAACAAAGGCACATTTAAAGTCCATTTCTTAAAAACGAATTCATTCCAGACCAAACGTCATTCTCATGGTTGCTCTGTTAACTGCCACAATAAGCGAAATAAATTTAAGATAAATATTAAGAAAAGATTTTTTGATAAATAGACGAATAAAAACCTTCGCCTAGCTCCGCATAAATAATTACAAACAATATAACTAAAAAAAAACTTATACTAATTAAATTATTATTAAAATAATTATAAATTAGTTTAGTAATTCAAATAAATAAAAAAATAAAGGATGAAAATTTTCTAAATTATAAAATTACTAAATAGCAGTTGCTATTTCTAAAGCCTACATAGTCCAGTCATTACATACATTTCGAAATGCAAATGAACCGAAAAAGATAAATTTTGGATATTACGTGGGGGGAGGGGCCGCCTGGGAAAGCTTAACTTAAAATTTTCGACCAAAATTACGTTGTGCATTTTCCGCCATCTTAAAAAAAGGGTTAAATTCAGTTTTTTTCATTATAACTCGGTTCCCCGTTGAGATACGAAAATTTTTATTCAATACGATTTTTTTGCTGTTGTAACAATCAACAATTAAGGTTTTTTTAAATTTTTACGTATCGTTAATAGTTATTGAGATATCAATCTAAAAAGCCATAAATTTGGGGAGTGAATTTCGTTTTTTGCTATTTTCTTTTTTCTCGTGAAAGATATCGAAAAAATATTTAGTATCAAACTTGTAGAGCATGTTCAGACCTACAATTTCGTTTTTTTTTTATTTTTTATTTCCGACAAACATTACTAACTCTAGCGCGCCACAAATTCGGTAAGACTGTACCCAGTTTTGATTTAGCCGCTCGCACGGTTGTATCTACACGTCAAAATGGATGGAAGGTTGCTCAGGAAATTATTGCATTACAAAATAAATTCATAAACCAGCCAAATTAAAAATTAAACACATGAGATTTATTGATCAAATAATTTTTGTGTAGTAAAAAATAATAATGAAAGGCGGTAATTTTTTTCAAATATTTTTCGTCGTATTGATGGTACTGGCTGAAGAAGTTCCTCCACGGTAGACTCTTCGAGTCGTGAAGACTCTTGAACCGCAGGAAATGATGCTGTGACGGTCGAAACATCATAATCATCATCACCATCGTGATCATCGTTGAATAGAATATCCTCACGGATAATCGCAGCAGCTTCGCGAATAACTCTCAATCTTTCTTCATGATAGTCCTTTTTTTTTTCTCCGTACCATTTTTCCGAAAGTATTTTAAAACCGATATTTCGAAAGCACACCACGCAATCACGTCCTTGTTTTTCGTTTATGAGAATGTCGTCTCCATACTTCGCTTGCAAAAGTTTTTAACCGTTCTGATGTCAGGAACGAAATCTCCATTTATTTGGTTCATTAACTCGTTCATAGAATATTGACATTCGTCGGAATTTTCTTACAGAAAAGAGTAAATTCTCTCCATTGCCTCGTCTACTTTGTCCTCCGTAGGTCGTCCTTTCTTAATCCCCTCCTCAGGTAGTGCATGGTATACATGAGAAGTACATGCTCGATGGTATCGAGCTCCTACTGCGACTAGATCAGGTACACAATGAATAGGCCTACGCTCGATGATTGAAGTGGCAAATTCATCGTCACGTCCAGATAAGTATCTCAGAACATTTTCATTCATTGATTTTTCTTCCACGGAATGAATTTTTTCCGTCTATGCACTGGCAATTTTGATTCGTCGCAAAGTACTTCTCCACAAAATAAACATCGATTTTTAAAATCAAAAGTGGGTATTACCTGCAGTTGTTCTTCGGGTTCTGGTTCTTGCGATGGAGATTCACTTCGTCGAGAAGCAATCGGCGCTAGTCTTTGGTTTCCATATTTTTTGTAACACGAACTGTGAACACTCGATATTTTGTAACATGTGTTAATGCTCCACATTTCCTCTTTTCACGCTTGCCGCTAAGAGAGTCTGGACAGCTCTCTTTTTAGCCACATAAATGTCTTTAATCAGAGGTTTTTTGCAAATGAAACAATCGCCCATTTTCACAACAAATTTCAAACACGTACGCTCGCTTCAAAAGACTCGAGACAACTGACTAGAAAGCTACGAAAAGGAGCAGATGTTCCGGCACGAACACGAAAAAAGGGTATTTTATACCTGACCTCTATGGCGAGACGCACATTGCAGCGTCGGGCGCGCTGCAGTCAACTTGGCGGCGCCCTAGAGAGTAGTAGTATATAATAGTATTTCCGAGATCAGGGTTCAGGGTGTGGAGCCGAGAGCCGGCTCCGCCATCTTGGATTTGTGACGTCACGGCGGCAAAAATTCCTCAAAATTCCTCAAAAATGACTCAAAATGACTCAAAATTTCCCGTTTTAAGAAAAAATTTCCCGTTTTCGAGGGAAAAATTCCCGTTTCGAGGGAAAATTTCCCGATTTAGTCCTTAAAAATCCCAACGGCTAGAAATGTCCTGATAGAGGCTTAAGCATCCTTAACTCAAGCCTCAGTTAAGCCTCTATCAGGATGTGACCTTGACCTTTGACCTTGACCCCGACGGCCATCTTGGATCCACCATCTTGGATGACGTCATTTCGTTTTCTCGAACATTCCAGCATTGTGTTATCGGCTAGCTTGTAAACTTATCATTGTTGAGCAAAGATAGAGTTCTTGTAGGGTAAAGTAAGGTAATTTCGTGACACAGGTAATTTCGTGACATTTTTTATGACGTTTGTAACGAAAATACCAGCGGTTTTTTGGAGCTGAATTTTGGTCTGGTAGTTTCAGCGTTCTCCGCTAAATAGTGTGGTATGTATCGTTCGTGTCTTGGAATGCGTCAACGTCACAAAACAAAAGTTTTCGTAAAAGTGAGCAAAGTTTCGTTAAATATGAGTACTCTTTTGCAGGTTTAACTTCGAATATTCATAAAAGGATCCATGTACATGGTATGTTAGCATTTAATACACAGTTTTGTAGAGAATATAAACCTCTTAAAGTGTGAATAATTGTATGATTTTGTGCTTCTGCATACAGTTGTTATTGCTTATGTTGTTCATGGCGTTTCTTAGCATTTTTGTCCTTGCTAAAGATAAATTTTCAAAGCCTTTAATATGAATTGATCTTGTAAGTTTTCTAAGCTTGTTAGAACAAAATTATTATGAGAGTTTGTGTTGTAAATTAAGTTTACAATAACTTAGTTTCACTTAGAAAGCTAATTATAGTGTGTCACGAAATTACCTATATCACGAAATTACCTATATCACGAAATTACCTATATGCTATCACAAAAATACATTGGCTATTTTTTTATTTTAAAGTTGAATGATGAATAAAGCAAGAAGTAAATACAGCAAATATGACTCCAGACAGTTAATTGCAGCTGCTGAATTAGTTAAACAACAAAATTGTTCACTTTATAAAGCCTCCGAGGAAATGGGTGTGCCATGGAGTACACTAAGAGACTATTTAAAAAATATCCCCTGTGAAAACAGAAATGAACCTCTGCCAAAACTAGGAAGACCATTCTCTCTCACTTCAAACCTAGAAATTAGTCTGTATAATTACATCATAGAGATGCAAGAGTTAGGATTTGGTTTAACTGTTTCTACAGTAAGGAAAGTAGCACATGAACTCGCAAAAAGTGCCGGCCGTGAAAATTTATTAAATTCTGACTGTGAAAGTGCTAGCAAATGGTGGTGGACAAATTTCAAGAGTAGGTACAACCTCTCATTAAGAGCTCCAGAAAACCTTGCAGCATACAAGGCTTCTATGGCAAATGAAGAAATCATTTGGGATTTTTATATTAAATTAGAGGAATTACTGGACCGATTGGATATCAAAGAAGCACCTGATAGGCTATGGAACTGTGACGAAACAGGTCTTTCGTATGTCGTGAAAGCAAACAAAGTTGTAACAGCAGTGGGAAAGCGATATGTTTATAAGAGAGTTTATGCATACAGGGGAGAATCACATACACTTTTGGGATGTGTGTGCGCAAATGGGATATGGATTCCGCCTATGATTATTTTCAAAGGTGTCAGGTGGAACGATAGGTAACCTAAAGAGAGATTGTTTGCCTAATGCAATAGTGAAGTTCTCTCCAAAAGGGTGGATTAACAGTGATCTGTTCTTTGAATGGTTCCAGTTCTTTGTAGCCTCCATTCCTCCTGCTCGACCAGTCATCCTCTTCATGGATTCACACGCATCGCATATTAACCCTGAAGTTATTTCGTTTGCGAAAGAAAATCAGATTTTTTTATTTACTTTCCCAGCCCATACAACTCATTTTTTGCAACCGTTAGATGTAGGAGTTTACAAATCCTTAAAATCACATTGGGTCAACGTCTTAACTCCTACATGAAGGAAAATCCAATGGAAAAACCAAATAGAACAAATTTTCATACGATTATGAATACTGCCTTTATTGGGAGCTTCTGCACTAAGAACATTACAAATTCTTTCAAGAAAATGGGAATTTATCCATTCAACAAGTGTGCTATTCCTAAGGAAGCTTTTGAACCCTCCAAACTAACAAACAAGCCTCTACCTCAAGAACAGCTGGAAAAGGATCAGATATTGGTAGCTGACAAGATCTTGGTCCTGCCATCAATGTCAAGAGACACACTCATTAACAAAGGAAAGAGAAAGCGAGACTCAAGTGCAAGATGCCTTACTCCAGTAGACCTGCCACTTCAACTTTAGATGCTGCCCTACTAACATCGAATCCTGTAATGTCATCATCGAAGGATATCTTATCAACCACAAAGGCTACCCCATCAACGTCCAAGGCTACCCAATCAACTTCCAAGGCTGTCCCATCAACTACTAAGGCTACACCATCAACTTCCAAGGCTGACCCATCAACTTCCAAGATTGTCCCATCAACTTCCAAGGCTGTTCCATCAAATTCCAAGATTGTCCCATCAACTTCCAAGATTGTCCCATCAACTTCCAAGGCTGTCCCATCAACTTCCAAGATTGTCCCATCAACTTCCAAGGCTGTTCCATGAACTTCCAAGAATGTTCCATCAATTTCCAAGAATATCCCATCAACTTCCAAGGCTGTCCCATCAACTTCCAAGATTGTCCCATCAACTTCCAAGGCTGTTCCATCAAATTCCAAGATTGTCCCATCAACTTCCAAGATTGTCCCATCAACTTCCAAGGCTGTCCCATCAACTTCCAAGATTGTCCCATCAACTTCCAAGGCTGTTCCATCAACTTCCAAGATTGTCCCATCAACTTCAAAAGCTTCGACACCAACATTAGAACCGTCCATATCTGGTCCAGAACTTCGCGAATGCAAGACAAAATCAAAGGAAGTCCAAATTATTGATGAAGATTGGATCTGTGGTTGTGCGGGAACAGTTATTTCAGAGACGTTCAAATAAGAAATGGCGCTAAATGGCTACAATGCTGTTATTGCTTGATGCCTTATCACGAAGAGTGCCAACCTGCTGATTCTGGGGAACTAGTTTTCATGTATGATAATTGTGCTAATGCTGAAAGTGAGTTGAGCGATGTAAGCATCTAAATAAACTAGACTAAACCTAATTTTTCGAAGGTTATTTGAATTTTTTTTTATGATGAAATGAAGAAAAAAGCAATTAGAATGCATGTTACAAGTTAAAATTATATTATTTGTTATTATAGTTGGTAATTGTTTGAAAATATTTGTATTGTTATTGTATCACGAAATTGCCTAACCCCTATCACGAAATTAGATACCCATATCACGAAATTACCTGTCAAACCATTTAAAATTTGAAATTAAATTTTGTGTTGAAAAGATGTATATAATGGTAAGTATATTACTTATAATGTTAGTATTACACAAATGTTAAACAATTTTGCCCAAATACGACAGTAATTGTTGAATAAAACAATATTTATTAGCGAAAAATTAATTTTATCACGAAATTACCTTACTTTACCCTACAAGCCAGAAATTTATGCATTTTTTTTATTTTTTTTTTAATTTTTTATTAATTTATTTTTATTTTTAAATATTTTTTCTTGTAATTTTATGATATCAAAGAAAACATGTGGTGGTTTTCTCTGTGTGCTTCCGATTAATCTGGTCAATATTATGATGGTTTTCTCCGTGTGCTTCCGATTATTATTGTTAATATTATGGTGGTTTTCTCAGTGTGCTCCTGATTATTCTTGACAATATTTTGATGGTTTTTCCCGTGTTCTTGCAATCATTCCTGTGGTTTCTTCAAGTGTTTCTGCCTATTCTGAGAAACCGCTCTGTGCATGGATTTTTTTTGTTCTAATGAGACATGTCATTTTATTTGGAGTTACATTTAATTCGATAATTTCTGATACTAAATCAAAACTTGCAATATTTTTATCAGGTGGAATTAACAAATATCATTACTCAGTCAAATTAATATTACGCCATGAGACATCTGTGGAGCACCAACATGCAAGACGAACTTCCTTTTCCTTGGAGTCTAACGAAGCCATCCTTCTTTTGCGATCGATAGTGAGCATCCCGCATCCCGCATAAAATAACTAAATATTATTTACCTGCAAGCAACATGTGGCGACATCTGTTGTTGAAAAGCAGAACTACATGCATAAAGTACTTTTGCATGAGATATATTAATTCTCGCTGATGAAATATGAAAAAATTTCTATTTAAGTATTGAATCTAATTTAAAACACTCAATTGGTATCTGGCATTAGTCTCAGTAACTAATATGAATTCCGATTTGGGATCTGACGCTGTATCGAAAGAACATAGGTGTAAGTTTTGCAGTAAAGAGTTTATCTTGAGAAAGAATAAAAGACAACACGAGAAGAATGACTGTGTTAAAAATCCACTGCGCAATATGATAAGTTGTGTTCGATGTAGCAAGTCGTTTACGCGGAGAGAGAGCCTAAAAAGACATGGCAGAACTTGTAGCGCCAAGCCTGCGTACAAGCTAGAGGACAACGATGAATCTACTAGCCTAAGGAAGAGTGATCTGCATTACGACAATAATTTTCTTGGCTCTTCCGATCTCGACAAAGAACTTAAATTGAAGAAGGTTGATGATTTACGGAAGAATGAAGACAGTGGAAGAATCCTTAACGTGAAAAGTGAGAACATATTCCAGCCGAATTCAAGTAGATCTTTCCTACTTTGTAAAAATGATGGACTCCTAAAAAGGAAGCATGAAGACGATGAAGACACTTCAACATCATCAACATCGAATTATTACGGTAAATTGGGTGAAGACGATTCCTTCTACGGTGATTGTTACAGTGACTCTGAGGCTGTTGACAAAGACATAGACTATGATGAAGCACCTAAAGCTGTCAAGATCGAAGAATGTGGCGGTGTCCTGAGACCGAAACGATGGAAACGACGTGATATATTAAATAAATCTGATCAAGCTTGTGATGATCACCGTCTCCAACATGAAAGTTACCCTGAGGTTGGTGGTAAAACGGAAGACACCAGAGATCATAATATTTATTATAAAGGTGCAAGGAAGATGATGGTACAAGAGAATGATTACACATCATGGAAAGATCCAAACATATTGGTTGACCGGCTAAGACTTCTACATGGTTCGCTTTGTGCAGGAAACTATTCGTGCATCAAAGAAATATCCTTCATACTCAAGGAACTGAGGAATGCTGGCTACATACAATATTGACTTGTTTTACTTGCATTTGTATAATGTAAAGCAATAAAATAAATAATTTAAATTATAAGAATGTAATGTTTTTATTTCTTGTATTATGATTTCTTACTAAGACTTAGATCTCGTAACTTGTGCTTCCTTTTTGCCTTTTTTAGTTGATGGAGCTTCCAAATGTGCTTCCTTATTCGATGATATATCCAAAATGTGCTGCCTTTTCGTTGGCGGTGCTTCCAAATGTGCTGCCTTTTCGTTGTCGGTGCTTCCAAATGTGCTGCCTTTTCGTTGTCGGTGCTTCCAAATGTGCTGCCTTTTCGTTGTCGGTGCTTCCAAATGTGCTGCCTTTTCGTTGTCGGTGCTTCCAAATGTGCTGCCTTTCCGTTGTCGGTGCTTCCAAATGTGCTGCCTTTACGTTGTCGGTGCTTCCAAATGTGCTGCCTTTTCGTAGTCGGTGCTTCCAAATGTGCTGCCTTTTCGTTGTCGGTGCTTCCAAATGTGCTGTCTTTTCGTTGTTGGTGCTTCCAAATGTGCTGCCTTTTCGTTGTCGGTGCTTCCAAATGTGCTGCCTTTTCGATGACGGTGCTTCCAAATGTGCTGCCTTTTCGTAGTCGGTGCTTCCAAATGTGCTGCCTTTTCGTTGTCGGTGCTTCCAAATGTGCTGCCTTTTCGTTTTCGGTGCTTCCAATGTGCTGCCTTTTCGTTGTCGGTGCTTCCAAATGTGCTGCCTTTTCGATGTCGGTGCTTCCAAATGTGCTGCCTTTTTGATGACGGTGCTTCCAAATGTGCTGCCTTTTCGTTGTCGGTGCTTCCAAATGTGCTGCCTTTTCGTTGTCGGTGCTTCCAAATGTGCTGCCTTTTCGTTTTCGGTGCTTCCAATGTGCTGCCTTTTCGTTGTCGGTGCTTCCAAATGTGCTGCCTTTTCGTTGTCGGTGCTTCCAAATGTGCTGCCTTTTCGTAGTCGGTGCTTCCAAATGTGCTGCCTTTTCGTAGTCGGTGCTTCCAAATGTGCTGCCTTTACGTTGTCGGTGCTTCCAAATGTGCTGCCTTTTCGTAGTCGGTGCTTCCAAATGTGCTGCCTTTTCGTAGTCGGTGCTTCCAAATGTGCTGCCTTTTCGTTGTCGGTGCTTCCAAATGTGCTGCCTTTTCGTAGTCGGTGCTTCCAAATGTGCTGCCTTTTCGTAGTCGGTGCTTCCAAATGTGCTGCCTTTTCGTTGTCGGTGCTTCCAAATGTGCTGCCTTTTCGTTGTCGGTGCTTCCAAATGTGCTGCCTTTTCGTAGTCGGTGCTTCCAAATGTGCTGCCTTTTCGTAGTCGGTGCTTCCAAATGTGCTGCCTTTTCGTTGTCGGTGCTTCCAAATGTGCTGCCTTTTCGTTGTCGGCGCTTCCAAATGTGCTGCCTTTTTGTTGTCGGTGCTTCCAAATGTGCTGCCTTTTCGTTGTCGGTGCTTCCAAATGTGCTGCCTTTTCTTAGTCCGTGCTTCCAAATGTGCTGCCTTTTCGTTGGTGGTGCTGTCTTTTCGTTGTTGGTGCTTCCTTTTTTGTTGATTGCGCGTAGTACAAAATGTAGTGATTGAATATTTACTAGTTTATCACCTCTTGCTGTTACTAAAATATTTTACAAGGTTACTTGGTCCTTTAGAATGTATAAAAATGTCACGATGGATTACGAAGGTCATGTGGTCCTGAAATGACTAGCCTATACGTCTGATAATGACATGACTCGGTCTCATGGACTGAAGGCAATTGATCTATATGTGTGGCTTTGTACATGAACGGCTTATATGTTATTCAGATTATTGAAAAATTAGACTTTCATAATAGGCTTATCGGCATTGATTTAATTCGTTGGTCCGGTATATTGACTTGAGTTGATTTTCGTAGAGTGAATGATTAATAAACTCCGCGAAAGGTAATGGAAAACAGAACCTAACATTTATTTAATAATTAGTTACAACTGTCTCTGGTCAAGAATCGAACCGTGGACAGGGATCCATCGATTCGATTTGTAAATTAATAAATGATTTTTTCGGAGACTATTGGAATTTTTCCCGCATTTCTCGCTAAATAATTACATGATTTCAAGATGGCGGTCAAATTTCAAGATGGTGGGTACCTCAGGAATAATAAATGATTACTGCACTGTAGCATGTTAGAATAAAACTAGCATGATGGTAATACGAGTACACGCACAAGATGGTGTACTCCAGCAGGTGGTCGCTCCTGGTAGCATGTACTGAACATAAAATGATGGATCCGTGATGGACATCAAGGACAAAGTCAAATTTCAAGGACAAAGTAAAATTTCAAGGTCAAAGTCAAATTTCTAGGTCAAGGTCAAATTTCAAGGTGAAGGTCAAAGTTCAAGGTCAAGGTCAAAGTTCAAGGTCAAGGTCAAAGTTCAAGGTCAAATTTCAAGGCCAAGGTCAAAGTCAAAGTTCAAGGTCAAGGTTAAATTTCAAGGTCAAGGTCAAAGTTCAAGGTCAAGGTCAAAGGTGTGGTGACCAGATAATTATACTACATGATATCGGCACACTCTAGCGGACGAAAATAAGATGGTGATCTCCAGCGGACGAAGAAAAGATGGTGGACATGTCGTCATACTAGGTGATGATATATATGCTTTGAAAAAAAAGTGGTAGGAGTCAGTCTGCCTGCATCCACTATTGAGGAAGGAGCCTGTCGCCATTTTTAGTTTTTTTTTGCACTCACCGGGTTCGAACCGAGGACGATGATCGATATAATCAATCAGAATTCGAATAAGTTAATTTTTTGATGAATTTTGGAATTTTTTTCATTAAAATCGGATAATAAATTTAAAGATGGCGACCGTAACGGAAATTGCAACGGTGACGTCATAATTCAAAATGGCCGATAACACAATGCTGGAATGTTCGAGAAAACGAAATGACGTCATCCAAGATGGTGGATCCAAGATGGCCGTCGGGGTCAAGGTCAAAGGTCAAGGTCACATCCTGATAGAGGCTTAACTGAGGCTTGAGTTAAGGATGCTTAAGCCTCTATCAGGACATTTCTAGCCGTTGGGATTTTTAAGGACTAAATCGGGAAATTTTCCCTCGAAACGGGAATTTTTCCCTCAAAAACGGGAAATTTTTTCTTAAAACGGGAAATTTTGAGTCATTTTGAGTCATTTTTGAGGAATTTTGAGGAATTTTTGCCGCCGTGACGTCACAAATCCAAGATGGCGGAGCCGGCTCTCGGCTCCACACCCTGAACCCTGATCTCGGAAATACTATTATATACTACTCTAGAGGTCATAATGTTTGTCGGAAATAAAAAATAAAAAACGACATTGTAGGTCTGAACACGCTCTACACGTTTGATACTAGACATTTTTTCGATATCTTTCACGAGAAAAAAGAAAATAGCAAAAAACGAATTTCACTCCCGAAATTTATGGTTTTTTCGATCGATATCTCAATAACAATGAATGATACGTGAAAAATGTAGAGGACCTTAATTGTAGATCGTAAGAAAAAAAAACGTATTGCATAAATATTTTCGTATCTCAACGGAGAACCGAGTTATGACGCAGAAACAGAATTTAACCCTTTTTTAAAGATGGCGGAAAATGCACAAGGTAAGTTTGGTCGACAATTTGAAGTTTAGCTTTCCCCCCACGTAATATCCAAAATTTATCATTCTCGGTTTATTTTCAATTCTAACCCTTTTTTTCCGACGTAATGACTGGACTAACATAACATCGGGGATTTTGAATGAAATAATTTAGATGAGACCGTGTTCTGACACGTAATTTTTCTACCAGATAATAAGTTTGCCCTATTTTATTTACTACTCTAATAATGTATTTCTAATTTTTATTTTATTCAGTAGCAAGTGTAATTTGTTTCTATAAATCGATGAATACAGCCATTTACGTATCTCAAATGTATATTTTTTAAAACTTTTCAATAAAAATCTTTGTTTGTAATAATACTAAAAGTAAGCAAAACATGAACCAAAATTAATGATAAAATGAAAGATTAACTTTATCACTTGAATAATAAGGTATGTGCATCGTATAACCAACTTTCTATAGATAGCTAAACGGCTCACCAGAAATTTCAATATGGAATTCCCATAAGAATACAAGTGTTTGTAACAAAAAAAAATGTTGCTCGTGGGCCATTTTTATGCTTGGGTATTCATGGCACGAATAATTTAAAATATTTTTAATGATTTATTAAAAAACTGTTTATGAATTCGTTGTGATATTATAAAAGTTCTTTAAATTGCAATTTCCCAGATTTTATTTGCTTTTAACATGCATGTTAATCGCAAAGAAATAATATGACATTTTCAACACAGTCTGTCACAAACTGACAATGATATATATGCAAATGTCATTACTTTACGTTGCCAGAAAACACACACACACACACACACACACATATATATATATATATATATATATATATATATATATACTAATATTATTAAGCTGAAGCGTTACTTTGTTTGTTTGAACGCGCTAATCTCAGGAACCACTAGTCCGAGTTGAAAATTTTTTCAGTGTTGGATAGTACATTTATCGAGGAAGGCTATAGGCTATATTATATTATCAATGACATTAGGGATCCTTACTAAAAGTCCAATTTAGAATAAAATGCGTTGGAGGGGGTTAGATACAACATGCAGTACACATACGAAGTGTGTGTTGACAATGCCGCAGGCGCTAGAAGTTTATTTCCTATTGCCTATTAATATTGTTTCCACGCACTAGACGCCTTATCATTCTTAATTTTCCCATACAAGTAAAAAACACCCGTGTGATATTAACAACGAAGCAATCAGTACCCTCATAAGAGTTCAATTAGTATTTAAATACTTTTTATCACTTTAAATCGCAAACCTAAACCATCTTTTTCCTCTCTCTGTGTTTAATTTGTTTATTTATTGCTTTTTTTCAAGTATATATATTTTACAGACTTGAAAATTCACAGTAATGTTCTTTATGTTACGCAGGATGACATTTTCCGAAAATTAGATCCCATGGGTGGTTAAAACCAGGCAACACTGGGTACTTTGTCTGCATGAGAACAGGATTTTCATAGTTCATTCCTTCTGCGTCACCATGGCAACGGGCATCGCGTGGCAGTGGCGTACCCACAAGGAGGGGCATGTATAATGAGCGGCGCAAGAGTGATCTGCCTGTAGACTGCCGTAGCGAAGTACGGGTACATCAGTTGTACGTTGCGTGCACGAGCCGGGAAACCATCGGTGCTATTAATTTTCTCTCCGGTACATTATACAGCATTGTAATAAATTTTAACTGATTTTTTTTTAATTTACCATTACTGTAAAAGGTAGATGTGGCTTAATTTTTTTCCATTAGTATAGCCGTGCGAAGCCGGGTCGGGCAGATAGTATATATATATATATATATATATATATATATATATATATATATATATATATATATAGGGGAAGGGGGGGCAAGATGGGGACGCTAAGAAGAAATTGCCTTAAAAAAATAATGGTTGTTGCTAAAATGGCGACAAATATTTCTACAGGTGCACAAAATGTCAGGCTATCTTTGTAAACTAAAATGATAGTTACAGATTACTCACTGAAAACAATGGCAAAACATTTACGATCTCACGATAACACCCCATCTTGCCCCATACATGGGGCTAGATGGGGCATAACTTGGGGCAAGATGGGGTGCCATTATTTACACATGTCACATACATAAGCAGTGTCTTCGTCCTCATCGTCTTCTCCAGCACATGCACAGTGAGCCCACCCTTGACATTCTATACACTTAACCCACGCTTCCGTTGATTCAGAAAACAAATGACCACAAAAAATACACTTAGCATCGTCAGTTTCTTTCACTTCAGAACCTTTGTCCTTTTTCTCTTTGGGTGGGCATACTCTTCTTTGTTGTCATCATTCTGTGCTCTAGGTTAAGCTTGTTTTTGCAAGAAACAGCACGTTTCCCAGTTTGAGCTTTCAGGTCATTTATATATGGCGATTCAGTTAAAATAGCAGTTTTCCCACGGCGCCGATCACTAGAATTGTTCCTTTCTTTGCCGAAATGGGGAAACGGCATTGTATCTTTTGGGGATACTCGACTCAATGCACCAGTGTTATTTTGTACAGTGGAGAACGAACAGCTAGGAAATATGCAATTCTTGTTTACTACAGGATTCGAGGACTCTGGTATGCTATCTTTTTCAGTGACATTATCAGGCATCATTCTGTCAGTAGTTTTGGACGAACAACTAGGAACAGAATTATCCTTCCATACTTGAGAACCCGAAGATTCTGGTATGCTGGCTCCTTCAACGACACTAGGCGCTGGTCTGTCAGTTGTTTCGGAAGGCAAGAAATCACTATCCTGAAAGACCTCAGGGTGTATTGGACATATTCCCGTGGTTTTGAAACCATTGATGGCTGTCGTCATTGTGGCTTCTCGTAGAAAAGCACTTCCAAACAAGCTGGCTATCTGATACATTGTGACAACACGCCCTAGGTGTCATCGCAACCAATGGTTACTGCAACTTCATAATATGTGCTGAGTGGCTTCATGAATGTAACGTCCAGTGGCTGGAGGCGATGTGTGCAGTGCGGCGGGAAACAGAGGAGGATAACCCCGTTTTCTCTTGCTAGATAAATTAGTTCAAGATTTTTTGTTTGTGTAGAATGGCCGTCAAACAGTAATAAAACACGATTATTTTTGGAGGCGTTAGTAAATTGCATAAACTGCTTGAACCACCTTACGAAAATGTCGGACTGCATCCAGCCTGATGGATGACATTCGGCCCAAGTTCCAGGTGCAGACCCATCCAACAGTTCGTCTTTCATTCTCTGTCGAGGAAATATCATCGGTGGCATGTAAACGCCTGGTGCACGGAAATAAAGTTCTACAGTTACTGTTTGTCCTCTCTCTGCCGATTTTAGAGCTCCAACTTGTTTTCTTCCTTTCGAAGAGATGATTTTCGATCTTCACTTTGGCACTGATGACACACTTGTTTCATCGCAGTTGTACACTCTGTCTGGAGTAATTTGGTATTGGTCATACAGCTGTCCTAATAGTTAAAAAAGATTGGTTTTTACTAGACTATTACAAACGAGCAGGTATGGTTTTTAAACCTATAATATAACTACAACTTATCAAAAGCATTACTCTTGGCATGACAATATTTAGGAGCTTT
Source organism: Bacillus rossius redtenbacheri (assembly GCF_032445375.1). Taxonomy (NCBI): domain Eukaryota; kingdom Metazoa; phylum Arthropoda; class Insecta; order Phasmatodea; family Bacillidae; genus Bacillus; species Bacillus rossius. Next base: position 77,469,552 of record NC_086330.1, read on the forward strand.
TAAGGAGCAAGATGGGAGCAATGTTAAGGGGCAAGATGGGGACGTCCCCATCTTGCCTCAACTGTAGCATAATACTTAAAAGAAGTATAATAACTTTACAGCTTTTTTAGTCAGTTCCGCGGTTACAGTATTAAATACCTCAAACACAATGTTATTCAATACAAGCCAAGAAATATAACATTTTAAATCGTGGCTTACCTGTTGGCCTTGCCAAAACCAATTAAAATAAGATCAAAACAGTGAGATACAATAAAATGGCCACCGAACACAACTAAATACTCCAAGCTTACTAAAATCTTGTACGCCGAGCCAGCGTGACTTGCTCTTCGATATTAAATCCTTTCCCGTAAGATGGCAGCACCATGCAGACAAATAAACACCTGCCCCATCTTGCCTCACGACCCCATCTTGCCCCCCCTTCCCCTATATATATATATATATATATATATATATATATATATTAATAACTTAAGACAGATTGTTTTGTTAATTTTGAAAATGCTATTACCGTGAAATTATAAATTGTACCTATTGTGTTTTGTGTATTTTGGTAAACATTTTCTGTATGTTGACGTAACAGGTATTTTTAAATTTCAGCATATAGTCATAGTTACCACTGTAAAAGTTGATTCACTGCGGATAACGTTGACAGGTAGGCTTTAAAACCATATATTTTTTGAAATGAAACTTCTTTGCTGAGGAGGCTACAATTTTCGAGCGTTACGAAAATAGGAAGAATAGTTAGGTACGTGGTGGGGGAACCGGTAGAGGAGGAGAGTGCGTCAGCGGCGACGCCACTCCAGTGCATGCACTAGCGGTCGAATGGGAAGATAGGGGATAAGTACGTAGGGGAGCATGCTATATGCTAGTTGTAACGGCCGGAAGAGGAGAAGGCAGGGGAGAGGTAGAAATGACGCAGCAGTGATGCAACGTAATTATCGTAACGATGCTTGTGTTTGTCTACTCTTTTGTTTTCGTAACCATATATTTTTTATTTTTTTATTTCAACTATCTACAATTTATTTATTAGTGTGGAAAAGAGTTAATGATTTGTGCAACTAACATCATAAGCATCATTCATTTCTATGTGAATTGTGTGATTTAAAATGTAAAAAAGAGTTATGGACTTCAAATGTTTGCTTCATGAGTGTAATTATATTTTTCAAGTGTGAACTCTGTTATTTGAAATGTTACAAGGACTAATAAACTTGTGAGCTAGACTTCACGAGTGTAATTTATGTTAGATTGAAGTGGGTTTTTTCTCTTCATTTGTGATCATACCCGCATCCTTAATATTTTCAAATATTATCTCTTGTTCCACGAAAAATAATACTTATAAGCGAGCGATATTTTTCACTTCTGTTTCGCTTGGCCTCCAAGCGCACACTTTCAGGCAATGCTGGGGGTGAAAGTGGCGGCGGTGTTGGCGGTGGTCTACCTGGCGGCCTGCACGCGGGGAGCAGACCACTTGACTGCTCCGCCTGCCCTCGGCTCGGCGGACACCTCGCAGCTCGGCGGCGCTGAGACCGAGACGGTACCTGTGCGTGGTGTTCAGTAGCTGTGGACCCAGTCCAGTCCGTTCGTCCGCTCAAGTGGACTGTTCATATCTCAGTCATACATACAGTTTAGGAAAACCTTCATGTGTGGGTTGAGATTCACCTACATTCTAGTGGACGTCATTATTTATGGCTATGAAATAAAATTATTTTTTATTTGTTTATTAATAATTATGAAATAATTTATACATTAATACTACGCCTATAGCGTAAGATTATTATCACACAAAATAATAAAAAAAATTGTTTAGCTACATTATGAAAATTAAATTTGGTTATATCTTATTATACCTGTGTCCCCTGACATAGTTAAGTAATTATTATTTTATATATTCAAATTAATTGTGTGTCTTAGATTTACTGGATACGACCCTAGTCGCGATACCACGTTAGCCGTGACCGATGACCGGTGTGCCGTGAAGTGACCCGGTAGAGTTCGGGTTGAGACCGAAGTCGAATGAATCGGAAGCGATCCGGATCAGTGTGCCGTGACCCCTGACCCGTAACCCGGGTCACCCGAACCTCGTGACACGCATCTCTCCCAGCTCCCAGGGACTGACAGTGACCCGGTTCCGTGAACCGTGTCCAATGGCCCGTGATTCGGGTCAGGAAGTGTTCCGCTGGGATCCGCTCCATAATAGCCCAAAAAGGAAACCGGATCAAAAACCGGTGAACGACGAGACATGACCAGGATCAATTGAGGCGCATTTTTGGGTATACAAAGTGTTCATGCAACTGAGTTTGGGTGTCTTGAAAATTGTGTTGAATAAATTGTATTGTATTTGACACCGCACACCCTGGCTAGTATTCTTAAGATTGCTGAGGTACCTCCCAGTGTCTCCAACAGAAGAGCGCCACTCTGCAAAGCATGACTGAAAGGATTAAGGCCATGATCATATTAGTATTTTCTCGTCATTATTTTTATATTAGGGTTATCTTAATATTTTAACTAGATTATATCCTTGCATTTGTTAACAAATATTTTTAACTGATATAGATTTAATGGGTGTAAAAATGCGCGCAAATTATATTAATTATGAAGACTTATGCGACCTTTTACACCCAATCACCCAATATATAACAATAAGTGAAGATACATTCAAAGTATTTGTGCCCAAACAACAAATGCAACGGCATTATCGAGATGAAATAGTAAGAAATCACCTTTAAATACTAGTAATGAACAAATTTTCAAAGATGGATGCGTGTTCTTTTTATGAGCTTTAGAAGTTCTAATTAGTTGACGTAATAAAAAACTACCTTTAGTTTTGCATGCAAATAATATATATAAAATAATAAAATGATTAGAGTAATATTATAAGTAAATAAGGTTGGTTAAGTATAAATGCCCTTAAATTAATTTATTAATTTTTTTAAAATAAATACTCAGTATTGAATTCTTAATATAAACATATGTATACAATTAATTATTTAATTACGTAAAATAATTTATATAAGATTGAATTGACGGTGAAAATCACAAAATACGCTGAAATTTTATTATTTTTTAAATTTAAATTAGTTATTAAATAATAGAGTAAATATTTATAACGAAAATAATTTACACTTACGTGAACATAATCTCAACTACACTCCCATCTCTTAAGGAAGTATAACTTCAAAATAAATACAACTTGGAGTGTGAGACCGAGGCATTTGTACTGCTCCACTCCTCTTGTCCGTGGATGACGCACACAGCCAGAGAATGTCCACACTAACTAACTACAGCACATATTGGGTGTAAACATAACTATCGCTCACGCCAGCAGTAGTATAGGAATGTATGTCCGAGCGCAGGCGCCAGGCGGTGGATTGAAGATTGTCGGTCCGCCATCTTGGATTTGTGACGTCACAGCGGCAAAAATTCCTCAAAATTCCTCAAAATTGACTCAAAATAACTCAAAATTTCCCGTTTTAAGAAAAAATTTCCCGTTTTCGAGGGAAAAATTCCCGTTTCGAGGGAAAATTTCCCGTTTTATTCCTCAAAAATCCCAGCGGCTAGAAATGTCCTGATAGAGGCTTAAGCATCCTTAACTCAAGCCTCAGTTAAGCCTCTATCAGGATGTGACCTTGACCTTTGACCTTGACCCCGACGGACATCTTGGATCCACCATCTTGGATGACGTCATTTCGTTTTCTCGAACATACCGGCATTGTGTTATCCGCCATTTTTTGAATTATGACGTCATCGTTGCAATTTCCGTTACGGCCGCCATCTTTAAATTTATTAGGTATCCGATTTTAATGAAAAAAATTTTTAAAATTATAAAAAATTAAATAATAAAATTTTTAATAAAATATAAAAAAAACAAACATTTACGACACGGAGCTCGGAGTCCTCGGTTCAAACCCGACGAGTGCAAAAAAAATAAAAATGGCGACCGATCCTTCCCCCGCGGTGGCTGCAGGCATACTGACTACCACCACTTTTTTTTCAAAGCATATATATCGTCAGGTAGTATGACGTCATGTCCGCCATCTTGTCCTCGTCTGCTGGAAGCCATCATCAGTGTATCGTCGGCGTGAGTGCGCTGACGCCATGTTAGTTTAATTCTTATCCGCTATAGTGCAGTAATCATTTATTATTGCTGTGACACCCGACATCTTGTCATTTGGCCGCCATCTTGAAAATCCGTAATTATTTAGCTAGAAATTCGGGAAAAATTCCAAAACTCATTAAATAAATTTATAATCTATATACTGATTAATTAGATCGACTAAGGTCCTTAGTACGATCTAGGATGATGCAAAAAAAATTAAATATAACATCAATTTAACATAATAGTAACAGGTTCGAGGAATTAAACACCGCAAGTTCTTTTACAAACATAATATTTATTACATAATTTCTATTCTAATACAGGATCACTTACGAAAGCCAGCAATCTTATAATCATTTAGTTCCGCAGCGGTGTGAAATGACTAATTCTTAGCTCCAATCGGTTTATACTAGACAGAGTCCAGCCAGAACCTTTACAGACATAGTCCACCTCTTCTTGACAGAGTTTCTGGATACCGTTTTTAACAGTTTGCTTCACATCGTTAGAACTGTAAATTACTGCAGCCGATGTCTTGAATGCACACTTCTTCACTTTGTCATCGAACGGATATGGCTTTCCATATATACAGTCCAACTACAAGTTATATTTCAAAGGTCCGTTTGTTGCTACATCATCAGTAAGCTGATTGATTATGTCCTCTCTGATATCGTCAAGAAAATTACAAATGTCTTTCGACTCACCTAACGTATTTAAATAATAGTAGTCCTTCAATGTTCCACGAAATGCAGACTGCGCCAAGTAGAAGCCATTATCGTTCACTTGTAATGCGCCGAACACAGTCTTAGGTTTATTTTCCTGTTCAGACGTCATACCAATCGGTTGCTGCACATCGGTTTTCTTGCTTGTACGCTCACGAGCCTTCAGCCTAAACCGAGAAGTCGAAATTTCTGCAGGTAGTTCAGCAGTAGGCACACGGACTTCACCTTTACAGTTTTTCGCATGTCGTCGCAAATTATCAATTCGAGTAAACCATTCATGACACTCATCACATCGAAACTTCATGCGAGATGGATTCTTCGTGCATTTGCTCCGCTCATGTCTTCGTGCATCATGAGCAAATGCGAACGACGTATCACAGTAGCTGCAAGGATACCGTGGTGATGAAGACGAACCTTTCAGACCCGATCCAGATACTGACGTTGCCGCAGTTGCACCATCTCCAGGCATACTCTTATGAACATCAATGCATCGTTGTTGCGCCGAAACCTTTACTTTCTGCCGAACAGCAGGACCTTTGCATGCCTTCATGTGCGTTTTCATATTATCTTTTCTGGCAAACTGCTTATGACATTTCTCACAAACAAACATTTTACGATATAGGTTCTTGGCACATTCTCTATTCTCATGTCGTCCAGCATTGCTGTTGGTTGAGAAAATCTTGTCGCAGTAACAGCACCGATGTTCGCTAGTTGTCAAATCAGCATCCATTGAAGTCTCCATCGAGGTCGTATCGTCGATCGTCGTGGTTTCCTGCACATCCAGCTCAGTAGTCATTAAGCTATCTTCTGCTGGTGGTATCACATCTGTTGAAATCTCCTCCAATGTTGACGTCGTCGTCGTTGCCAACGAGATCTGCTCCACCATTGTCGTCGCTGACGTCAAGGTTCCCGTAGACGATGGTACAACATCCATCGAGTTCGGCGTTAAAGTCGGTAAAGATGCCATCGAGTTCTCAAGAACAGGTAATTACGCGACTTATGCACCAGATGAAATAATCTAGATGATCCTTACACCGTCGTCGACAGTAACAAACTGAGCGACCTGCTGTCTAGGACTCGCTTATATACATGCACCGGATGGAATAATACGCTAGTCAAATCAAGAATCATTTACAATAATACTAGAGTCAAAAAAACATTAAAAATAGAAGGACCATCAACGAAAAGGCAGCACATTTGGAAGCACCGACAAAGAAAAGGCAGCACCGCCAACGAAAAGGAAGCACATTTGGAAGCACCGACAAAGAAAAGGCAGCACCGCCAACGAAAAGAAAGCACATTTGGAAGCACCGACAATGAAAAGGCAGCACCGCCAAAGAAAAGACAGCACATTTGGAAGCACCGACAACGAAAAGGAAGCACCATCAACGAAAAAGCCGCACCGCCAACGATAAGGAAGCACATTTGGAAGCACCGACAAAGAAAAGGCAGCACCGCCAACGAAAAGGAAGCACATTTGGAAGCACCGACAAAGAAAAGGCAGCACCGACAACGAAAAGGAAGCACATTTGGAAGCACCGACAACGAAAAGGCTAAGAATTAAACTAACATGGCGTCATCGCACTCACGCCGACGATACACTGATGATGGCTTCCAGCAGACGAGGACAAGATGGCGGACATGACGTCATAATACCTGACGATATATATGCTTTGAAAAAAAAGTGGTGGGAGTCAGTATGCCTGCAGCCACCTCGGGGGAAGGATCGAACGCCATTTTTATTTTTTTTTGCACTCGTCGGGTTTGAACCGAGGACTCCGAGCTCCGTGTCGTAAATGTTTGTTTTTTAAATATTTTATTAAAAATTTTATTATTTAATTTTTTATAATTTTAAAATTTTTTTTCATTAAAATCGGATACCTAATAAATTTAAAGATGGCGGCCGTAACGGAAATTGCAACGATGACGTCATCATTCAAAAAATGGCGGATAACACAATGCCGGAATGTTCGAGAAAACGAAATGACGTCATCCAAGATGGTGGATCCAAGATGTCCGTCGGGGTCAAGGTCAAAGGTATGGTCACATCCTGATAGAGGCTTAACTGAGGCTTGAGTTAAGGATGCTTAAGCCTCTATCAGGACATTTCTAGCCGCTGGGATTTTTGAGGAATAAAACGGGAAATTTTGAGTCATTTTGATTCAATTTTGAGGAATTTTGAGGAATTTTTGCCGCCGTGACGTCACAAATCCAAGATGGCGGACCGACAATCTTCAATCCACCGCCTGGCGCCTGCGCTCGGACATACATTCCTATACTTCTGCCAGCCTATAAAGATGTCCGTTCAAGGTGTCAGAACATCCATCCGACGGGGTCATTCAAATTGCTAAGATTAGGCGTAACGGCAGAACGTTAGACTCACAGTTCCAGGCCACCGGCTGGAATACTGGTCTGGTCGTCCTGGAGTATGTTTCCTGCTGTCGCTCCAGGCCCAAGCCGGGATGCATCCTTGCTGTAGACTTTACACGATTCCCTTCCCGACATTCCTGTTGCGTCAAGCTGTGAGCTAGCCTTCTCAAATACTATGGAATCCAATAATCATGGAGATAAGGAACTGTCAGGAGACGGCATGCTGTGACGTAGTTGTAGCCGCTTTTTAACCTCACCTTCGCCGAAATTTTCCGCCCAAAACAATGGGGAAATGGTGATTGATTACGCATGATAACAGTTAGTGAGTGTTAATTAGAATCACCAACTAAAAAAAAAGTCCCGTTAATAAAACAAATTTTATTTAAAAATGTTTCTACACCGCAAAAACGTCAATTCTGTCAATGTTTTGGACGTCTAACCAACGTGGTGCAACAAATAGCTAGAGAAAAAACTGCTTCACACACTTACTGTCTAATCATGCGGAAGTGGCCACCCCTCGCTAATACCGAACACTCGGCCTATTTAGCATGGATAATCATGGAAGCCATGGACACTAGCGCTTCCTTGTGAGAGTTGTTTAGAACTTTGTTTATACAAGTTTAGCGAAATTACATAATTACCCATGACTAGAAGAATAGCATCTGAAAAAATTCTAAAAAATTGGTTGTCTGTAAAGTCGGTTTACGGGCGATAGTTTTAACGTGACGTCATAACAAAACATTGATGAAATGATTGATCCAGAAGAAAAGGCAATATCATATTCGGCCTGAGACTGAGCCGTAATAGGTTTTTGCAACCAAACCATTTAGGAATTAAAAATATTATATTCTTTGAGGAAGAAATTTTTGTTTAATTTTTCTATCTTTTGTATGATAAAATCTACCTGTGCATACTTTAATGAATAAAATTTAATCATTTTTATTGAATTATCACTATTTTGTATGGATACAAAGAAGGAGTGAAATGAAATCTACAATTTAATTAATAAATATACTTTTATTTGCATTCATTAATTCAAATATATTTATTACTTTTGAAATGTTGCGTGCGCCGTATTTATTTTTACGAGTACAAAAAAATAGTGTCAGCCGCCGGGATTCGAACCGACAACTTTGGATTCAAATCAATTCAAAAGATTTTTATTATACATTTATACACTTTACAGTTATATGACAATGGTTTACAAGACACGCCAGCACACAGTGCTCTTTTGCCTAAAAATACATGATTATTAAATACAAGTTACACTTTGTTGGTATATACAAAATTTACAGAGGTTAACAGAAAAATATAAGCGGTACCGTATATACAAAGGAAAAGTTTAAAAACTTTGGTTTTGTCTGGAGCCCCGGGGCTCTATGTTTGAGGTATGGAAGTTATTCTTCACTCATATACACTATACACATTAATTAAATTTGAGAAAAGGGAGCAAAAGATAAAAACATACAGGTAGATAGATAACTCAATATGTATACACTTAATTTGTGGCAATGTCGCTATGGGTGGCGTTCATTGGTTAATATTTTGAGATGTTATATACATATTTATAAAATTTTGTCCACGGTAGGGGAATAATATTATTTCGTTTTTATAATACGACTAGCTGCAGTACCCGGCTTTGCCCGGGCTGAACACTGGGTGATATATTGTCCGCGAGTTACAGCAAAATGGATAGCGATATGTCCAGTGTGTTGGACATTAAGAAATGACACATAATTACTGTTTGTGTATCTGTGACCTATGATTTTCTGTTTACCCATGGCGATCGGTTGAAAGGTTTAGAAGTTGATGCGCTACAGCGCCATCTAGTGGTGAGTTACAAAAAAATTGATAGCATAAAAACCTTCTTCATGATAAAAACACTTCGATGTGCCAACTTTCATGGCGATCGGTCAAACGGTGTAAGAGTTTATCGACGTCATACATACCAAAATCCAATGATATATATTCTTATATTTCGAAATTTTGGGGCTTTCACTTTTGCGGAAAGTGGATGTTCAGGACCTCGAATGGTTTGGAACACTCCATCTCGAAAGAAATGATATTTGAAATTCCTGAAATTGTCGAAATTTTGGGGCTTTGTCCCCAAAGGGGGAGGGGTGATTTTGAGGACCCTGAATGGCAGGGAAACACTAAAAATCGAAAATAATAGGTTTTTGGAAACTTTGGGAAATTTTTTTATTATTGGGTCTTTGACTCCTTGTGGGGGGAGGGTAGTTTGAGGACCCCGAATGGCTCGGAAACACTCCAAATAGTAAAAAAGTATTCTTAAATTTAAGAAATTTTCCAAATTTTGGGGTTTTGCATTCCCCCAATCCCCTTACCACAAATTTGTTGGAGAACACGTCTTTGGATAAACGTTCCGCCATCCCTGGACACTTTAGTTAGTAATGACTTAATTTTAATACAATTTCCTCCAATTTTTCGAAATTTTGTGGCTTTCACTTTTGTGGAAGGGGAGGGGGTGGAGGTTCAGGACCTGGAATGTTTTCGATGGACGATCGTTAAATTACATAATATTAATAATTCAAACGACGAAAATATGATTGAAAAGTCAAATCGATGGTTGTTCCAATAGAGTGGAAGAGAGATGCCACGCATGCGTACAATGAGCAAACAGGACACATCCGTAGTGGGACATCCGTAGTGGGACACTTTTTCGTGCGTGCAGCCGGCGTTCATCGATTTATTAGACGTTGTCACGTCAAAAAAATTGGTTGTCTATAAAGTCGGTTTACGGACGATAGTTTAACGTGACGTCATAACAAAACATTGATGAAATGATTGCATACTTTTATGAATAAAATTGAATCATTTTAATTTTAATAATAAAATAATAAATACTTTAAATTATGCTAGTAATCAGATTTTTAGAATGCAAGAATAATTAACCTTTATTGCCGAAATTTTTGTTGTAATAAGCAATGAAAACCACATTAACTTTTCACTTCACTTTATAAACAGTCGACGAAACAGTTCACGTGTAGATGTCTTGTAATAAATTTTAAAAACTGCTATAAAGTTTAAATATAATTATTAACAAGTTTTCATATAAATACACTGTAATCAAATATTTATCATCAATTATATGAATCACCATAATTTTTTAGTCAATTATAACATAACCTATTATTACTTAACTCGCTGACAGCGTAACGGAACACAGCGTAACGGAACTATGAGCGTAACGGGACACAGCGTAATGGAAAAATGTGCGCAACGGGACACTTTTTCGTGCGTGCAGCCGGCGTGCATCGATTTATTAGACGTTGTCACGTCAAAAAAACTGCCCTAATTTGTTTGTAACCAAACTATTTATAACCTCTCTGACATAATGTTTAATGGAAGCTGCGATACCGGAATAAACAACTATTTATTTTTAAAATCGTTGTGTATGACTACTATTTACTATTTAATGTTTATATGATCAACTGGCGTTTAAAATATTTGATCATTTTGCAGGGAAAACATTACAGAGTGAAAGAAGTTTGCAAGCATGTCAGTTTAAGGACTTTTTTGCACTCCATAGTTGTTGCAGCCGTAAATAGCACATATTGTGTCGGTCTTGCCGTGCTTCTGATCCGTCATTAGTGTATAACTGATTGCAACGCTGTTTCAACAACACGGTACACGCTGCGAGAATACACACGCTCGTAAACATTCCAAATTATCACAAATTATTCTTCATAATGCCACTTTTTTATATTATTTAGATACACTGAAGCCGTAAAAAAAATTGTTCGAATACTTTTCCACAAATATACTCTAATTGTTTTTATATTCACCAACATTCAAAACTATAACTAATCTCCTTCCATCCTATGTACTTATCTCTCACTAGGATCGCTGAACGCAGTGCTTTTAATGAAAGGGGTGTGTCCGTTATTGAGAGCTATAATACTGGTCCATATAATAAAAAACACTTATTGTAACCTTTATTGTTGTAATTTGTGGTTATAAACTTTTTCGAGTGTATTTTCAAGTGTATTTATATAAGTGAAGTTATATCCCTGATGTATAATTTATTTTCATAATAATTTTTAAATTATTACATCTTATTTAGTAAATAATTAAAATTAATAAATTAGAATAAATATTCAGCATACTTCCTGATTTTCATTATTATTTTAAAATTTTCTCGATATTTAACTTAATTAAATAATTAATTTTTACACGTGTTTATATTAATGTTGAATAATAAGTATTTATTTAAATTTTTTAGTATAATTGAATTTATCTTTTAGGAACAGTATTTATAATATCACTGCAGTCGTTTTATTATTTTATTTCTGTTAATTATTTTAATGCTAAACTATAGTTAGTTTTTTACCACCCTAAGAAGGTATAACCTCTAACGCATGTAGGCCCTACATAAGTGCACGCACACATTTCTATATTATTTTCTAAATGTTCCTAATTTTTTATTTCAGAACCACCCGGAGGTGCCAATAGTTGCAACGACTACGGACAACAACCAGGTCGAGCAAGTTAAAGAAAACATTGCCTAAGGGTTTTACAACCCGCCACTTCTCTACGCACCATACACACTAGTGTTTCCACATGAATGAATAAAATGATGTGTATTTGATTGAAACCACAATTTATTAACTTTGAATCGCATTGCTTGTCAATAACTTTCCAAGTCCATATGTATGAATTCAATGACAGTAAAACTTGTGGAGTGTACTCATGTGAAAAGCCCACAGACCTAGAGTAATCGTTTAATGGAACATTTTATGAAGTACGTTATCACTTAAATGCATGTCTTGCATATAATTTTAATTACTTGTGACGTAATAATCCAGCTCAATTAACATGCCTATAAGGGCATGATATTTTAGTTTGGCTAGCGTAAAGGGTATTTATAATTTTTTTAGGGTTAATACGCTGTTATCGTCACTTTTATCTCACTACAAAACTTTTACCAGATAAAGTTCTATACTTAGTTTGGAAGCATAAGCTTCCCTAAAAAAAGACATAATGTGGTTTATAATATCAGTCATTTTTAACAAGTATGTAATACGTGGTTATTCTCAAAACACTAAATACCTTTTTTTAATTTTGAGATAATTAGTTGGTGAGTTAAACAACAAACCACTAACTTCTAACAAATAAAATCTTTTTAAACGCTTTATTTCCATACTGCCCACACATGTCAGCCTGTTATCTTATTGATAAGCCAAAACATAGTTGACCAGGCCCTTCTTTAATAAATTAAAAGAGGAGAATACTTGCATGCCAATAATAGACCCGTACTTGGAGAGTCTGCAATCATATGCATCCCAGTCACTGCTTGTCAAGATGCTCACTGCTTGTCAAGATGCAGCAAGTTAAACAATGATTTAGGCACTATCAGCTGGTGTGAGTGCATGTGTGTGTGTGTGCGTGTATATATATATATATATATATATATATATATATATGGAATTAAGGGTGGGAGACACGCAATGGCAGGGTAAGGCGGGGCTAGTTGAGCACATTTTCACTTGAGCGGTTATAGCTCCTCAACGTTAAGTATTAATGGCTTGTTATGCATACTGAAGGACTACGAATTAGTCCGTTTGAAAAAGCGTCCATAGCAATTTATTTCTTACAAGTCGAATTTAAGAGCCACAGCTGTTTAAATGCAGAAAGTCAAGTATGCTCAACGTACCCCATAGGAGAGGTAAGTTGAGCAAGGGTATGGGGCAAAATGAGCACTTTAGAATGTCTAGCCAAATGATGGGTTTAATGTTTACTAGACATGAAATAAACTTTCTGTTTGATAATCAACTTTTCATTTATAGTCTTTTAGTGACAAAATAACTAAATTAAAAGTAATTTTCTTTGAATAACAAACTGAAAATAGAATCAAATAAACATCAACGTATCTTAAGCTTAACTTTGGAATTAGTTTCAGTCTTTCTGATCAAATTCAGACTTCAATATTTATATAATTATCAATAAAGCTTATCTTTTAAAGAAAATATTAATGAGATATAGGAAACTTAATCGTCGTTGTCACTGTTGCAATTGTAACACGTATTTCTTTAAAGAGTCCTCTTGCGTGGGAGAAAATACTTGCCTCGGTGTTGCATAACCCATGGATGAATCACCACCTTCGTTTAATTTCTTCAAAAATCTGGCCAAAGTCATCCGTTTGAAACCGAATTCTTTTGCGGTGGCATTCAAGCTTTTTCCCTCATCGTTGACCGCCTTCATTTAAGTTTTGAGTAGAGTAAGAACATCTCGTAGTTTTTTCTTTTATAAGTCCGCATCCTAAAAAAATAATTAAAAGCATATATTACTTTAGTTCTAAGTCGTGAGGTTAGTTGAGCAACTGTAGCTCAACTAACCCCAATTCGAAATTTTAAAACAAAAGTGAGGTTATGAAAAACCGGTTAGAATTATACCTAAAATATTTAAACATATCAAAAGTACTATAAATTTATGGAAGTTTAACACTTACCTGATTAAAATCGGATAACATTTAACTTTTACAGACTAAATATTCCGCTTTATAATTATTTTACTTTTTGGTTACAAAATAAACAATGCGCGCGTGTACTTCACTCGATCGACTATTCGTTACTGGCGGTCTCGTGATGAGTTCCCATCCCGCGACCCCTTCTTTTCGCTATTTGATGCCTTCGCGTGCGGTGAATAGTTTTCGAGATATTTCGATTGCCCAACTTGCCCCTATGCTCAACTAGCCACGCCCTACCCTAGAACACAGGACTCGCATTTTTTAAGGACCTGTGTTCGAATCCCAGCAACGCGTTTACGCAAATCACCCCCCTTTTTTCTTCTATAAACGATACAAATAAAAATAACAAATAATATAATTTACAAATTTATTTAAAAATATAAATCTAAAATGTTGATTATTGGTTTTTAATCATTTTGAAGTAAAATCATTATGATCAAGAAAGACTGTGTCTTCTGTGAGCACTCATACGAACTACAATCTTTGGTTTCGAATCAGATTAGCCCACGCAATTCGTAATTTTTACTGTTACACTATATCTGTAAGAAGTCATAAGAACTACTACTTGTAGAATTTCTCATAGGATTAAATCGCTTGCCAGTCTAAAATATTTAAACATATCAAAAGTACTATAAATTTATGGAAGTTTAACACTTACCTGATTAAAATCGGATAACATTTAACTTTTACAGACTAAATATTCCGCTTTATAATTATTTTACTTTTTGGTTACAAAATAAACAATGCGCGCGTGTACTTCACTCGATCGACTATTCGTTACTGGCGGTCTCGTGATGAGTTCCCATCCCGCGACCCCTTCTTTTCGCTATTTGATGCCTTCGCGTGCGGTGAATAGTTTTCGAGATATTTCGATTGCCCAACTTGCCCCTATGCTCAACTAGCCACGCCCTACCCTAGAACACAGGACTCGCATTTTTTAAGGACCTGTGTTCGAATCCCAGCAACGCGTTTACGCAAATCACCCCCCTTTTTTCTTCTATAAACGATACAAATAAAAATAACAAATAATATAATTTACAAATTTATTTAAAAATATAAATCTAAAATGTTGATTATTGGTTTTTAATCATTTTGAAGTAAAATCATTATGATCAAGAAAGACTGTGTCTTCTGTGAGCACTCATAGGAACTACAATCTTTGGTTTCGAATCAGATTAGCCCACGCAATTCGTAATTTTTACTGTTACACTATATCTGTAAGAAGTCATAAGAACTACTACTTGTAGAATTTCTCATAGGATTAAATCGCTTGCCTGTCTGCTATGGACATATCGACCATCAAAACACGAAGTGGCGTATCTGTAAAATGCCAACTTTTCAGGAGAGCAAAAATAAGAAAAGCACCTATGTTTGAAGTGCTATACCGCACAATCCCAAACTAGAAAACCCTTCATTTAATTTTTTATATATATTTAAGATGTCTGACTTGGGTTACCTATAATTACTTTATTTATTACAAATTTATATTTTAAGATTTATAATAAAATATAAAAAATGTTGTAGTTACGCCACTTCGTGTTTTGATGGTCGATATATGCTGAAAGTTTATTCTAATTCATTAGTTTAATTATTTACTAACAATGTAAAAATTCATAATTTTAATGCAAATAAATTATACACACGGGAACATATCCTCACAAACACTCCCATAAAAACGGCCAGGAGACTACAAAACCTTCCACACACACTCCCTGCCAACGAAAATGGAAGCATACAAGCAACCTGACATCGTTATGCATACGGGAACATAACCTCACTTATATATAGGCCAACACTTGAAAAAGCTTATATACACAATTTATATCTTTAGTTTTCTCAATAAATATATTTTTTTAAATTATATGTAACAGTATTCACTATCATTTACTAGGCCTATAGAATAATATCCTGTTACAATTTTGTTGCATGGTGCAAGCGCATCGTAAAAATTCACTCTCGTCATTTATTTTTTCATAACGCGCCTGAAGAATTATAACTTTAAAAAGTTGGTTATCTGTAAAGTCGGTTTACGGACGATAGTTTAACGTGACAACGTCTTAACAAAACATTCATGAAATTATTGATCCAGAAGAAAAGGAAATATCATATTCGGCCTGAGACTGAGCCGTAATAGGTTTTTGCAACCAAACCATTTAGGCATTAAACATATTATATTCTTTGAGGAAGAATTTTTTTTTAATGTTTCTATCTTTTCATGATAAAATCTACCTCTGCATACTTTTATGAATAAAATTGAATCATTTTTATTGAATTATCACTATTTTGTATGGATACAAAGGAGTGAAATGAAATGTGCAATGGAATTAATAAATTTACTTTTATTTGCATTCATTAATTCAAATATATTTATTACTTTTGAAATGTTTCGTGCGCAGAATTTATTTTTACAAGTACAAAAAATTTTTTTGTAGTAGCTGGGTTTCGAAATTACAACCTTTAGTTAAAGAGTTACGTACGCTAACCACACGCCCACGAGGCCATACCAGAGAACGTAGTTTCAGATGATATATATATGTTTATAAATATTTTGTTCACAGTAGGGGAGTAGTATTATTACGATTTTATAACAAATACGCATCCCAAATACACCAAACTTATTTGTAATGTGTTACAATATTTTTTAAAACATTGTACAAAAGATCCCGGGTGTAATTTGAATTATTATGTGTAACTGTAAAACACCCATAGTTGGTTCAAAACGTTTTTGAATTTTCAACATTACTTTTAAATAACCGTACCGATTGTGCTGAAAATCGGTGGACGATCGTTAAATTACATAATATTAATAATTCAAACGACGAAAATATGATTCAAAAGTCAAATCGATGGTTGTTCTGTTCCAATCGAGTGGAAGAGAGATGCCACGCATGCGTACAAAGAGAATGAAGAGAGTGGCCACGCATGCGTACAATGAGCAAACAGGATACATCCGTACTGGGACATCCGTAGTGGGACACTTTTTCGTGCGTGCAGCCGGCGTTCATCGATTTATTAGACGTTGTCACGTCAAAGATTAAATTCAAGAATACTTTCTATTCACCCAGCTGTGTTACAGATGAAATGCAGATAAAATGCGAAGACCCAGAGAACATAACTAAAGAGATTAAAGCGAGCTCCGGTAATTGACAGCGCTGGTTCTTGGCTTGCCCTCGGAGGACCTGAGGTTGTGCCCGCAGTGACTCACCGCTCGGGCGCTAACCTCGCGAGGCACCGCGCGTGGTCGAGGAGTTGCACACAACTGCGCCCCGGGGGACTGGAGGGAAGAGAGGCGGTTTATTGCAACCAGGAGAGCCTTCAACCCGCGCGAGGCGGGGCGCGTAATTCTCCCGGCTCTCTCTCCACTGCAGGACGAACAAGGATGCGGCGCGTTGCACGCGGTGTACCGGAGGAGGACCGCGCATCTTGATAATTGGGACTGGATTACTTTCGTTCACTTTGAATGGTCATTATCGTCTTTGTAATCAAGGTATCCTGGTCATCTGAATCCCCATGTGCTCTTAGGACTCGTGAATTCAATTCGATTTTTCATTGCTTGTGGCACAAGCATTTCTTGTGCCTCAGTGTTTATGATTGATACCTAGATCATTTTATGTTAGTAATTTTAAATTATAAAATGAAGTAGGTCAGTGTAGTTAATCCTATATGGGGCTGTGGACTTATCGCTGAGAGGTACTGGCGTGTTGAACCTTTGTTATTGTATTCATATACGTGTTAATAAGGTGTAAAAACCCAATATTATTGAAGACGAGATTTAATGGGGCTGTGTTGGTTTATTAGCTGCCATCGTCAACATGGACCTAAATGGGATTAAAACGTTTTGTTTCAATTGGTTTTTATTTTGTTTTGAACTACTTTGTGTTGTGTCTAAATAACTGTGGCACAATCCTAAACGTTCGCAAAAAAAATAGCTTTGGTAGTTTAACCTGTCAAAAATTGTTTAAAAATTGTTTAAAATAAGCCGCAGAATTTTCGGGCTTCTAGTTATAGCCTCCGTGTAGTTTCGGAAGTATGCCTGAGTTCGTGGAATATGCATCATCGAAATTCTCTTCCATAAAGTATTTGTTGAAATTTCTTCAATGTAAATAAATTAATGTAATTTCTTTTTGTTACTAATACATCCCAACTACACATTTAGATTATTTACTGCCCTCGAAGTCAGTCTTCTTTTTTCTCACATAGTTTTCCTCTCCTAAAATATAAATTTAATGAGAATCTACACGTAAAATGCTTAGTTAAGTGTCTAATAAAATAACACTATAACAACCAGCGTGAAAACAGCCGGTTAAAAAGTAAGGTCTTACATTGTTTAAAGATGTGACGAGAAATTACGATATTCGAATGTTGCCTCTACCCAGATACCAGGTAATAATATATTGGCCTGACAATCTGGATAAATTACAGCTTAACGTGTCAACGCCGGGTTATCAGAGACCACGATGAAGCGATGAGAAGAGAATGGAGGATTGTTGCAATGACTGGGTTGTGGACACGGGAATACCCCGAGAAAACCCACCGACTTCCAGCGACGTCTGACATGTTACCCCTTCTTACAAAACATCCGGGTGTTTCTCCAGCAGAAATCTAACCCAGATTTATATTGCGGGAGGCAAGTAAGTGATCTGGCCATTCAACCATATTGGCTCGCTGATTGTCTTAAAATTTAAAATATTTGTTTAAATTAATGAAGTTTTCGAGAAAAATGTCTAACGGTAACTAGACATTCAGCAGAATAAGCAACAACTCAAGGGGCCCGCCCGGTCAGGGGGGTATCTGTGTTAGTGAGACGGAACGATAAGTGCGACGCTCGTTAATGCTTCTAGTGTGGTGTCACCTTTAAAACCCACCCTCCACGATACCTAATTTCTGCTATACCTACTATACACATAGGTATAAACGTGGGCAATAAATAATTCGTTACTCCATACACACGATACCTTAATGCTAACAGATAAACAACCAACGCAGTTGCCGACCAAAGCCAGAATATCGGGGTAGGAATAAACTTGTAGCTGTCAATTTAACCAAATATATGTGGAAACTACTTGCTTCACGAGTCAGAAACCACAACTTTGAAACCCTCTGGGAGCAGAACTTAGTGTTCAAAACTAAATTAAACTTTACCAAACGACTCAAAACCACACACGTAATTAATTACATTCCCTTGCTCTCTCACCTAAGGGATGTCCAAAAATATATGTTAATAAAACAAATATAAAGTTTAGGAAGTCGTAAATAATGGACAGCAGCAAATAATTTTAAAAATTCATTCACGCTTATTAAGCAAACTTTAAACTTTATAAATCGTCTACAAACAAGGTATGCAGTGAAATAACTCAGGAAACTTGGAAGCTATAACGATTTAAAAATTCTACTAAACATTCTGTTAAACTGAATCTATAAAAGATTACTAACCTTTTCATTAAAACTTTGTCAATTTCTTAGATATAAATAATTGCAAATTTTTATTTGAAATAAACTATTTTATTCCATTTTTGTGTGAAAATAATCTTAAAATTTAATTATAATATTACTGTATGATTATATTATAATTATTAATAAAATGTCAAATATAATTTATTTGTCTGTTTCATAACCATAAAGTATGATGTCCACTAGAATGTAGTAACATCTTAACCCACACATTCAAGGTTTTTTTAACTTCACTGATCATTGAGATAAAAATTGTCCACTTCAGTGGACGAATATACTCAATGAGTCAATCTGTGAGTGCCCACAAAAAATTATGAAAAATAACATGAAAAAGTAAATATTAACCTAATGACTCGAGCATGCCTCTTAAAGAAACGCCACGTAAAATTACATATATAAATAGTTTTAAGTAAAAAAGTTTATATTCTAGTTCTGTCCATAAGTAAATCTTCTTGATACTTCGCTCTTCTACCGGTAACTAAAACGTTCAGTCCAACCCAATGTTTGATGGAACGCGAGTCTCTCATTTATAGTAATAATTACAATATATAAACTGCAGTTATTCACAAGATTGATTCAAATGGCTTTTTTTCCAAAATGGTATATTAAAATTTCTAGGCATCATTTCCTCCAAGCAGTGACGAGCAACATTTAAAGTTGTTTCATACTTTATTTGTGGAGTATAATGTAAACTCGGCCTCTTTCTGGTTGTGTACGGCACCAAGTTGTGGTAGCCACTTCTGTGATCGCAACCTCCTTCTTCTTCGATGTGTACGGCACCACGTTGTGGTGACCACTACTGTAAATATAATTTCTTTTACTTAAATGGGCGCCATGTTCCTATGATTATTCATAAAAAAATAATATTTAAATGGAACAAACATTTATATATATATATATATCCAGTACTGAGATATAGCATGATTGTAGTGTTTCAACCAACTTTATAGATAATCATCCAATAAGGTTCAACATAGGTATGATTTTATCTAGGATATTAAATTTAATTATCATATGACAAAATACTTCCAACGAATTAACATGTATCATTAAAACCATAAAATTATATACTTCCATGAAACCTTCTCATACATATGATATTGCCTCATTTATGTTGAACAAAAGAAAAACCTTACTCGAACAGTTATGTCTGATAACAAAACAAAATATTAATGTAGCTATAAGACAGTCTGGATGAAAAATCATATAGTAAGTTTTATTTCCCAGAACTAGCTTCAATCATTTACACATGAAATTCTCATCTCTACCTCTGAGTTTGTCGACAAAGTTTAACTTGTGAATATTTCAAACTTATCAGTTAAATCTGTGTCAAAGGATAGTGCTTTTCGATGCTCGAAAATAATCCGATCGTTCAGGCTTACCTGAATTCTTCTTGTACAAAATCAAGCCTGAGGCATTGCAAATACTGAGAATGGCCAAAACTCAGCTAAATCAAACCTGATTAATACAACTGATAGTTCCACTTGTGGCCAAACTTCACAGGATTATTATCAATAGCCAATCTTGATATATTACAGCCATTTCCTGACGTTACAACCCATTTTCGTGGAACTCAATATACGATCAAGCCATACTTAAACAATAGCTTTTTCCAACTTTTTCCTTCCATATCCTTCTCTGCACTCATACGAAATTCAACTCTCCAATTGTTATAAAATTGAAACATTTATTGTTAGCCTAAATTAACAATATGTCTGGGAATTAATTAACTTAAGTGATACATTGGTATCTGAGGAAAAATACGTTAATACCTAACCAAACAGCAATCTGACTAAATTTAAATATTAAAATTCTGAAAATATTTGTCCTCCACATTAACCTTCAAAAAAAATATTAGTAAACATCGTGCACAGATAGGAAAATTAAATCAACATATAGCCAACATGAACAAAAATAAACTTTAGAGTCCAAAGAGTAATCAAATAATTGTCCGTGGAGGTAACACAAGAATAAAATCTGAAACACACATAATTATAGAAATTAAATATTGGTTTGAGGCAAGACTCTGTACGTGGCTACGCGTACAATAAAGTAATTCACTTAAACAACAGTATCTGTTTTTATGCTGACGATGCAGAATGTTAAAATACAATGCTATAACTTAAACTAGGATATTTAAATTCTTCAGCCGGGGCTAGTGTCAACAGGTGGACGCAACTCACTTGATGACGCCCTACGGACGTTCACCCGGTGTGCCACAGCACACACAGTCCGGCACACACAGTCCGGCACACACCAGGTGTCCCAGTCGCCGTGGCCCAGCTGACTCTCGCCGAACAACTCGTCACTCCCGCGTTCCCTCTTTCCACGCTAAACCTTGATCCCAAGTCTCACACCCCTCCAGTGGCGAGCAGCTGACTTCTTGTGACGTCACTCACACGTACTAGCGCTGCGCCTCGGGACTCAGTCGTACTAGCGCTGCGCTTCGGGACTCAGTCGAACCAGTCCCACGTAAATATACAATTATAATAAAATGAACTTTCAATTCTCTATCTTAAATTTAAGTAGCACATAGTGAATTTATATTTACTAAATTTACTAATAGTTAAAATAAGTTCGAAGATTTCAATCGTCAGGTCAGTTAACAACTTTACAGAAATCGTTTACCTTAAACTTAAAAAGCAAAACCTTTAATAAACCAATCATTATAATAAAAACTTAACAAAACAAAAATATTATTTAATATTTAAAATAAGCTCTTACATTAAAAGTAATAAGTAAATATTATGTTCATAATTTTTAATACAATTAAGATCCGGTGCTTACTGGTGACCTGTGTCACATACTGAAAAAGTACGAAAATGGCAGATTTTTATTCTAAAATTATGTAATTTGCAAACAATAAAACCAATTTGTATTTGAATATTAAAAAGGTGAAATTTTAGACTTGACGTGAGTGCATTTTCCCTGGTAGGTTAGTTTTAAAATCTAGAAAATAATATAAAATTAAAATGATAAAAGGACATTTATGTTTTCTTTTATGTTATCACATACTCATAACATTACATTAATAAGACAGCTCATAAATCTAATTTCCAATATTAATTTTGTCTAAATTCATTGTAAGATTTCAAAATATGTCCTATTAACAATTTTCAGAGAAGCTAATTGGACATCAACTAACTTACCAGACTAGTTTGATAAATATAACCAACAATTTATTTTACGAAGAAACACAAAGTAATAAGTATAGTTTGAGATAGTAAAAGTTTCCGAAATAAACTAAAATCCTAAGTAAAATTAAACCATCTGGCGTTTTTATTTATATTAAGTTTGAAGCGTTCGTTTTTTCTTTAACAAATTGTGGGTATTTAATTTCATGACAAACGTAGGTGTTTTAATGAGATAATTATTTTTTGTAGTCACATGTTATCATATTGAATATTTTATATAGGTAACAATGTAAAGGCTATATGTATATCTAATATAAGATAGCAAAACTAATGGACTGAGCTATGTATTTAACGTTCTTACAATAATCTTTACTTACAATAATTATATAAACAAACAACAATTAATAATTCTTTGTCTTAAAGCACAATGTGTATATATATAGAAACCTAATCTCTTATTAAATTTTTTTTTCTCCACTGGCAAGATTTGAACCACCTAAATAGAAAATCTTCCACACGCTCTACCGAGACATTATATCATGAGGAAGTGACAATGTAAAATAAACATGTTACTGCCAAATTTCTTATTTCTTTCTTTCTTACTGTGGATATGATCTTCGCCTTCAACGCGACAAGAACTAAGATATTTTTTCCATGGTTTAATTGATTCATACTTTTAAAACACATCAAAATAAGTTAATATTTTGCTCCAGTTTTCTTAAACGCCATAAGAAATATTTAGTAATGTTTTCATAAAAGTTATACATATATTTGCAAAATTAACCATAGCAAAGTGTTTTACAAATTTACAATACTTTTCTTGTAATATTATTTACTATTTCTTGAGTTGTGTTTTTGGAAATACGCTATGGGTGGTAACACTGTATGTCATGAGACACCTCCATAACGGGAAAGGTTTATTTTCTTTGTTTATCGTTCTTGTTGACTCTGTCTCGTCTGTGCTGTAATAATTTATTTGACTAATTCCTTACAATTAATTTTCTGTACTGTCTATGGTTTTATAATTTTTGGCATCCCCTGATTTTAGCTTCTTCTCTGTGTGTTTGCATATTTATTTTTTATTCGTATAGTATTAGGGTTTCTAATGATATACAGTATAACCAGCAATGGCGTATATGCAAAACAATATCTTAATTCAATCTTTCCTATTGCAAGAACCATTCAAGAGACAAAACTATTTCTTGGCAATTGGTTTCTAAAATAATGTTTCGCAAAAGTACAAAAAAAATTGAGTGAGCCTTTCAATACTCGCTAGAGATGTGTAACATCTAATCTCGCTAATGAGCAAATTCATTTGTTCTCATATAGCAAATACAATTTTAAAACGCAACTCGGACACTAAATATAAAGTAGAATTCGTTACAATAAAGTCTAGTGTGATAAAAATACGCAAATTGTATTTTCAACTACATTTATGGACGCGAATCACACGTAGTTTTCGCACCCGCCGCTAGAATTCGCTGCCGGAGCAGCTACGTCGACTATAGAATCATTCGTTTTGCAGACCTAAATTTCAAACTAAATATATAAAAACGCCCTGCTAGAAGCGGGTCTAGTTGAAATTCATTGAACAGTTAATACTGTAAAGTTTCCCTTTGGCTTCGGGGAACTTTTGGTTCGCGCCATCCGCTACAGATGACAGCACCGTTCCACGCGACTTCCGTCCCATTCGCGAAATAACTTCTCCTACCGAACGCCGTACACCGAGAGCTAAGAAATGTTTTCCGCGCATCGCATTAGAGCGACTTGCGGCTGTCGCGCGTGTTGTAACCTCTCCTCTCGCGAGGTGTCAGGTGACGAGCGCAGGGGAAGGTCCCCCCGGGGAAGTACCAGCAGCGACTGCGGCCTTCGACACTCGGCGGCGCTCAGCTTCCGCGAAGGCGGGCCTTGCCCGGGCTGATCCTCTCGAGGGTTGATAAGCCCCGCGCCGGGTCCAGCGGGCACCAGAGTCCCGCCGTGCGTCGTCCTGTCGGGTGAGTCCTCTACACGCCGACCACCGCAGGCCTTGAGCCGCGGTCCTTGTGTCGCAGAAGCTCGAAGTCGTTTTAACATCTTAGCTCTCGGTATACGGCATTTGGCATGGAGTAGTTTAATGAGTGGAACGGGAGTCAAGGAACGAAAATGCGCGTAAAAACGGTGCTGTCATCTGTGGTGGATGGCGCGAACCAAACGTTCCCAAAGCCAAAGGAAAACTTGTCGAAAAACAAGTTCCGAAGCCGGGGTTTGGTATTATTCAGTCTTTTTTTCTTCCTTTTTATAAGTACCGTTTCATTTTATAGTTTAAAATTTCGTTCTGCTAATCAAATGATTCGATATTAGACATAACTGCTTCGGCAGCGAATTCTAGCGCCGAGTACGGAAACTTCGTGTGATTCGCATCCAGAAATGTTGTTGAAACCACAATTAGCGTATTTTAATCAACCTAGACTTTATTTTAAATAGTTCTACGTCAAATTCAGTGTCCTAGTTTCGTATTTAAAGTGTATTTGCAACCTCGTTGACAAGGTTGGATCCACAAATCTCTGGCAAGAACTAAAAGACTCGCTCACAGTTTTTAACCCGATGTTCACTGCAAATGGGCTGGAAACTATTACGTCAGGATTGTGATCACAATCAAAATTTTATATTATGTTAACAGCTTCGTATTATGACAAAATAATTTCATTTCAATGTTTATCCACGCGTAGAACTAGAAAATGCAAACAATTGAATCTTAAATTTATTAATTATATTTTTATCATTAAACACTTAAACTATCGGAATATTATGCTTTTAGTACTAGAAAAAAAATTAGGAAATAACATTCATTTAAGTATTGAATCCGTCAATTAAAATGAAAAGCGAAAAGAAGATATATTTTAATTATTTCAAAAAATATTTGTACCATAGAAAATTAATTTAGTTTTACATTGCAAAAATGAAATACCTATATATTCTGAGTGCAGAGGTAAAAATATTTGTTTCGCATACTAAATTTTTAAAACCATTTCAAAATAATAAACATTTTTAAAAATATACATATATTTTAAAAAATAGCTAATTATTTCATTCATAGAAATAAGCATTGCAATAAATTTTTTTATAATATCTATGTGATACACATTGCCACATAGGTTAATTATTATTAATCCTCTGTTCTAAATTCGCTATTGCTTTTCTTTACCTACATAAAACCAACACGAGTAAAACAAGAGAAAAAATATATAAACATTTATCTTTACAATATTACTCTCCTGCCGTATACTTAAAATAATAAATTAATTATTTTGGCAAGAGAAACACTGTCATAAAAAGCGTGTATGTAGGTATTTTTCTTAAGTTTCTCTCAATATTAAGACGTTTTTTAATTTTTAAAATGTATTTGAGACACTTGAACTGGTTTAGATTCCCGACAGTTCGCCTCTGATCTGCAGCAGAGCCAAATGCCCTGGGGCTGATAGCGCATGATGGAACGGACGTCATTGAAACGAGGAGAAGCAGGGTTTATTTGACCTCACAGTTGCGTTATCATTGCTGTGTTTTGTTGCAGAACGCTTTCCAGGCCCCAAGATGAAACTGGTTATTGCAGTTCTGTGTTTCGCCGTTGCAGTCTGCATGGCGCTGCCTCCGCATGGCAAACAGCGCGTGAGTACCTATCGTGCAACACATGTATTTTAAAGCTACACAAACAAAAATTACTCATTTATTTCCATGCTCAGCCTAGAAACGACGATTGTTTTATAATAGATGTATGCACCAAAAACCATATTGAATTGTGTTAAGAGTTCAGACAATCGGTTACTCGTTTGTGAAAGAAAACAAAACCGTTTATTTTCTTCACATTTACCTAGATCTCATTGTAGTTGTATTCAGGACCGCCCACGGGATGGATGTTTGGTGCAAATTGCGCCATTGAAAAATATTGGGAAGGGGGGGGGGATGGGTGCTATTGATCGTCTGAAAACTGTTCCGGTGTAATGTCACTCAACCAACTTCCAGACACGTGATGAGCAGGGCACGCACAGGGGATGGAGATGGCTCATGCCTCCCCCTTTCTCATAGAATTACTAAAAAAAAATCTGTCATTCCCAACAACAGAAATAAATAATTTGAAAACCAAACCGCATGAAAAGAGGTTCTAATCCCAAATGAAATGCTGCGTACACTCTTATTGACAAAGGGTTTGGCTTAACGGTAAAGCATACCTGCTTATTCTGCACTCCGTTGAAAACCTAGATTAGTGATTACTCTTGCAAAATGAGAACGTTAAAGAAAATATTATTTATGGCCTTAAGTGAATTTTATGGGTAGGAATCCGTCCTTGATCAATGAGATGTTGAATTATTCATTTCTAAATACACGGAAACTAAATGAGGTGAAGCATAAATTTGGAATGGTATTTTCTTGAATTTAAGCCTATAATTGAAAATTAACTATGAGTTTTATTTCTCTCGTATTCGTTTAAGATGCATCATAACATTATTTTGATACAATAACAATACAATATATCCCTGTGTTCTTAATGAAGGAAAATTGCGTTACCTAACAAATATTTACGAAATGTAGGTCTCGATTTACAGAAACAATGGTACTACACAAAGGTTTCAAGTCTATATTTTCAACTGTCCATACCTACGTAAATACTCACGTTAGGTTATAAGCCATACTAATTTTTCTCTGAAATTTTTTTAAACTTTAATTTGCTCCACCTCTCGTCATATTGACGTCGTAAGAGACGGCAACACTCCCCTACACATATCAGAAATATTAAAGCAATATCAACTATATAGCGAGTAACGATATAAGTATTTTCCTGGAGTGATCTCGCCCATTGGTGCTGAGGACCTTGTGAATCTCTCAAAAGTCTGAATCACGTTTGTATGATTCATGTTAATAGGTAATCATTGAAACCATATTTGCTGAGGCATGGTGTTTTGGTCGGTAAACCTCTGGCAACGGTGATTCAAACCCAGGTCATTTGTAAACCGAGTTTAGTGCCTTACCACTGTTGAGCATGTCCGGAGTTCAGACTCTTCGTGATTGTAAAAAGCAGGATTCATCAACTTCTGATGATGAAAGTTCACCTTTGTAAACTTTTGTAAACACAGCCATCATTGATCTCATCCTGTGGCTCATCTAAACGTTGATGCATTACATCTGTTTGTGTCAGAAAATTTACTCGAAGGGCACGAGCATATGCATCTCCTATAAGCATATGTGTAACGGATGCTGCTTAAAATACCTTTGGACCATGGTTCTTGCAAACCATTACCATTCATTGTGTGTTTCACAGAGCCCATGAAATACATCATAAAATGAAAGCCACCTAGAATAAAACTTACGTTAGAAATCTTCTCAGAATCATCAGCAGCAAAAATATTAACTGCTTTGATGTAAAGAGGCTTATCAAATGTCACAAGAATGCCAAACGGACCATGTTTTTTTTTTTTTTTGCAACTTCAGCCGCATAGCACAGAGCTGTGTAGATTGCACTCGGATTTGCAGAGTTTTAATTGGTGAAAGGGAAAATAATTTCAATGTTGCTAGTATTATATTGCATCAGTCCACTCATTGCTTTATCCGTATAACCACCACACGATGGTGCAGATGAAATGTTGGCCCATGTACCACAAAGCCGCAAGATGTAGATTGACTTTGTTTGTTGTAGTTTACTACAAGTACCAGTATAATATGCATGGGCGTCGCAAGGATATATTTTTTGGGGAGGACTTCAATTGATTAAGTTGTTGAGAAATATCCATCCCCTGGGAAAAAAAAAGCGAGGTGTCCGGGTGTCCTCCCCCGGGAAAATTTGGGGTTAGAAGGTGCAAAAAAAGGTGGTTTTTAGGCATTTTTATTTCCTGAATATTCTAATTATAGTTGGTTACAATATATAATTTATTATTTTTCTAAAAAAATTTTCAGAGAAATTTTTTTTTTAAACACAGTTAACATGTCTGTATTCGGTATCGGACCTGATTTTGATTTTACACGAAGATCGAATTAAAAAGTGCTCACATTACCACGATTCGACTAAATGCACCATGCGCAACATATGGGTTATGTCACAGAAATTATATTTTTGATATAACTACCAAACTAAATATATATTATTGGAAGGGACGAAATTTAAGATTTTTATTATTGGGGGGAGGGGGTTATCTGTTCCCCCCCCCCCATCTCCGGTTGCGACGCCCATGTAATATGTAACTTCGGTGATCTGAATGAAGTGCATGAGTGTGCTGTGACCTCGTGGCAGGACGCGGAGGAGCGCGCGAGGCGGTCGCCCGGGGGCCGGGTGGTGGTCGACGTGGACCACGACAGCCGCCGCGGCACGGTGGCCACGGGCAAGGTGGGCGGCACCATCTGGCGCAGCGACGACGGCCGCGCGCGCCTCGAGGGCGGCGCCCAGGCGTCCAAGAGGCTGGAGGGCGGCAAGCCCGACGTGGGCGGCTTCGTCAACTTCAAGGTGGACCTCGACTAGTGAGCCTCGCCTTTCCTCCTCCCTTGTAGACTACACCAGTTACCCCCTCGGCCGAAACAAACAATCTTCTAAACTTCAAAACCCACTCACTAGAGTCGTCCACAGATACTATACCCTACCCACCAATACAATACTCTTCCGTATACCAAGCAATTTCCATCCCTGCCAAAAGATATCATCTCATATTCTCTAGTACCTTGTCCAACCCTCAATGGTTTTATACCCTGCTTAAAAGAACTACACCAATTTTTATTTTTTCCTGACCTAAACTAAAACTAAGTTTATTGTTAGGGAGGGGTCTGGGTTAGGGAAGACTCCATGTGCGTCCCAGGCCCTAAGCCTTCACGCCTCATCATGCTGGGTTTCAGCCATGCAGAAAGGGTAGCATGCATCGTGTGCTTGTTCGAGGATTAGACAACCATGGCGGCAATTGATGGAATTACTATATCCCCTAACTTAAACTCTATACTGTAACTAGTCAACTTGGGCCCAGGTTAAATATTGCAAGCATTAAGCAGGCAGGTTCTATACAGGACAATAAGGATGGTCCGGAAGAAGTGTTGGTCGGGGCAGAGTGTTTCAACCGTGCCTAACAATAAATATTCTATTATACCCACCAATACATTCCACGAACAACTCCTATCATTTCATAAATCCATTAGTTCCATCTTCTGCCCACAAATACACATTCTCGCTCAATAAAACCTTACCTTCCCCTCCAACATCATCACACGCCCATCAATATATTTCCATAATCGTCAGTGCTCATCAATAATGATTAATATATTATCTGCCCATATATTTAATACATAACCTCTCCTATCACTTGCTCATTATGAGTTTACCTTATCAACCAATAAACTTATTTATCTATAATACTTTCCCCTAGCAAACCACTCTTTCTAATATTTAACGATTATATTTAGGGGGAATGAGTATTTTCTCATGTACCTAGGCTCTCATGTACACAACGATGCACTCTCGTACTTACTGGCATCCTACACAACACTTTCTTTCCTGCCAATTTCCTTGGCCACCCGAAAAGCTGCAGCGAACCACCTTGGACATTGAAGATACGTCGACTTCAAGAGAAACGTCATTCATCTTCAACATAGACTCTAAGAACAGTTTACCTCTTGAAGGGTAAAGATTTGAAAGAACTGAATTGTTTATATAAGTGTTGTCTGCTTTACTGAAAATTGAATAAATATGTTTCTTGTTATATTTTATGTGTATTGCTTACTTATGCTTAATGTGGTATTACGCGTTTGCAATATATATTTTGTAAGAAAACAAAACAAAAATTCTTGAAATATACAGTTAGTAAGAAATACACACCTACTATTATCGCGGGACGATAAGTCTTAAGACTTAAATGACTGATAAGTTAATAATTTAATTTAAAAATGAAAAGTTATAATGTAAATACTGTCTGGATATTTTTTTTACGAACATTTAGTATATTTAGAACTTTTCATACTTTGGAATATTGTAGTTATTTTTAGCCATGTTTCCAATGTCTGTAACAAATGACGGTGTCAGTGTTAGTATACATAAGATATCTAAATGCATCGATTTATAATAATTGTACTAGCCCAATCCATTGCAAAAAGTGGTTTGGGTAAACCGCTATGATAAAGGATATCATTATTAAGTAGCCTAGAAAGAAGTCATCAGTTTGGAAACTCGTTAAAACATTTTGTCTACATTTTTTTTTTGGCAAACATACAGACATCACTAACTAGTACAGTGACCGCCACGTTTATTTTATTATTAAAATTAGTATTTACAATTAAATTTAATTATCTAAACATATAAAAGCGAAATATCACTCACTGACTAATCAACAGTTCTCTGAAACTATAACACCTACAAACTTGATATTTGGCAGGTATGTTCCTTATGCTTTATGAGCTTCCAGTAAGAACTGATTTTACGTAAGTCAAATCCAAAAGGGGTGAACGTCGGGGATGGTGTGCTAATACAGTAGTTCAGAGTGATAAAACTTCAATGCTACCAGCAATGAACATTATGGTCGGTTTACGTGTATGTAAATAATAATTTCAGACTATAATGTGTTGTAGACACACATATAATGTGTTGGCTGCTGCCTCGTGTGACACGGTGTTTCAAAATCTCTTTGTTGAGAGCTTTGAGGTACCCAGCGCGTTGCATGGCGGGATTTAGAATACTACAGATGTCGTTTGGTCCAGCCAAGCTGAGACCCAGCTTCCGCGTAAGGTGGGTCTGATGGGAAAACAGTTTTCACTTGAAAGTGTGTGTCAGCACTTACGCCGTGTTAGTGTCGGTGCAATAAAGGGTTAGCCACGCAAGAATCACAAAAACGTTGTGCGTGATCGCTACCTGAGGATATTATACGCGTGATCACATATTGGTTCAATGTCACAGCATTTCTGGTAGGCCATTTTGGTTGGTCGTTATCGCACATTTTAGTGACGCCGCCCTTTTTAAAGGCTATTATCACAAACTAGATGACATTAAAAGTTCTTCAATCTCTGAACAAAGCCCCAAAGCAATATTAGGTAGATTTAAAAGAAATACTACCTA
Organism: Bacillus rossius redtenbacheri; assembly: GCF_032445375.1. NCBI lineage: Eukaryota > Metazoa > Arthropoda > Insecta > Phasmatodea > Bacillidae > Bacillus > Bacillus rossius. The sequence continues at coordinate 77,500,861 of NC_086330.1, forward strand.
TTGTAGCCGTTACCATGGTGCGACTTTCGGAAAATTTTTATATAGTTTTACGTTTCATGGTCCATAGAATCCAAAACCATCGTCAACTCAAATGTTTATATATATCACAATTTTGTGTACACGATAACTGTATCAATTTTCCACAAATCACTTCCAGACTGTTATATAAAATCTAGTAGTGGAAAATATCCGACAAAAGTTGTAAAAATAGGTAAGTTTTTTTTTGTAACTCCCATAATGTGTAAAATATCACATCCGTTTGAAGGTTTCATAACACGTAGAAATAATTTTTTATAAGATAAACTATTGTTGCAGAGGGTTAAAAAAATAAAAGGGTAGAATTAAAAAAAAAATCATAATTTCTGTACCATGTACATTGTTAAATCCATTCTATTTTATTGTTAAACCTTAAACAATAATCTATGTTTTTCGTCTGAAATAATTTACTATACGACCAACCACTACTGAAAAAGGTAGAATAAACCAGGGTTGGAGGACAAAAAAAAAATTTAAATTCCCTTCGTAGGCACAACATCAAATTCGTTCGGATATTATGTAACACATAATTTTTATCTAAACTTTTGTTTAAAACGATTTTTGACTAGACGAACCTTTACTGCAAGGGTTTGAAAAAATGAAGAGAGAATTTAAAAAATCCGTAACTGCCTTGGTCGGTAGATTATAACAAACGTTATAATTGTTTGTCAATCTTATAATTTTTACCTAAAACGTTTGTCAGCAAAAATGTTTTGGTAATACAAACCATTACTACAAGGGGTGGAAATAACAAGATTAGAAAGAAGAAATTTCAATCCTTTTTTTAAGAGATATACATTCAAATCCATTATAATTTATTGTAAAACGCGTAAATCGTTGTCTGATCAATTTTTGATGAAACAAACTATTACTGTAAAAACCAGGGTATTAATTAAAAAAAAAAAAAAAACTTTCATAGTATCAAATTCGTCAGAATTCGTTAATAACCATCTTAATGTTACTTTAAACCTTTGTCCAAAAAAAATTATACCACCACGTGTTAGTGCAAGGGATAAAATGTAGTGTTTTAAGATAAGAATAATAATTGCATGGCTAGCTTATTAGGCATAATATGAAATTCATTAATACATTCAATGCTGGATACATTGAATTAAAAACATTAAAAATATTTTTTCAGCATGGAATATGAGAACATGTTAAATCAATAGTTTTTTAATATTAGCGAACTTATAAAACGTTATGTAGGCTACATTATGTTCTTAAAAATTTCCAGAAGTTTATAGAATTTTCCAAAACATTTACAGAAGAAATAGCTACTTTCAACTCTACCTACACCTGTAGGCTGTGCCGAAAGAATTTATTTATTTTTATTTTGTATGAAAATATCATCTAATTTGTTGACAAATTCACTTAAAATAGAACCGACACACAACCCCAGAAACAGACGTCCTTTGTCACAGTTTTAAGTGTTCTACCTATTTGAATTGTCATAAATTGAATGAAGAAAAACCCTGAGAAACTTTGTGATGAAAATTATAACACATATTTTATTATTTCAAGTGATGATTTCTGAATATAAAGACACTTGGTATATATGTTCCCATTATAACGGTAACGCTATCTAGATGTGTAATTTCTGTTGAATCAAGGAGTTATGTGTTGTAAAATTTTGCGTGTATTATATTTTTTTACATTTTAATATATTTGAACTTTACGTTGCGTTTGAATGTTCGTTGTTATTTATTTAATCATCAAGAGTTACACACGGCATATCCAAAGCCAATAATTTTTGAGCTCACCCATAAACTATGATAGAAAAAAGGTAACTGAAATAGTAACACAGATTTTTCGGCGAAGTAGGAGAATATAGTTACCTTACAATGGGTTAAAGAGTTTGAAAATTTGATATAGTATATATAAATATTTATATAACTAGCAGTTCTTGAGTGTTCCGCCTGTAATTTCAGTAGCATAGCACAGTTCTCAGCTATTTAGTTTCACAGCAGCTCAGCTAGTTCTCTATGCAAGAATTACAAATAAGATGTTTCATGATTTTAGTAATCATACAAACGCCATATTTGATCTGTTCTACAAAATGTGGTTACAATGGGGATAAGTAACTCGTTGAAAAATTATGGACATAAACTTTTGTTAAACATTTATGTGTCACATAAATACATGGATGTCATCAATTTTTCAGTCATTTGTAGTTGATAAATTTGCCATTATAAATTTAACAAAATATCGTTCAACTGTTGGAAAAAACATGTTACAATAACTTTGAATTTCCTGCACGTATATTGATATGTCACGTGCTATTTGAATTCATATTTCTAAGCTCTTACATACATTAATGTTTCACCCAATGCTTATTTTGGAGACAAGCTAAGTTGTCACAAACACAAACTTGATTCTAGTCATAACCGCTTCAAACTTGGCGCCGTATCGATACAGTGAGTACAAGGGAATACTGGTGGGCGTGAGTTAATGCGTGTGGTTACGAGCTATGACGTGCAGATCAACAGGCGCTAATTCATCCGAAATGACGTTTGACGTCAAATGCGTATTGCGTTTTTTATGTTGTGTTAATTAGTCAGCAATTAGTCGGACACCAATCTCCCCAAAGAGGTAAATATTGAATTATTCTAAAAAAAAATGAGGTCAGTTAATTTTAGAGCTATAAATATCCTTTGAGTAAAAAAAAAAAAAATATTTTGCACCACGTTCATGATTACGAGTTTACTAGAATTACATTTTTGCCACTACAAGGGCAATGAAACTATTACGCCAATGGTAATTTTTTTTTAAATTCCGAGTGGTTTAAACTCATATGCCGACTTATAATTTAACTGGACAAGCCTGTTTTGCAAATAATTTTTGTCATTTAAACATTTTTTTTAGATAAAGTTTTAGACGTTTGTTTAATAATTATGTTTCACCCCCTAAACATGAACTTTCAAGGATCCTTAACTTAGATTATAACAATTAAATAAAGTTTATGTTCGTTTAACTTTTTATTTTTAATAGGGTCTAACTAGCAGGTAGGTATAATTCATTTTCCATAGTAGTAATATACCTGAAGTAATACTCACAAGACGAAGAAATGCATGAGAAGTATTTTTGCACGACAATAGAAATCCAACTCAACGACGGGTGTGACATTAATTTTTTATACATAAAAAAAACTATACATGGTTTCAATTAGAGCGCATTGTTACAAAATAGAAAGCGAACCTGTGCATCACGAGTGTTATGGCTAGAGACCTGCCAAATTCGCGGTTTCGATGGCCTTCAGGATAGACTGCACATACCCCTGTACACTCGGGCAAATAACGCAAGTTCATTGGCTGCCGACTTGTAAGTCGTCTCAGTTGGTTTGTCTGTGATTCGATCCTTCTTTGGTTGAGGGTTTTTAACTGGTTGAGATTCGTCCAGATGAACAGTAAGCCAATAGCAAAATTATCTAAGAGGTATATGTGTTTGAATTGTAGCCTATTACAGAATGAATCCGCGAATTTGGCAGGTCTCTAGTGATGGCGAATGAGTTCATTCGATGAAAAATTTACGTTCGCCATTGCAGAGAAATTTTTGTTACTGAAACTCAGAACCGACAAACAAAATATTTAGACTATTAAAATGTATAATATTTAAACATTTACTTGATGAAAACATAATTTTTTTATTCTGCCGCAAACTTAAATTTCGCAATATTAGTAGAGACTTGCGAAACTCACGTTCTTTCCTGATTCCAGGATAGACTTCATATCTTGTACAAATTGCGGATGGCTGGCGGTTGTCACGCTGAACCCTCTGTCTTGGTCGCACGTGACTGGGAAGATTGTTGTTAACACCCAGTCTTACACTCCCGTGAACAACTTGAAGATGTTGTTGAAGGACTTAAAAGTTTTCAGTCTAGTTTTTGCCAAATAGCGACGACAATTTCGCAGGTCCCTAATTACGGGTTTGTAAACTACGTAAGGGAAGCAAGAACGCAAGAAACTCAAGACGCAAAAAGTTACACAACCACGTTTGCAAATACCCGTTAATAATCTACGCACATCGCAAAAAAGAAACTCAGCTTCTTGCGTTTCGTCTTGCGGTTTTGCCTTCCATATTTGAAGTGATGTTTTTGGCGAAATGTTGTAACTAGCAGGAGTTATGTGCACAGAAAGCCACGATATGAGTTTTATTATATAAATTATGTATGAATTACATATCCAATAAAATACGATGAATACGTATTTATCTCTTTTGTACGTTATTGTGATTTATCTGTGACATATATTATACCTATCAAACGCGGTTGTATAATAAAACATTTAAATCAATGTTTCCCATTGCAAGAATCATGGAAAGAACGTTTTCACTTGTCAAATGTTTACACAGTGTATGAAAATAACCCTTTTCTACAATATTATTGAAAATTTCACATGTTATCATAATAGACACGAATTTACTATCGAAGCTTCCGCAAGAAAATAGTTATCTACTGTTTTACAATTTCAAGTTTGTTGCGTGTTGTTGACATCTTGTTAATTTCGAGCTTGTTGCGTTTTGCGTTGTTGTGGCGTTTCGTCCCTTGCGAAGTTTATAAACGGGGCCTTGTAGTAGCGAGGAAAAAGTCCGTACATTTATAAAAGATTCAATTGGAAACCAGTTGCCTAGAAATAGTTTGTAATACAAACAAGAAAGATATTGTAACATTGTACAACACAAATCTATGGTTATTTTTGAAAAAAAGAAATACGTTTTTGATGATAATACTATTTCTTTACAAACATTGACGCATAGTTTTATATTTTAACTGATGTTTTAATCTATATGGGACAACAAAAAAAGCATAAATGCCTGGATAAGAATCCGAACCCAGTACCACTGCGAACACTATTTTGTAGTTATTTGTAAGTCTTTTATATGTGAACGTTCAAATTCATAAATATCTGTAATTTAACATATACATTTATGTTCCATTTAAAAATATATATAAGTGTAGGTAATATCTAGATGTAAACGAACAGCAGGCGCCGGGCAGGCGCGCCAGGGCGTTATCGGCTGCTTGCGCAGATCCTGCAACAACTAACGACTCTGAGGGCCGTGTGTGCGGTCCCTCGTGGCAGGGGACTGGGTTCGTCCCCTGGAGGAGGGGGGAGGGGTGGGTCGTGATGGAGTCAGCGGCGGGAGCATGTGGCGACCTTGTGCCTCGCCGTGGAACAACAGACCGCCAAACAAGCTGCCGCTCACCCCGCGTAACGAAGTTACCGGATACAACGCCGTTGGTAGCGTGAATGTAAAAAAAAGAGAGAGAGAAGAGGACAATAGGTCTTTTCAGTTTTTCAATGGTGGCTCGAGCAGTGTCCGATAGAACTAGGCGGCCTGCAGAAGATAACATGTTTCATGGACAATTGAATAGATAACTGCCTCTATGCAGAACCGCACACACTATATTCCTTTGTAAATAAATCAGAAATATTCACGTTAAATTACAAATATTTGTAATTTTGTACATTTACAAATGGCTCGAGCAGTGTCCGATAGAACTAGGCGGCCTGCAGAAGATAACATGTTTCATGGACAATTGAATAGATAACTGCCTCTATGCAGAACCGCACACACTATATTCCTTTGCAAATAAAACAGAAATATTCATGTTAAATTACAAATATTTGTAATATTGTACATTTACAAATGGCTCGAGCAGTGTCCGATAGAACTAGGCGGCCGGCAGAAGATAACATGTTTCATGGACAATTGAATAGATAACTGCCTCAATGCAGAAACGCACACACTATATTCCTTTGCAAAAAAAAAAAAACAGAAATATCCATGTTAAATTACAAATATTTGTAATTTTGTACATTTACATGATTACAAATTTAAAACTACCAAATAGTGTTCGCAGTAACACTGCGGTCAGATTCTTAACTGGGCATTTATGCTGTGTGTCGTCCCTGAATAGATTTCCAGTATTAACTGCAAACGTAGCATGATAACACAAAATAAAGACCATATAATAAAAATTCGATTATCTTGTCCATGGTTTGAAAAAAAAATTATGGTTGAATGTAACATCAATTAAAATAAAATATTATGTGCCAGTTTTCGTAAGAAATAATCAGTTATCTCGAAAAAAAAGTATTCCATGTACTTATGCAAAAATAACAATAGCCATGTATTGTACAAAGTTACAATATATCTCTTGTAGAATTACAAACTATTTCTTGGTAGTTTGATTAAAGTACAGAAGAATTTTTCTCTATGCAGTGAGGGTGAGAGTAAAAATGTGTGCATTTGTTAGCTCATCTATATGTTGTGGGCTACATAACGTGCACGAAACCATACTTGAACAATAGCCCTGGCAATCCATCAAAACGTAACATCCCTCGTACAGGCTGTCAACTGAATATATCGTGCACCTGGCCAGCTGGATTAATGGCGATAATGACGCGATGCAAAAGCAAAACATCGCGTTATTGTTGATCGCGTTATTGTGTTTTCAACCCGCGTGACGAACGAAAATAAACGATAATGTAGTACAGCAAACTTTACTTGCTATTACATACGCACCAGAGATACCAGTGTTTGGATTTCTTTTAAAATCGAATGTTACATTGAGAGTGCGTGGAACCACTTCAAAAAATTCCCAAATAAAACCAGATATAAACCAATTTAAATAATTACGAATAATAATATTCTTATCAATGCACCACTCCAGAAATCCTTTGGAAACTAAGTTCTGACATTAATTTCGGTAACGTAAAACCCACTAAGCGTCATACAACATAATTATAATAAGAAAGTTATCCGCACTGAAGTTACAGATGGGTCAAACGTAATTGTTTGGAAATATGTTTTATTCGCGTCGTTTCCACCGCGTCGCGCCCGTCGCGCTGTAGTGATTCCAGCGTCAGTTTTTAAGTGTGTTTATATACTTCTATTTTTCCAATTGGCAATTGACAGGGGCGTTTAAATACTTTGGCACCGGAAGTAACACGAATGAATTTGCTTGGACCAGTAAAGGCCAAACTCTTGCAGTAATCCTTTACGCTTTATTAACGTGTTATATGTGGCAAAGTTGTTATCATGAAAATATTAACAAATCAAGAAGCAAACGCGTATGGAGAATTTGGAGATTGTTAAGTTTACTCTGGTGCTAAACTAATCGACCAAATTGGCGAGTCATAGCTACACTGTAAGAAACTATTCGTAAATTCACTATACAAATGTGTAGGCGTTAAATTAAATTTGGAATAGTAAGTATGCATCTGAAGTATGCCTCTAATATTTGTTTCGCACAAATTTTAAATCGTACGAAATTTCTCATACACGTAAAGTAAATTACCAATACAATATAGGGTTTAATAACTAAATAAATTACAGTATAGGGAAAATTTACACAATTGTTGCTTGGCCTATGGGTTCTAGCTGCGTTGGAAGCGAATAGTACAACGCGATACTGCAGTCACCACATTCAGCGTAGCAATCTACTCAATAGATGACTGCTCCCTGAAAATGGTAAAAACAATGCCTACCGAAACGTCGGTGTACACTTCGCCTCCGACACGGCTAGAAGTTTTAAGCCAAGCAAACTCAGACAAAGGCCACGAAATTATGCGATCCTTGTTATAAATAAAAGTGGTTACAATGTATATATTTATGAATGTCACAGGCTACTTGTAGGCAGAATTCACCAATGAGTAGGGACTGAAAAAATTCTTGTTTTAATGACTTCTTGGATAGACTCCATGATCCTGTATGCATTTGAGAAATTTACACCTGTTCATTGGCTAGTAATTCGTGACACCTGCGTTAACTGGAATGCTTGTTATTCAATACTTCCTTCGTTGAGGGTTATTCATTGGCTCGGAGTCCTTCAGACCACCTGGGGTCCCATCACTGAAGCAGCAAAAAGTTAAAAGCATTTAGATTCTCGCTTATTGCGAAATGAAACCGCGGATTTTTCCATTCTATACATATTAGAACATAGGTAAATTTTTCCATCTTCCAATGAAAACAGACAAATAACAACGTACATGATACGAAAATAAAATTTTTTTTTTAATATTACCACCTATTTTTTCAAACCCTTTGCAGTAATGATTCGTCTAATCAAAAATTATTTAAGTAAAAAGTTTTAAATAAAAGTAATAATAATACATAGTTTGTACGTATTAGAAATTGTGCCTTCAAAGGAGGAATAAAAAAATTTTTATTTCAACCCTTTTTTTTAACCCCTTACAATTATGGTTGGTCTATTAAAAATTCTATCAGACAAAATATTTTGTTACTAATCCTACGAGCTATAATACGTTCAAAATAATATATGTTTCATATTATGGTAGTTACAGCGATTTTTATGTTTAAAAAAAATATTCCCCAGTTCTACTCTTTGGTCAGATATTGCCCATTAACGAACTCGTTCGAGATTTTTCACTACTAGATTTTTTTGAATCAGTTTGGAAGTGATTTGTGAAAAATTGATACAGTTTACGTGTCCACAGAATTGTGATATATATATATATATACATATATATATACATACATTTTTGAGTTGAAGCTGGTTTAGGGGTCTATGGACCATGAAACGAAAAACTATATAAAAATTTCCGAAAGCCTCACCTAGGTAACGGCTACAATAGGTAGTATTTCTTTGATGCCTACCTAAAATAGTGTAACTTATAAAGAAAATATTTTTACGCTGACAGCCGGTAAGTTCAGGATTCTCAATCATCTATTACAAACATGAGAATTTTTTTTATGTGGAAGGGATACTAGTTTTGGAGTGCTTTGTACGTAGGCCTATGCGTTGTCTGTGTGACGCTTACAAGGACATAGGAGGGCGAGCTGTTATTCTAAGGAAGTATTCTCGGTCAACGGAGAGCCTCTTAAATTACGGCAGATTGCATACTAGAAAGAGTCTCTAAACGACTCGTCCCACAGGAACGACTCCAGATTGTCACGTAGTAATGGCGTCCAGATAGTGAGCGATGATTGGCTCTGGGCCAGATTAGTTTTAAATACCTCTTCTCTTTAAAAACTCGTTAAGATAGCGTTAATTGCCGTTCCTGTTAGCAAAGTTAAATGTCGGAAATCTTGGAATGACGATTGAGTCTAGTATTTGGAAATGTATGCGAAAAGTAATTTAAATTGTGTAAACTAAACTCTTCAAGAAAATGTCAATCAGTACGTGTCAGTTATTTATATTTTTATATATCTAGTATTTTCTATACACAGAAAAACATGTTCTCCACTTTTACAAAAAAAAAATATTTGGAAACTAGTTGTCAAGAAAAGTTTTATAATACTACAAGAAAGATATGGTAACTTTGTACAACATATGTCTATGGTATTTTTTTATTGAATGAAATACGTTTTTCGAGATATTATTGAGTATTTCTTAATTTGTGCATAATTTTATATTTTAATTTATGTTTCATTAAAAAAAATTTCAGACAATGGAAAAAATATAGAATATTTAAGAACTATACTTCATTTTGTTTTATTATGCTTATAAATGTGCGCAGTTAATACTGGAAAGCTATTCAGGGAAGGGTATACAAATAACTTGAATTATTGAAGGCATTGGGACAACACAAGCATACGTGCCCGGGTAAATATCCGAACTCAATATTTTGTAGTAATACAGTTGTTTTCGTGTGAATGTACTAATTTACAAATATCTGTGATCTAGCATGAATGTTTGTGTTCCATTTAAAAGAAAAATGGCATTTTACTGAGTTTGGGTATAATATATCTATTGCCAACATGAACAACGGAATGAAGCGTCTCTTACTGTCAAACCGCTCGATAATTAGAAATAACGTCTTATCGTAGAAAAACCATACGTCAGTGTGTGTTGTCGAGAATCATTCGGTTAAAATAATATCTTACCTGTCGTTTCAAAGTAAATATACGCGTTTAAGTATGTCGCATTTGTTGGTTATAAGAAAAACGTATTTCCCAAAAGCCTTTGATAGTAAATAGCTTTCTCCTGATTTTCGATGCCTCGGCATAACCCCAGGCGAGTGTAGGAGCCTCTCGAAATAATCGCGACCTTGGTAACCTAGTAAGTCTGACAGTTTTCGGGTTCATCGTCATTTCTCCTCCCGACCACCAGCACATTTCATTCCACTGTCACCTCGTTCGTTATCACTTCCCTCTCAGCCCCTCGCTCGCAGCTAATAGACCAGCTGTGACGTTGTCTTGGCCTGCTTCACCCAGTGACAATACTGTGCGGGACTAGATACCGTGGGAAACAATAGTCGCTCTTCAGGTTGGCGTGTATCGGTACAATTCGAGCACTTCGCTGTTGCGGCTTAGCCACCAGACAGCGTACAGTGCCGTTAACGAACTGTTCAAGATTTATTGAATGAGTCTGATTAAGAATAACATTTTAGTAAAAATGCACTTGCCTATACAATTTTAGAGTTTCGTCTTTAACATGTATTTACTAAAATAGGTTATTTCACTAATGTTTTTAACCATGAATATTTGTTGTACCGTTTTAATAATGATATATATAGCCTAAGTGTATGGAGTCTTAACTTAATAGTCCACACTAGAATAATAAGGCTACTGTTTAAAGAACCATAGAGGTGCTACACCGTCAAGAAGAATAACACACCAGTTCGGTGCCAGGCGTAGCGATCCCCGAGGTTTATAGAGCTCGCGCGTCCGAACAGGCGGCCACCTTAATGTCACAAATGTTTAAAGTTATGTTCGGACCTTCAAAAGTGTTCATCTTAAAAAAAAATGTTTGTTTCAACGGTGACACACATCAGGAATCTCGTGGATGGATTCTGAACAACGTTTACCAGAATAAATTCGACCCCGTGTAACAAGAGCCCATTGTTTTCGCCACTGGGTGACTCACTCAAGGTATTTGCGCGGCGCGGGAGACGAAACTCGCCCTTACCGGTACCACAAGTTTAATAATATAAAGTACAAGGATTTTTTAATGTTAAAATAGGCTGTTAAAAATTGCACATAAACATTACTATCTGAAAAAGTCTCTGACGTCACTTTGCGTCCGTGATTCGGGTTTCTTCAGATTCCCGAGTCCATTCGCAAAAGGCTCAATCGGTGACCGATTGCAGAATGCGCCGGACTACATAACGCCCAACCTTGCTGCTACGATCATTGTCGGATTGTGGGAAAAAGCTGTAATGAGGGCAATTGCTACAGAGAAGGAAAATGTGTTGGGTGCAAAAACAAAATGGTCAGGTGGGTGCCGAACCTATAATCACATGTAAGCAAAAGTTGCACCGTAAGAAATAATCGTGAAAGTGTGTGAACCTATACTTTATAGGAAGGTGTTAACCTATTCCCTCGGTGAAAACATGTACCACACAGTTATAAGTAACAGTAAAAGTCTGGATTTTTCACCGATAAATGCACCTCGGATAAACGCGGTAACTGGATCTTCGTTGAAACTGCACTGGGTTTGGCGGAATCCAACCTGTGTTCCAATCCTGCTCTGTGTTGCGCACCTTCAGAAGGAAGAATGTTCTTGTCGCAGTCTCAACATGTTTGTGAATAATATTGTTAGTTCTCCGTTGTTATTATTATCATCATCTTGAGCTCATTCTCGGAGTAAGTAGACTGTGACACCTATATTTGTCTAGTTTTTTTCCTCTTAAATTTAAGGCGTTAATTTCTCCTACATCTCAAGGCAAAACAGGTGAAAGCAAAGTTATTTTTGTGAGGTAAATTTACCATTACACATCAAGGAAATTGTTACCGCGTAGCTTGGTCCACCTCCGGGTAGCGCCATCAGAGTGTGGCGGTGTACATGGGCTATCGTCGGCGCGTGAGGTGGGACACGGCCATTGTTGTATTTTCACCAGGCAGGAAAACCTATAGTGCTGAAGAGAACCTGATTGAGCTTTGTTCGCGCCGCGGCGCTCCGGGAGGACTCGGGAACAACGAGGCTTCACCGAACCCCCGCCAGGGGCAGGGTCGGCGTAGATGTCGAAAGCTGGCGACACCACGTGGGCTGGCGGACTGTCTGCCCTGGCCAACACCCAACATCTCCGTCTGAAGGCACAGTGCCAACAATGGGAGTGATGGGAGTGAAGATACAAGCTGTTTAGTGAACGGCCCCAAAGACTCATAATTCGAGACCTGCAAAATCCTTGTAAAACATTTGAAGCCACTAAAATATACACCATTATATATTTAAAATAACATTTTCATTCTTCATGGATAGAATCAATATTATTTGGCGGTATCACTTAACTCCAGGCTAGAAACAACTTGCCTATATATATATATATATATATATATATATATATATATATATATATATATTCAGGAATTATTAGAATTTTCATTTTTTTATAACAAAGTTGCATCCTTTGGCGGGTTATGAGTGATTGGGTAACCTCCTCTTATACTTGTTCATAACTGGCTCAGGGTACGTCAATGGCTTGTTAAGAGCTCTGTAGTCAATCAAAGTGAAGCCGATGTTTATGTTCTTCACTTACAGTTTGCTACTCAGTGAATAGTGACTCTCATCACTGGGTTTTGACGCACTCTGTAATGCAGGAAGCCAATCATAAAATAACGAAAATATGTATGATTCAGTCATACTGATACGAAGATAACTGTACAGATTTTACACAGTAAAGGCATGAAACAAGTTTAGGGTACATTATCATATATTAAATCTCTGTAAGTTTATAAATAGGTGTCAAATGACAGTTAATAAAATTTATAAAATCAGTTTATTTAAACCACTGGCTTTTCAAATAAATTATTTTAAATTAAATATGTATTTCATATTGTGGATAGGGTAGTCTAAATAGAAATTTGCCAGGTACACATAATCAAAAACAATTAATAAAAATATTTTTTGATGGTTCAAGGCAGTTTTTTTTTATCTCAGTGAACCAAACTTAATTTTCCTCTTCTTAAGTTTCTTAAGAGAGATCATATTATTGTTTTCGTTACAGGAGTTACCGCGAGAGGCGTCACCTCGAAGGAGTGTCCCCAATTACTATCTGCAAATTCCTGTAACCTCGTGTAAATTTCCTTATCTTCGAGCCGTCAGGGGCTGAGGTATGGACACCTTGCGGCACTCCGAGTGTCTAGAGAAGCGAGGTTATCTGCACTCTCAAAGAGCGCAGACGGACGAACAACGAGTTGGACGATATAGTTTGGTCTTCGGTGTCGTCGCAATACCGGCTTCCACTGACACTTTTTCCTCGTGTGCGCGCCGAGAGAGCTGCAAACTTGGCGTTATTCTGCGGCACTAGGATGGGCTGAGCATACTTGTACGGAAGAAAAAAAATGTTAGCGAGGCTTTCAGTACTCACCAGAAATGTGTAACACCTGACCTCGGAAACGAGCAAATTAATGTTTATAAATACACTCGTAATACGAAAATCAAACACGAAATTTAACATGGGATTCTTTTAAATTAACGCCAAGCTTTATAACTATACGTAAATTGTGTTCTCAACTATATTTCTGGTCTCGAATCACATGTAGAGAATTTGCTGCCGAAGCAGCTAACTTAACTATTTAATCAATTGATTTGCAGACCGAAATTTTAAACTATATAATGAAATGGCTACAATGAAAACTATAAAGACTTGAAAAAAGACTGATTCTCGGCTGGGCATAATTTTCGAAAAGAAATTTCATTAAAAAATTTCCCATATTGTTCAAATTTATCAAACAGTTAAAACCAAAACGTTTTCTTTGGCACACCACCCGCCACAGATGGCAGCATCGAGGTTGTAACACATTTCCGTTCAATGTGATTTCCGCACCATTCACGAAATCGCACCCACCAAATGCCGTATACTAGAGATATTAATTGGGTTTATAAACATTTTTAAGTGTATTTTTGTAAGGGAGGATATGTTCCCGTATGTATACTTAATTTTCATTATAAATTATAAATAATTACATTATTATTTAATGAACAGTTAAAATTTTAAATACGAATATACATTCAGCATATTTATTTATGTTCAATATTAATTAAAATGTATCTAAAATTAAAAAAAAATAATTTTATACAGGTGCTTATATTAATATCATAATACTGAGTATTTATTTAATTTTTTTTATTTGATTGAATTTATACTTAACTAACAATATTTATAGTATCACTCCAGTCGTTTTATTATTTTATTTCTATTAATTATTTGCATGCAAAATTAAAGTTAGTTATGTATTTCGCCAAGTAAGTGTATTATCTAACGCACGCGCATAAGTACAGGCACGCATTTTGTTTTTAGTGTTATTATTTGTATAGCTATTTTGTTTTTTGAATTTATACTTCTTATGGAAAAATCATGAGAGATAACTTTTACGATGCACGCGCATCATGCAACGAATTTTTCAAAGGAAGATGGTGGACCCACGTGTACGAACATAAACCCATATATAGTTACTTTCATAAATATTAGAGGACATACCAAACATATTGGTGTGCCGAATGTAACTTTATGACAGTGAAAATACCCTGGAATATATTTAGTATACTAAATAATTTTAGTTAAGAGTAATTTACAGTTTGTAAGAACCTAAGGGAAAAGTCTTATAACGTTGATAATATGTACATATTCTCCTTATAACCTTGTATCAGGCTTCGTAAAGCAGTGCTTAAAGTTCGTGGCTAATATGATTAAAGGAACGTGGTTCAAAACTGGGTAGCGGGCTTTTTACTTTTTTTACCTATATCATATTACTGATTTAAAAAAAATTGTAATTTAAGGAAATATATATGAATGCATTTTATTTGTTTATCTTAGATGTCTGGGACACGGGTGTGGAGATATATTCGGACGGTGGGAGGACCACCTCGGACGAGACAGTGGAGGGTGTGGCAGGGATCAGTACCACTGCCAACGTTCCGGCGGAAGCTTTTGGGAACAATCGCGGCTTGCACAGTGGTGCAGCACCCGACACTGTCTGATCCAATTGAACTGAGCCTCAGCCGGTGGTGGGTGCCCGTGAATCTCACGAACTGGGACGAAGTAGTTCACCGTCCCTAACCGGGTTAATGCGGGCGGCACCCCGGTCCATACGCGGGTAACTTAGAAGGCTAGAACATCAGCCTAAAGAGTCTGTAAGTGCACGTGGACGACCTAGATTGCCCTCGTGTACCTGAGAAACCTGCCTGGCGTCAGCTGGGCAGGTGGAGGGGCTAGCTTTCAAGCAACACGGATCCTTGAGATAGGCAACAAGCTTGTGTGTAAGCTTTGATAGGCCTGTTCTAACACGTCTATCAGCTGTTCCCTGATTCTATCTTTGACGTGCAGGTACAGGGAGGGGGTGCGGAGAGAGGGACATGTTTCGGAAAACATGTTTATCGTATTGCTATAATATTATTTATTTTACATTTTAAAGAGTCCGGAGAGAAACTAGCTGAAGACGACTATCTCAGCATAATTGGACATGTTTGTCACTGCAGGTTTTCCTACACGTTTGCTCGGAGAATCCAGCCGCGAGCAAGCTAGTGGGTCACGGCGTACAGGGGGGTGACAGTAGATAGGACAAACTGAATCCTTAAAAATGAGATCATACCATGTTTCACCAACATCGGAAAAAAAAAATTACAAGTTTTGATCTCTTTAGTTTATTACATATCCAGTTATTATAATTATATACGGCCATCTTTGTATTGTCTCGTGGTAATAATGGGATTTGAAAGTAAAAGTATATATTTTTTAAATGTCACTGAAAACTAGATGCTGCATGGCATATTGCCGAAACCGAAAATTAGAGCACGTTGGCCTGTCGTTCTCCATATTACCTACTAGGGCTGCTACTGTAGTTTTTGGAGTTGAAAATTAAAAAAAAATTAAAAATGGAAAATAAATATAATAAACTGAAATAAAATAAATTACTAAACGATCATCAGTTTCAATCTGGCTGTATATAATTAATTTGGACTTTACTAGTGCATAAAAATATTGTATAAGTACATACACTTGTTAAACTTATTTCAAGATAGATTGGTGGTCTTGTGGGTAAAGGCGTCATAACTCGGAAATTGACGACTGAGAGTTCGAATGTACCTAAGTTCAAAACTTTTTTTTCTTTTGCGGAAATAGTTTAACGTCCAATTATAAGGACTAACATAAAGCAATTTTACAATATCAGTAGCCTTTATCGAAAAAATATAAAATATGACGACTACAAAGGTGCCAACTGTGCCAACTATCACACGCTAAACCTTTCTCAGGTTGTATCTGGCTGTAATTTTTTCGTTGTCAAGTTGCAAAGAAATGGTATGATCGCAAGGGTTTTGTTTACAAATTTAAGCAAACGATCATTACTATGGGAGTGGCGCCTCTCCTTTTACTTACTCTATGACGGCGTAGCCCCACTCGGTGCAGACTCGTGACGTCACTGGCTCACTCGGGGCCACCGTCGACGCGCATGCGCGGGGAAACGGCTTTCAGCGCGTCGCAGGCGGGGAACCACCCAACACCGGTTAGACTGCCGGGTAAACCTGTATGCCTCCCTCCCTCTCTCTCTCTCTCTCTCTCTCTCTTTCACTCTCTCTCTCTGTTTCTCTCGTTCTCTGGTTGCACTCGGTCACCGCATCAATGCACCAATGCATACAACACGACCGTTCCGCCCGGTCAGACGCATGAGTGGCATTGCTTTCAGTTCGCGGTTGAGAGTATGTATGTACTAGTTAGTTGTAAGGCGCCTAAAGCGCCCTTTGAAAAAATGGTGAATATAACAAACACGTTAATTTAATACACGCGAAATATTTATTAAACATTAAATTCATTCTTTTATTGTGGAAATTTAAATTATTTCTTATCCACAAACAATATTATGCAAAATATTCTACAAAAAAAATGTTTTTAATGAAGAACGTCTTGAAAAACTACATTACGTGTGAATTGTTTCATTCAATAATCGTTTATGAATTTTAACGACTTACTCACGTAAACAAAACAGTTTTTCAGTGATAAATTAATTATTTACAAACTTTTTGATGATGATAAATCAAATTCAAAAATAAAAAATACTCCAAACCTCATAAATAAAAAATAAAATTTTCTTGAACGTATAGCGCCAGATTTTAGTGAAAAATTTTAATGCACTTTCAAACACACATAAGAAGATATAAAAGTGTTAATGTGTGTAAAACAGCAGCTATCGTACATCGTCACAGAGTCGGTCAGTGATTCAGTGATAAGCGTCGATATATTTATAATAATTTATATATATATATATATATATATATATGCACCCACTACAGTATACATGTTCTGTTTTCTTGTGATAGCGTCAAGTCATTTACTGTTAAGACACTATCTATCGTCTTCTTTGGACCTGCTAGTTATAACATTTCCAATAAAATGTAAATAATATTATTACGTTTTAATGCCTATAATATTTTAGATTTTGATGTAATGTTTTTCTGCAAACATAGAGCCAGCCATCTTACAGTAACAGCAAAAATTTCTTAAAATAATTAATACTAACATAATTTAGTATGCATATTAATTTTTTTTTTTCAATTATTTATATTTTTTTTAGAAATTATTCATCTTCATTTATAGAGATTCATTTCATGTTCATACAAATAAATATTTCCTACAAAAAATAGAAGATAAGTATTAAAGGCGTACGAAACCTCTCTGCGGGCTCAGTTGCAATACTTACAAATTCAGTTCGTTCACGCGACGAACGGACCTCCTCCACTTATCCGGCGAGTTTTCCGGGAACGAGATAGTTCTTCCCCTTTCCTCTGTCGCCCCTTCCCCTTCTCCGGCCACTCGTCACAGTCTGTTGACTCTGCACGCTGCACCACCGAGTAGCTCTGCTATATAACAGCCGGCCCTGGAGGTGTAGGTCAGAGCACAGGTCCGCCCCTCCGAGCTGGTCGCTGTCGAACAACTGTGAGTATGCACCTGCTTATTGCTGCTTCTGTAAGGTATTATTGTGTGTGGCGAGGCCTCGTCCACCACGTAGCAACACACGTGTTTACAAACTACAGTAAGATAATAAAACCAAATGTTTATCGCTGGTACGACCCGAATAAAAACAATAACAAAGAGCACGAGAAATACTTTTGAAGGTTAGAGTACAATACAGACAAGTTATTATCAAGTAAAAAATATACATGTGTGTATCATATAAGATACTTATCATAATTTAACGGAAAAAAGACCTAATGGAAATATAAATTTGACATATTTTTTCATTGACATTGTTTCATTGTACATTATACTAAAATCTGAACTTCAACAAATCATGTTTGGTGATACTTTTAATAAAATTTGACAAATACACGCTTTCTTAAAAGACTAACACATTCTCCAATAATCACACACAAACATGCAAATTTAGTCACACATCACTGACACCACAGCTAGAGCTGACCATTAAAGTTTAGTAAGTACCCAAATAATGTTTTCACATCACAAGTGGGTTTTAAAGATTTATCAAGTCGGGAAGTTCATCTCAGGTTTGTGAAACGTATTGTAAAATATTAAATTAATCTCTTAACTAATTAAAAGTTTTACACATTTCCAACCTCAATGCAAAACAAGTTCAGTCTTTTTAGGCGAATTTCTTTAAGTGCATGTCGTAAACAGTAAGGATCCAGAAATTTTGTGAATGTATTTGACACGAGGCTTACATTGACAGTTATTTATGCACTCGAGCATTTGCATTGCCTCCTTTAATTTTATAAGTCCATCGAGGCACAGAATGAATATGCGAGATTCTACCGTTTATACTGCCTGAAAAACATAGCGGTCAAATTGTAACGTACTAAAATAATAATTAAAAATGGAAAACAATTATAGTTTTATTGCCAAGATTTTTTTTTATTTGCAGCCAACTATGGACTTTTATCAACGACATAATATGATAAACTCCATTATTCATTAATCCAGTGAAGTAAAATTTGGTGAACATTTTGTAACTGCAATTTATTCAGAAAAATTGTATCATACTTGGTTAACATTAACGACGTATACATATGTATTTGGCAATTATCGAACAAATATAGCCATAAAAAAAAAATCACAATATTCATGTTGGTGCCAAGATTATTATTTGGGTAAGGTGTGTATTTGATTCTTTTTAGGAGACATTAATTATTCAGTTAGCTATTCGCTATTTTTATGTTTATTAAATACAGTGTCTGCTTGTTTTTCATTCATAGTGTTAAGCTGGCTCAAAAAGTCGTTATAAATTATTTATTTAATTTGCAGTTGAACATCGCCACCATGAAGGTGTTAGTGGTGCTGCTGATGTGTGGGCTCGCCGTCACTTCATGCCTGGGCAGCGACGACTCGGTAAGGAACAGCGAGAATGGGTGGAACACTGTGTGACATGTAAACAAAATATTACGTGTTACCAGTCAAGTTCGCAATGTGTGTATCCACAAACACACACACACACACATATATTATATAACAGTATTTTCTAAGGTGCAGGCGTTTAATGGCCCTTCGAAAATATCATTTTTTGAAAAAAATAAATAAATGTTGATTTTTTTCGTAAATTCCCAAGTATTTTAGTACATATTACCCTGTGTTAATGTTAATGAATTTCAACTTTTTTCAGTTTAATTTTATTTTATCTTAACGTATACTTATCATCAATAGTTAGTTTGAAATTTAAATTTTATAATATAAATTATGTAATAACTAAAGATTTTCTCTGCAAAAGTGATACATATAACCTCGTAATTTTTTTTTTTTTTTTTTTTTTTTATAATTCCCGAGTGGCACAATACTGCACAGTTTCCTTTGTGCTCCAACCGCTGCCATGCGTAAGGCTGATGTCTCTAAGGCAGACTATTGCCAATCATCTAACGTTTTGTATTTTTATGAAACTGAATTTTGCTGTAAGCACGAAATACGTGCTATATGCTTTTGCAACAACTTTATGTTGCAATAACACAAAAAATATATTTTTTTTTCAGTTAAAAATTTGTTGGGATTATTTGTAAGATATTTTAATTGTTTAAATTTTATATCTAACCGAAATATCCAAATAATACAACCACCGTCTTGTAAAAGATTTATTTTTTTCTTTGTAAAATTTAATGCACGATATTTACATACATTTGTTAAGACGTTTAGTATCATGACTCGTATATTTTTTTTCTAGATTAAAACGTTTTTGCGAACTAGTTTAAACATGAGGACACTGTCGCGTACGATCTACTGTGGGTGGTAGAGAGTGTTAGAGACACATCGCGTCCGAGGATTGCCGCCTGTGGAGCTCTGTCGTCGGCGGCTGTGTCTCGCACGGGTGGGGGGAACCCGTTATCCCCCCTCCGGGCTGCCACGGCTCCCCCCCCCCCCTTTTCATCTTCAAGGCAAATACTTCCTGAGGCTTCGCTAGCGCAAGTTGAAGGATAAAGCTGATATTGTAATAACACTGTAATACAAGATTGTAATCAACCTTAAACTTCCTAAGCCAAAGCAATAAATAAAATAAAATGCCAGACGAAGTGGTAGGCCTACGTAAGAATTCAGTCATAGTAAAACCTTCTGAATGGGAATTTAAAAAGTGATAATGCTTAAGTATGTTTATTTTTGATATAGATTACGTGTGAATATTTAATATCTCATTTTACATTTTATCCAGGGATATATTTAAAAGTGATTAAACTACACTTTTCTCGTTTTTCACTTCATTATGAAGGATATTTAGAAAAATTGTGGATTTGTGCCGTTTAGATTTGATTGCAGACTCTGTCATCTTTCGCAGTTCCAATAATATTTAATTTTGCCAAATGCTTAGTATAATTCAAATCATGCCCCAACCTTTTTACTGTTTTATGAACCCTTTGCGCATAAGTGGATAAGAAGTTAGCCATAGTCTAAATGAAACAAATCTCACATGATTTTTAACCCTTCCTTTTTTCCATCAAATATAGAATATTCTTTAATTTAAATTGAATTTATTTAGATCATTTATGCTAATATGGTGATATACGTTTCGCTAGTAAAACTAAAATCATTCCTTTTTTCAGTCTAGTTTGTGAAATATAAAAATATTAATAAAACTTACAAATATTTAAATTTATAAAATTTTAATGCTATATTTAATTTTTAAATTAGTACTTACTGGTATATGATTAACACGAATAAAATAAAATAAAAACAGCTTTTTTTTAAATATTATACCACGAATTATTTTTTTTAACCTCCTTAAAGGTTAAATTTCACTATACTTAACATTTTATGTGTGATATTTTTGGCAAATATTTTTTGAAAATTTAACTTTGAATAAATGACATATTTAAGAAGTACTGTTATATTTGTCGCTGTGAATAGGTGCGCTTGGTTTGTCCTGGGACACCATATCATGACCAGGATCCAGGGATCCACGACGGTCATCGTGGAATACGTAATCAACACAGAGTTTCGCAAAAAAATATTTAAAGTTTTTGTTTCAGAAGAAAAGCATTAAAATAAATTTTTAACAAAGCCATATTTTATCTGAAACAAGAACTGAAAAATGTTATTTTCTCAAAACTCTGAGTGGGTAACGTAATTCACGATGGCCTGGATCCCAGGCCGTGAGCCGGTGTCCCCGAACACACCAAACCTACCTACTGATGTGTCTTACAGTAGCAAAAAAAAAAAAAAAAAAAAAAAAAAATTGAAAAGCGTGTGTACTTATTAACGCACGTTAGAATTAATACTTCTATTGGATTCAAGACACTGAACAATTTTGAAATTTACTGTGAAAAAAAAATTAAATAAAACTCAGTATTCAATATTAACATAAAAACATGTAGAAAATTAATTATTAAATTTAGTAAAATAACCTAGATGAATTTTAATTAATAATGTTATCAATATATAGGTTGCTCAGTGTTTATTAAATTTTATAAATTTTAATTATTTATTAAATACTAATGTCAAATTATTAATTTATTATGGAAAAATATTATGTATACGGGAACATAACCTCACTTATATATTACACTCAATAACACACTTGAAAAATATCAAAATAATTTCTATCACTAATATTCACAATAAATAAAGAATTTTTAATATATATAACTCAGTATTCAACATCAATCACTAAAGTATATGATTTAAAAGTACATATATAACTTGTACCAATTTGTTTTAAGCTTGTCAGTTTATGTTTCATGCTACGCGCGCATCGTAAAAATTTATTCTCCTAATTTTTTTTTCATTCCGGGCCTAAATAAGTATAACATCAAAAAAATTGATTTCGTCGATTATGATAATAATAACATATACATACAATTTAGATGGGAGATACTGAATTTTTTTAATAATACTTCCATATTGTCTTTTGATGTAGACAACAAACAGAGTATTGACTTGCTTGATCTGAGAAGAGTCATTGTGTGAGGCATTGAGCAGGGCGTGTGTTGGTTGCAGACGCCGGGGCCCTATCCGCCGTGGCCGCCCCCAGGCGTGGTCTGGCCCCCGGTCAAGCCGGCGCCCATGCCGGTGCCCCAGCCGGCACCCATGCCGGTGCCCAGGCCGCCACCCATCCCGCCGGCGCAAATGCCGGTGCCCGTCATCCCCCAACACCCCAAGCCGCCACCCACCTGGAAGTTCCGCCGCTCGCTCCAAGACTAGCCATAGCCGAAACGACACCATCGAAATTCATCGGTGTTAAAATCGATTCTCTGCTAAATTGATTTTCCTTGAATATATTCTCCGAAAATTTATCATCGAAATCTGAGTACTCGTATTATACTGCAACGATGCGCATATGAGGCTGCTAGAGCTAAAGGGTTGTGACAGAATATAGATTTATATTTAGTTGATGTTAATATTGAACTTATGGTCCCAAAGGGGAACATGTATACTCTTAAGATTTTTGCTGCCACGTAGCAAATTATCGTAAAATAAAATTACTTTGCTACTGGCCACCTCTTATTATAAACGCACATGTATATTTTGTATTTTTAAATTATATAGTTATCTACGAACCATAATTCATGTCTGGTGAGTTTAAAATTAACAGTGAAAAAATTATGCGTTACACAGTATTTTAAGGTGTTGTAAGGTTGAGTCGGTCACATCCCTTCAAGAATAGATTCGTCGAATACGGAGCAATAATCGATGCATCGTTTCTAAAATAATCGACCGCGCCTCTCGCGCCACGGCCATCAGGACGGCGAGGTCAGGGGTCAGGCAGCTCCCCGGCCGACGCAAGTCCCTAGCAGCACAGCGGCACACCGACAGAACACCAACTCGTCAGACAAAAGGACAGTCAAGGCTTGGTGGTGCTACGCTCACCTTAACATCACTTGTGTGCTTGTAACAACATCTGTAACCTTGTTTAGAAATAAATTTCCTTAATTTTTTTTTATGAATGCTGTTTAATTATTACTTATACACACTCAAACACACCTGAAACTCCAAGCCCTTGCAGTTGACCAAGTATTCCTCGAAACACGTACCTTCTTCCTTGTTAGCGCAAAAAATAAGTAATAATTTTTATAGTTTAGTTCCATAAGTTAAAATAATTTATGGCGGGATAGATATGTGAGGAAAATTTGTTGAATTAGGTTGTGTTGGTAAAATTGGTAATATTGATAAAAATAATCATTATAATGAAGATGATTTGATCTGATAGCGAAGAAGCCACGATGGAATGCTTTGGTGGTAAAATCCGGAGTATCCCGATAAAATATTTTCTTCTCCCGTCTACGTTTGCCACTTCCACTTGCGAAACTTCCAGAATCAAACCCACGCAGACAAGGATGTTGGGCTTGTCGACTGGCCATGATTTAACAGAGTTATGATTCGTTCTCACTATGATTACTGATTTTCCTATAATATAGTCTCCGAATGTTGATCATTTGGATTTTATACAGCGCAACTTACAATGGCTTCCGGATAATCTTCACAACCAAGCAGAGCTTCTTAATGAATGTAGCTAATGTAAGTTTCGGTTGCTTCTTCAATGAACCTTAGCCCGAGACTGAAGACCTATTTAGAGACCACGCTACCACGGACTGTTGGCATTGTAGACGTAATTTAAAAGGTGTATATTTTGAATGTTTTTAAATTAAAGAATCCAGCATTGAATGTCTTAAAGAATTTCATATTATGGCTGATAAGGTAGCTCTGCAATTATTTTTGATCATCAAACACTATACAACATCCCTTGCACTAATACGTGGTCGCATAAATTTTTTTTGGACAAAGGTTTAAGGTAATGTTAAGATGATTATTGTTAATTTCGACTAATTTTATACATTTTTTTCAAATTCCAACCCCTGTTCGTTTCATCTAAAATTGTTTCAGCTAAATGTGTTTGATATTTTTGTTGTTTTACAATAAATTATAATGGATTTAAAAAGTATATTTATTAAAAAGTAATGATATTTGGTATTTCTAACCTTGTTATTTCCACACGTGTAGTAATGATTTGTGATATTAAATATACTATGGACAAACATTTTCAACTATGTTTTAAAACTTTAAACAAAAATAAACATTAAGTTGATGGAGTACATGGTAGGGAAGTTTTATTTCTTTTCTAACTTTAACCCCAGGTTTTTTATAACCCTTGTAGTGATGGTTTGTTTTATTAAAATAGGTTTCAGAAAAAACGTTTTAGGTAAATATTATAAGAATTACAAACATTTTTTAATGAATTTTATATTATACCTACAAAGGGTGTTATGATTTTTTTTAAATTCTATCCCTCATTTTTTAAACTCCTTGCAGCAATGTTTCATCTAATTGTTATCAAAACCTGTTTCCGACAAAGGTTTAGATAAAAATTATAAGATTTACAAAATATCCGAATGATATCGATATGTTTTGCCTACGAAGGGAGTTATGATTTTTCTGTTCTATAAGCCTTGTTTTTTCACCCCCTTTTAGTAATGGTTAGTCATACAAAAAATTATTTTTTACGAACATTGGAGATGATAATTTAAGGTTTTACAATAAAACAACGGATTTAACAGCGTACATGATATGAAAAAATATATATATTTTAAATACCACCCCTCAATTATTTCAAAACCCTTAAAGCAATGGTTTGTCTAATCAAAAATTGTTTTAGGCAAAAGTTTTAAATGAAAATGAATAGATTTTCAACAAATTCGAACGGAACTGATAGCATACCTACTAAGGAAATTATGGATTCGTCTAAATTCGTGCCCCCTTTTTTTAATCCTTTGCAGCAATGGTTCGTCTAATGAAAAATTATTTGTCAAAAGTTTTAGATAAAAATAATAATAATACACAGTTTGTACGAATTCGATTATGTGCCTACGAAGGAGGGATTAATTATTAAGTTTTTTGATTTCAACCCTTGTTTTTTCAACTGCTTACAATTATGGTTGGTCGTATCAAAAACTATTTCAGACAAAATATTTTGTTACTAATCCTAAGAGCCATAATACGTTCAAAAAGATATGATATGTACATATTATGGTAGTTACAGAGATTATTATGTTTTTCAAAAAACAAAAAAAAAAAACATTCCCCATTTCTACCTCTTTGGTCAGAAATTGCCCATTAACGAACTTGTTCGCGATTTTTCACTGCTAGATTTTATGAATCAGTTTTAAGTGATTTGTGAAAAATTGATACAGTTATCGTGTCCACAAAATTGTTTTATATATACATATATATGTATATACACATATATATGTAAATATATATAAATTTTTGATTTTAAGGTGGTTTTGGGGTCTATGGACCATGAATCCAAAAACTATATAAAAAGTTTCCGAAAGCTGCACCGTGGTAACGACTACAATAGGTAGTATTTCTTTGATGCCTACCTAAAATAGTGTAACTTATAAAGAAAATATTTTTACGCTGACAGCCGGTAAGTTCAGGATTCTCAATCATCTATTACAAACATGCGAAAATTTTTCAGGGGGGAAGGGATACCAGTTTTGGAGTGCTCTGTACTTTGCGTTGTCTGTGTGACGCTTACAAGGACATAGGAGGTTGAGCTGTTATTCTAACGAAGTAAGCTCGGTCAACGGAGGGTACGGCAGATTGCATACTAGAAAGAGTCTCTAAACGACTCGTCCCACAGGAACGACTCCAGATTGTCACGTAGTAATGGCGTCCAGATAGTGAGCGATGATTGGCTCTGGGCCAGATGAGTTTTAAATACCTCTTCTCTTCAAAAACTCTTTAAGATGGCGTTAATTGCCGTTCCTGTTAGCAAAGTTAAATGTCGGAAAGCTTGGAATGACGACTGAGTCTAGTATTTGGAAATTTATGCGGAAAGTAATTGAAACTGTGTAAACTAAACTCTTCGAGAAAATGTGAATCAGTGTCAGTTACTTATATGTATATATATATATATATATATATATATATATATATATATATATATATATATATATATATATATATAGTATTTTCTATACACAGAAAACATTTTCTATACTTGTACAATTAATTGTAAAATAATTCTTTGGAAACCAGTTGTAAGAAAAGTTTTATAATACTACAAGAAAGATATGGTAACTTTGTACAACATATGGCTATGGTTATTTTTGCATAAATGAAATACGTGTTCGAGATAATATTGAGTATTTCTTAATTGGTGCATAATTATATATTTCAATTTATTTTTCATTTGACATAATTTTTTTTAAACAATGGAAGAATATCGAACATTTAATAACTGGACTTCAATTTGTTTTATTGTGCTTATAAATGCGCGCAGTTAATACTGGAAAGCTATTCAGGGAAGGGTTTACAAATAACTTCAATTATTTATTGAAGATATCGGGACAACACAAGCATAAATGCCTGGGTAAGTATCCGAACCCACTATTTAGTAATGATACAAATTTTTTTGTGTTACAAATATCTGTAATCTAACATGAATATTAGTGTTCCATGTAAAAAAATTGCAGTTTACTGAGTTTGGGTATAAAGTATCGATTGACAACATGTCCAACGGAATGAAGCATCCTTTATTGTCAATCAGGTTGCGGATCAGAAATTACGTCTCCTCGTAGAAAAACTGTACGTCAGTATGTGTTGTCAAGAATCGGTAGTTTAAATAATATACCTGCTGTTTCAAAGTAAAACTACTCGATTTAGTATGTTAAATTTGTTGGTTATGAGGTAAACTATATTTCCCGAAACCTTTGGTAGAAAATAGCTTTCTCTTGATTTTCGATGCCTCGGCATAACATCATGCGAGTGTAGGAGCCTCTCAAAATAATCGCGACCTTGGTAACCTAGCGAGACTGACAGTTTTCGTGTTCATCGTCATTTCTCCTCCCGACCACCAACACATTTCATTCCACTGTCACCTCGTTCGTTATCACTTCCCTCTCAGCCCCTCGCTCGCAGCTAATAGACCAGCTGTGACGTTGTCTTGGCCTGCTTCACCCAGTGACAATACTGTGCGGGACTAGATACCGTGGAAAACAATAATCGGTCTTCAGGTTGGCTTGTATCGGTATGATTCGGCCACTTTTCTATTATTATATGGCTGGGCCGCCAGAAGGCGTACAGAGCCGTTCATGAACCGTTCAAGATTCATTGAACGATTCTGATAGTGAAATACATTTTAGAAAAACTGCACTTGCCTATACAATATTAGTGTTTCGTCTTTAAGATGTATTTTTTAACAGTGATAAAAAACTAAAATAGGTTATTTCACGCACGTTTTTAAGCATGGATATTTGTTGTACAGTTTTAATAATGGTATACAGAAGTGTAGGGAGTCTTAAACTTTAATATTCCACACTAAAATAATAAAGCTACCACTTAAAGAACCACAGAGGTGTGACACCGACTAGAAGACTAACACACCAGTTCGGTGCCTGGCACCTAGAGGCGAAGAGACATGAGATGCGCGAGCTAGTGTCGCCCTTAGCGACCCCCGCGGCTTATAGAGCTCGCGCGTCCGACCAGGCGGCCACATAAAAGTCGCAATAATTTAAAGATATGTTTGGGCCTTCAAAAGTGTTGATCTTAAAAAAATTTATTTGTTTGTTTCAAAGGTGACACACATCAGGAATATCGTGGATGGATACGGAACAGCGTTTGCCAGAAAAAATTCGAACCCGAGTAGCGAGAGTCCATTGTTTTCGCCATTGGGTGGCTCACTCCACGCATTGTGCATGTCGCGGGAGACGAAACTGCACTTATTGCTCGCAGGAGTGTTTTCAACGTGTAACTTAAATGTTCCATGTAGTGATTATTTGCAGCGTGCTAGCACCGATGAGTAGTGACAAACTGTTCCATCCCCGGGGCAACCAGAATTATCAGTTCTATCTCGCAAAATACTCTACCCTACGTAAAAGAATACCATTAAGTTGTACCCCCATATGGGTTACTTTTATGTTGGTTTTGAAATAAAACTGAAAAAAGTATAGTTGTACTAAAAAACTGTTATTTTTTAATATCTATGCGTTGTTTTAATTCTGCGATGTTTACGAAACCAATATATACGGATGAATCCCGCGTGTCCGCCATGTTTTCAAGATTTATAAGACTTTCAAAGATTGCAGTAACATGTTAACACATTTCTGGTCCAATTGAATTCTGTTCCATTCACGAATTACTCCTCCTACCAAACACCATATACCAAGAGCTGAAATGTTACACAACAAAAGTATTTTTATGTTTAGGAAATGAAAAAAGTAGGATTATATTAGGCTATTCAATGCAACACGATCAGTAGTGCACCTGAGCCCGAGTAGTGAGTTTTGCAGGTATACCGAAAATAAATATAATTTTAAAGGAAATACAGAAGCGAAAATAATATACAGTGCATGGATTTTTTTTAAATGTTGAAATAAGCAAATAAAAAATGCACATAAACATTACTATCTGAAAAAGTCTCTGGCGTCACTTTGCGTCCGTGATTCAAGTTTCTTCCAATTCCTGAGTCCATTCGCGAAAGGCTCAATCGGTGCCGGATTGCAGAGTGCGCTGGACTAAATAACGCCCAACCTTGCTGCTACAATCATTGTCGGATTGTGGGAAAAAGCTGTAATGAGGGCAATTGCTACAGAGAAGGAAAATGAGTTGGGTGCTAAACCAAAATGGTCAGATGGGCGCCGAACCTATAATCACCAGTAAGCAAAAGTTGCACCCTAAGAAATAATCGTGACCTTGTGTGAACCTATAGTTTATAGGAAAGTGTTAACCTATCCCGTGGGTAAACACATATATCACACAGTTATTAGTAACAGTAAATTTCTGGATTTTTCACCAAAAAAATGCACCTCGGATAAACGCGGTAACTGGATCTTCGTAGAAACTGCACCGGGTTGTCGGAATCCAACCTGTGTTCCAATCCAGCTCTGTGTTGCGCACCTACAGAAGGAAGGATGTTCCTCACGCAGACTCAACAGGTTTGTGAATAATATTGTTAGTATTCCGTTATTATTAATTTGAGCTCATTCTCTGAGTAAGTAGATTGTGACACCTATATTTTTCTAGTTTTATTCCTCTTAAATTTAAGGTGCTAATTTCTCCTACATCTCATGGCATAACAGGTGATTGCATAGGTATTTTTGTGAGGTAAATTTACCATTACACATCAAGGAAATTGTTACTCCGTGACTTGGTCCACCTCCGGGTAGCGCCATCAGAGTGTGGCGGTGTACATGGGCTATCGTCGGTGCGTGAGGTGGGACACGGCTATTGTTGTATTTTCGCCAGGCAGGAAAACCTATAGTGCTGAAAAGAACCTGATTGAGCTTTGTTCGCGCCGTGGCGCTCCGGGAGGCCTCGGGAACAATGAGGCTTCACCGAACCCCCGCCAGGGGCAGGGTCGGCGTAGATGTCGAAAGCTGGCGACACCACGTGGGCTGGCGGACTGTCTGCCCTGGCCAACACCCAACATCTCCGTCTGAAGGCACAGTGCCAACAATGGGAGTGAATATACAAGCTGTTTAGTGAACGGCCCTAAAGACTCATAATTCGAGACCTGCAAAATTCTTGTAAAACCTTTGAAGCCACTGTAAAATATACACCATTATATATTTAAAATAACATTTTCATTCATCATGGTTAGAATCAATATTATTTCGCGGTATCATTTAACTCCAGGCTAGACACAACTTGCCTATGTATGTTCAGGAATTTTTAGAATTTTCATTTTTCTATAACAAAGTTGCATCCTTTGACGGGTTATGCGTTATTGGGTAACCCCTTCTTATACTTGTTCATAACTGGCTCAGGGTCATCAATGACTTGTTAAGAGTTCTGTAGTCAATCAAAGTGAAGCCGATGTTTATGTTCTTCACTTACAGTTTGCTACTCAGTGAATAGTGACTGTCCTCACTGGTCTTTGACGCGCTCTGGAATGTAGGAAGCCAATATTAAAATAACTAAAATATAAATGACTCAAGACATATTGTTACGTAGATAACTGTACAAATTATACACAGTAAATACAAGAAACAATTTTATGATACATTTTCATATATTAAATCTCAATACGATTCAAAATATGTGTAAAATGACAGTTGATAAAATTTATAAAATCAGTTTATTAAACCACAGACTTTTGAAATAAATTATTTTAAATTAAATAAATATTTCATATTGTGGAGAGGGTGCTCTAAATAGAAATTTTCAGTAACACATAATTAAAAAACAGTTAATCAAATATAAAATAATTATGGATAAAGACAGTTTATAGCTCAGTGTACCAAACTTAATTATTTCCCTTCTTAAGTTTCCTTAAGAGAGATCATATTATCGTTTCGTATATTTATTTTCGTTACAGGAGTTACCGCGAGAGGCGTTGTCTCGAAGGAGTGTACCCAATAACTTCCTGTATGTTCCTGTAACCTCGTGTGAATTCCCTTATCTTCGAATAGTCATGGGCTGAGGTATAGACACCTTGCGGCACTCCGAGTTTCTGGAGAAGCGAGGTTATCTGCACTCTCAAAGAGCGCAGACGGACGAACAACGTTTTGGACGATATGCAGGATGAACCGATTCCATGATCAAATATTTTGTAGGTAAATGTATGAATCAGAATGAGGGAGATGCTGTTGGAAATGTAAGGTTTCTGAGTTTCAGATGGTTGCCATGTGACCACGCCAGGTTCATCAACCTCCCAAGGATGCTTAGTTGTTTTCTGACCGTCAAAATGGCGTTTCCTCAAAAGAAGGCGTTTTGTGTTCTTGAGTTTGCAAAAACTAAACGAGTGATAACAGTGCAGCGTGCGTTCAGAGTGAAATTCAATCGTGATGCACATTCTCCCAAGAACATCCGAAGGTGGTTTAACAGTTTGAAGAGAGCGGGTGTCTGTGTAAAGGGAAAAGACCCGGGCGACCGCGACCTTCAGAGGAATATGTGGATAGAATTCGTGCTGCTTATCAGCGGAGCCCAAGGAAATCCAACACGCCATGCTAGTCGTAAGCTAACAATTCCTCAACCCACGGTATGACATGTTCATGGAAGATGGTTACAATTATTGAAACTGTACAGACTGCAGCTCGTTTAGACGCTTAAAAACGATGACTACCCACGACGCATGGAAATTTGCAAACAGATCCTGCAAACGATGGAGGGCAACGAAAACTTCAGTTCAATTTTATTTTTTTTAGTGATGAAGCCACTCTTCATCTGTGTGGCAAAGTCAACCGACACAGTGTGCGAATTTGGGGAACAGAAATTCCATGAAAGAGATTCCCCTAAGGTAAACGTTTTCTGTGCTGCATCCTGAAACAAGTTTTATGGCACATTTTTCTTCGAGGGAAACTCTGTTACAGGGCAAACCTACGAGGATATGCTAGGAAACTGGATCTTTCCTTAATGGAAGCCGAATCAAATGAATACATTTTTGAACAATATGGGACACGTTTCCACTGAAACCTATCAGTTAGAGAATTTTTAAATCAAAAACTGCCTGAGCGATG
This sequence comes from Bacillus rossius redtenbacheri, assembly GCF_032445375.1. Lineage (NCBI taxonomy): Eukaryota > Metazoa > Arthropoda > Insecta > Phasmatodea > Bacillidae > Bacillus > Bacillus rossius. Next base: position 77,532,686 of record NC_086330.1, read on the forward strand.
GATTGGTCGGATAGGGGCTCAAGACCTTGATCTTCGGGCTTGGCCTCCTAGATCTCCTGACCTCATTGTTTGTGATTTTTTTTCTCTGGGGGTTTGTAAAGGATAAAGTATTTGTTCCGCCATTACCAACTGGCCTGGATAACTCAAAACATCTAATAACAGCAACGATCAATTCAATTGATTCTGATATGCTTCACGTGTTCGGGAATAATTATCATATTGTCTTGATGTTGTCCGTGCTGCAATGGGTGGACATATTGAACACTTGTAACATGTGAAATAAATCTTGTCTGAGAGTAGAATACTTGCATTAAAGGTTCGATTTTTTTGCTATTTTTCCTTAATAATATATTTAATCATGTATTCGGTTCATTATTTTTGAATCGCCCTGTAGTTTGGTATTTGGCATAGTCGCAATTCCTGCGAGCACGGACACTCGTTCCTCGAGTGTACGCCAAGAGAGCTGCAAACTTGCCTTATTCTGTGGTACTGGGATGGGCTCTTTCAGTACTCACCAGAAATGTGCCACACCTGACCTCGGTAACTAGCAAACTAATGTTTATATATACATTTATAATACGAAACTGTAACACGAAATATAACGCGGAATTCTTTAAAATAACGCCAAGCTTTATAAATATATGTAAATTGTGTTTTAAACTATATTTCTGGACTCGAATCACACGTAAAGAATTACCTGCCGAATCAGTTAAGTTGACTATTAACTCAATTGATGTGTAGAGCGAAATTTTGAACTATATAATCGAACGGCTACGATGAAAGCTAAAAATACTTGAACATATATTGAACTTCAGCTGGACATAATTTTCGACAAGAAATCTTATTAAATTATTGCACATATTGTTAAAATTATTAAACAGTTAATACTAAAAAGTTTCCCTTTGGCTTTGTAAACTCTGGTTCACACAATCATCGACAAATGGCAGCACCGTGGTTGTAACAAATTTCAATTCCATACGACTTCCGCTCCATCATGAAATTACCCCCACCAAATGCAGTATACCGAAATATATAAATTGGGTTTATAAACATTGATAAGTGTATTTTTTGTAATTGAGGACATGTTTCCGTATGTAAATTTAATTTTGATTTTAAATTATAAGTAATTACTTATTTATTTAATGAATAATTAAAATTTTAAATAAGAATATACATTCTGCATATTTATTCATTCTCATTATTAATTCAATTTAATCTAAATTAAAAAATAAACTTTATACACGTGTTTATATGAATATCATAATACTAAGTATTTTATTAATTTTTTTAAAAATTTTATTGCATTTATACTCTACCAAAAATATTAATAGTATCACTCCCGTCCTTTTATTATTATATTTCTATTAATTATTTGAATGCAAAATTTAAAGCTAGTTTTTTATTACATCAAGTATAACTTCTAACGCACGTACAGAAGTACATGCACAAATTACTTTTAAGTATTATTTTTTGTATAGATATTTTTTTTTTGAAGTCATAATTCATAAGGCACGTTATGGAAAAATTATGAGAGTGAATTTTTACGATGCACGCGCACAATGAAATGAATTCTTCTCATGAAGATGGTGGATCCACGTGTACGAACATAAACCTATATATAGTTACTTTCATAAACATTTGGGGACATACCAAACATATTGGTGTGCCAAATGTAACTTTCTGTCAGTGAAACTACCCTGTAATATATTTAGTATACTAAATAGTTTTAGTAAAGAATAATTTAAAGTTTTAAAGAACCTAAGGTTACTAGTATTATAACATTGATAATACATATTCTCCTTATCCTTCTATCATGCTTTGTAATGCAGTGGTTAAAGTGCGCGGCCAATATGATTAAAGGAACGTGGTTCAAAACTCAGTAGTGGGCTTTTATTTTTTTCACTTATTACATATTACTGAATAAAAAATTTTGTGAATTAAGGAAATTTAAATGAATATATTTTATTTCTTTATCGTATTGCTATAATATTATGTATTCTAAATTATAAAGTATCCGGAGAGAAACTATTTGAAGCAGGCTATCTCAGCTTAATTGGAAATGTTTGTCACTGCAGGTTTTCCTACACGTTTGCTCGGAGAATCCAGCCGCGAGCAAGCTAGTGGGTCACGGCGTAGCCCCTCTCGGTGCAGGCTCGTGACGTCACTGGCTCACTCGGGGCCACCGTCGACGCGCATGCGCGGGGAAACGTTTTTCAGCGCGTCGCAGGCGGGGAACCACCGCCCGGGTGTCACGAGCTACTGCCGGGTAAACCTGTATGCCTCCCTCCCTCCCTCCCTCCCTCACTGGTTGCACTTGGTTACCGCATCAATGCACCGATGCATACAACAAGACAGGAGCGCTTTCCGTTCCGTCCGGTCAGGCGCATGAGTGGCATTACTTTCAGTTCGCGGTTGACACTATGTATGTACTATTTAGTTATAAGGCGCCTAAGGTGCCCCTTGAAAAATGGTGAATACAACAAACACTTTAATTTAGTATACACGAAATATTTATTAAAAATTTAAAAAAAATTACTTTAAAATTAAAATTATTTCTTATCTATATATAAAATTATAAAAAATATGACAAAAAAAATTGTTTTTAATGAAGAACCTCTTGAAAAACTACATTACGTGTGACATATATCATTCAATAATCGTTTATGAATTTTAACGACATGCTCACATAATCAAAATTGATTTTCAATGATAAATTGATTATTTAATAACATTGCGAAGTTATTAATCAAATTCGAAAAGTAAAAGAATGATCATAAACTGACAAATAAAAAAAGAAGATTTATTCAATTTCTAGCGCCATCTTTAGGAAAAAAGTTTTAGTTAACTTCTTAACACACATCAAAAAATATGAAAGTGTTAATGTGTATAAAACAGTCGCTAAACTACATCGTCACAGAGTCTGTCAGTGAGTCAGTGATGAGCGTCAATATATTTATAATAATGTGTATATGTACATCTGCACCAACTACAGTATACATGTTTAGCGTTCTTGTGATAGCGTCACGCCAGATACTGTTAAGACTCTGCCGTCTTCGTTTGTCCTGCTGGTTATAACATTTCCAATAAAATGGAAATAAAATTATTAAAACTTTAATGCCTATAATATTTTAGATTTTGACGCAATGTTTTTATGCAAACAATGAGCCAGCCATCTTACATAAAGGCAATTTTTTTTTAAAATAATTAATACTAACATAATTTAGTATGCATAATATTTAATTTTTTCTCAATGATTTAAAAAAATAGAAATTATTTATCTTCATTTATATAGTTTCATTTCATATTCATACTAATAAATATTTCCTGCAAAAACAAAACAAAACAAGATATGTATTAAAGGCGTACAAAACCTCTCTGCGGGCTCAGTTGCAAGACTTACAAATTCAGTTCGTTCACGCGACGAACGGACCTCCTCCACTTATCCGGCGAGTTTTCCGGGAACGAGATAGTTCTTCCCCGTTCCTCTGTCGCCCCCTCCTCCTCTCCTTTCAATCGCCACGTCTGTTGACCCAGCACGCTGCACAGCCGAGAAGCTCTGCTATATAACAGCCGGCCCAGGAGGTGTAGGTCAGAGCTTGAGGTCCGCACCTCCGAGCTGGTCGCTGTCGAACAACTGTGAGTATGCACCTGCTTATTGCTGCTTCTGTAAGGTATTATTGTGTGTGGCGAACCCTCGTCCACCACGTAACAACACAAGTGTTTACAAATCATACTACCTGAGAAACATAGCGGTCAAATTGTAGCGTACTAAAATAGTAATTAAAAATGGAAAAAATATGGTTTTATAGACAAAATTATTATTTTATTTGCAACCAACTATGGAAGTTAATCAACGTCATAATTTGTTCAACGCCATTATTCACTAATCAAGTGAAGTAAAATTTCGTGAACTATGAGAAAAACACTCAATTTCACTTTTTTAACTGCAATTTATCCAGAAAAATTGTATCATACTTTGGTAACATTAACTCGGTTTGCATATGTAGGCCTATTTGGCAATTATTCTCGAACAAATACATTTATTTTGCTAATCGCATAGCCATAATATAAGTTCACAATATCCATGTTGGTACCAAGATTATTGATTGGGTTTAAGGTCTCCGGTAGAACAGCTGTAAGGTGTGGTTTTAATGGTTTTTAGGAGACATTAATTATTTAGTTATTTACATTTTTTATGTTTATTAAATACATTGTCTGCTGGTTTTTCATACACAGCGTAAAGCTGGCTCAAAAAATCGTTATAAATTATTTATTTAATTTGCAGTTGAACACCGCCACCATGAAGGTGTACGTGGTGTTGTCGGTGCTGTGCGTGCTTGCCATCTCTTCATGCCTGGGCCAGAAAGACGCGGTAAGGAACAGCGAGAATGGGTGGAACACTGCGTGACACGTAAACAAAATATTACGTGTTACCAGTCAAATTCGCGATGTATGTATACACAGACACACACATATACATAATTTTCTGTCCTGCCAAAATATAATTATTTTGAAAAAATAAATAAATGTTGATTTGTTCGTAAATTCCCAAGTATATTTCATTGTATTAATGTTACCGAATTTAAACTTGTGGCAGATATATTTTATTTTATCTTAATGTATATTTATCATCGTAAGTTTGTTTTAAACTTAGATTTTGTAATATAAATTATTTAATAACTTAAGTTTTTCTCTACAAAAGTTATTATACATAGGCTCGTAAATTTTTTGAAATAATTCCCGAGTGACACTATACTGCACGGTTTATATGCGCTCCAACCGCTGCCATACGTCAGGCAGATGCTTCCAAGTCAGACTATTACCAATCATCAAACTTTTTGTATTTTTAAGAAACTGAAACTTGTTTTAAGCACAAAATACGTGCTAGATGCTCTTATAACGACTTTACGTTGTAATAACCTAACACAATTTTTTTTTTCAGTTAATAATTAATAAGAATCATTCGTAAGATATTTTAATTATTTAGATTTTATTTCTAACTAAAATATCGAAATAATATAGCCACCGTCTTGTAAAGGATTTATTTTTTCCTTTGTAAAATTTTATGCACGATATTTACATACATTTGTTAAGACGTTTAGTATCATGACTTATTTTTCTTTTCTAGATTGAAACGTTTTTGCGAACTAGTTTAAACATGATGACTGTCGCGGACGATCTACTGTGGGTGGGAGAGTGTGTTAGAGACACATCAGGCCGGTATAGGAGGATTGCCGCCTGTGGAGCTCTGTCGTCGGCGGCTGTGTCTCGCAGGGGAGGGACCCCGCTATCGCCCCTCCAGCCTGAACACACCCTCCCCTCTTGCCCTCGTTCCATACACGGAGCGGCTCGTGTCCCACACGTGCCGCGTGGCGCGCTCTTGTCATCTCCCTAGCTCACGCATTGCTAACGTAGTTTATTCAGAAAAATTTCCTAAAATACTGATAGTAAATTTGCACGATTTCATAACAGCTGTTGTAACCGGTAGTTTCAGGAATCGGTTTCGATTTTGGAACATGTATTCATTTTGTAGGCATGAATGTTTTACACACTTTCCATGTCACTAAATAGAGAGCCTTGCGTGTTTTATAACGTCAATTTAATGCATGTATGTGTAACGCATGGATAGATACACACATTAAAATTATATGGGTAATAATATCCGGATCACTGAACTTCACTTGGATGAATCGAATTATATTGCAGGATATAAAAAAATACCTCCCGTGGCTTCGCTAGCACAAATTGAAGGATAGTGCTGATATAGTAATACGCTGTAATAACAATTTGTAATCAATTTCTAACTTCGTAAATCAAGGCAATAAATACAATAAAATGCCAGCTGTACGTATATAAGAATTAAATCATAGTGAAACATTTAGAATCGCAATTTCAAAAGTGATAATGGGGAAGTTTGTTTATATTTGATGATGCAAAAATATTATATATACGGGAACATAACCTCACATATAAATATACTAAATAACACTGGAAATAATTATTAAACCAATTACTGTCACTAATAGTCACAACTAACAAAGTATTTTATTTATTTAAACTAGAATTCAACATCAATCTCTAAAAACTACGATTTAAAAGCACATATATAATTTTTATTTGTATTTAGATTGTCAATTTATGTTACATGCTGCGCGCCCCTCGTAAAAATTCATTCTCATTAATTTTTTCATACCGCGCCTGAAGAAGTATAACTTCAAAAAATTTCATTTTGTAGTTTATGATAAGAATAACCTTTACAATTTATATGGGAAATACTGAATTATTTATTAATACATACATATTGCCTTTTGATATAACCAACAAACAGAATCCCCTGAGTATTGAGTTGTTTGATCCAAGAAGAATCACTGTGCGAGGCAGTGAGCAGGGCGTGTGTTGGTTGCAGACGCCGCCGCCCTACCCGCCGTGGCCGCCCCCAGGTGTGCCCATGCCGGTGCCCAAGCCGGCGCCCATGCCGGTGCCCAGGCCGCCACCCATCCCACCGGCGCAAATGCCGGTGCCCGTCATCCCCCAATACCCCAAGCCGCCGCCCACCTGGAAGTTCCGCCGCTCGCTCCAAGACTAGCCATAACCGAAACGACATCATATAAATTCATCGGTGTTAAAATCGATTCTCAGCAAAATCGATTATCGAAATCTGAGAACTCATATATTAATGCAACGATGCGCATATGAGGCTGTTAGAGCTAAAGGGGTGCGACAGAATATAGATTTATATTTAGTTGAATGCTAATATTGAACATTTGGTCCCAAAGGGGAACATGTTTACTCTTAAGATTTCTGTTGCCACTTAAACTAAATTTCCTTTGTTATTGGCCACCTATTATTATAAACGCACATGCATATTTTTGATTTTTATATTCTATAGTTACCTACGAACCGTAATTCATGTCTGGTGAGTTCCAAACTTGACAGTGAAAAAATTATGCGTAATAGTTTTTTGAGGTTTCATAAATTTGCGTTGGTCACATACCTTCAAAAATTGATTTGTCGAATACGGAGCAATAATCGATGCATCGTTTCTAAAATAATCGACCGCGCCTCTCGCGCCACGGCCATCAGGATGGCGAGGTCAGGGGTCAGGCAACTCCCCGGCCGACGTAAGTCCCTAGCAGCACAGCGGCGCACCGACAGAACAACTCGTCAGACAAACGGACAGTCATCGCCTGGTGGTGCTACGCTCACCTTAACATCACTAGTGTGCTTGTGACAACATCTGTAACCTTGTTTAGTAATAAATTTCCTTAATTTTTTTAATGAAAGTTGTTTATTTATTACGTATACACGCACTCAAACACACGTCCTGAAATTCCAAGTCCTTTCATTTGATCAAGTATTCCTAGGATCACGTACCTACTTCCCTCAACAATGTGTTATGTCAAAAAAAATTACTAATTTTTATATTTTGGTTCCATAAGTTAAAATAATTTATGGAGTGATAGAGATGTGAAGAGATATTGTTGAATGAGATTGTGTTGGTAAAATTGGTAATATTAAAGGAAACAATAATGTAAATGAAGATGATTTGATCCGATAGCGAAGAAGCCACGATGGTATGCTTAGGTGGGAAAATCAGGAGTATCCCGATAAAACCTTTTCTGCTCCCAGCTACTTCCGACACTTTCACTTACAAAACATCCAGAATCAAACCCGCACAGACAAGGATATTGGGCTTATCGACTGGCCATGATTTAACAGAGTTATGATTCGTTGTCACTATGATTACTGAATTTCCTCTAATCTAGTCCCCGAATGGATTTTATACAGCGCGACTTACAATGGCTTCCGGATAATCTTCACAACCAAGCGGAGCTTCTTAATGAATGTAGGTAATGTAAGTTTCGGTTGCTTCTTCAACGAACCTTAGCCCGGGACCGAGACCTAATTAGAAACCACGCTACCACGGACTGTTGGCATTGTAGACGTAATTGAAAAGGTGAAGATAAATTATGTGAAAATCGTAGCCGGAAAACGTTAAAGAAAATCAAGGGACAGTTGCATTATATGAATGTGTAAAATATGTAGAACACAAAGATAGAAGTTATATATACCAAAAAGAGTAATCCTGTTTGAAAGAGAAGAAACTAGAAGAATTTTCCATTAGACAGACTTTACATGCTGGAAAATGGTCGTGCACAGTGACAGTTAATTGCTTTAAAGATGGTCGTAAGATCCATCCATGTATTCCCTAGTTTCTTTCTAAATACTGGTTATTTTTATAATTTATAGAGTGCAATAAAAAGTTTATTAACTATTAATGTATTATACAACTTTGAAAACTAATTTACTCGAACTACATTTTTTTTACGTAATAAAGAACACTAGAAATTAACTAAGTGAAAATTAAAAAAAATTTAAATTATTTCCTTCTCTGTTGCTAGTAAAAATTAAATAATTTAGTAACACATTATTTTCTAAAGGAAAATTAGTTAAAAATATTATTTCCCAGTGCATGGATTCGTTAAATTTTTTCTGAGTTTTGGTCGGAAATTTTTTCTTTTGGCTGCACTGTGGAAGATGAACAGAAGAAGGACAAAAGAAAAATTACATTGGTTTACAAGGAGCATTTATCAGACTCCAGCACGAGCAACAGAATGTTCTGTTTTCCAAATAATATTCTAAACCTAAGTTTGAACGCGTCAAGCTTTTCATTAAAGGCTGTATGGGACCAACAACCTTTTCACTGGCCTGCGTGGGATGTGATACTATAATTTGGTTCTTACGAACACACAATATGTTTCCTTGGTGGCATTAGAGAATCGAAATTTAACTTTTATAAAGGTCGTTTCCAGAAAGCAGGATGACGACAGTGATCAGTGCCATCTAGCCCACGATAACTTGTTCACGATTGAGCCAGGGGAAGGAGGGAGGGAGTTTTGATGAAGGGAAAGGAGGCTAAAGGGTGTGGGGTGGAGCGGAGTGGAGAGATACAGTAATTTAGGGAAGCAGTGTTTCCCTCCGGCCCAGTTGCCCCGCGGATAATGAAAAATGTCGGCCAACCATACTCTGCTTCCTTGTAGGACGTGAAAAATAATCCCCTGCAAATATTTTTTTCCACCCTTCTGAAAACATTCTCTGCCCCGTTCTCCTTCCCCATTGAGACCCGCATCAATCTAAACGGGGAAACTCAAATAGAAAAGGAACCACACTGATGACGTAGATGGCGACGAGATGTTAATCCTCAGTTCATCCATTCTTGGTTCACGACTGCGGTGAAAAGATCAACCTGCAGATTATACTTCAAATCAGAGCCGTCAAGAGAAACTAAGAGCCAGGAGGTAAACTCTTTTATCGGGCCCCTCCTTATAACTTATATATCGATTTTAAAGCTCCACAATTTCAAAAGGCTAAAAGCTACTCTTGCCATAACTGCACACGAGATCTTGAAAAATAACTTGTAAGACTCTCCAATGAACTTTATAATAATTATTATGGTTTTTTTTTACTATCATGGCAGACACAAGCTTAAAAAATATATATTTTTTGAAACTCAACCATTGTTTCTCGGGCCTCAGGGATTTCGAAACCCCCCTCTCCTTCCTCGTTTCTGTTCCTGTTCCTTGTCCGATTAACGGATCTGCCTTAAAATATGAAGTGTAAAGCTGGAAAATTTACTTCAGTTATTATTTTTAGAGACTGATTTATCATGATGATGCTTTCGGTCCAGATAGTTTATAATACACTCTAATTACTTCGTACTATTTTTGTAAGGAGGAATATATATTTGACATGACGTAGTTATTTTCAGACGAATCACGGCAATTCTGTGAATCAAAGCGTTCTCATTAGTTCGTTAGAGAGGTTATCGTTCTATATATTATACAGTAGTTTAAAATAAAGCGAATTCAATAAGCATTAGCATAAGTAATACGATATAATAAAGAATTGAGTGAAAGAAATATGACTGGTGGAAATGTCAAAATTTCTTACTTTAATTTTTCAGTTAATAAAAACAATCAATTATATTTTTTAGAGTAAATATCTTATGAGGAATTGCAACGCAAAAATAACGCATGGACTTAACTACCTTCCTATAAACGTATCGTGTATTTTTCAACAACTATTACGTTTATTAAGTACGCTCAAATTTGGTTATTTCCGAATTGTTTGCTGTGTTTTCAAGAGGAATCCACCCGATATATCAAAAAAGGTATTCTTTATAAAAACACCCACTACAGTTATTAAAAGTTTTTGGTTAATTTACATTTTTTTGTTCCGGAAAGTTTGTCTATATAACATTAGAATAAAAATGCCTTTTAAAATTCTACACTCTAACAATGAAACTCTTTTAACTACTGCGAATCACTTTAATTTTCGCTGTAAAACTATTAAAATACATACAAAATGAAACAGTTTAACACTTTTTCACTGAAATTTATCGTATTCGCACTAGTTTTAACAGTTTTCATTTTTAGAGTGTAAATGGTCATGAAAATTTGTTTTTAAATCGGTCGGAGCAGAATCAGCGTGAATTTAGAAACAATATGAAATGAAAAATTAAAAAAAAAAAAATAAATATAATTTAACCTTAATCATTTAGCATAATACATTCAACATTAATGTTAACAATAAAAATTTATAGGTATATTAGGACTTTTTGAACTATGCTCCATAGCGCAAGGCTGTAAGCAATACAAATATTATAAAAATCAGAAAACAATTTGCTCGAGAATTTCTACAAAATAATTTTTGGTATTACAATATAAATTTCAGAAAAAGACAATCAATTTTCAAAGTTTTGCTGTAGAAGTGCATGGCAACTTATTATGGCCAGGTATTATTAATAAAATAAAATATGAAATAATTTCAGCTGTTCGAAGGTGGTGTATTAGGTGAACGCTCAGTATTTTGTGAGAGTATTCGGTAAAACAGAAAATATTTACAACGTGTTGACGTTTACCTAAAAGCCATTCGTGGAGGGTTTCATTAGCAACTGAGGAAGTCAGAAGGAAAGGATTGTCTAGGTAAACAATTAATAGTACAGGTGAAACAAACAATGGCAGATGCAGATGCAGGATGTGCTAGTTAAGAGAAGGTGAACAGATAGCGCCAGTCGAGAGGATGTGGAGAGTTGCATCAATTTGGTCCTAGTGTATAGACTGAATACTTGAACGACCAATCAACAGCGAGAATCTGTAACCAGTGGAGGTACGTATAACTTGACAGACATCCTAATCACTGAGTTTACCGGTCAGAAGAAAATATAAATTTTCATATATATAAATCAGCACCAGTGCCTTCTATGGGTGTCCTTATCTGTGTTTAGGAACATTTTGTCCTTTCTCAGGGTAAACGCTAAGTCCAAAGTCACGTTTTCCATATCCGTAAAGGAACAATTTTCAACCTTCTATGTACAGTTCTCTGAGAACTATTAGGTGGCTAGAAACTAACTTCTGAGAAACGATTAGTAAAAGTCACATGTTTTATCTAACATTTCTAAAATTTAAAGTAGTTTTACTATCTAGTTAAAGGCTAGACGCAACTTTACTCATCTATATCTAACATAACTAACATTCTATGTAATTTGCTCTTTTTTGGTTATCATAAACGCAGAGTAATTTATAGAATTTAATTCAACTTACGTTCCTGAAGAGAAGTAATGAAAACGTTCACAAGTTTAACTAATAAACTTCCACCAAATAAAAATGGAAATTTTAATGGTCTACCTTTACTAACTGTTTCACTTTGCAAATAAACATTTCATTATTAATTATGCACACTCTACTGTATTGTGTGTGTAAGCAAAGTGAGAAAATACTTTTTTTTCTTTTTTAACATTTGTTTTCACTGAGAGTATAACTTACAGTATAATATAAAAATTGGTCTTCGAAGCTTTTAAAAACATAGTTGTTAAAATAAACGTTTCAGAAAATTAATCGAGCTATATCACTCTCTCTGTCTCTCTCTCTCTCTCTGTCTCTCTCTGTCTCTCTCTGTCTCTCTCTGTCTCTCTCTCTGTCTCTCTCTGTCTCTCTCTCTGTCTCTCTCTCTGTCTCTCTCTGTCTCTCTCTCTGTCTCTCTCTGTCTCTCTCTGTCTCTCTCTGTCTCTCTCTCTGTCTCTCTCTGTCTCTCTCTGTCTCTCTCTCTGTCTCTCTCTGTCTCTCTCTGTCTCTCTCTCTGTCTCTCTCTGTCTCTCTCTGTCTCTCTCTAATTCTGCGTTCTGAAATTATAGGTACGATATCTACGAGAATAAATTCCGTGGTATGTCAAACAAAAAAGTAAAGGACATGAGTATAAGATGTGAACTTTTTCCTGGAATGTTTGTTTTAAAATTACTTATAATCATATTTGTTTGCTAAAGTAACTACTTTAGTCATCAAAGTTAAAATCGGTGTTTGATTCCCTGCAGATGCTTTGAGTAAAATTAGAAGCGTTACTTTGATTTAAAAACTATTTCGTTAAATAAATTTAAGTCAATCACAAATAACCCATTATATAGTCCTTCAATTATAATTTAATTAAAAAATTACGCAATACATTATCTTAGCGCATAATTTTCACGAATTTACGAGTTCCAGTATTCCTCATGGATTTACTTTAAGTATAAAAAGTTATTTATTTATTATAGCGTGTAACCAATAAACATGACACGTGCGTATTATGTTTTTCACAGAAAGTTTCGTGAATACATAGCAAGCGCTGTTAAATGAAAGTGATTTTCGTCAATTTGTAAAACACTGCGTTTAATGAAAACGATTTGATAAATGTTATCTGCAGTTTTCCGTAGTTTCAAACAATGTTACTGACAGTGAAGTAATGTGATGTGTTACAGTTTACTATAAATTTTTATGATATTCATCAGTCAGGGTAAAATTATGGTGTTACCATCTTTCAACTTACACAATTCCCTCGTGGTCTTTCGGCTTCGATAATTAATTTTTGCTTGATGGACATTGATGCCCAAGTCATAATAACCCGTCACCTATGTGGACATTACTTCTGCCCAGGAGTGGAGCTACCGGATATAGAGAACCGGAATTTCCAGAAAGTTCAATTAATCCATTGGCTAGAATTTGCAATCCTGTGAATAGTCGGGTTAGCTTTAAGATATCATTTGTTTGGAACTTTATTGAAGTTGACAACCTTTTATACTATTTACTGACTTTCAAATGTTTTAAACTTTTAATATTACAACAAGAGTCAGAAAAATATTTTAAGTTCAAAATTTGTGGGATGGACTGCATAGTCTTCTACTAACTGAAGCCAATATCGCTAATTCACTAAAAATTATGAATTCAGTGATTGGATAACCATTCTCAGATTAAGCTGTAAGCATGGAGCCAGGTGGACTGGCTTTACCACTGAACCGGGGTTATGTAACCAGTCCGGCAATCCTGATTTAGATATACAGCCTGTGCCATGTATCTTGTCTCACATTTGTCAGTCATCAAAAACAGCACCAATGACCTACGTATCTTTCTGCCATTATTGTTCTCTGGCAGTTTTTTTAAACAAGTTCATGTGATGCTTTGTAAGTTACATTTAGTAAATAGTACAGCTGTTGAGAACTGTAAGTTTGAAGCCAAGTTAACTGGGCACAGTCTACAGTGAAATCACACTAGATACCTAATTGATAGAAGTGACCCGTTATTCGGTACTTATTTTGGTACAAGGTATGCTGCTGTCTCAGAACTTTGATGTAAACTGTAGGACGACTACGAAGCAGTTCCGTATATTTGTCAAAATTACCAAGTCACGAAGTCAAACTGTAATTTTTTTTACACTGTAAGGTTACACGTTTATATTTACAACACATGGTAAAACTTCCATCAAATAGAAGAAGTAGCAAAATCCCGAGGATCTGCACTCTTCATGTTCGGGTACACATTAGAGAAGTCGGAAGGTTGGCTTTGAAAGTGCCGAGATGAGCGCGGGTGCCGAACTAGGTCACTCTCGGGAGACGAGGCGAACACATCTCCGCGGGTCGTCCTCAATTCCCTCTGGCGGGATTCCCCAGGGCAACCCGCGGCTGAGGGGAACGACAAACCCAGTCGCACACTCCGTGTTTACTCTGCAGGGGGGAGATGCGAGGGCGCGGCGTCTGGTTGATAAGCTCTGCGGTCGCTCCTCCGCCCTCCTCCATGCGTCTCTCTCGTCCTCCTTATCCAACATGGTGTCGCGCGTCTCGGAGAGCGAGTACGACCACCCGCACCAGACTGACTGCCTCTGACGGGGCGCCATGTGCGCTGCACACAAGGTTTCCAAGCAAGTCGGCGGGAAAAAACCATAGGAAATTTAATTAGGTAGGATCAGATAAAAACGTAAAATGTTGTAAAAATGTAAATAAAAAAATTACTAAGTAATATGTCTCCCTTAAAATTAAATAAGTTACTTTATTAAAAAAAAACGATGAACAAATTCGGATTGATACTGTGTTTAAAAATTAAATAAAAGTTTTGCAAGTGAAACTTCTTTGCTGAGGGGGCTACAATTTTCCAGCGTTAAGAAAATTCCGATCGCATTAAGGGAATAGTTAAAAGGTATGTGGTGGAGGAACCGGAAACAGAAGAGACTGCAGTAAGTAGAGGGGTAGAAATGACGCAGCATATTTGCACACTTGTATGTGTGCACACTTGAATGCTTGCATACTTGCACAATCACATATTTACACACTTACATGTTTTCACACTTGGACAATCGCATATGTGTTCTGTTGCATACATGCACAATTGCATACTTGCACACTTGCAAATTCGCATACCGCAACCTTGCACATTTACAAATTAGCATACTTGTACACTTGCATATTTGCACATTCACATAGTTGCATACATGCACACTTGCCTACATGCAGAATTGCATACTGGCATTACTGCGCATACTTGCATACTTGCAAACTTATACACTTACTCATACTTGCATAATTACACACTTTCCTACTTGCGAAATTGCATACTCGCATTATTTCACACTCGGAACACTTGTACAATAGCATTGATTAGCGCTCGCAACTTGCATATATAGGCCCTATATTAACTGCTACCTCAGCCAGAGAGAATTATGTTTTCATACCAAATAATATGATAAGAAAGAGGTTTCACTTTTGTCGCGCTTGGACTCCATGCGCATAGACCTTTTATGTAGATTTCAAAGAAATTCTTCCTATCGTATCCAGTTACATGGTGCAACTTCCGGAAAATGTTTATACAGTTTTTCGTTTCATGGTCCATAGTCCCCAACAGCATCATCAACTCATAAGTATATATATATATATATATATATATATATATATATATATACACATAACTATTTCGTGAACACGATGTTTCACAAATCACTTACCAACTGATAACATAAAATCGAGTAGTGGAAAATTTCAGCGAGTTCGTTAATGGACCATATCCGAACAAAGGGGTAGAAATGGGGAAGGTTTTTTTAAAAACAAAAAAAAAATCGATTCAATTCCCATAATATGAAAAATATCACATCCGTTTGAATGTATTATAACTCTTAAGACTAATACAAAATTATTTTGTCTGGATACGTTTTTCGTACGACCAACCATAACTGCAAGGGGTTGAAAAAAACAATGGCTGATTGACGAAAAAAAATAATTACTTCCTTCCTAGACACAACATCGAATTCGTACGGATTGTGTATTAATCTTATAATTTTTATCTAAATTTTTGTCTGAAACAATTTTTGATTAGACGAACCATTGTTGCAAGGGGTTGAAATAATGAGGGGTAGAATAAAAAAAATATAAAAACTCCCTTTGTAAGTACACTATCAAATCCGTTAAAATTGTTTGTAAATCTTGTAATTTTGACCTAAAACCTTTGTCTGAAAAGATTTTTGATAATACAAACCATTACTGAAAGGAGTTGAATAAACCTAGGGTTGAAATAAGAAAATAGATAGGATTTCCCTAGTGCGTATTTTATATTGAACTAGCTTTTCCCCGCGGCTTCGCTCGCGTTGATGTCCTCAAATAACTATCAAAGATCATTGCAGAGAAAATAAAATAATATGGTAATTGGTTTCTTTATTGCGTGACTGGGATCATCAGTATTTAAAAATTCTAACATACAATTCAGCTCAAAAAACAGAAAACATGCTTTATTGAAATATGTTTTACTATTACAAAAGATAAATAAATTTTAGTACTAAAATTTTAACAAGTTTAAAGTATTAACGTATAATAAATTAGTTTTATTTTAAAAGAGCTTAAATCAGAGTATTATTCTAGGATGCTCCTGTATAATATGTTATATATGTTTCTGTCCGGTGCAAATATGTGTAGATTTCGGGCATTGGACACACGCGAACAGGCTACATATAGTTGGCTATGGGAAAAGCACGGCTTTTCCAAATGCATCCCTCCTACCTGCAATGATTGCCCTTGCGCTTTGTTGATAGTAACAGCAAAACTAAGCCTTAAGGGAAACTGAACTCTTTTGAATTGGAACGGTAGTTCAGTGGGGATAATTAAAATCCGAGGTATGATAACACTTTCCCCTTTACCGACCCCTGTTTAAATAGTGGCACCAAGTATATTCTGCCCCAATTGTGTGATACGAAGCCTAGTCTCATTACATAGTCGAGGAGCATCTATATTTCGCATAAGCATAAATTGTACATTTAGTTGTTCATTTGAAGTTTATGTGAGGGTACACCCGAAAGTTAAAGTGAATTTAAAAACTCCGCAAGATAGGAAGTGCTTTGTTCTGTATCCATGATTGTATCTATTAACAAATACTCCTTCATTTCCCCTTGCAACTCTTTTAAAAATATAAGTGTTGATTTTATTAACGATATCATATTTGGCGCAATATTGCTCTTACGCACAACAAATGATCACTATTCAAATTTTGTTGTAAGTCCGGGAAAGCTTGAATAATAAGTTCCACATAATTTTCTACTAAATTAAAAAATTCTCTTGGAAATAAAATATAACCTTCAGCATTAACTTCTGAACATCATCAAAGAAAATAAACAGACACCTAACCTTAAAAATTAAAAAAGTTTATGAATTCCTTGGCAGTGACGGAAAAATAAAATTGAATAGTGAATTGATTGCTGGTATTACAGTATTAGATTGGCGAAATATTTAATGTATACTTATTGAAACGCCAGGTTGGCGTAAATTTTCACTCAAACTCTCAGTCGGACGATCTTACATACCAATATAAATTTTTTTGCCCTTCGGAAAAAAAATGGTTTTATATATATATAAATATATATATATAAAGTATCCTATGTCGTTTACTATACCCTTGAAAATATGCGCACAAAATTTCACGATGAATGGTTGAGTAGTTTCCGCGGGAAAGCGTAACAAACAAGCAAAACAAATTCAGAGTCGTATTTATAATATTAGCAAAGATGGTGGTGATTGCTTTACAGTAAATTATTGATGGTCTATATTTTTGAAACCAAATAAGGTAATACTTTAGTCTAAACACCATTTCATTCAACTCAAAATGCTCGACGTAGGTCAAAATGCATTTATGTAGTTGAATTACAAAATTATAGGGAAAAGTTTTTCTGGACCCTTAGGTCTTTTAAAAATTTAAACCTCCCCAAAGTAAAACATAAACAAAGTAAAAATAGTAAATCTAATTAAGAAGTTAATTCATAAGCAACACAGAATATAGCTGCCCAGAATAAAAGACTGACGTAAAGATATAACTTCATATCTTTCAGGTAGGAAATTGGTTACTTGTTTCAGGGAACATAAACCTTCTCGTAAAAGTTCTGAAACAAACATTTTAAGTTAGAACGTCTCTATTATGTTTTACGTCAAGCTTGCTTAAGGATAATTTTTTATTCTTATCATCTTTTCTGATACGTATTCTTCTAAAATTTCTTTTTATGAGTTCATCTCCCGGCTCCTACAGTTTTATAGCTAGGGGCCCTGTTACAAAGGGAACAGTAACACAGACAATTAGTATTTTAAAACCTTCTTCATAATATATAAGTAAGTCAATAGCAATATTTGTATGCTGCTTCATCCAGTTCATTCTAATTTAAAATACGTAGGATTTGCTTTTGTAAACCAACTTGTAATAATAAAAATTAATACATTGTTTATTCGTTGAATAATATAAGAATATATGAAGGTTATAAAGTAAGAAAATGTTTGATCTAGATATCCATGCAATAGTGTGACCATCTTATATGAATGTTAAACAGTTAATGAAAAAAAATCTTATAACTTATAATTATAATTGAAATAAGGTTATGCTACTTTGGAAATTAAATTTTAATAGATTCATTTATTGCAAAAATTATGTTTGAGAATGTAACTTACATGCTTAATCGCCAGTAAATTATCACGTTTCTGTGGAGTACAGGTTGTTTTGATTCCACTTTTCTTGACACTTTACAACGATTTTACAACAATGTATTGGAGGAAATATTTTGAGAGCACTGCTCAACTAAAAAATTAAAACCTTACGTTATTTCTAAATACAATTTTTTTGTGAATTATTTTTGAAACTTTTTATAATCCATAGTCCTCAAACTAATTATAACATAAAAACGGAAATTGAATAATATGTGTTGTTTTAATTATTAGTTATTTAATTTCACTTTTGATGATAGCAATTAAGGGAATTTTTTTCTGTAAATTAATTCCGACAGATTTTTGCATTTGTTGTTGGGTCACACATTTTCTCACCAAATATTTTCTTAGCCGTTTTATTCGGTTTCGAAGGTCACGAAAGTTATCATATTTACTTACGCTCGAACACTTGCGTGACATTGAAACGCTGAGAGATGGTAGTAAGTAGACATCATTCGAGCAATTTGAGAGACGAAACACGGAATGCGAGCGAGCTGGAAGTGCTGAGACAGCCCGAGGCCCAGTGAGCCACCGGCAGCGCGCGTGCAGCCGCGATCACACAGCAGGCCGGGCGCTCGGCAGCGCACAACGCCTGGGCAACAACCTTCCACGATCGAAACCTTACTGCTGATTTCAGACACTGACTTCTGTTGGTAGTGTTAGTAAATAACTATTTTAAATACCAAATTATTATCCCGTGCCGTCTGACCAGCAGTTTGAGATCACAGTTTCTCAACGTATAAATTCATTTGGGTTATGTAAAATGTATAGTTTTCCACTCCACCCCATAAAATTTTCCGGTTTTTTTTATGTGTAGACATCTTAGATCCCGTTATACGGCATTTGGCAGGAGTAATTTCGTGAACGGAACGGAAATCCAATGAACGGAAATGTGAGTAGGCCAGTTGCAAAGTAAGCCTTGTCCAGCATAAATCATTTTGCGTAATGCAGGAAAAACTGCTGCCGCCATTTACCAAGCGTTAACAGTGATTTAAAAAATACTACCACACTGCTAGTGAGTCTTCTTTCCACGGCACAAAGTATCATACAAATTGTACAATTGGGGTGTCTTAAATTAAATAAAATTGTTTGGACATAGCCTATTTTGCAACAGTCAGCTGGACATGGCTTATTTTGAAACTGCTGTGTTTGGACAAGATGCACTTTGCTAAAGGAATGTACATTATAACTAATAAAATTTATATTGTGTATTTTAGCTACAGATACAGAGTTTGGAACGGACAGGTCATTTAAATTTTAAGTTAAGAACACTAAACAAACCGACTTGCTTACCATTGTTTTCAACACAATTTTAACATGCATATGCAACTAAAAAAAATTAAAGGTTTGCAATGAGCAAACAGTGAGTTTCTTAGTTGGTCCTAATTTTTATATACTAAGTTCATCATCTGTCATGATAATTTCATCTTCAGCATCTTATGCCTCACCTACTGTTGTGTCTTCAAGGATAGAACTGTACCAGCCAAGAAGGGGATTGTCTTTCCATTCACTTCCATCATGCTTACACAAAAGGCTTTCCACATCTTTTAGTTTCTCAGGTTTTATTGGTACTCCCAATTTCAATTCTTGTGGTGTTATGTTTGAAATGGTTTTGCCACGCCTGCATATTGATTTAGCAGCTCCAGCATCTACCTTGTAGTTAGGCTCTCCTCTTACGAGAACACTTCCATTTTCTGAACGATGCATTACGAACCGCTTGAACGGAGAAAATTGAAAATGCCAGTTACCAGGTTTCTTTAACAGGTAATTTGCCAGGCCATAATACAAGTGATATTGAGATATTTACTGTGGTGCCAGGGCGGTCCCTGTGACCGCCAGTGTTTGCTGCAACTGCCGATAGGAAACCTTTACTCCTTGCCACAGGACCGCCTTGCAATGGCTAGTTCCAGCTATTCCGGACTGCCATGGCACCGCACAATAACGAGACACGGTTAGTTTGTAATTTCCTCAGTTCTGGATATTTTTTTGGGATTATCAAAATTACTTAATTTTGTCTTCTTTTGTACTTGAAGTAGTATAATTTTGGGAACATATTTCCAATATTACACAATATATAATTCATTCAAATGAAATAAAATGAACAAAATATTTCACTAATTTCATAGTTGATTTTATGCTTAGTAAAATGTGAAAAAAAAGGGGGGTGGGGTTAGGGGAGAAAAAGTTTTATGATTCAAAAAATTTATGTATTGAAGTGAAAAATATTACAATTAGCCACAGTACAAACTAGAAAAAAACAAAACCCATTTCCACCAAATAATAACACAAACAAGATACAAACAAATTCCCTACTTACGTGGCATAGATAAGCAAACATGAAGTAATTATTGTCCTCAAATAACTACACACAATGAAACGTAAGAAACACTGTACTTATTTTCCCAAATAACTACATAAATAAACAAGATACAAACAAATGCCTTATCTGTACTAAATAATTACACAAACAAAACAAATATATGCTTTTAAAAAAAAATGTAATTGAGTCAATGAGCTGCATTGAAGCAAGACAAGCTGTAAAATGGTTTGTCGGGACATTCTGCGCAGTATGTAACCACTTTCTTCATTTTGCTTTTTGTGAAGAGTCCATCTTTTTTCTTTTGTTTGCAGCCTTTGCACCCTTTCCACACCTTCCTATTATCACCTTCCATTTTTTCTAGTGTGTGCCTTGGTCGTTTCGTCAACATTGGCCTTTCTACGTCTGGTTCATCTTGCAAAAGAAAGTGTTTCACAAGGATTTCTTTGAACTCCGTTATGCTGATCTTACTATTTGTTATCAGTTTGTAGACGATGTGGCTGTTCACCATACTTGTACCAAATATTAGCTCCAAGACAACTTTCTCGTACCAAAACAAACTCAGTGATGTATTGTAGTTGCTCATTTGGTCTGATATATCGATGTGACTCTTCCCCTCATTGTAGGCGATAACAGCTGTTGGATTGATCACAGATCCTCGTTTTGTTTTTACTTTGCCCATTTCGTTTCCATGTTTTGTGTATAGCATTATAACATTTCTCTTGTCCTTCCAGTTTAGAATAAGGATTCCCTCTTGGCTCTCTTTCGCCACAACTTCTCCTTTTTTTAGTTTGGCTTTGGCATCTACTGGCAAATTCTTCCTGTTCTTGCGCAGTGTCCCTAGTAAGTGGGTATCCAAAATTACTAAAAATATCTACTCTATCTACTGGGGTCCAGTTGGCTGATCTGCTGTTTTCACTAATGCTTTCTTCAACAATGCCCTTTGTAATACTTTGCTCTGCATAGAGATTGGTTTCAAGTACCATCATGTCAATAATTTCGTCAGTTATGAACAATGAACAACTCTCAGGACTAGCATTTGCCAAATCTGCTTGCATTTGGGGATCAATTGCAGGCTTCTTTTGGAAGGTAAACATTTTAGACCTACTTTGTGGATCTTCCCAAACTACTTCAAATGTCCGAAATTCTCTTTCTTGTGTTTCTGTCAATACATATTCAATTCTTGGTTCTGGCACTACTCTATTATTAGACTCTGGCACGTAACTTACACTACCACTTTCACCACTGTTTCTTGAATAGTACTTTCTTTTTTTTATTGCTTGAGGCTCAACTGCTTCATCATCAGATGACGTACTACAGCTAGGTGAAGGCGCAAAGTCAGGGTCATCGGACAAAGAGTCGGCACCTCTTTGAAGCTCTTCAGGCTCCGAGTCTGTAAGCAGGTAGCAAATAAGATAATTATTTATGTAAAATAGTAAAGCATAAGTATTTCGAAATATATTTAGTAACAGGAAGTTTTTGCGAGATTTCGCACCCCTTTCAGTGTCTTACGTGAGCACCTGCAGCTCTACTTCGTGTTCAGTTATTGGCTGTTTGGTCTCCCAGCATCTGGGGGTTCTCGACGCAAATCATAAACGTGTGTGCAATTAAAGAAAGTGGGGCAAAAATATTTTTACGAAAACTTGTTGTCTCTACATATATTACAATTAGCATGCCTTACCTGTTGATGCATCCGCAATAGAACTTTGCTCTTGGGCTAACTGCACAATACGATTTGTCGTTAACGAAAACATACTCCCACATTAGTGGCTAGACTCACACTAAGCCTTAGGTTCCCGCAAAGGCAGAACGATGCAACAGGAAGCGTATCAGTCACTGTACAGACGTGTCACACTCCCTCACTCGCCTACCCATCCCTTTTCATTTTGCCAGGGCGGTCCCTAGTACCGCCGGTCTTTTGTCTCATGCCAAGGCGGTCCCTCGGACCGCTCTCAAAATTGTGATGTTTTAAGACATCTGAACATATTTTTCATTTATATTTGGCGTAAAATAATATTTTGTAGTATTAACAATAAGAAAACAATAATAAAATCTGCTGGCAGCAAGCAAAAATTTTAATTTTTCACTCGGCGGTCCCAGGGACCGCCATGGCAAATTACCTGTTAATATTACTTCTGCTGCACTCTTCCAAACATAAACCTTATAATCTTCTACTGGTCTAAATAGCTGGGTTTTCTCGGGGTATCTCCTGTTTGCGGAAGTCTGAGGAAAACCACCACCTTGTTGTTGCAGTTAGAGTCGAAATTGTGTAGACGATATCGGCCTGGTTAGCTCCGACAGGTGCACCTGTGCTGCAAAGCGCAGACAGACTGCGTGTGACTTCTCTCCACCTCCACGTGGTAGTGAATGGTAACGTAGGCGGGTGATAAGTCGACCAGTTACTGCCAGACCTGAGTCGCCCTAATTCCTTACGAGGACTCCCTGTCACGGCGAAGGAGAGAATTGGGATAGGCGCATGCGCAGAGGTGGACCTGTCCACCTCTGCAAAATCACAGGACCAGCTGGACCCCGACGAGGAGCGCGGGGTCTTCCGAAAGCCTGAAACCGGCACGCGGATGCCTAAAGACCGCCAGCTGGCACGTGGGGGGGGGAGCGAAAAAGAGCTCCAGCTCGCCCCCCAACCGAATCGGAAGTTGAAACGACGGCTGACAGCGATGACTCGGCACGACTAAGTAGGTCTCGCGGCGAGAAAATGGTGCAGTTGGTCGAGCGGCCGTGGAAGGAGCAGAAGCGAAGAACAAAAAAGGACAGGCGGACCCAAAAAGTGGAAAGTGGTGAAGAGGTGGCAAGGGAATTGCACGAGAAGCCGACCCGGGAACAGGCCACTGAGGCACTGCTGGGCCCCACCGCAAATGGAACCCGGGGAAAACCCCCCAGTAAGGCCAAGGACAAAGAGCCCTTGCACGTTCCTTAAACGGCTCAAACCCAGGAAAAGGAACAAAGGAAATTGGAGACGACCCCGACTGCACTCAGTTCTGAAGCACTCGAAGTGAACAAACTCGTGGCGGAGCTGTATGGCATCTGCTCCGACCGCGAGCGAGTGACCAGCGGAGCCGCGCGCGAGATCGGGGCGAGGGTCCGCCAAATGCAAAACGCTATCGACAGGCTTGTACACGCGAATCTGTTTCTCGCCGGTGCTGTGAGTGCTACAGCCAAAGTTGGGGCGGGCGACCGGAAACGGTCGTACGCCGGTGTAGCCAGCGGCAGCCCGGCCACTGAGGTCCAGGCAGCAGCTGGTCCCGTGCAGATCAGGCCTGCACGAAAAGTAATGGTGGTGTACCCTGTTGATGAGACTGCCCCGTCAAAAGACACGCAGCAGGCTGTCAGAAGTGGACTCGCCCAGGTTGAGAAAGACATCAAAATAAAGGGGATGCGCGCCGTGGCACGTGGGGGTGTAGTGGTCGAAGCAGCTGACGACGCCACAATGATCGCCCTCCGTACACAGCTTGCTACGCAAGCCGATAAGATCAGGGTGCACGAACCCAAGCACCTCATGCCAGAGGTGCTGGTGTATGACGTGCCACGAGACATGGCCACCCCTGAGATTGGCAAGCACATCCATGGGAAGAACTTCCTAGAGGAGACCATCCCACTGGCGGAATTTTGCAAAGATCTGCGGATCAAGCGCCAGATGGGCAGCCGGATAGGAGACGAGACGCATCTCGTTCTGCAGTGCTCCCCCAAGGCTCGCCGAGCGATGCTGGATGCGCGCAGAGTGTACCTAGGGTACACCTCCTGCAAGGTCGTAGATTATCTCAATCCTCTCCGATGTTACAACTGCCAGAGATTTGGGCACCACTCTGCGGCCTGTAAGATGAAGGCACAGTGCGGTAGATGTGGCACTGAGGGACACACCACGACTGAGTGCACCAAGGGTACTCAGGAGAGGTGTGCCAATTGCGTGCGGGCAGGGGCAAAGGAACACGACCATGCAGCCTCCTCGCGGGACTACCCTGTCTTGGCCAAGGCGATAACGATGGAGGCCTCTCGCATTGATTATGGTTAGTTGTGCCCAGCTCAATATGCAGAGGTCGTCTGTGGTCACGGCCGAACTGGAGGCGTACTGTAGACAGCAGAATCCAGATGTGCTGCTACTCCAAGAGCCGTACTTAGTCCACGGTAAGCTCCCTGGAATAAGTGGCCGTAAGGCCTTCCTGGGTGAACATCCTCAGGTTGCTGTGGTCGTGCGCAACGACAGGTTGGACATGATGGTGTGTGTGGGGCTCTACACCCCACACCACATGGTGGTGCAATTGAGAGACGAGTGCCATAACACAGTCTTCGTGGTCTCGTCATATTTTAGGCCAACTGACGAGATCGGTCAACATCTCGCCCAGTGGGAACGCATCCTTCGGGCTCTGCGCGGCCGCTGGGTTGTAATATGTGCAGATGTGAACGCGAAGGCTGAACTTTGGCACTCCCCCACTACAAATTAGAAGGGGGTTATGGTCACCCAGTTTCTCCTTGCCCACGAGCTATACGTTCAAAATGAACCAGGGCATTTGCAGACGTATGTCTCCAACGCGCACGGAACTGAATCAACCCTCGATGTGACGCTTAGCACCCGTCACGGACGGGGTAAGATAACGGACTGGGTAGTGTCGCAGGACTCCTCCAGTGACCACAGACAGATCGGGTTCAAACTGAAGCTTGGGGAACCTGGCCAAGAGGCGGAGGTGCGTACCATCCCCAGGTCCCGATACATCCACAAGAGCACAAACTGGCGACGTTTTGACAACGTCCTGCGTCAAAAGTTTCGCACACGTGAAGCTGACTTGGGTTGTGAATCGGTGCATCGGCGGGCTAAGGCGTTGACTGATGTTATCCAGGACACGACCAAGGCGGTTTTGCGAACACGAACGTACTCCCGGGCCTCCAGTCAGTGGTGGACGGTCGAGTTGGAGGACCTCCGGCTATCACTCGTTCGCGAGCGGAATGCCATGAAGCGTATGCGTGAGCCTGCTAGGGAGCGGGCACGGGCGGTGTACAACACCCGTATGCGTCGCTATAAGAACTTGGTGAGGACCACCCGACTCGACTCGTGGCGCCATTTCGTGGAGGATACCGGGAACGCAGAGCCCTGGGGACTGGTCTATAAATTAGCGGCTGGTAAACAACGTACAGCTACGCATCTCTGCAGCTTGCGTCAGAGTGAGACAGTGGACCTGGATGTACTCACTAGCTCAGTTGGACTTTTGCAGGAGCTCCTGCCAGACGATGATCCGAGGCAGGATCTCCCTCTGCATGTTCCTGTGAGGGAAACTTGTCGCCTCCCCACAGGTGCAGCTGACACGGCCGACTTTGAAATGGATGAATTGAGGGCTGCACTGTGGAGTCAAAAGAACAAGAAGGCCCCAGGTATCGATGGAATCACAGCCGAGATCCTGAAGCGGGCGAGTACTAAGCTACTTCCGTCCCTGCTAGATCTGGCAAACAAGTGCCTCACTGATGGGCAGTTCCCGGATTGCTGGAAAGTTGGAGAGATCCGGGTTCTGTACAAAGGTGGAGGCAAAGATCAGGGGGAAGCTGGTTCGTATCGGCCGCTGGCGCTCCTTCCGGTACTTGGAAAAGTGCTGGAGAAGTTAATCAGTGGCAGGCTAACCAGCTTCTTGGACATTGTTGAAGGCATTAACATCCGCCAGTACGGGTTCCGTCAAGGACTGGGTACTGATAACGCTCTCTACGATGTAACATCTTGTGTGGGAGCGTGTCAGAGTAAATACCTGGTAGGTGTGTTCCTCGACATATCAGGGGCATTTGACTCAGCATGGTGGCCGGGAATTCTGGAGAGGCTTCGAGAAGTTGAATGCCCGGCAAACTTACATCGGCTGCTGGTGCACTATTTTGAGAACAGAAAAGGAGTACTCAGGCTTAACACCTGTGACGTCGAGAAGTTGCTGACCAAGGGGTGCCCCCAGGGCTCTGTCCTGGGTCCCCTGCTCTGGAATATCCTGTTTGATGGGTTCCTCAGGATACCGCTGCCCCCTGGTTGCCAAGCCTTCGGGTATGCGGATGATGGTCTCGTCCTAATTCCTGGCGAGTCCAGAGCTGAACTGGAAAGGAAGGCCTGTACAGCAATGCAAGCAATCGAGGATTGGGGAGCAGCTGCAAAGCTGCGCTTCTCGGTTGCTAAAACCAAGTGCATGATGCTGAGAGGCCAATTCAAGGGGAAATGGCCGCACTATCCGCGAGTCCGGCTTGCTGGCAACAGGCTGGACTTCGTGACGACTATCAAGTACTTGGGGGTCCTGTTGGATGAGCGTCTAACGTACATCCCGCATGTAACCTATGTAACTAAGAAAGCGACGGAGGTGTTCCATAAGCTGAGGAAACTGTCACCTAGTGAAGGAGGTTTGGCCTTCCGAACAATGATGGTGTTGTACCGTAGTGTCTTCCTCCCAGTTGTGACGTATGGGGCTGTAGTGTGGTCACAGCGGACTACCCAGGCTCACGTGAAGAGGAGGTTGCTCTCGGCTCAAAGAGCGGCCCTCTTGGCGGTAACCAAGGCGTATGCCACTGTGGCTAGTGAGGCTTTGCCAGTCCTGGCTGGGGTGGCTCCCCTGGATATTGAAGTGTTGGAGCGTGGGGCGTTAACTCGCCTCCGGATCCAAAAGGAGATGACCGAGGCACGAGTAC
Organism: Bacillus rossius redtenbacheri; assembly: GCF_032445375.1. NCBI lineage: Eukaryota > Metazoa > Arthropoda > Insecta > Phasmatodea > Bacillidae > Bacillus > Bacillus rossius. Next base: position 77,559,967 of record NC_086330.1, read on the forward strand.
ATCTAGTGCGGGAGCACAGTCTTGCGGCGTGGCAGTTCAGATGGGACACATCGGAGAGAGGGCGGCACACCTACGCGGTGCTACCATCTGTGCGAAGTCGCGTGCGGGCTGGGTTCCTCGAGGTTTCCCATGTGCTTGCGCAGATCCTAACGGGTCATGGGAACTTCAGGGCGAGCCTCCACCGGTTTGGGTTGGTAGATACACCACTCTGCTTGTATTGTCATGAGAACGATGATGTACACCATGTTCTGACCAACTGCGGGAAGATGGAGGACCTAAGGGAACAACTATGCTTCCAGGTTGGGCTCCTGGAAGGTGAAATGACACTGCCACAAATGCTCCTACAAAAGAGCACAGCGGCCCTAGTAGGAGCATTTGCCCGAAAAGTGGTCCGCCGGTTGAGTGCAGCAGAAATGCTGCTGACGCCGAGACCCCCGGATGACTGACCCAGCTGCAGTAGGCGGGGTGACTCGCCTCCTGCTGGCGATAGCACAGACGCATAGGTACAGGGGCTCCAGAGGAAGGGATGTTAACCCTGGATTGGTACCAATGATTGCACGGGACGACCCCCATTTTGGCTCAAGGCTAAACGGGGAATCCTCCCCAGATGTCTAAGAAACACGGTAGTTGAGACATTCGGACGGTGGGAGGACCACCTCCGACGAGGCTGAGGAAGATGTGGTTGAGACCAGTACACTTGCCTACGTTCCGGCGGAAGCAATTGAGAACAATCTCGACCTGCGCAATGGCTCAACATCGGCCACAGCCTGATCCTATTGATTTGAGCCTCAGCCGGTGGTGGGTGCCTGTGAATCTCCCGACCTGGGGTGGCGTAGTTCACCACCCCTGACTGGGTTAATGCGGGTGGCGCCCCGGTACATACGCGGATTACTTAAAAAGACAAGACCAACAGTCTAAAGAATCTGTAAGTGCACGTGGGCAAACTAGATTGTCCACATGTACCTGAGAAACCTGTCTGACGTCAGCCGGGCAGGTGGAGGGGCGTGCTTTCAAGCAACACGGATCCTTGAGATAGGCAACAAGTTTGTGTCGAAGCTTTGATAGGCCTATTCTAACACGTCTATCAGCTGTTCCCTGATTCTACCTTTGAGGTGCTGGTACAGGGAGGGAGGAGGTGCGGAAAGCCGGACATGTTCCGGAAAACATGTCTAAATAGCTGGCCATGCTCCCTGAACAGTTTATAGTATTCTTCAGGAGCAACTATGGTGTCCCTCTTCTTTATCACTTGTTCAATGCGGCCAAAGACCCTATCGGGAGGGATGTATGAATGTCCTGGGATCGGAAACATCCGTATAATTCTGTTTACATTTTGTGGAGCATATGATTGTAACCATTTGCATAGCATACCGATCATTGAGCTATTTTTGTTCTGGCCGCCCCAGCCATCACAGTACAGACTTACGGTATGTACACCAGCAAGGCTTGTGTTCCTTAGACGATGGTAGACTGCAGATGCAATAGCATTAGACCCTTTATACCTTTCTGGCTCAGTCTACGTGTAAACATAAGTACTATGGTGATCTTGTTTGGAGGATGACGTGCCCTGGCATATCGTAAAGTTGTAGCAATAGAGTTGTCGGCTGTAGTAAGCGGACCGATCAGGTAGTTTAGGTAGCACTTGATTTTTTTGGCAATCAAAGCTAAAACTAACAACACCATTTTCTTCTTTCTTAAGCAGTTCATAAAACACTTTTTCTTTGAGCTTATACACTTTGTATTGAGTAACTAGATCTTGTTTGCTGCCCTGATCATGTGTGTAACTAATCTCCTCTTTCAACCGAATACAGAATGAACATGCATCTGTTGATGTGCAACCAAAACTAATATTGAAGTCCTCAACAAAGATATTTCTAAAGTATTCATATTTAACTCTTAGGCTGATGTCTGAAGCTTGGTTAAAAGAACGCCAAAGCTTCTTTATTGTAAGAGAACTCTGCAAATATTGCTGTTTTGATTTGCCACGACAGTAGTGCGATTCTAGTAGTTGTAGTGATTGAATGTATGTTTTGACAGCTTGTTTTTTTAAGGCAAATTGTTTGAATTTAACATCACCACTGCGATTTTCTTTTGGTGCACCTTCAACGAAACGAAACCAAAATTAAGTAACAATATTAATGCTATGGCTGAAGTGATAATAAATTTAGTATACAACTCCTGTAAGCAATTAATGTTTGAAGTTGATGTTAGATTTATCACTTTGGTATATTTTAAAAACTCGTTTTATTTTATGCCTACCCAGTACAAAACTACACGAGTGAAATAGTTTTACGACACTATAATATTTACGACAATAGTCATCAATATTGGCCTTTTTATTTTACGCAACATTTGTAGATTTATAAAACCTCTCACAGCACGTACTACAAAATAACAGACCAATGTACAGTGCTACGAATTATTTCAATAATTTGTTTATTACAACCTCCTTAAATATTCATACCTTGAACTGACTAAATATTTGCCAATTACTCACCTGTTTCGCTTTTGTTGATTTATTTTCCATGTTGATGGATCGCGACGTCTCTTCCTACCTTGTCTTGCGTCTGCAGGGTTAACGTTGTGCACCTTCCTACACCCATTTTCTGCTGATTCCATTTATTTCAATACTTTGTCTGCCTAACAACCTGAATATTTTTCTTCATGCCTACGTAGCGCAGGTAACTTGCTACATAGACACACACAACATACTAAACTATTCCCTCCAAAGCTATTAATATTGTGTGTTGTGACAGTGTAGCCAACATCCACAAAATCCATGTCCCTTTAAAAACAAAATTAAAGAATAAGAACATAAACAACAATGAATAAACCGTGTTACCTACTTAATGTTTAAATAATGTTCAATGAACAAGACCCGTTTTGACACCACGCATTTGAAAACACTAGATTTTTAAAGGGCAAGACCTATTTTGCTACAGTATTCGGGAGGGACATAAACTGTTTTGTAACAGTAGCAAATTTGGACAAGGCATGTTTTGAAACTGTACTGGTATTTTGTGCTGCTATTAAACAGGGACAAGAATTATTTTGTTCCAGTTTCTTAACTGTCACTGATACCTACCACAAAGGTGCACCCAAAACCACCATAAACTCGTTTTTCAATTTTTGTGGACAAGGCTTACTTTGCAACTGGCCTACTCATGTGTAAAGACGGTGCTGCCATCTCGAAAAGATAGTGGATCCGGGTGATTCATACGTATATAATGTTTTCGAGAAAATCGTAAAATTTACACGGCGCATAGGTGTTACAAAATTAAACTTTATTATAGTTCAAATATACTTTAATTCTTTACGTTATAATTTATGATTATAAAAAGAAATAATGAAAACTATAAAAAAAATTATTATCCTAGCATTACAAACTCTAGTTAACTTTGAAATGTAGAGGTACAACTAAATTGCTAGTCTACATATTTTCGACGCCATGAAAAATAAAAGAATTTCGTGATGAAATTTTTACTGTTAAATGTTAAATCAGCTCACAAAGGTTAAAAATTTGTCTGTAGGAAGTTTTTAGAGACTGATCTCTGTCGTTTGAGCCAAATAAAAATACTTAAATTTCTATCGTTCTAATTTTTATTGATTTATGAGCATGGCCCCACATTTGATTAAGGACCCTGGACCCAGAATTAGAGGACCCCCCCCCCCCCAAGTTTTATAGTCACGTGCTACATTATAATTGCATGGTTATTCCTTAACTGCTCTCTTTTTAGAAGGTTATTTAACCTGAAAATGCAGGGTATAATTATGGTTAATATTTTATAAGTCCAAACTAAGCTATTCCATATGATTTTTCTAGTTTGTAAAAAATCATAATAGTTAAACATCTAAAAATAAACAGGGCTGCACCCGGGCCCCCTTTAGGCCCGGGCCCTGGATCCAGGGGTCCACCCAGCCCCCCCCCCCCCCCCCCAAACCTTGTGGGAGCCATGTTTATGAGTGATATACTAAAAACAAAGCGTCTAAGGTGAAGGCTACATTTAACGGTTAATCCAAAACTGTACAGCACATAATTCAATGCTTTCAGTAAATGCTACAACTAACATAAAAATCTACCTTGCGTTCCTCAAACCTATTAAATAATGACTTGCTTCACAGGGGAAAAAAATTAAAAAAAAAGAAATCTGTTTATATTATAAACTTATTTAAAATCACGCTTAAAATCAGGAAATATTATAACTAAATTAGTTTATGATACCAACTCCTTAAAAGAGTAAGTCCCGTTTCAAAACAATATTTTATATTCACGTTAAACACTGCTAAATATGTGAATTTTTATTTGACTTAACTTTCAAAAAAGGTACAATAATATCTTTAACGTACTGTTTAAATAATTAGCTGCATTTAAACTGGAGCATTGTTAGCTTGTTATGCTAAACGTTTTCCAAAAATGTGTATTTTTTTTTGTAAAAATCCATCTAGTCAAAAATGTCTACAATATTAACATTGTTTAACGTCAGTATAAAACATGTCCTTAAACGGTTAACGTCTCGTAGATATCAGGGTAGTTATAAACGATCAAATGAGAAGAACGGGGCAAAGACGGGTGGGTTTAACAGTAATACCAACCAGCTCACGGCAACGTCTGCCATGTTTCCCAGTTTCCCACTTGCAAAAAGCAAGATTCGACCTCTGGCCCTTGGTAATACTAATACTTGACGCAACACAGGAAAATCTCTTTATATGCCTATGGTCTCTAAGGGTTAAGTTATATATATATGCTTGGAATCGCTTAGTATGTATTAGATAAATAGTAATATTCACAATAACAGAGACTGGCAAGCATTGCCTAGCAAAGAAGGAATTAGTCTCGATTTTTATTTTATGTACATATTTTGCGTAATGAAGATTATTAATAATCGATGTTCAGTAATGAGGCTTCGTTAAGGTTCCAGATCCCCGCTGATAGATTTTTCGGCAAGTGTCAGAGAGTTTATATAGATAATGCTTTTCAGTTTAAGTCATTAAGAATACAAGCCACGTAAGAATACTTACCAACAATTTAATCTCAACATTTTCACATGGTAATTTAGCAAAACGTTTGTCAAGTTCAAGGTCGGCTAGTATTTGTTTTTGTGCACAAGTATGGTTACATTTTTTAAATTTAAAAAACAAGAAATAATTTTTTTTAAATGAAAAACAAGTTGTGAAGTTAAAAAACAGTTTCCAACCACCCACTAACCAAGGGGCAAGGCATGTTCCATCGACAATATAATCATTATAGCCGAAGACACACATTTGAATCCAGGGATGTTGGGGCATGAACTGGCCTTGAGCAGTAGTAAGAAATAAGTTCCATATTTCATATGAGTAACTTAGGAAATTCATGGATAACGAATTCTGGGTGGATTTTATTGGTATTCAAACCCACATTCTGAACTGTTTATAGTAGTTACACATCTCTTGGTAACGCCGGAGGATGTATCTAATCTGTTGTATAAGTTGCATTGATACGAGATATACAACAAAGGCCAGGACATACACACGTATGCATATACCCTAAGACAGTGAAAAATATTGATGATATTATATTCCTTCATTCTATTACAGATCTCAAATTGACGATACTTCAGGCACTGTGTGATTTAGTTTATTAAGCGATTACAAAATGCGGAACAGTGAAATTAATCAGGAAACAGTGTCTCATGGTCGTCTTATTTATTGTTAACTATATAAAGCACCAAGGATATTCGCAGGCTTTTTTTTCAGTAGCCATGTTTTAAAATTATTTAGTTCGCTGGTCTATGTATCGAGTACTCTGGCTGTACCCAAAGGGTGACTGCAATGTTGATGAAATAAACTAAGCTGTGTCTCACGGGAACACTTCGCTCAATGTTAATCTCTTTTATTGCTGTTTAATGGGCAGTAAAGTTTCAACGGGACGTGTGTTTAAAGTTTTGGAGCGCGTACGTTTAGAACGGAGTGTAAGACCCACTAATTTTATGGCGCTGTAAGACTTGCTTAGAGTGTGTTTCGCGTTACCATTACCTAGCTGGAATTTCGGATGTAATTGAAAAACCGTTGGCAAGTAAGCGACCGAGTTTACTATTGCAAGTTAGGTTCCGAAATCAAATACTGAATATATCTCACCCAGCATTAAACTTTATTTTCAATTTACAAACATACAATTTCATTTCCTATGTATGGTTTAGCTTACAGTTTAAAAACTATTTTTAACAATTGTCTAGTAAATAAATGAATTAATATATAATGAATGAGTGATTTCGTTACTTATTTTAAGGACAATTCGAAGATCAATTTTATCACAACCTACATTCAAATGTAAAAAGAAAAATTCAAAAGTAAGTAGACAAATTACTGAAATTTTTGGATACATTAAATAAAACTTCATTTTAATACATTATGTGATTCATGTACAAGTCACATCTACTTAAAAATTTTCGTTTGAACAGATGAAGGTTAAACATGAACCAATAATTATTGCATTACATATAAAAATTTTGATCTGATTTTAAAATTATTCATTCGTGTCAGTCTTGTGTCTTTCAGAACTATTTTATATTTATAATGATCATTATTAATTAATATAAAATTATAAAAATGTTTGAAATCAATTATAAAAATATTCTTTAAAATTATGCATAAACATTATAAATAAAGGTTTTATTTTGGTTTTCATAAGTTTTAATTATATACAATATGGCTAATACAACGGAGAAAAACCCACAAAAATGAGATAATTACGTTTTAAATCTCTTGGCAACCCTATTTTAAAAATATTTTCTGGGAATATTTATTGTTAACTGCTTTCCCCGTAATTGACGGGTTCTATTTCAGTAACATTTAAAATCCTATAAAAATAGCTAATACCAAAAATTATAATTTGTTTACAGCTTAGAGCAACTTATTCTGTAGTATTGAACAATGCCCATATATTTCAACAATTATATATTTATGTAACCAAGAAATTTCTTGTAAACATTTTCTAACTCATACAAAATTCACTAGTCACAGATCTTTTTATAAAGCTATAACGACCAGTTCGTAACATTAGAAATTATAATAAATCAAATAGTCAGGATGTTAAAATCAAGCAGATAAGGAGAAGGAGAAGAAACATGAATCGCTGATCAAAAGTAATGTGATGAATAACCAAAAATATTAAAATATTAGAATTAATATTGACAACCAAATAATTTAATATATTTTACTACAACTCCTGAATCCTGAAAATCACTCTTTAACCTATCTCATGTGTCTATTTATGTAGTAGTGTCTTGTACATGCACATAGTGGAACATTGGGAGCCAAAAAATAATCATTATCATACAACCAATAACATATTTAATAGTAAAACGTGAGGATGATTGGACAGCTACAGGTGTGTATCGGACGAGAACCAAACACATTGGCACAGACATGATTGTACGAATATTGCACTTTTTATTTTAAGAAACAGAAATAAGTTTTAAAAAAGATTTTAAGGGTAATTTTACAAACCAAATATGTTCAAACATTTATTATTATATGTTCGATACATAATCATGACATTCTAGTTGAAATTGATTGAGGAAGTAGTGTATTTTTCTGATTCCAGATCTGGGGGTACAGCACTTATGTATATGCTGATCATAGTTCTTAGTTGTAGTTTTGTAATTGGTTTTCTAAGCCATCTCAATAAAAGAATGCTGTGAAATCATACTAATTTATATATGTGAAATGTCTAATGTTTAAATGTCTGTTACTCTTATCGCGTATTATTACTAAACGGATTTAGATCAAATTTTTGAAACAGAGGTAGCCCATGTACTAGATTAACACATAGGCTACCATAAGTTACTTTATTCCAGTCATAAAGGACTAGAAAATAAGTAAATGCAGTTTTATACTTTAAATATGAAGAAGCTCTGACATTGGGTCAGAATTTAAAAAATAAGGTATCTTTAAATTTTACTCGTCTGGGACGATTACATAGTGTTTTGAACGGTTTGCCAGAACTATAATGGAGGAACCACAGTAGCATGCATGCTGCCTTGTATATGAATTATTATTTATAGAATACTAGCTGCCCGACCCGGCTTCGCACGGATATACTAATGGAAAATAATTAAGCCACATCTCCCATTTACAGTAATGGTATATAAAAAAACAGTGAAAATTTATTACAATGCTGTATAATGTACCGGAGAGAAAATGAATAGCACCGATGGTTTCCCGACTCGTGCACGCAACGTACAACTCATGTACCCGTACTTCGCTACGGTAGTCTACAGGCAGATCACTCTTGCGCCGCTCATATACATGCCCCTCCTTGTGGGTACGCCACTGCCGCGCGATGCCCGTTTCCATGGAGACACAGAAGGCATGAACAATGCAAAATCATGTTCTCATGCAGACAAAATACCCACTGTTGCCTGGTTTTAACCACCCATGGGATCTAATTTTCGGAAAATGTCATCCTGCGTAACATAAGGAACATTACTGTGAAGTTTCAAGTCTGCAAAATATATATACTTGAAAAAAAGGGCAATAAAAAAAACAAATTAAACACAGTGGGTGCATTGAATCTTCGCACATGTTCACCTGTTGGGGTACAATCCGCTCTTATGACAAATTTGTGCGTATCCGATGGCATTCGTTCCAATGCTGTTTTGAACATATTAACCACAGCATTATTAGCGTGAAAAAATGCTTGCAACTGTTCAATAATTCGTCTCTTTAACTGTTGTGTTCCCTGTATATTGCACCGCACATTCAGCTGATCCACCATCGATGGAAGTGATCCCGATTCCAGCCATTTTCTTCAACACATCCTTGAATACAATAACTGCTTTCGCATGACTTCCTTTGGAGCTAATATCATTCGAGAAGGCGGATTCATGCCGACTTGCAACGAATAAAGTATTTTTTTTCTTTTTTTTCACAATTTCACAGTAAACACAATACCGGTTTGTCACATGAAATTAACTGAGCAGAGAACAATGAGTAGTTGATTTGATGGTTTCCAATTGAAATGTTAGGAAACGAATAACTTTTTTTTTTTTTCACAATTTCACAGTGAACACAATACCGGTTTGTCACATGAAATTAACTGAGCAGAGAACAATGAGTAGCTGTCAAACAATGTATCACGCACCGGCGCCATCTACTTAAAATTTTGGTTTGTCCTGAATTTTTCCTGAATTTTCTTTGCTATAAACCTCACGGAGCCCGAGACCTTTCCAACGACTGCAAAACCGTGGAAATCGGTTCGTGCGTTCTGGAGTTATAGCGTCAGGAAGGAAAACCCGACTTATTTTTATATAGTAGACTACACCGGTAATGCTTACTCGAAAACAGTGGTTGACTCGCGTATGGTCATACCGAAAATTAACAATAGAGCATCCACTGCAAATAAATTGGAAAGTTAGTAAATATTGGTTTTATAATAATATAGGCCTACCTATATCATATCTCATAAGATAATCATTTAGGATATAAAATGGTAGGCATGACAAAAATACACACAATAACAGAATTTTAACACATTTAGGGAAGGGAAAAGTTTATTAAGTTTAGTTTAAAAATAAAACCCATTTCGAAGAATTAAATCAAGCTGATGTTAAAATATCTGGTATGAATAATAAACACACTAAAACAAACTTTTTTTATTATTTTATTAAATTGCACCCTTAAGATGGTGAAAAAAATAGAATAGGGGCTGAATCTAAAAGAACGAAGGTTAGAAATAGAGTGTGAACTAACTACACACAGAAAGCGTTACTTACTGTGCCTTCTAAATTTTTCAAAATCCGACCGCTAAGGGTCGGTTGCACCATTGAAGATCGCTGGTCGATCCGAGATCAAACGAGGTAATGAACCATGATTGTCACACAAACGAATTGCACCATTCGAGTTCATCTTCTGACAGAGGATTGAGGTGAACCACTGTTTGAACCACCGAAATTGATGGTTCAGAGCAGTTGGATCCGAGATCTTGTGTATTTTTCGTTGGTTTGTTGTGTTTTGTAGTCGTGTTCGCATAGATACTGCTTTGTTTACAATTGATATTTTAATGGGCTACAATAGTTTACAGGAAATTGAGGCCGATATATTTTTAAGTATGCCCGAAGTATGGTAATTATCACCATAATATTATTTAAAATATGATTCCAATTCTTGCCAAGCTTCTTCCTTCTGCTTACAAAACATGCCACACTCTAAAATATCCAGTCTTTCTTGTACCAAATCGACAACGATGATTTTTTCTTTTTCCGAGAAAAAAACTTTTTTTAGGTACTGAAATTTTCTTTTCCATCGTCATGTGTACCCGCGTGTACCCCAGTCAACTCACAACCAATCACAAGTTTGTAATCAATAAACAAATAGGCTTGTATGTAAATATCACGATGCCAACATTTACAGCAAGAACTTCAAACATGCTAAAGAATATTTTCTGTGACTAGACGGAATTCAGTAGCCAATAGAAAACTTGCTTTCATTTTACAATCGATATTTACCAACCTAAACCTAGATCGTGAGATCGAATGTCTGAACTCGTAAGTTCACTTTGGTGCAACACATATACACTTGATCTCAGATTCGACTTGAGATCACACTGAAACAAGGATCTTACAATCTCGGATCCGAACAGTTATTGGTGCAACCGGCCCTAAGGGATTGAAATGTGAGTAATATGGATCTTACAATATAATATATAATCTAAAACTTATTGAACGGTAAATAAAATATTGTATTTTTTAAGTTTTTATACTCAAGTAAGTATTTACTATTGAACCGATTAAATTTTATTATAAAAAAATTAGTTTAATACATATGATTCGTTCGCTGCTCCGCCGTCATGACTCAGAATTGTGAGCACAGAGTTTGAACTTGAGTGGTTCTATGTAACTATAATCTGTGAGGCCTGTCCTCTTGAGTCTCCGTGGCTTGCCATGTGACTTACGAAACTAACTTAACATTTACATATGCCACTGCGGGGCTCTGCTGAGGACCTAAGAGTTGTGACGTTATAATAAATACTAAGGTGTGCTGATTGACACAGTGGAACTGGTAACTCCTAGTGAAAAGTTGTGAACATATGTGTTTCAGTTATTTTCACTCAGAAGAAAATATTTCATCAAAACAATTTAACCAAGAATACAAGAACAGGTTTTAACATGATATTCATATTAAGACATTATTTAAACAAACTAAGAACTTTAAAAACCAAAAATATTTTTGCAAATTCCTGAATTTTGCTTAGCAGCAATAGCGAATTTTGATCATGAGTTTTTTTCTAAAAATATTTGGAAAATTATACTTTTTTTCTCAGGAACTATAAAAATACATAGGCACTCTTATGAGAGTTGGTGTCATTCGTTTATTTTATATCTGCGTTTGAAATCTTTTATTAAATGAACTAATAAATTTTAAAAAATAAAATATTTTTGTATATAATATTGAATACATAATGAAATCTAAATTTAATAAAATATTTTATCCTATTTATAACGTAAAAATGCATTAAAAAATGAAATTTTCAAAAGAAAATTACACGTAAATATAATCTTTGTAAGACTCCATCTGTCTCTTTGTGTCAATATTAAGTTAATAATTTTTATAAATAAGAAAAATATTGACTCAAGAATACTGCCGCGTGGAACTCCCATGCAATATTGTTAAGAGTTTCCTGATATATTTACTATTTTTTTTAAAAATCCACGAGACATTCTATACTGTTCAAGCATATTTGCCTAACTTTATCAAATTCCTCAGGGAGAAATTTGTGTGAAACTGTCAAAAGCCGCGAAGAGAGAAAACCTTGCACTAATACATGTTTTACCTTGTTGTATGGCTTTTTATACAAGATTAGTAATACAAGGTTAGTAAAACCTTCATTGGTACATAGGCATCTTCTAAAACTATAAATATTCAATGACCACGTTTTATTGTTACAAAAAATGTGTGCGTGTACTTCTGTACGCGCGTTAGAAGTTATACTTACATGGCGTAGTAAAAACCGAACTTCGATTTTGCATGCAAGTAACTAAAAGAATTAAAATAATAAAAGGATTTGAGTGATATTATAAATACTGTTGTAAAATATACATTCAAACAACTTCAATTTTTAAAATAAATACTCAATATACAATATTAATGAAAACACATGTAATCAATTTAATAAAATAATCGATATGACTTTTGATTAATAATAAAAACCAACAAATATACTGAATATTTATTTTAATTATTTATTTAAAATTAATTAAACAATTTAAAACATCGAATGCAAATAAATTATACATACAGGAACAAAACCTCAATTATAAAAATACAGTTTAAAAGGTTTATAAACACAATTTATGTTACTAATATCCGCAATAAATAAATAATTTTAAATATATGGACCAATATTCGATACCATTCACTAAAGTATTTTATTTAAAAAAATTTTTATAATTTTATTTGTATGCAGCATTTTTTTCATCCTTTAAAATTTCGTTGTATGCTGCGTGCGCATCGTAAAAATTCAATTTCATTTTTTTTCATAACGCGTCTCAAGAAGTATAACTTCAAAATTCAATATTATTTATATATATATATAAATATATATTTCTTAATCGTACAAATAATACTAGGGGTGTATATAATACATATGATGTAAGTAATAACTGCTCTTTAAGTGGTTTTCTGAGAAGAGCCGTACGACGCAAAGCCAAGGCTGGACTTCCACTGCTTTCACTTCCGAGCTCCTTGATGATGCTTCAAGAACGCTTTTGGCCTTGAGAGGACAAAAACCCCCGGCCCATTAGGCTGCGAATACGTGCACCGCTCATTAGCCACAGCCGCACGGACGCGCGCGGTTTTTCCTTATGGCCTTCCGCGCGTCTTCGTGGAACCAAGCCGTCACCAACACGGGTTATCAGTCTGGAGGGGCATTACTTATCCTCTCGCTCCTGAATCACGTGTGCCTCTCGGGACTGCCCCACGTCGCGATCTGTCGCGTATTTAACCACGGACATCAACTGCGGACCTTAAATCTGCGGGTTGTCTGCGCTGTAGTCGTCCTCAGCTCCGGAGAGTAAAGGTAAACCTTCCCATCGGTATTCACGGAGGGTAATTGCCCTCTGGGCTGAAATCAGGACGTATGTGTAGACAGAGAGAGATTTATGGGTGCGATAGTGACTTAGCACTTAGCTAAAGATTGTCTATGATTATATATTGTTGAAAACCGTTGGCCAAAATTGGATATACACCATTACCTCACGATTCGCCTCCGGGACAGTCATTTTCATCTGGTGTAACTAACCCCAAGTTCAATTGTTTACAAATAGTACGCCAGCAGACAATAAGGTTTTGGTTGAAAAAAAAATTAAATACAGCATAAATTTGACGCGAAACATTAAAATGCGTTAATAATCTATATTAGTACAAGAGAGCAGGTATGCCTGTAGTTCGTGTAGCTCGGGTTGGCGAGGCCTAGAGCCGAGGAATTTGGTACACGGATCCTCCAGAAATGTCCGTTTGGACCTCCAAGAGAATTTTTTTTTCTTCAAAATTCTACTAAGTTCTTTTCGAATACGTTTTTCCGATGTTCTCTTCGGCAAAGGCTATTGCATTGGTGATGTCTCATTCCCTTTTGTATCTTAATCCAGTATTTTTTCATTATTATCATAGCCATCATTTGGTTTTAAAAATGACAGCTTGAAGGCTTTTAAAAATTGTTGACTCCAAGATGGCTTCTTTGATTTATATTTCTTCCCGGTATATCTTAGTTCTAACGATAATTAGTTTTTGTTTCATAAGTTTACTTTCGAATTCTAATTATATTTTCTTTCTTTTCCTTGGAGGCGCAGCGGTAGCGTTCCCACGAGGAGGGACGTGTATTATGAGCAGTAGAGTGACGTAGCAAAGCGCGGGTCAGCAACTAGTGTAGTATAAACACTTGATGGCTTGACACTCGGACACACAGCATAACGCACCAAATGTTCCCCCCACGACGAATACTTTTAACAGGTATGTATATTGGCATTTCTACTACGTAGTATTGGTTGCAGTTGATTTTTAGGCCGCTGAAGAATACTATTGACTTTACATGTGAACACGCTGTCGTTGGTTACCATAACCTGTGGGTTTTACGCCACCCAGTATACGGTTGAAAGAACCACGCATTGTTTCACACACACTCACAGTGTTGTTTGTGTTCGCCAGCTCAGACATGAAGGTGTTCGTGGCGACGCTCCTGCTGGCAACTGTCGCCGCTCATGTCGCCTCTGCGCTGCCAGCGAGACAGGGAGACGCTCGAAGCCCGGTCCTAGAGGCGCAGGTAAGGCCTTCGAGCAGCTGATGTCACAACTTACAAACACACAACACTACATTCTCTACGTGATGCCTGTTTTCAGTTATGTTCTTCTATCTAGTGACAGTTCTACATTATGTATTTTGGTGTTGTATGTTTTTAACTTATGTGTTTCTAAGGTATGGCTGTACTAAATCATGTGTTTCTAAGTTGTGACAGTTCTAAGTTATAATTTTATAAATTACGGCGATTCTAAGATGTGTAGTTCGGCTTTGTGTGTTTCTTAACTACACGTTTCTAAGTTAAGACAGTTTAAAGTTACGAAGTTTTTATGTTGCCTGTTTCGGTATTGTGTGTTTCTAAGTTAAATTTTATTGGATACGATCGTCCTAACTTATGCCAGTTCTAAGTTAAGTGGTTTTTTTTAAGAATTCTAAGTTATGAGTGTTCTAAGTTTTATTTTTCTAAGCTATGTGTGGATTACCCTTCTAGCAACCAGCGGTCAGAGGCTTATGTAGACACCACATGAAGACATTTACTGACTAGGCGCCATTTCCAATTCAACAGTTATCAACACACAATATTAGTTATGCTGTTTATTATCAATAACTGTATTCATTATGTCATAGCTAGAGCAAAGTTATTTTGTACTACTTGGGATAGTTCCGCACTTACTTGCACATAAACAATCCAATGACTTCCGTTCTTTAGCTACCGCCACATTCTACCTTCTTTCTGAATTGCATATGGATTTTCTTAATGTTCTTTTTGGCTTTCTGTATCTCAGGGCGCGTCAAAGACCCATGATTTTATGATATTAAAATGTATAATGGTATCCATTTTAGACCGTCTGAGAATTTCGTAGGTATATAGTCAGAGCGCTTAACTGAAGTATTATCAACATTAACCCTCGTATAATAGTCTCAGAGAAATTATCTGTGTGCTTGTATGTGTGCGTGCACTGTACCTTTTCGAGGAATCATTAAATATGGGTACTGAAAATTAGTTATTGCGAAAGATGAATTAATTTCATAGACCACTATTTCTGAAAGTCAAGATCTTGTAGAGACACCTTTCAACGCCAGTCACACTCCCATTCAGGAACTATGTTGATGTAGATAACAGAACACGCAACAACGTCACGGTTCTGCGTTGTCGACTCCCATCAGCATACCTAAGTTACTGACAATAATAAAAGAGTTCGTATACTTATATTCAGAGTATGAGCCCCTTTTATTTGTCAATGCAGTGTTATTTGCCCAAAGACTTTCCACCTTGCCGGCCTCTTGAGTGAGGGAAACCCAGTTTAAGTGTGGTATAGACGTGTCGCTAACCAGTCAGTTGGCCCAGGCTACTTGCCCCGCACCTGAGCACTGTCAAGCGCTCACCTCAACCAGTACTTCACACTGTGACTCCTCAGCCACTCAGGGACCCGTGATCCTGTGACGCCTGGCCAACCCCAGGCTAGCACCTGAGATATACCGTCTCTCGTACGTTCAGCCGTCTTGGTGAAGGGCATCCTTGCTGGGCTTACTCCAAGCACAGTAGCAAGCCACTGCAGCCGCCAGTCCAGCACCAGTCCAATCCAGGGCAATACTAAGAAAACCTCAGCAGGGGCCTTTTCCTCCATAATATAAGAGATTATTTGATATCTAATACCATCTATAAGTAGAGACAGGGAAATTTCGCGTGTTCAGTGACCTCTAGGATAAAGTCCACAATCCTCTGCTTGCTCGGGAAAATGTCACCTGTTCATTGGCTGCTGACTTGTGAGTCGTCTCGACTGGGTAGCCTGTGATTCGATACTTCTATGGCAGAAGCAGCTTAAAGGTATAATTATTTTAATGTTGTTAGTACATTACGAAATTAATCCGCGAAATTTTTCTGGTCTCTACCAATAAGGATCGCAAGCTGTCGCAGTCATTCTCTGGAGTTCCTTGGAATGAAGTTCTAGCTGCGTCGAAGGCAAGGATTTCACCGAATTTTCGGTCGACCTTGTAGTCACCATCTACAGGCTAGCAGTTACTCTACTGAGGATCTTGGAAATCCTCCTGCCTCCTGGTTGTCGAACAGAAGAAAGGAAGGCTGTGACTGGCCCACAGCTTCAGCCAATCAGACCAGAGTGTTTAAAGGCAGGAGAGTTTCCAAACTCCTCAGTAGGTAACTGCTACCTTGACGATGGCGACCTTCACGGAACTGGCCACCGATGTGCCGCAGGAGCTGGAACGCGCTCGCCGCTCGCCCGCCGACGGGGACTCAAAGCAAGGCCGCGGAGGCGTCAGGGTGGACGTGCGCGAGGAGGACCGTGTGGGCGTGGTGGCCGAGGTCAGGGGTCACGGCACCGTGTGGCGGAGCGACGACGGTCGCAGCCGTGTCGACGCCCGCGGCGAGTGGTCCAAGGTGCTGGATGGGCCGCAGTGGGGCAAGCCCCGCCACGGTGCCGGCATCTCCTTCAGCCACGACTTCGGCGACGACTGACCGCATGACGTCACATCCCCACGAGTCCACCTACCACCCAAAACTGTGAATATTCCCCCTGAATAAAGTTCCATAACATTAAAATGCAAATGTGTTTATCATTTGATTTGTAGAGAACTGTTTTAAAGTACCGGCATCTCATAGTCTGATTACAAAATCAGCCTATTAGCATACATTTTGTTATAAACACTCGTACCCGCATGGAACCTTTACACACTAGCTTTGGATGAGCAAACAAGCCATTAAAATATGTGTTAGTCACCTGAGTTCAAAGAAATTACGAAATTTATGTGAGCCATTTTAAGCACAATTTACTCTTTGTCTTGTGTGCTTCATACAAGTGCTGAAAATTCTACAGTTCGTTAAGTAAACAAACGAAGGTGCATCAGAAAATGTCAACAAATGCAAGAATTCAATACTTTATTTTTTATTTTTTAAAAATGAGGCTGAGTTGTGTTACACATCCACTGGTTTAAGGTGTAACGTCTACAACAACAAAATTTCTTCAAATCATATTGTATTGAAGCTAAACAGAGTTGAATTCAACCGAGCAATAATCGCATGAGGCGGTGGCAGACTGTATGGCTTCCAAGCAAACTTACCGTAAACATTTAGAGCGCAACAGAGTCTACAAATTAATGACATCTATTACATAACTGGAGTGCCGCCACATGTAGCCGGAGGAAAAGGATTGTTCCGAGCTTTCGCACAAATGCTGATTGGTTCCGAATTGCAGCGCATCAGTGGTCCTGCATCTGCTTCGATTGGACTAATTTTAATGTCAGTTGGCTCACAGACGTCTTCGGCAGATATTATTTGAATGTTATCTTCACTCGCTATGACCATCGCATTGGGTACAATGGCGGTAGAGGAGCTAGTGCCGTCGTTATTCGAGTGCTCCCTTCACCGTCTGGTTCACTCGGCGCCTCGAATGTGACCCAGAGCCTCCTCTACAACCACGTGTGTCATATACCTATGTGTTAGTCTGAGACTACATAATGATATTTAAGATTTTCGCACGCTTACATTAAGTTTTTACAAAGAAATAACTGGCTAAAAGTAAATTACTATTACTTACCTCTATACACAGACAACCAAATCACTGCGCTACTACGTCTGTATTTTGAGTTACACTAGACGGAAATGACCGAGAGCGCCAATTTTGATTATTTAAAGCTGCGCCCGCCCTCCCACTTACCCCATCTCCCCACAAGGCTAGACAGTGACACGAATTCAATGTTTTATTAGCTATCTGCCAATACATGCTAAGAAAAGACACGGCACTTGCATATTCGAGGCTAATAGTTAAGAAGTTGTTAAGGCGAGACGATATAGACGTTTTCGTTACGATCCAAATTTCTATCCTGGTACCCGGTAGGTTTCGGTCTTATTTTAAATTTTTTCACGTCAGAAATATCCAGTCTAGATGAACACAGCATTGAGTTTATTAAATTAGCATCTGAAAGAAAATGAATTAATGAGAACCTTATATAGAGACCATTTTCATTATATTTTTAACTTATTATGGCAGATGAAGAATACTCAAGATGTTAAGAGATGATAAAAGCCCAGGAGATGATTTCGTGTAAAGTAGAGTTAAACTTCTTTTGGCGACCAAAGACTCTAATCACAATGATTTTGCGTGGGATTTTTCCAGCAGTTTAGGTTTTTAACCATTTTAACTTCCTCTCCACTTGTGTGTTAATGTCGTGTAGGACACTGAGCAGGTTCTAACATATCATGCATGAATAGCACAGTTCCATGTGGTCAGGCTGAAAGGTGTCTAGCTGGAGCAGCAGATGTAAGAAGAACTCAGGTTCTCGTGACGATGAATACTTATTTTAAAATTATACTCTTAGTTTACAAAATAAGCAGTTTTGAGGTCTCCAGCGTAAGATATTTTAGTATATACCCAAAATCAATTTGATCTACTGTAGCCTAAATAGAGTCTATGTAGCCGCTATCGCTTTGGAGTTAAGCTAATGAGGTTGAAACTGTGGCTAAAGATTGACCAATCTCTAGAATAACTCTATCATTTTCAAACAATGGACCATTTTTCAAATTTTTAGAAGCGTCTTGAAATTTGTAAGCACTTTTGTCCATAACCCTTTATATGAACGAGTCCTTTTTCTGTCTTACTTTGGTTTCTGTAATAGCATGATACTATCCTTATTTCAGACAGACTTGCAGATATACAGTGAGTGACAGAAGACCGTACGCACCCTAACTTTGAAATGAATCGTCGAGGAAAGGTAAGTATGGTTTTTCTGTATTGAGAAAAGCAGGACATGTGATGCATTAATATTGAAACTTTAGTAATTGATTAGAAAAAAATAAATAATAATTCGATGACTAAAAAGGCATATTGTATCAACCGCGTATCACACGGGACCATCTCTGCTAGCAGTTTACCAATTGTGCCAAGATAATAACCAGGAGTAAATATGTAAAGGAATATTTATAGAAAAGAATTTTACAATTTTAAGGAATGAATGAAGTGGCGAGACGATGAGTCACGCCTGGGACCATTGAACCGCCAGCGGGTTGTTAATACATGAAATGCGAACACGATATGCCATTATCTTAAAAGCAACGCGATTTTAAGTACTATTCTAAGAAGGGAATGCACAAACAATAACAAGTATTCAGTTCATGCAATATCATTTTACGACATGTTCCTGATTTAGAATCAGTAAGAATTTTATGCGTTTGTTTACATTGGCGATTGGTCTATGTCAAAAGACCAGATCTTGAGTATATAAACATATACTACAAAATTGGCCATATGTAAATATGAAGATGTATTCGGTCAACGATAAATTTTGTCGACGAATAAAAGCATTCTTGTTCATACAATCTAATGGATTTGACAATCATATACGCCATAAATTTTAGTGTTTATTCAGTACACGGTACAAAAAAAAAAGACGACAGGCTTGATAATAAATATTGCCAAAAGTTCACATCCCGAGCAGCTGTGCTTCATTGATCATATAATACTATGAAGTACTGTGAAGTGCACATATGTCTCCGAACGGTCAAGACGAAAACATGGGAAAGATGTTGAAGCCGATTCCACCACCACTGCCCTTTACTTTGGAGGAGATCAAGATTCCTGTAGAACTGGTGTTCTACGTGGGGAAGTTCCTCGAGTTTCAAGACTACCGGAGTTTCATTCAAGCTCTTTGGCCCCAGAATGACCCCAACGACATTTCTCCGCGAGAGTTATGGCAGTTGTCAACACACCAGTTCACAACTGCGTTCTGCAATGGAAGGTGCCTACATGTTGAATGCAACTTTGACCCTTGGAGAGGAAAAAACGACCGTGTTATGATGAAGACGAACGATTTGTTGCCTCTATTCGGTGGACTCCTACCTCCAGAGACAGATGAATTCGTATCCATATCGACGTTGGAAACCTTTGCCAGGAAGAACATTCACCTGAACACGTGTTTGGACTACCAATACGCCTCCTGCTCATGTCATCTTAAAAACAATGAGGAACAGAGAGCTGCAGCACCCATAAGACCTGTGGTGGACAGTTGCAGATACGGACATTTCCACCATTACTGCGCGGAACACCTTGCAGACTGGATGTTGTCCCGACTTGGATGATGCGACGCTTTTTTAATCATATTAAGATACATCACTTATGTTCGAGGGGGTTATGTGCAGATTTCACCACTGCCAAATATGCTTTAGTGCTTCAGAGTGAGATGGTTTAAGGCTGTGACAATGAATAAATTTAAGATAATGAACGATGTGCTAGTTGCAGATTAACAGCAGCGGTTTTGAAGCAAGCAAAAAGCTTGTAGAGGTATGCCAATTATATCGTAGGTACCATACGTGTTACTATGTTTTAACATTTTTGTTAGTTTGAATCTCAAATACGTCTAATTGTTTTTACTATTTTTGTATTAACATTATTCCTTACTAGAGTTTAATTTTCGTGATATCTGATACGTACAGACTGTGGTGCCATGCCTGCTTCTATGGTTTTATCAATTTTACCATACGTGTTACTAGGTTTCAACGTTTTTGTTAATTTGAATCTCAAATCCGTCTACTTGTTTTTACTATTTTGTATTAACATTATTCCTTACTAGAGTTTAGTTTTCGTGATATCTGATACGTACAGACTGTGGTGCCATGCCTGCTTCTATGGTTTTATCAATTTTAGTATTAAAAATGTAATCTAGCTTTTATTATTCTTGTATTTACGTGTTGAATGTTGTGCCATATACAGCACATAATTAAGTATTAACAATGTGTATTATTTCTGTTATTATTGTACGTTTACTGTTCCTTATCATCATACTTTCCGTATAACGCCTGGTAAGTGTACAGTGCTGTGGCGTACAGGCTCCTATGTTTATATTACCTTTAGTTATGTTCTTGTTTGTTTACTGTTGTTCCGTATCATTATACTTTTCTTGTAACCTGGTTAGTATACAATTTTTTGCCATATATATTTCTAAGTTCTCATTTTTATTGATAGTTTAGGTATTAAATATATTATTTATTTATTATTATCCTTGTTTTATTGCTATTCCTTACTATTAGACTTCTCGTGTGACCTGGCAGGTAGCTCGGCGATCAATTTCCGAGCCACATTTTTTGTAAAAGTTAAGTTATTACATGCCAGAAGTCATAATTAAACAAGGTAACGAGGTAAGAAAATTGAAATTATTAGGTGGATGTGTCAAGTTCTACATGTTCGAAGAATGAGGCACTATGTTGGCTTCGAGCACTATCCAGACAGTTCAAACTTACTGTGCAATCGAAATGTATGTCCATTTGTATATGCAGTTTGACAGTTAACTCCACTTGAGCCGTGCCAAAACTTAAGTGGAACGTTATCAGGGCAACGTTGGAAAAATAGATGTCAGGAGCCCACATCTCAACATACCTCACTGTGTAACAGCGTCGACTGCCGAGCACGTCAGGCATACACTTAATATATGTTATCGTAACATTACGAAAACTTTGGAATATAAAGTTACTGACGTTGGCTTTGCTGTCTCACAATCGCTCGCTTGAGAGGCTCGTAAATGGCACCTGGCACGTACTCTCTAGCAGCGCTAACTGAAGACAAAATATGCTCTGGACAAAGCAGGTGAGCTGAGAGACTGTTTCCCAATCACAGCGCTACACCACACGTTTAGACGTAGCATGCACTCAGCGGTTGCTTTCTGCTGCCTCACGCTTGGCCGCGTCCAGTCGTCGCCCAGTGTGATGGAACACTGTGCGGCAGACTGTTGTCCAAGCGAAGATTGCACAAAAATTTGCTTTCCATTACTTTTGCATAAAGTCATCCTAGAAACATACAGCAATAATCTCGAGACGAATTTTATTATACAAAACGTAGTGGGAATCCCCACGCCCACTACGTTACTACAGCTTCCCTCCGTCTCGCAGTGTTGGGCTTCCTGTTTATGTCGAACATCTAAAAAAAGTTACCATCGCAACGTATCGTTCCACGTATCTCGCGTGATCAGTTCTTTTGGCAACTCCTTCATACCTATTAGTTTAATAGAATCAATACTTCGTAATAACAAACACCGTTATATATTTGACCTTCGAATAAATATTTTTGATCTAGCTAATGATGCAATGATTGGGCAATTGCTAGTACGGGCAGCGCGCCTTCTATTCGTCGAATTCTTAAAAATGTTTTTCCAAAGTTTCAATGTCAATGCGTCACACGTGGTTAGTTTTTAAGTATATAAATGTCTTTCTCGCCTTCCCTTGATGATTCGTTTCAAAATTACGGTGCATATGGTATTTTGCACTTCACTGTATTTGCCACACTACTTCTCTGTGTTTTATGTTGCACACTATTTTCGATGTTTAGTCATAAAAATAAAAATGTAAACTATTTATACATATTAAAGTTGATTTATAAACCAAAAGGTTACCTCTATTCGTTGACCTCTTTCTTCCACATTAATTTTATTTGGGTGAATTTAAACATAATAAAAAAAATTAACGAAACGCCGAGGTTGTAGAAAACGCCCATTTGGAATTGTGCTAAAGTGCGGGTCAAGGAAATTGCACGGGACAGTAGGTTGACTACGTAACGACCTTAAAATAACAAGGTTATTCCTATTATTGCAATGCAGGTTTCTAATTGTCGCGTCGCGCACTATCGTGGTTGAGCGGTACGCAGAATTCAATTACAGCCAAGCAGTATGAGTCAAAATTGTTCACGTGTAATGCAATAATTAAAATGTTTAGAAACTGTGTACCCATATTTGAAGTAGACTATTTCCTGTCAATAGTTGCTGGAAACGTAAACTATGATTATTGGTATAATGTAACTTGTCTGAAACTAGAACTTATATATTTGAGCATCTGTTTTAATTTTTTATGGAGGAGTGGGGCTCAGTTGCGTGCACGATGGCTTCCGGAGCGGGGTTTTCTGGGTTCGAGTTCTGGGTAAGGCACTGGTGAAGGTTTTTAATCTTCGAATTTGGTTACAAAAATACTGGTCCCTCTAGAAGTTTCAGACCATTAGATAATGTTAAAGGTATAATAATATCTGACTCTAAGGTTGTGGTAGAAATTTCTTCTTAACTGCAATGCAGCTTTTATAAACTACTATTAAATGTGTTTTGACTTATTGCTAGCACCCCGGTTGTCCTCGAGACTTACAACCTATCCATTAATTGGTGGAACATCAACTGGAGGGATCACTGTTTAAAAAAATGTAAATGATACCAAATCACTGTAAACTAGCCTAATCACTAAACACAACAAAATCATGCAAGATACCTCAAAGACAATTTTTCACTGGCTCGTCAAGGATTTTACAGTATATTTAGTACAAATTGTAGGCGCAAGAGTTTGAATTTCATTCGAACAAACTATAACCTTCAACTAAAAATGGTCATTAGTTTGTGTCCATAAAATCTACCTTCAAGTGTTCATAGTTCCACTTTGTCAAGGGGATAACACGTGCCTGTCTGTACTGTCAGGCGGGCGCACATTGGCGCTCAGGTGTCGAGCAGGACAGATCAGAGTCTATGAATCTTGTATGGGAGGGAACATCACAAAGTGAGCCGAGAGCGAAGCAGGGCAGGGCAGGGAAGAAAATTACTGCGCCACAGCAGCCCTGTTTCCCACTTGTGGACCTGACGCTAAATGTGTGACTCGTTTTAGTTCTTTACTCAGTTTATTGTATTTGATAATAATAATTAGTTACAGACGCGATTATTTCACGAATTCTCTTAACTCAATCTGGACATAAATCAAGAATGTTCATTAGTTGATAACGTCCTTTGGCAGGTTATACACGATTAGATAAAGACTTCTAATTGCTTATAACTGGCTCACGGTAGGCGAGTGAGTATCAAGACATTGTAGTCCAATCATCAGGCGTTAAGAGTATGTATATGTGCAAAAAGTCCACAAAATAATCGTGACTCTATTGATTGTTCACCTATCGTTCATTGGAGAATAATTTTTGTTGCTATTGAAAATTCTTCGTGAGTGTCTATTAATTTTTTCCATATACTTATTTATCTACAGCTTTACATTCCCTGACTTCTAATGGAGTACAAATGATATTACAGTCTCGGCATCAGAATCTGTCTCGGAGAACTAATCTAGATAGTCAGTCAAATAAGCAAGCCTAGGTATCAAGTAAGAAGGTTCCTCAATATTTTTTTTACTGAAACACAAAATTGATTATAACTCAAATCAGGGTCTCGTCATCTGCCTCACAAAACTGTTATCCAATACAAATGGACAGTTGTGCTACTCTGCACTGCCCATACGACTCTACGCATACTGCTATGCCCTGCAGCTCAAGGTGCTCTTGGCGTTTCGAGCCAGATCGTTGCCACTGCCCAGTTGTCGGCCATGAACGTCTCCAAGAAGCCGCCGCAACTGCAGTCCCACTCTCCGGCTGGAATCTCGTTTGGGGATACAGGGTTGGACACCCGAGAAAGGCATCACTCGGCCCGAGAACATCCCGCCGGCGGTTTCTGGGTGCGACTGTGGATGTGACCAGTACAGGAGTCGATGTGTGCGACCTTTCCCATGTTAATACTTCAATCAAAATGAGAACATCTATTGCTGATGAGTTTTTATCATGTCAGCTTGATGATACTCACTACATGATGGCGTTTTTTTTTGCGGTTAATCTTGACGAGTTTCTTCTAGGCAATTAAACAAACCTTCAGCATTAGACTTTATACATTTAGAGTTTGTTTTGCTATTAAATTAGCAACCAGTTCACTTTAACTTCAAAACAGACACCCAATCCATGGACCAATACCTCTATGGGTGCGATCGAATGACAGACTAAAGCCTCGGAGGCACTTTTCGACGAGAACTCTATGATTCTGGAGCACTGCCATCCTTGAGTTGTTGGAATTATGTACTTTTGTTTTTCCCGCCAGAAACGTTCTACATATAGCAGTAAGTATATTCATACCTAAACGCTATCTTGACTAAGCATCAAACAAGTAACAATGATTGCAAAGTGTTGAGAGAAGGTTAGTTCTGTGTAACTATAGTAAATGGTTTGTGAAAGAGGGGCGCG
This sequence comes from Bacillus rossius redtenbacheri, assembly GCF_032445375.1. NCBI lineage: Eukaryota > Metazoa > Arthropoda > Insecta > Phasmatodea > Bacillidae > Bacillus > Bacillus rossius. The sequence continues at coordinate 77,585,256 of NC_086330.1, forward strand.
GACTTATCTAAGGCGCTGACTGGAATCACCAGGTGTACGCTGACGGCCTGGTCGCCTCGTTAGGGGGCTGGGGGTTGTTCGCGGCAAATTGGCCGGCACAAAGTCCCGCCAGCCGAAGCGTAATTAACGAGCTGCAAGTCCGGGAGTCCGGTGACAAAGGGCGCAACTGGAGCTCCGGAGCGGCCGGGCACACACGTGACTGCGCAGAATCACGAGGACATGCCCTGCGGGGCTTCCTCACCCTACGCTTAGGTCACACACTGCAGGTACGAGCGTCACGAGACCTTTCTTCTGAGCACGAGTCGGCCTACTATTTGCCATCTCAACTGCCAAAACCAAGGAATACGTTCTTTGACTGAGTCTTGAAATTGGAAGATTGATCAAAACCAATTTTATGGACATAATTCACTACTGGTTAACTCTGTATGTCATATAAAAAAGCCCCAAGAATGGACAAAAAAGATGAACACATAACACACGGAGAAAAAGACAAAATCCGCTGATGTCAAATGTTAAACATCTAGGAAGCATGGAGTATTATAAAATCAAAACAATACTACGGCACCAACGACCATTAACGACGAGCCAGTTGCAACAAAATAACACAAAGTAACAACAACTTTGGATAGCACAGCGACAAATTTGATTCACAAATAAAATTTAAATTGTTAAAATCAATCAATTGTTAAAATCATCGAATACAAATTTTGCTTAGCCACGCACATTTTAAAATTCATCAGTAACAAAACGTCAACCACTAACTGCCGAGAAACTAGAAAAAACTAAAGTTATACGATATGTTATATTCTCGACAGCAAACAAGTTGGTTCGCCATGTCATGATTTGTGACGTGATAACGTCTTATAAATCGATGAACGCCGGCTGCACGCACGAAATAGTATGACTCATAGTCACGTTCCGCCTGAGCCGAGCGTGCAAGAACCGGCCAACCACCGTGCGATAAAATCTTCTTTAATGTCAAACCTGCTATAAATATTTTTTTTCCCCTGCAAAGTCACTAGAACTAAGCATTGACATTATTCTAGGAATGACTACAAGAGACACAATGTTATGGTCTTGTTCTGTTATTGTATGATCTCTGTACAAACGAAGGCAAATATGCAACAGTAGTTGGAAATAGGGGGTTCAAGCACAGGCGCAGGAGCCAGGAGCCGGCCGCCATCTTGGATGACGTCATTTTTGACCCAAAATTCCTCAAAATTCCTCAAAAATGACTCAAAATGACTCAAAATTTCCCGTTTTCGAGGGAAAAATTCCCGTTTCGAGGGAAAAATTCCCGTTTCGAGGGAAAATTTCCCGTTTTATTCCGTAAAAATCCCAGTGGATAGAAAAGTCCTAAAAGTGGCTTAATCATCCCTAACGCAAGCCACTGTTAAGCCGCTATCAGGACTTGACCTTGACCTTTGACCTTGCCAATCTATGCTAATCTATGCCAATCTATGCCAATCTACGCTAATCTATGCTAATCTATGCCAATCTATGCTAATCTATGCCAATCTATGCTAATCCGTATGCTAATCTATGCTAATCTGTATGCTAATCCATGCTAATCTGTATGCCAATCCATGCTAATCCATCCGCCATTTTGTATTTCTAGAAATTTCCACAAACTTCGAATCGTGACGTCACCGTTGCACTTTGTGTCACGGACGCCATCTTGGATTTGAATTTTTTTTTTCGAATTTTGAAATTCGATGTAAACATCAACCACCATCTTGTTTTCGTCTGCTGGTGGCCGCCATATTGTTTTCGTCTGCTGGTGGCAGCCATCTTGTTTTCGTCTGCTGGTGGCCGCCATCTTGTTTTCGTCTGCTGGAGGCAGCCATCTTGTGAGAGTGCGCTCACGCCATGTTAGTTTAATTCTTACCCGCTAGAGTGCAGTAATCATTTATTATTACTGTGACACCCACCATCTTGTCATTTGGCCACCATCTTGAAAATCCATAATTATTTAGCTAGGAATTCGGGAAAGATTCCAAAATTTATTAAATAAATCACCCATTAATTTATTTATTGAATCGCTGGATTCACGTCCTTTGTTCGATACCTGATCGATGCAATAATGTTTAATTTTATGTAAAATAATAATAATTTCAATAAACCATCTTCAACATTCTTAAAGAGACTTTAAAACCTCTACTACCATCATCCTATAAGCCATCAACACCACCATCTTGGAAAATTCGTAATTATATTGCTAGAGATTCGGGAAAAAGTTACAAATTCATTAAATAAATTTGCAAACAATAAAATGATTAATTAGGTCGACTCAGGCCCTTGACACGATTCGGAATGAAGATGGAAAAAAATAAACATAATATAATAGTGGCAGGTTCGAGAAAGAAAACAACACAAGTTCTTTCACAAAATAAACTTTATTACATAATTTCTACTTTACTACACGAACACTTGCGAAAGCCAGCAATCTTATAATCATTTAGGTCCGCAGCGGCGTGAAATGACTAATTCTTAGCTCCAATCGACTTATACTAGAAAGAGTCCAGCCAGAACCTTTACAGACATAGTCCTCCTCTTCTTGACAGAGTTTCTGGATACCGTTTTTAACAGTATGCTTCACATCGTTAGAACTGTAAATTACTGCAGCCGATGTCTTGAATGCACACTTCTTCACTTCGTCTTCGAATGGATACGGCTTTCCATATATACAGTCCAACCACAAGTTGTATTTTAATGAACCGTTTGTTGCTACATCATCAGTAAGCTGATTGATTATGTTCTCTTTGATATCATCAAGAAAATTACAAATGTCTTTCGACTCACCTAACGTATTTGGATAATAGTAGTCTTTCAATGTCCCACGAAATGCAGACTGCGCCAAGTAGAACCCATTATCATTCACTTGTAATGCGCCGAACACAGTCTTAGGTTTATTTTCATGTTCAGACGTCATACCAATCGGTTGCTGCACATCGGTTTTCTTGCTTGTTCTCTTACGAGTCTCCAATCTAAAGCGAGGAGTCGAAGTTTCTACAGGTAGTTCTTCAGTAGACACACGGACTTTACCGTTGCATTTTTTCACATGTCGTCGCAAACTGTCAATACGTGTAAACCATTCATGACACCCATCACAGCGAAACTTTATACGAGATGGATTCTTCTTGCATTTACTCCGCTCATGTCTTCGTGCATCATGAGAAAATGCGTACGACATATCACAGTAGCTGCAAGGATACCGTGGTGATGAAGACGATCCTTTCAGACCCGAACCAGATGATGTTGTTGCAGCAGTTACACCATCTCCAGGCATACTCTTATGAACATCAATACATCGTTGCTGCACCGAAACCTTTACTTTCTGCCGCACAGCAGGTCCTTTGCATGTCTTCATGTGCGTTTTCATATTATCTTGTCTTGCAAATTGCTTGTGACATTTCTCACAAACAAACATTTTACGATAAGGGTTCTTAGCGCATTCTCTCCTCTCGTGTCGTCGAGTATTGCTGCTGTTTGTGAAAATCTTGTCACAGTAACAGCACCGATGTTCGTTAGTCGGTGTTGAATCACCAGTCATTGAAGTTTCCATCGAGGGCGAAACGAAGTTCGACGAGTTTTCCTGCGTAGTCAGCACCAACGGCATTAAAGTCTCTCCTGCTGACGGTATCGCGACTGTTGAAATCTCCTCTTTTGATGACGTCGTCTTTGCCGACGGGATCTGCACCTTCTCCACCGTAGCTGACGTCAGGGTTCCCGTAGACGATGGTGCGTCGTCCATCAAGTTCAGCGTTTTAGATGGTAAAGATGCCATCGAAGTCTCAAGAACAGGCAATTACACGACGTATGCACCAGTAGAATCAAACTAGGTGATCCTTACACCGACGACGTCAGTAACAAACTGAGCGACCTGCTGTCCAGGACTCGCTTATATACACGCACCGGTTGGAATAATACTCTAGTCAAATCAAGAACCAATTACTATAATACTCGAGTCAAAACACCATTGAAAGAAGAAGCGCACCAAAATAAGGTAACGCATTTGGAAACAAATTCATCAAATGAAATGAACACGCAATGCACGCACTTGCAGCTTTCATCTCAAGGTATCATTTAAATTTCATTCAAGCGAAGTATCAAGCCAATGTCACATCATATTATCATCCTATTGGTTATACTATCCTCAAAATATAACAGTCTTATAAATCACACCAGTTATAGAAGGACTTATAGTTTATAACACACATCATTTCAGCCATTGTTCTTTAACAAATTCGAATTTAAAAATGTAAAATGTAAGTACTTGTTAAGTTGAAGAACCAGGTACGTAAATATATTATATACTTTATGGACACTGTAGGCACAAAAACCCTGAAAGTACATATGTAAGAATGATATTTAATAAAACTAATATTAGCTCTATACCCACACGACTATGTGTTGACTGCTGTGTCTAGGGTGTTGACCTCAATTTATACCGCTAGGACCTCCCTCCAGTCCAGTCACGTGTACCGTTGCTTCCATTGTTGTCCCCCGCCTTGCTGGCGGCCTCCAACATTCGAACGAGGTGATCAACCATCCAAGCCCTAAGCATGTTCGCATTGTGTCTTGAGATCGGACCTGGACATCCAAGTTACATAGAGTATAATATACTCTGAAATACATAATAAAGAGAAAATTGATATAAATAACATTATACTTTGCTTAATAGTTCCAGAAGTAATGAACGCACTGCTTGACCAGTGACAGGTGTAACTAAATATTAAATATATTTTATTTTCCATTACCTTTCGTGGAATTTATTAATCATTCACTCTACGAAAAACAACTCAAGACAATATACCTGACCATCGAATTAAAATACAGTACCGCTATGCCTTACATGAAAGTCTAATTATTCGATAATCTGAATAACCTATAAATCGTTCATGTACAAAGCCACACATACAGGCCAATTGTCTATGGACAATCAGACCGAGTCATGACAATATCAGACGTATAGGTTAGAATTTTCAGAACCGCAGGACCTTCTTCGTCTTTAGATAATTACAGTCATTTAGACCATCATGAAATCTTAATACATACTAAAAGACCAAGCGACCTTGAAAAATATTTTAGTAACACCAAGAGGTTTCGAACTAGTAAATATTCAGTCACTACATATTTTACTATGCGCAATCAACAAAAAGGAAGCACCATCAACGAAAAGGCAGCACATTTGTAAACACCATCAACAAAAAGGAAGCACAATCGGAAGCACATTCATAGAAAAGGAAGCACAATCGGAAGCACAATCACAAAAAGGAAGCACATTTGGAAGCACAATCACAAAAAGGAAGCACATTTAGAAGCACAATCCACAAAAAGGAAGCACATTTGGAAGCACATTCAACGAAAAAGGAAGCACAATCATAGAAACAACGCACAATCGGAAGCACAATCAACAAAAAGGAAGCACATTTTGGAAGCACCATCAACAAAAAGGAAGCACATTTTGGAAGCACCATCAAAAAGGCAGCACATTTTGGAAGCACAATCAAAAAAGGCAGCACATTTGGAAGCACCATCAACAAAAAGAAGGAAGCACATTTTGGAAGCACCATCAAAAGGCAGCACATTTGGAAACACAAGTTACGAGAACTAAGTCTTAGTTAGAAATCAGAATGCAAGAAATAAAAACATTAAATTTTTACTTTTAATATTTAATTTATTTCTTAAGATTATACAAATAGAAGTAAAATAAGCCATTATTGTATGTAGCCAGCTTTCCTCAGTTCTTCGAGTTCTATACCTACCACGTTAGCATGGAGATGTCGTCAGAGCCCCCCCACACCACTGGGCGGCAGTTACGGTGACCCCAGAACTCGCTCGAAATATCCTGCACAACACATTCCAAAAACATGACGTAGCCTATGGTTGACGGCACAAACACCCTGAGTGGCTCTGTGTGTTTACTCCTGCCCGAACACGCGCTGCTGTGAAAGCCTCTTCCCGAGCACAGACGTCACTCCCGCAGCAGACAAAACAGGCGTATGCTACAGGAGCTAGAACAATTGAATAACCAAATATATTTAGACTACCCAACTACATAAATGACATGAGATAATTCCTGTGCGATAATCGTACTTTAAATAATGCAATGTATGTATAAACAATAATCATGACTAAGTACTTGAAAAAAAAAATGTAAATGAGGTGTTATTCACCTTTAGCGCTTCTCGATTTCTGTATCTGCTACCCACGAATTAAATTGAGACGGGAAACCCCACCATTTCACAAAAGGCCGGCCATTTCTTCGTTTGAGAACTTTTTCCACCAAATATGTGTCCGGATACATCGTAGGCTGGATCTCTTCAGCATAGATGCCACCACGAATAGGCTTGTGGTCCAAGTCTTCGAGGTAGTAGGTCCTGGGTTCCGATTCACGAACATGTGTCACACGGAAAAGTTCAGAACTCCAATTCATCGTGAAACCTTTCTCAAAGACACCTTTCTGCTTGGAGATTCTCACAATGTCACCAACATTAGCTTTATGCTTGCGTGTATCTTTCTTCTTCGTGTTGGTGAATACAGTCCCAAACAGACGATCATCCTTTACATCTGTCGATGGTACATCCTCCATCGAGTACGACGTTAAAGTCGGTAAAGATGCCATCGAAGTCTCAAGAACAGGCAGTTACGCGACTTATGCACCAGAAGAAACAAACTAGGTGATCCGTACACCGTCGACGGCAGTAACAAATTGAGCGTCCTGCTGTCTAGGACTCGTTTTTATACATTAACCGGTTTTGAATAATACGCTAGTCAAATCAAGAACAATTTACTAAAATACTAGAGTCAAAACAACATTAAAAAAATAGAAGTACCATCAACAAAAAAGGCAGCAAATTTGGAAGCACCGACTACGAAAAGGCAGCACATTTGGAAGCACAGACTACGAAAAGGCAGCACAATAGGAAGCACCGACTACGAAAAAACAGCACATTTGGAAGCACCGACAACGAAAAGGCAGCACATTTGGAAGCACTGACTAAGAAAAGGCAGCACATTTGGCAGCACCGACAACGAAAAGGCAGCACATTTGGCAGCACCGACAACGAAAAGGCAGCACATTTGGAAGCACCGACTACGAAAAGGCAGCACATTTGGAAGCACCGAATACGAAAAGGCAGCACATTTGACAGCACCGACAACGAAAAGGCAGCACATTTGGAAGCACCGACTACGAAAAGGCAGCACATTTGTAAACACCATCAACAAAAAGGAAGCACAATCGGAAGCACATTCATAGAAAAGGAAGCACAATCGGAAGCACAATCACAAAAAGGAAGCACATTTGGAAGCACAATCACAAAAAGGAAGCACATTTGGAAGCACAATCCACAAAAAGGAAGCACATTCAACGAAAAAGGAAGCACAATCATAGAAACAACACACAATCGGAAGCACAATCAACAAAAAGGAAGCACAATCGGAAGCACATTCATAGAAAAGGAAGCACAATCGGAAGCACAATCACAAAAAGGAAGCACATTTGGAAGCACAATCACAAAAAGGAAGCACATTTGGAAGCACAATCCACAAAAAGGAAGCACATTTGGAAGCACATTCAACGAAAAAGGAAGCACAATCATAGAAACAACGCACAATCGGAAGCACAATCAACAAAAAGGAAGCACATTTTGGAAGCACCATCAACAAAAAGGAAGCACATTTTGGAAGCACCATCAAAAAGGCAGCACATTTTGGAAGCACAATCAAAAAAGGCAGCACCTTTGGAAGCACCATCAACAAAATAAGGAAGCACATTTTGGAAGCACAATCAAAAAAGGCAGAGAAAAAAAAATATTTAAAAATAAAAATAAATTAATAAAAAATTTTAAATGACAAAAAAAATTAAAAAAATAAATAAACAGATTCTGCAAGCTTGTGAACTTATCATTGTTGAGCAAAGATATAGTTCTAGTACAAGCCAGAATTTTATTTATTTTTTTAATTTTTTTTGTCATTTAAAATTTTTTATTAATTTATTTTTATTTTTAAATATTTTTTTTTCTCTGCCTTTTATGATTGTGCTTCCAAAATGTGCTTCCTTCTTTTGTTGATGGTGCTTCCAATTGTGCTGCCTTTTTTGATTGTGCTTCCAAAATGTGCTGCCTTTTTGATGGTGCTTCCAAAATGTGCTTCCTTTTTGTTGATGGTGCTTCCAAAATGTGCTTCCTTTTTGTTGATTGTGCTTCCGATTGTGCGTTGTTTCTATGATTGTGCTTCCTTTTTCGTTGAATGTGCTTCCAAATGTGCTTCCTTTTTGTGGATTGTGCTTCCAAATGTGCTTCCTTTTTGTGATTGTGCTTCCAAATGTGCTTCCTTTTTGTGATTGTGCTTCCGATTGTGCTTCCTTTTCTATGAATGTGCTTCCGATTGTGCTTCCTTTTTGTTGATTGTGCTTCCGATTGTGTGTTGTTTCTATGATTGTGCTTCCTTTTTCGTTGAATGTGCTTCCTTTTTGTGGATTGTGCTTCCAAATGTGCTTCCTTTTTGTGATTGTGCTTCCAAATGTGCTTCCTTTTTGTGATTGTGCTTCCGATTGTGCTTCCTTTTCTATGAATGTGCTTCCGATTGTGCTTCCTTTTTGTTGATGGTGTTTACAAATGTGCTGCCTTTTCGTAGTCGGTGCTTCCAAATGTGCTGCCTTTTCGTTGTCGGTGCTGTCAAATGTGCTGCCTTTTCGAATTCGGTGCTTCCAAATGTGCTGCCTTTTCGTAGTCGGTGCTTCCAAATGTGCTGCCTTTTCGTTGTCGGTGCTGCCAAATGTGCTTCCTTTTCGTTGTCGGTGCTGCCAAATGTGCTGCCTTTTCTTAGTCAGTGCTTCCAAATGTGCTGCCTTTTCGTTGTCGGTGCTTCCAAATGTGCTGTTTTTTCGTAGTCGGTGCTTCCTATTGTGCTGCCTTTTCGTAGTCTGTGCTTCCAAATGTGCTGCCTTTTCGTAGTCGGTGCTTCCAAATTTGCTGCCTTTTTTGTTGATGGTACTTCTATTTTTTTAATGTTGTTTTGACTCTAGTATTTTAGTAAATTGTTCTTGATTTGACTAGCGTATTATTCAAAACCGGTTAATGTATAAAAACGAGTCCTAGACAGCAGGACGCTCAATTTGTTACTGCCGTCGACGGTGTACGGATCACCTAGTTTGTTTCTTCTGGTGCATAAGTCGCGTAACTGCCTGTTCTTGAGACTTCGATGGCATCTTTACCGACTTTAACGTCGTACTCGATGGAGGATGTACCATCGACAGATGTAAAGGATGATCGTCTGTTTGGGACTGTATTCACCAACACGAAGAAGAAAGATACACGCAAGCATAAAGCTAATGTTGGTGACATTGTGAGAATCTCCAAGCAGAAAGGTGTCTTTGAGAAAGGTTTCACGATGAATTGGAGTTCTGAACTTTTCCGTGTGACACATGTTCGTGAATCGGAACCCAGGACCTACTACCTCGAAGACTTGGACCACAAGCCTATTCGTGGTGGCTTCTATGCTGAAGAGATCCAGCCTACGATGTATCCGGACACATATTTGGTGGAAAAAGTTCTCAAACGAAGAAATGGCCGGCCTTTTGTGAAATGGTGGGGTTTCCCGTCTCAATTTAATTCGTGGGTAGCAGATACAGAAATCGAGAAGCGCTAAAGGTGAATAACACCTCATTTACATTTTTTTTTTTCAAGTACTTAGTCATGATTATTGTTTATACATACATTGCATTATTTAAAGTACGATTATCGCACAGGAATTATCTCATGTCATTTATGTAGTTGGGTAGTCTAAATATATTTGGTTATTCAATTGTTCTAGCTCCTGTAGCATACGCCTGTTTTGTCTGCTGCGGGAGTGACGTCTGTGCTCGGGAAGAGGCTTTCACAGCAGCGCGTGTTCGGGCAGGAGTAAACACACAGAGCCACTCAGGGTGTTTGTGCCGTCAACCATAGGCTACGTCATGTTTTTGGAATGTGTTGTGCAGGATATTTCGAGCGAGTTCTGGGGTCACCGTAACTGCCGCCCAGTGGTGTGGGGGGGCTCTGACGACATCTCCATGCTAACGTGGTAGGTATAGAACTCGAAGAACTGAGGAAAGCTGGCTACATACAATAATGGCTTATTTTACTTCTATTTGTATAATCTTAAGAAATAAATTAAATATTAAAAGTAAAAATTTAATGTTTTTATTTCTTGCATTCTGATTTCTAACTAAGACTTAGTTCTCGTAACTTGTGTTTCCAAATGTGCTGCCTTTTGATGGTGCTTCCAAAATGTGCTTCCTTCTTTTTGTTGATGGTGCTTCCAAATGTGCTGCCTTTTTTGATTGTGCTTCCAAAATGTGCTGCCTTTTTGATGGTGCTTCCAAAATGTGCTTCCTTTTTGTTGATGGTGCTTCCAAAATGTGCTTCCTTTTTGTTGATTGTGCTTCCGATTGTGCGTTGTTTCTATGATTGTGCTTCCTTTTTCGTTGAATGTGCTTCCAAATGTGCTTCCTTTTTTGTGGATTGTGCTTCCAAATGTGCTTCCTTTTTGTGATTGTGCTTCCAAATGTGCTTCCTTTTTGTGATTGTGCTTCCGATTGTGCTTCCTTTTCTATGAATGTGCTTCCGATTGTGCTTCCTTTTTGTTGATGGTGTTTACAAATGTGCTGCCTTTTCGTTGATGGTGCTTCCTTTTTGTTGATTGCGCATAGTAAAATATGTAGTGACTGAATATTTACTAGTTCGAAACCTCTTGGTGTTACTAAAATATTTACAAGGTCGCTTGGTCCTTTAGTATGTATTAAGATTTCATGATGGTCTAAATGACTGTAATTATCTAAAGACGAAGAAGGTCCTGCGGTTCTGAAAATTCTAACCTATACGTCTGATATTGTCATGACTCGGTCTGATTGTCCATAGACAATTGGCCTGTATGTGTGGCTTTGTACATGAACGATTTATAGGTTATTCAGATTATCGAATAATTAGACTTTCATGTAAGGCATAGCGGTACTGTATTTTAATTCGATGGTCAGGTATATTGTCTTGAGTTGTTTTTCGTAGAGTGAATGATTAATAAATTCCACGAAAGGTAATGGAAAATAAAATATATTTAATATTTAGTTACACCTGTCACTGGTCAAGCAGTGCGTTCATTACTTCTGGAACTATTAAGCAAAGTATAATGTTATTTATATCAATTTTCTCTTTATTATGTATTTCAGAGTATATTATACTCTATGTAACTTGGATGTCCAGGTCCGATCTCAAGACACAATGCGAACATGCTTAGGGCTTGGATGGTTGATCACCTCGTTCGAATGTTGGAGGCCGCCAGCAAGGCGGGGGACAACAACGGAAGCAACGGTACACGGGACTGGACTGGAGGGAGGTCCTAGCGGTATAAATTGAGGTCAACACCCTAGACACAGCAGTCAACACATAGTCGTGTGGGTATAGAGCTAATATTAGTTTTATTAAATATCATTCTTACATATGTACTTTCAGGGTTTTTGTGCCTACAGTGTCCATAAAGTATATAATATATTTACGTACCTGGTTCTTCAACTTAACAAGTACTTACATTTTACATTTTTAAATTCGAATTTGTTAAAGAACAATGGCTGAAATGATGTGTGTTATAAACTATAAGTCCTTCTATAACTGGTGTGATTTATAAGACTGTTATATTTTGAGGATAGTATGACCAATAGGATGATAATATGATGTGACATTGGCTTGATACTTCGCTTGAATGAAATTTAAATGATACCTTGAGATGAAAGCTGCAAGTGCGTGCATTGCGTGTTCATTTCATTTGATGAATTTGTTTCCAAATGCGTTACCTTATTTTGGTGCGCTTCTTCTTTCAATGGTGTTTTGACTCGAGTATTATAGTAATTGGTTCTTGATTTGACTAGAGTATTATTCCAACCGGTGCGTGTATATAAGCGAGTCCTGGACAGCAGGTCGCTCAGTTTGTTACTGACGTCGTCTGTGTAAGGATCACCTAGTTTGATTCTACTGGTGCATACGTCGTGTAATTGCCTGTTCTTGAGACTTCGATGGCATCTTTACCATCTAAAACGCTGAACTTGATGGACGACGCACCATCGTCTACGGGAACCCTGACGTCAGCTACGGTGGAGAAGGTGCAGATCCCGTCGGCAAAGACGACGTCATCAAAAGAGGAGATTTCAACAGTCGCGATACCGTCAGCAGGAGAGACTTTAATGCCGTTGGTGCTGACTACGCAGGAAAACTCGTCGAACTTCGTTTCGCCCTCGATGGAAACTTCAATGACTGGTGATTCAACACCGACTAACGAACATCGGTGCTGTTACTGTGACAAGATTTTCACAAACAGCAGCAATACTCGACGACACGAGAGGAGAGAATGCGCTAAGAACCCTTATCGTAAAATGTTTGTTTGTGAGAAATGTCACAAGCAATTTGCAAGACAAGATAATATGAAAACGCACATGAAGACATGCAAAGGACCTGCTGTGCGGCAGAAAGTAAAGGTTTCGGTGCAGCAACGATGTATTGATGTTCATAAGAGTATGCCTGGAGATGGTGTAACTGCTGCAACAACATCATCTGGTTCGGGTCTGAAAGGATCGTCTTCATCACCACGGTATCCTTGCAGCTACTGTGATATGTCGTTCGCATTTTCTCATGATGCACGAAGACATGAGCGGAGTAAATGCAAGAAGAATCCATCTCGTATAAAGTTTCGCTGTGATGGGTGTCATGAATGGTTTACACGTATTGACAGTTTGCGACGACATGTGAAAAAATGCAACGGTAAAGTCCGTGTGTCTACTGAAGAACTACCTGTAGAAACTTCGACTCCTCGCTTTAGATTGGAGACTCGTAAGAGAACAAGCAAGAAAACCGATGTGCAGCAACCGATTGGTATGACGTCTGAACATGAAAATAAACCTAAGACTGTGTTCGGCGCATTACAAGTGAATGATAATGGGTTCTACTTGGCGCAGTCTGCATTTCGTGGGACATTGAAAGACTACTATTATCCAAATACGTTAGGTGAGTCGAAAGACATTTGTAATTTTCTTGATGATATCAAAGAGAACATAATCAATCAGCTTACTGATGATGTAGCAACAAACGGTTCATTAAAATACAACTTGTGGTTGGACTGTATATATGGAAAGCCGTATCCATTCGAAGACGAAGTGAAGAAGTGTGCATTCAAGACATCGGCTGCAGTAATTTACAGTTCTAACGATGTGAAGCATACTGTTAAAAACGGTATCCAGAAACTCTGTCAAGAAGAGGAGGACTATGTCTGTAAAGGTTCTGGCTGGACTCTTTCTAGTATAAGTCGATTGGAGCTAAGAATTAGTCATTTCACGCCGCTGCGGACCTAAATGATTATAAGATTGCTGGCTTTCGCAAGTGTTCGTGTAGTAAAGTAGAAATTATGTAATAAAGTTTATTTTGTGAAAGAACTTGTGTTGTTTTCTTTCTCAAACCTGCCACTATTATATTATGTTTATTTTTTTCCATCTTCATTCCGAATCGTGTCAAGGGCCTGAGTCGACCTAATTAATCATTTTATTGTTTGCAAATTTATTTAATGAATTTGTAACTTTTTCCCGAATCTCTAGCAATATAATTACGAATTTTCCAAGATGGTGGTGTTGATGGCTTATAGGATGATGGTAGTAGAGGTTTTAAAGTCTCTTTAAGAATGTTGAAGATGGTTTATTGAAATTATTATTATTTTACATAAAATTAAACATTATTGCATCGATCAGGTATCGAACAAAGGACGTGAATCCAGCGATTCAATAAATAAATTAATGGGTGATTTATTTAATAAATTTTGGAATCTTTCCCGAATTCCTAGCTAAATAATTATGGATTTTCAAGATGGTGGCCAAATGACAAGATGGTGGGTGTCACAGTAATAATAAATGATTACTGCACTCTAGCGGGTAAGAATTAAACTAACATGGCGTGAGCGCACTCTCACAAGATGGCTGCCTCCAGCAGACGAAAACAAGATGGCGGCCACCAGCAGACGAAAACAAGATGGCTGCCACCAGCAGACGAAAACAATATGGCGGCCACCAGCAGACGAAAACAAGATGGTGGTTGATGTTTACATCGAATTTCAAAGTTCGAAAAAAAAAATTCAAATCCAAGATGGCGTCCGTGACTCAAAGTGCAACGGTGACGTCACGATTCGAAGTTTGTGGAAATTTCTAGAAATATAAAATGGCGGATGGATTAGCATGGATTGGCATACAGATTAGCATGGATTAGCATACAGATTAGCATAGATTAGCATACGGATTAGCATAGATTGGCATAGATTAGCATAGATTGGCATAGATTAGCATAGATTAGCGTAGATTGGCATAGATTGGCATAGATTAGCATAGATTGGCAAGGTCAAAGGTCAAGGTCAAGTCCTGATAGCGGCTTAACAGTGGCTTGCGTTAGGGATGATTAAGCCACTTTTAGGACTTTTCTATCCACTGGGATTTTTACGGAATAAAACGGGAAATTTTCCCTCGAAACGGGAATTTTTCCCTCGAAACGGGAATTTTTCCCTCGAAAACGGGAAATTTTGAGTCATTTTGAGTCATTTTTGAGGAATTTTGAGGAATTTTGGGTCAAAAATGACGTCATCCAAGATGGCGGCCGGCTCCTGGCTCCTGCGCCTGTGCTTGAACCCCCCATTTCCAACTACTTGCAACATTTAAAAATAAAATGTGTTATGGTAGAAATACCTATTGTTGATACATAATGGAGACCATCAGTTTATGTCACTCATGCATAAAAAATTAATTTTGGAATATTGGAGAACATTCAGGATGTCACGTACATTAAGTTCTTAAAATTTCCAGAAGTTGATTGAATTTTCCAGAAAATTTCCAAAAGAAATAGTATTCGAAATTTTCTTACGCTTATAGCCTGAGCTGAAAGTTTTTTTTTTGTTTTTTTGTTTTTTGAAAAAACCGTCTTCATTTCTACTCCTTTGGTCGGTTTCTGCCCATTAACAAACTCGGCCGAGATTTTCCATTACAATATTTTATGTATCAGTTTGGAAGTAATTTGAGCCAATTAACTTTAGTTATCGTGTCTCTTTAAATGTCATATATATAATATATATATAAACATTTGATTTGACGAAGTTTAAGGAGTGTATGGAACATGAAATAAAAAACTATATAAATATTTTCCGGAAGTTTCACCATGGTAACGGCTACAATGGATAGTACTTCTTTGATATATACCTAATATGATAGCAGAAATTAATTTATGATTAAGTTTACCAAATGATTATTATTGTTGTATTAACTAGAAATTTGTTTAAGATTGCAGCTGATATCAATAAATTATTGTCACGTGTTCCATTTGCTTAAAATTAATGAGGTTTTCGTGTGACTGTATATAACTGCCTTCGATGATGAATGTTGGCGAAAACAATTGCACTGCCGGAGGACACACAAAAAATTTGAAACTTGGATGTAGTGAATTTTCACACGCAAAAGAGCAATTAGCACCACGCAATACAGAAGCTTTCACAAAAAAGAAATGCATAGTCATCAATGACAGTAAAAAGAATTTTCCTGCACATTTTTTTCCATTAAATTTCATGATTTATTTTTTGCAACACGAAAATGGTCTTGATTTTAGTATTGTTATTTGTTTATTCATGTTTTAAAAGACCGAAAAGTTATCAGGGCAGATTTACGTCTGACTGATAAACGTAAATTAGAATTTTGCAACTTTAAAATAAATTACTTAACAGTATTACTAATTTTTTAAATATTTTATGGTTATGAATTTTATTTTAAATTATCAATAATATCGGGGCCTCATTCAGAACGTTTTGGTTTTTCTTACACGTGATCGTATTCATGATGTGTTTGATTATACATTTAATTGATGCTAGAACCCTGGGATTCTTACAGTGCTAATTTATCAAATTTCAGTTTCTGTATTTATATTTTTTTTAAAAATAAATATTATGAACCCAATTGAAAAACAGAAGGCTTTAAACATGGAAAAAAATCCGTTAACCCCTTTCACAAACCGTGCGACAAACAGGAAGCAATTTCTCATTGAATAATTGATTCCGTTGAAGTTTCTGACGTGTGTTTTCTGCGTCGCAGCGAACTGATGACGCCGTTGATGCACAGGCCCCTGAACGACGATATATTACACCCTTTCTCGCTCTCCGGAACATTTCACCCGGCGCAGAAGTGAAGTTAATGCCCGCGCGTGTTCGGGATGACAGCAACACAATGCACTCTCGATGAATGATCATTAGATAGACCCGCAGCATTAATCTTCCCGAGGACAATACTAACGACCCATTATATCACTTTGCGGAACCCCGCGTTGTTTAAATAAATCCCAAGAGTAGTGGAAAATTATTGGGAAAATCACTCATAATATTCGCAGTAAGTTGGAACCCAAAGTTTTTTTTTACCTTTTATTTTGTTTTAAGTGGTCTTTTTTTCGTGTACTGGTTTGGTTATTTTTTATTTAAGAATTTTTATGAGGAGGCGATGCAACGATATCACGCTGTACCCGCATGTTGGAGGACTGTGATCGAGTCCAAAGACCCGCCAATTTGATCCCCGGATCTTTACGGTCTCCCTCACTTCAGGCAAATGTTGTGATGGTTTCTAACCTGGCAGAGGCAAGCATATGTGGTCAGTAGCGACAGAACCGAAACACATTCACTGAAATGCAAGTAATACGCCTTGAAACACCTAATGCAATCAAAAACTATCAATGCAAATAAAATTTACCGGAATTACCGAGTGTTGTCTGTTAAAATTTAATTTTTATGCCATGAACCTTCAGATTCGTAATATATTGAGACAATTTAAAGAATTGTTTATTATCTGGAAAATTTAGTTTTTCCTAAGTAGATAGCAAAATTGAGTTTCCATATGTCAAAAAAAATTAACAATTGAAAAAATAAAATCAGTCAATATCTGAAATTCACAGGGAATATAGAAGGAAATTGAGTTTCGGACAATGCATATTTATTATTTTATTCATATTAATAGTATTTTAATAACATTGAGTTAAAACAAATTAAATTTAAATTGGAAACTACGTCAGCGCTAAAAAGAAACAGAAGCCATTAAGTTTTATTACCAGTGGGTCACTGATAAAAGAGTTATTTAAGTTAAGTCGCTCCATTAACATAAAATATTGTTTTGATAAATAATGTTGTATGACCTACTACAGAACTGAATAATTTTAAATAATTATGCACTATATTAGTGACAAGTACAACATTCATAAAAACAAAAACCTTAACAACTAAAAAAATAAAAACCTTAACAGCTGTAAACATTTGGACATGTTTACATGTTTATAATTATTGTTGTATCTTAGCTTTGTATTTTATGATCTAAGTAAGAGTAACTATACATTTTTATGTAATGTATGTAAATGCTAAATTGTACATGGTGCGACGACCCAGAGATATTCCATAGTTCATCAGTTGACATAGATATTTGGGATGTTATTCTTCTTTGTTGAACATTTATTTGAGATGTATTGTTCCGTTTATTACTGACTTCGCATCATGTAGATACTGTTAGCTATGGTCTTCGAGTATTGAATTCTCGCCAGGTAAGAAAAGAGGTTGTTTAATTATTCTTCCTAGCTGAGATGCTCGCTGGTCGGCATTTTCGGGAGGAACGATGGACTTAAGTTTTGAACTGCGGAGCGAATGGACGTTCTCTGTGCGTGTGACAGTTCCTGGGTTCGGGAATTGCGCGCAGAGGACAAGAAGATACGTGGCTACCGCGTAATTAGTTATTTTGAAGTCTGATTCTTCGTCATGCAGACTATAGGGAGTCGCATTTCGCATTTAAGTTTACTACCGCGTCGGGTGAATATCCGTCCTTGCAAGACTTCCGATCATCTTCATGCTGCAGTTCCTGTCTGCGCTGGTGAGACCTGCCCAAACTAAATATTTTTCAGCACACCCGGAATGGCGTCAACAGTAGCTGTCATCATCAGTATTGCTACTGGATCGTAGTTTAGACTTTATTTCACAGCAAGACTGCTCGTATATCCTGGAAAGCTGAGGACGAGATCAGTGGTCCAAGAAGAACGGAGTTTCAACTGCCCTCCCCTGAACTAAGCCGGACTATTTTCTTACGAATAACTTATTTATTAGCTAGATGCTCATGAAATTCAATTTAACCCTGAACATTACTGGCATTAGATATAGGTATCAATGGGTCGTCGCGTGCTAGGAAAATTTGTATAAAGTTTAGAGTTATCAAAGTTATCATTTTTTTTGTCTTATCTCCTTATAATATTACTTAATAAACTATGATGAATTTAAATGTTGTACATTTATGAACCCGTATGATACTATTTCACGTTGACCTGATACTAGATCACACACATCCATTAACATCACAAAAGTAATTAAAATATTTAATTACAGATGACCCATCAATGTGGAGCGGAAAGCAGTAAATTCTTATTCCAATACATTAAACACAATAACGTGGGTCTGAAATCTAGCCTAAATTTGATACAGCTAAAAGTTAAATTTAAAAAAGGGTTAAAATACAAAACAATCATTTTTTAACTGTACCTGTCAAGACCATTCCTTTCCTATTGTCCCTGATTTATAATATTGAATGTTAACCGTCTATAATAGCATAGCTGTTAAGACGTTAAAATAAAATTTAAAAGAAAATACTATATTTATATTCTTAAGCTCCCCAATAATTAACTCAAATAAAAAAATTTTTTCATTTAATATTTCATTGTGAAATATTTATTTACTTGCGCAACATTTTAACCGCCGATTTACTTGGCTGACAAAAATTATTAGAGATGGATTTTTAAAAATATTTAATTCATGAATGTTATGATTTTTTGCAACGTTTAAGCGACAGATGAACAGTAATGCAGGAAATTATTAATACTTGTTATATTTTGTTAGAATGCATTTCATTTTGGACATTTACATTCGCTACAGTGACTTCTTTTCATCTTTGGCCTGAAACCATCGTAATCGCCACACAAGAAAGTTTTCGTTATTAAATTTATTTTTCAAGTTAACTATTTAAACAAGATTTAATAAATTCAATGAATGTTGTTTTAAAATATGTTAATGGCCTGGAAACTCTTAGTAATATATGCATGGTTGTGATCTTGTTAGCTAAGTAAGTTATAACGTTATTGGTGGTAGGGCGGTTTATTTGGATATTTTGAATCGTAACGACAATCAAGGAGTCCGTCCTGTGCAGCGTCAATTTTAAATGTGTAGGCCCTAATCATGACGCTCCTGACGCATCCAGCCAATTAAAACTATTTGGAAAGCATTCGTTATTTTAAAACGGCCTACACCGTATTTTGTTTTGTAAATGGAATAGATTTATTCATAAAGAATTAAAGATATTTGTAACTTTGTACATTCACATGAAAGCAACTGTATCACTACAAAATAGTGTGCGCAATAGTAGGCTCAGATTCTTATTCGGGTATTTATGCTTTGAGTTGTCCCAGTAAAATTATTTGTAAACCTTTCCATAGCTTTACAGCATAAACTGCGCACATAAATAAGAATAATAAAACCAAAGAAGTCCTTTTTTAATATCCTACTATATTTTTCATGTTTGAATGAAACATTAATTATAATATAAAATCACGCACCAATTTTCGTAAGAAATACTCAGTATTTACTCTAAAAACCTATTTCGTGTACGTAAAAATAGCAAATTCCGTGTGTTGTACGAAGTAACAATATATTTCAAAGCAAGAGTAAGAAGCTGAAAATACATGCATAAGTACTTAATCTATTATTAGAGCAAGCACACAAAAGTTTTGCTATCTCATAGTGGTGCTATTATTTTCTTTAGAAAACTTAAAGTTCATCTAAAATGCAAGGAGCGTAAATAACTGATCTGTCATGCAAACGAATAACGTATTAATTACAGAAGCTGAAAATTCTTTTAGCTGTGACTTCTTGCTTAATTTATTTTGGCTCGATGAATTGTGTTGCAATAATTTTTGAATTATTATACAGTTGTAGAAAAGAGTTTTTCCATTAAAAACGTATAAAAACTAAGCAAACATAGGATGCGCTTTAATTACAAATTACTGAAAACCTTTTCTCGACCTGGAAAATCTCGAATTAATTAAATTAAATGTTTAATCTTTTCCATTTCTCTTACATTCTTAGTGCCAAATAATTAATTTTTAAAAAATACTTCAATCATTTGTGATTTCAAATTAATTTGTGTACCTACATCTAATGTTATGTAACAGAACACAATTTCTACTTTTTAGTTCAAGGAAAAATAAAACATTTGAATAATGTTTCGAAGCTAATTGTAAGAAGTTTTTTAGATCTAAAAAAATTAAATCAATTTTATTAATATGTCTGAGGATGCATTTATTTATTAAGTAATGCGGTGCTTGTTTGGCGATTGATTCAAAGAATACCCAAATCCACACGGGATTTCTAAAAGAACTGGATCTCCGTTAAGTGCAAAGCAGACCAAAGCGAAGAAATATCGTGAAAGACATCCCTTAGAGTAGTTGCAGCGGATGGAATTACGAACAGGAGGAACAGCCGTCTTGAAACAGTTATAACTGGATTACGTAAGAGCTCCGCTTCCTTTCTTTAAAAGCAGGAAAAGACGTCCCAGAGCGGAGCTCTCAGGGGCATTAGGCTACTGATCTGCCTTAATGTAGAGAGTAAAAGAAGTCGACCCAGACAATTTAGACAGTGCACGATTTGACTTTCCTTTCGATGACAGTTACCTGGCTGTCCTAGTGTTACTGTGAGTGTATACTACCTTTTGGGATGATAGATGTAATTGTGAAAGTAATAACTAGTAGGTGATGGCCTGCCAGTGTATGTGTGATCACAACTGATTCAAAGTAATGAACGCACTTAACTGTCTAAAGACATATCGAAAACACTGGATTCTGAAACTTAAATTAAAAAGAGAATCTTTAACGAAAAGTAAATTTTAATAAATATGATTACATTAAAAATTTAACGTTTACAATCAACGTGACATTTATTGAAAACTACTGGATTACTTAATTTGAATCACTACTTAAATGTGTTTAGTCTACTATTGAGTTAAGAATGTATTTTAGCGTGGCAACCCAGGTTTAGTAATAGTTAACCAGCGAATCCGTAATTTAGCAAGACACGCGACTGAATGATTGCCAAAAAAAAAGTCACAGAGTTGGAAAACGCACAGAACCTGTACGTCGGCTGCTCAGCGATGTTGTGGAGATGAATGTCGGCAACCACCAGACCTCCGGGACGTCTCGGCGGGGTTCGGGGCAGCAAGGCTATGCAGAGACAGACAGCGATCAGGCACCAGGAGCCAGAGTACTGGGGGGGGGGGGGTGAGCAACAGGAGGTGTGGACAAAACTCTACGACAGCAGAGAGGCACAGCGACAGGCAGGGCGGCCTCAGGGTAGTTGCCTGATTCTCCGGCAAAACAGTTACGTGTGATTACAGTCGCGGTCTGAAAATTTCAAAACGAATTTTAAAATTTAATCCTTCCTCACACTGTGCGAGTTAAAGCTGTCAGAGTCAGTAAAAAAAACGTTCACAAAGCCCAGGGGGATCTTAATAGTATTAACTGTTCAATAAATTGTAACAATTGGGCAGAATTTTAAACAAATTCTTATTGAAAATCAGGTCAAAGCCGGTGTATAGTATTTTTTTCACAATCTTTTTCGTTTTTAGTGGAGCCGTGTCATCATATAGTTTAAAATTTCGGTCTGCAAATTGAATGACTCTATAGTCGATAGTCGATAGACTCCAGCTGCGAATTGTAGCGGCAGGTGTGGAAACTAGGTGTGATACGAATCCAGAAATATAGTTGATATAACAATTTGATTATATTTATCACAATCGGGATTATTTTAAAGAATTTAACGTTAAATTGCGTGTCTGAGTTTCGTATTATAAGTGTATTTGCAACATCAGAACACAATAATTTGCTCGTTACCGTGGTTCAATGTTACACAACTCTGGAAGGTACTGAAAGACTCGCTCACATTTTTTTTACTACAAAACACCTCCATGTGTCGTTAGTGAACTTCATGTACGTGAAAATAGCACCAGTTCGAAAGAAAGTAGAGTTGGCAACACCAAAAGTGAACAATGGGTTAGGTTACGTGTTGCTCATCCAGTGAGCGAGCCAGCGGCCCAAAGTTTCCTTGCGCGAGGATTCGGTAGAGAGAGAAGGCAGACCGAGTGAATTATTCATGAAACGCCGTGATCATATCTCCCGCTGAAGAATTAATTATGGAGGCGGAAGACACCGCGAGAAGCGAGCTCAGGAGCCTGTCTCCAGGGAAAGATTTTGCGTCTCCTTTCAAAGTGCGACGCCGAGGTAAATCAAAGATTACTATTTTTATATGTGTCAGCGTGTCAAAAGACTGTACTTAGTCATTAAGCTACCATTTTTTTTACTTACATTTTATGATAATCTGAATTTAATAATTTATTTTAAATCAACATTAGAGCTTTAATATCAATGGTAACTATATAAATTTATAATGAAGCTTGTTACCGGGAGACTTTGTTCTTCCGTTAGCGTTTGTGTTTTACGCCTGATCTCTGCGCTGATACCACCCGCCACACCCGGCGAGCTCCAACAGGGCGCCGCTCTTTACGCCTGATTCAGTGTTTTCACTGCAGTGCAGCCGGGTCTACGACCACATAGTCTAGGCGGTTTGACCGCTCCGTGACTGGAAGCTCTGGCCACGTGATGGCCTCCTCGGAGTGGAGCAGTCTCGGCGAGGGGGAACTGCTGCACAAACCCCTCCGCTGGGGAAGCCAACGGAGAGCCACATCGACCAGCAACAAGGCGCTGCCTCTCCCGCCGCCTCACCCGCCGCTAACAGTGACGTCACGCTACGCGCCGCCCGCCTCGACCGACTTGCTGATTCTTGGTAAGCCCGCCGCCCTAAGACATTACTATTGAACTAAGACTTCTGTGGAGTCGCTCACAGAGTAGTCAAGTAAGTGGACTTGGTGAAGTCACCAAGCGAGTAACTGTTCGAAAGCAAGGGCTAGCAAGAGGTGGAGCGAGCGTGGCGGTGAAGCAGACTTTGAAAGACAGCTCCGTGGATAACATCAGTTTCCAGACATAACAAATCACCATCACCGAATACTGCTATATCTGCAAGACTCTGCTTACGTGACGGACATAATATTCCCCCCGAGATTCGACGCAGCCGTGGTTGACGTGTTGTTGGTAATGCGACGAGCGAGACGGTCCCGCGCTGGTTCTGTGCCGGCTGTGTGTGTCTTCAGGCCGCGAGTGTCGCCTGCCGAGGAACTAGCGGCCGGCGACCGAAGGGAAGACCGGCCAGACAGCCTAGCGAGAGCCTCCTGCTCGCTGTTAGAGGTCGCCGACGAGGCCAACTGTGGAACTGGACCTACACGAGGCGAGTAATAGGCTACTACGCTTCAGGACAGCGACTTTTGGCGGTGGACTAAAGCAATGTTATTTGAGTAATCAGCTCGTTATGACCACGTCTGATGGCGGTAAATTTAATTAATGTTTTTGAACTATATTTTTTTAAATTTAGTATTGCTTTCATGTTTTATATTGAGACTATGGCAGTAGTCAAATTTATCGATTTGCTTGAGGCCTATTTAAATTCCAGTGGGTTTCTCTCTATTTATTCATTAATATTTTTAGGTTTTTTTATTCTTGTCAGCATTTATAAAGGGCTTTTCATATATAATTAATTATTGTTTTTAAAGGAGGCAAGTACAACCAGTCAATTGTAATTCTGAAGTTGGATGTTGAAGGCTCAATTGTTTTAAGTCAGCCCTCAATATTTATGTAACGTACTTGTTTAAAATTTTTTTTATGACCAGCCTATTATATATATTTATATATATATATATATTGAGATGAAATAATGGCCACTTTGTTATTGTAATCTATTTTGTATTCGCAGATTGTCCGAGTGAGAGAGAGAGAGAGGAAACAGTGATCCAACTCGGCTATTATAATGCCCAGCTGTTTTTCTATCACCATCTGGTCATTATCAAGTATGTGTCAAATAATATAACAACTACCACAGTCTAATTCTCTTCCTTCGTTATAGATATTGTTCACCCGCCTTAATCGAAGATTGTAACCAGCTTCTAACACTTATGCTTACAGAGACCACTTGAATTGTAATTTTTTTTTAATAATATGATTTTCAATAAATAATACAACTATTAAGTCTCAATTATAATGTTTTAATATCTGCTTTATCTGGTAGCAATCCCGTTGTGCTTGATTGTACAGTAAATCAATGCAAATCAACGTGTCAGATGACTATGCTTATTTCTTAAGATTTTATTTTGATTACAATGTATAATTAACTACTTAATTAGATTTTTAAAGTAGCTTCTTAGTAAACCGCCTAACCCTGCAGTGCAGCGAGTCATTTCTGTAGTGATAGTTCGGACAAGTGCGACACTCAGTAAGTTTAATGGTAGTTGCCAATTGTCTATCTACGGTGCTATTCTTCCATTGGCTGTGACCCATGTAAGTCATCAATCTCCTTCCGACTATGGTCCGTACGATCTGCTCGTTCTTTTGATGAGTACGACAATGTAGCGCTTTTTAAATAATCTGTGCTCTAACTGCAAACAAAAAACTTTCTAAGCTGTCATGAGAACTGCCGACAGAAGTGAAAACTTAAAACTATAAACAAACAGCTGTTATTTTTGGATATCCAAATGAATTTTTGATAAAAATCAGAGACGTTTTCGCAATTTTTACGAAAAAATATTATCACAACAAATTTGTTTTATCACGTTAGTAAAATAACTCCTTAATTACTATAAAATACGCATTGCATAGTAATTGTAGGTATTAAAAAAATAGTGATTTTCTTAATTTTTCGGTTATATTGCTACAAAGACTCCGTTTTCTTCGTTATTCAAACCATATATCTATATGAGAATACTAATATATTTTATACTCACTCTTTACTGTATACACACATTCGATTCACAAATGCACAGCACTGATGTACAGGGACTGAAGACGCGTATAAATAATGTAATGTATTGGTATATGTCGTGTGCATTACTTGTCGACCTATGTTATGTGTACTGGCTGCGCGCGCACCACTGAGTATATATATATATATATATATATATATATATATATATATATATATATATACATACACAGATGATGTCACGTGACCATGTCGATGACGACTTACATGAATTTACTCCCTATCCAAACCTTCCTATAGAAGTTTTCACTTCAAAAATTTGTTTTCTACATCACTGACTTCTTTTTGTTCAATGGTCGGTATAATCGCGCGTGTTGGTTTCTGACGTGGCGCAGTCGAGCAAGAACACTTTAACCGCATCGTGACTGGCTACTGCACTGTAAAAAAATTGTATGTCAATGAAACTAAAATTATCATATAAAATTGCAGATCCTTGTAAAAATTTATATGTAGCCTACGTGAAACAACTGTACTGCTACAAAAAAAATGTTCGCAGTAATTCTGGGTTCAGATACTTGCCCGGGCATTTATGCTTTTTGTTGTTTCTCTATTATTTAAAGTTATTTGTAAACCGTTCCTTGAATAGCCTTCCAATATTAACTGCGCACATTAATAAGAAATATAAAAAAATTGTTGAATATTTGATTATCTTTCTTATAGTTTAAATAAATTATGATTGTTTGAACTATCAAACAATTTTTAACAATTTTTGTTATAACTACTATTAATGTTCAGTATTGTTTTCATAACGTATTTCATGTATGCACAAATATCCATATCAATGTGTTGTAAAAACTTACCGTAATTTTATAGTAGCACTGAATATTATTTCTTGGCAATTGTTTTCCAAAGGAATCTTTTATAAACATACAAAAAATGTTCTTTGTATGAACGACAGAAGCAGCTTATTATGCCTCACCAAGCCAATTAAGGGCGCGGTTACACGGGACCCTGAACTACTTCAGGTGAACATGATTAAGTAAACACGTTTACAAACGCGAAAGTGTACGGTTACACGGTAGTTGCTGAAAAGTGTGTTTAGCTCTAAAACCGATTGTCTACTGTCAACGAATGACTGTGTTGTTGATCTCTATTTTGTAATTGCATCCAGAAAACGCGGGATTTTCTCACTTGTTTATACAGCATTATCAGCAGAAATGGAATGTGTTTTCATATTGCTCAATATTTTTTTAGAAATCGCGAATTCAAACAACATGCACAGTAAAATTTTTAAACTTATTTTTTATTATTTTTTGAGCGAGAGTACCTATCTCAATATAAGGAAATTAAGGTCAGGATCAATTAAAAATATATATGTATATATATAATTATCTGTTGATTTTTTTTGTTGCATTCGGTAAAATATTACTCGAACTTGTGCCAGAAACACTTTCAATCTTGAATTTATGCAAAAGACTGTTTATATTCTAAACAGCCAATCAGAGGCTAATGTAGAAGATATGTCGATCTGAACTACTTTGCCAACCTGTTTAAGTTAAATGGGAAATGGCCTCGAACGAAACATGTTCAGACTGTGTGTAACCGCACTCAACAGCTGAACATGTTCACTTGAATTAGTTCAAACTCCCGTGTAACCGCGCCCTAAGAAAAAGACGTTGCAAACAATAACACAGTCCGTCAAACTCCACGAAACAACCGTTTGTATGTATAATTAAAGAGCAATGGGGCAATGTGATCTAAGTACGAAACACAATTGTTTGTGAGGAAAAAATACTCCTCAGTAGCACAAATTTCTGGCAAATATTAATGAACATTCATGTAGTTGGCAAACACAAAATAATACATTAGTTGAATTAAGAATTATATTACACCTTGTCAAATAATATAAATTGTTGGCACTTAGATTACTTTGCTCAGAAAAATTTTATTTCTATTTTATGGCCAGATATGACTTTTTGTTAGAAATGGAACTATTTCATTAATTTACATAACGCTTATTTATATATTGGCTACCTCAAATGAGCGAAGAGCATTTCACGCTTGACTTAGCTAGTATCGTTGCTTTTTCTGAAGGACTGAATCGTTTCAAGAAAACTTGGGCCTGATTAATTCAACTGTTACATAAACAAAAAATATAATAAGCAACGGTTCTTTGGTAGAAAATTTTGCACGATATATTTTATCGAAATAAAACAACTGTGTCTCAGGAGCCTACGTATATATTGCGTAGGGAAACGTGTGACGCGCTGCCAGACAGCTGAGTTTGGACCATTTAGGTCAACATGATATTTTTTTATTCTTTATTTTGCTGCAATTTCTGTTTTGAGCTTTTCATCCTAATTTTTAGCATGACAAGACATATATTATATCTTTCCCAGATTTTGTGCCTTGTAAAAATTTAATGCGTACTACCAAGCTTAACTATGTTTCCACTGGAAGAAAATATGACCACTTTCCGCAGACGGCTACAACTGAGAAACAAAATCTCAGCAGTCCCCGATTGTCGACTTCAGGGCGCAAAGTCCAAGTCCCGTGCCACGTCGAGAAAAAACAAGTATACTGAAGCTCTACTGCGAGAAAAATACGTGCAAATTCCATATAGTAGAGCTTGATTCTCTTTAAATGCCTGCACAGAAAAAAAAGATTTCCTTTTTGTTTACAAACGATTACTTTGGAAACCAGTAACCAATAAAAGGTTTGTAATACCACAAGAAAGATCATTTCGTACAACACATGACTATAGTTATTTTTTAATGTATGAAATACTTTTTCGAGATAATACTGAGTATTTGTTACGAAAACTGGCGCATTATTTTAAATATTTAATTTACGCTTAATTCAAGTACCTTATATTTTAAACTATGTAAAAGATAAAAGAATATTCAATAACTTGACTTTATTTTGTTTCATTCCTGAAAGCTATTCATTGAACGGTTTACAAACAATTTTAAGCATTGAAGGCACTGGGACAACACTAAAGCATAAATTCCCGGGTAAGAACGCGAACCCAGTATAACTGAGAAGACAATTTTTTTAATGATACATTTTTTTTCCTTGTAAATATACAAATTTACAATCGTCTGTAATTTTATATGAATATTTATGTTTCATTAAAAAAAGAATAAAAATAAGTTATAGTGTGGCAATACTGAACGCGAATATGAACGAGATATTAGGAAGCATTGACTTTGGAAGAAGGAGCACCCCAAAGAAAAACCCGCTAAGTCTGCCAACTGCACGAGCGCCTGATCGCCGGATTGCTTACCCCCTCCCCCCCTTCTCTTCTACTTTCACTGATTATATGAGAGCGAGGAACGCTGCCAGCCGCGAGGAAGATACCGGCCCGGATCGGGATCGGGGCGCTAAAGAGTTCCCGCGGGACCTCGCTAACGGGAACAAGATTGGAGTGCAGCGCGGAGAACGGCCCCTCCAGCGAGAGGAACTCCGCCAGGAGCCAGCCAATCAGCCTGCGAGCCGTGTCGAGTGCGCCAATCCCGCAGTCGCAGGGATTAAACAAACAACCAAAGTCCGCGCTTGAAGCAAGTTAACTCAGCTGTTACTGCATACAACAAAATTTGAATTATAGAGAAATTTCTCCACATTTAATAGAAAAATTAAATGGGTAAAGTTTATAATCCATTGCCAACGTTACTATTCTTAAAATAATACAATAAGTAAAACTTACTTCGTGTTTTATTAACATATTTTACATTAGTTTAGTCGAAAAGAAGATGAAAGCCTGTAATTCATTATGAAGTGAAAAATTAAATGAGTATCGAGTTTAATTGTTACTTTTATTAAAGGTTACCAGGACTGTTTACGTGCTATGGATACAATGTGTTTAAACTTCTGCAGATCAGAGGAATTCCTAAGAGAAGCTGTTAAAACTGCTTCTAACATTATTCACGAAGGAGCAATTTAAAAATGGTTTACAGTCCAATACAACTCATCTAAGTGGTTTTCGCAGTTCTGTATTTAGAGTTTGGGGAGAGTTTTCCAAGTTCTCTGCCCAGAGTGCCGCTCCCGGGGAAAAATATGGATCCACCGGGTATGACGTCATTCTTGCGGGCCACCGGGGCATTTGACGCGGGGCTGTTGCCCCCGCTGTTCCGGAACTGGGTCGCCCATAGCCCCTGGGGGGAGGGTGGCCCCTCCCCTTGGCGACCTCTTTCGAAGGGAGGCCAGCATCGATATATCGCTATTTTTATACATCGTTTAAATTATATTGATTCCAATAAAATATCTGCTGGAAAATATAGATATTTTCAACGTATCGAGTGGTAAAATTACGGGAACTCTTTCCCTTGTTTTACTCATTAAAATATTTTTATTTAAGCACTAGCTAATACCCGGCATGCGTTGCAGTGCCAGAAGAATGTTTTTCGTAATTTTTTTAAGTAGGTACAGTTATAAAAAGGATTTCTATCCCTCTCTAATTCTCTATCTTACTATCTCTATATGGATATCTCTATATCTCTCTATATCTCTACATTTATATCTACATATATTTACCTCTATATTTTTTTGTGTCAAAATTTCAAAGCAATCGGTGAACAACTTTATGAGATTTAAGATTTCGAAGAACGATAATTTACATTTTTATTTATATAATGTGTAAGTGATAAACAAGTTTAGCTAATACTAATAAAAAGTAAACCAAACATAATTTTTTTTTCTATATTTTGATATTTTTATTATTTGGCTCCTTTATCTACATGTTAAGATTTAGTTATAATCTAAAAAATGTTTATGAATTGTTAATTGTTATATATTCCTGACGATGTTGAGCGGAAAAGAATCCAACAAATATTTTGAGAATAGAATGCTGAATAACCAGTATGTACATAACCGGTAGACGTGTCACTACAGTGCAATGTTTCAATATATCCACCTATCAATTACTTCCTTCTAAATATCATTTAGTTCTTTCCAAAGCCTTCGGTCCACCATTTCATAAATTTACCCTGCCAAATTTATTTACAATAATTGTAATAAAATATTACAAAAAATGTCGTTATCGAAAGAAATTGTGAGCATTACTATATCAATACTGAAAAATAGATATTTCAAAAACTTAAAAAAAAATCGATGTTTCCAATGTATCGATAAGTGTTTGCCATCGCTACTCCTTCGCCCCGCCCCACGTAGTGAAGTTCTCGCCGCGGAAATCCGTAGGAAGAGCTGGGCGATAACCCGGCGAGTTCTTACACCAAGGATCAAATCTTCACAAGTCCATGCCGTCAGCCCTGATCCTGATGGAGCAAGGTTGGGAACTTCGCTCTGGAGAGTAAAGTCTGAAATAAGGTATTTTCTGTGAAAGAAGCATGAAGGTTGGCTCAAGGTTAGTTGAAGTAACTTTGATTAGTTACTGACTTGCGGGAAAAAATCCGTAGCTGCATAAAGGCTAGAACTAAAATTGCGTTTAATAGCTTGACAGGAGCTCGTTTGGAAGAATGTTAAATAAACATCAAAAAGGAATCAGCGTTTAGTCACGTTATAAAAAAGTTAAACTTTTGTTATCCATATTTGAAACTGCTACTTCAACCTATTAATATCTCCAATTCACACAACCCCACTACTTTACTTCTTGCCTCAATGACAAGAAATATTATTTTGGTTTTTTTTATTGTGGAATGCAACAAAAAGAAACTCCTTTGAATAACTTTGTATATAGAGTGGGTTTCTGTTCTGAAGTTAAAGTCAACTGGTTAGCAAATGGACATCAAAACAAAAAGGTAGATATAAACAGGCTAGTAAGTTATAATTTTTTTTAATGCTTTGAAAAGAACTTGCTAGTAATCGTAAATATGCCATCATGTATTGAACATAGGCAATCAAATATAATACCAACACATCTGCAAGAAATAAGCGTTAAAATCCATTATAACAAAAAATAGTTTTGCTAAGAAAATGGGAAAAGGAGGTGGGGTGGGGAGAAGTTCTCATTAAGAACTTAAGTATTAACATGGAAAAGACTGTACACACTTTCTTACTTCTTACCGCCATGGTTCTTGCATAATATCAATAGAGTTTAAATAAAAATGTTGTAGATAACAAAAATATGTTACGTATCTGGAGCATTTAAGTTGCACTATGGGAGCTGAAAAAACTGTAATTTCAGGCAGACAAACTGATCGCTGCTGACTATAATTCACTCTAGTCACTGAGAATAACCCTAGATTTAAAATGTAGTTATTAGCTTAATCACCATAGATCAGTTTATGATTCCATTGTTATATATTTAATTTTCACATATTTAATTACAACATGCACTAAACTGTATTTTAATGGCATATACTCCTACTGCAATCACAAAATATGTCTTCGTTATCTTGTATCAGAAATAGTTTAAATATAATTTTATCTTAGTAAGATCACCCTTATCCTACCTTTATTTATGTAAATATTATAGCTTAGATGATTCAAAGTTTTTGTCTCAATAACTTTTTTACTACTGAATAGATTTGATTGAAATTTATAACATGACTAGACATATTGAATTACTTCCCATCCTTAAAATACATAATACTTAATCACTTTTTTTTCAATATCCAAGCAAATGTGATTAATTTAGCTACAGAGACAGCCGATATATTGTATTAAAACATACTGTAAAATGTACAACGTGAAAAAGCATAATTACTTGAGGAATAGCTATTGAAGCACATTTTCAAATATAGCACAGATATTCGCGGGCCGCCGTAGCGATATCATCAGTGATAATATGCTGAATTTTTTTTTATTTCAGTAAACATTTTGTTTCAATTTTAACTAGTTCAGATTTGATTATAGAGTTGATAGCGGGATTATACTGCGGATAGCAATTATTTTCATTGTTTTTTATATAACAATCAATCCATATGTGTAAATACAACTTCTATGTATTGATTCCTATCATTCTGCTTCTAAGAGGTATTAAGGTAATTGTTAGGTCTTATAAACGACTTAGCAGACATGAAGTTAGGCATGACTAACGCACATAAAATATAACATATTTTCTGCGGTACCCGTCGTCGTCGTTTATTTCCATTTCCCATTTCATCGCGAAATGTTCTGATGCATCTCATATTAAGATAAATCAAACAATAGTTTTAAATATATATTATATGTTGCTTATACAATGTGATTTGTTTCAATCTTCGCAATTTTAGTTTCTGTGCGAAACCAGAAATGGTTTCGTAGTAAACCACAGAATTGATAGTGCCGTCATAAAGTTAATTCGTTGTCAAAAAACAATTTCTTGGTAGATATTTATTAAATATTTTCTGTTTGTTGGAGCATTACATATATATATATATACATACAAATAATATTACTGTGGCATAATATTGTAAAGTAAAGAACTTGGTATTTGAACGAGGCTTGTTAAATTAATTTTTGTGTGTTGTTTTTTTTAAGAACTAATATGTAGCTTTAGAGTAGTGGCTTAAATGGTGAGATTATTTATCTTGTTGTTAATAATTTTACATTGTTACGAACGCGAGAGACCAGACCAAGATGCCAGGTTCGGAGCTGGCTGGCGGCCCCACACGGTCACTGACGTCACGCGCCATACACTGACGTGAGGCATGCCACGCGTACCTTGCCGGATTACGAGGGTCGTCGCTTCTTCGCTACCCCCTCCACCCACGCTACACCACGCATCGTCCGCCTCGGGCTATTGTCACCTTTAAGCGGCTTGGGAATTCCGGGCTTACAATGATCACCACGTCGAATGGCGTGGTTAAGCGTCGCCATTATCGATGTTTCGCCGGCCCGGAATGACGCGACTCGTCACAGCCGCTCGAGAGAGTGCGACTGAGTGGCGCGGTGCGGTGTGTGGACAGGCGCGAGGTAAGGGACGAATCACTGTCGAGCCTAGCTCCAGTGAGGAGTGCGAACTGTATAACTTGACAGACATTTAAGTGACTTGAGGATAAACATTTTTGAGTGCCAGTGATTGGTGATTGGACGTTTTTTTAAGTACAATTACGTTTTAGTAAAGTAAATATTAGTAAATAATAAAACTGTAATAAAACTTAATTGGGCTATCCCTTGCGAGCTCGGCTCTCCCCACATTATACTCGTAACAATATGTTTAGTGTTCACACCAGGTTGGTGTCAAGCGAGTACGTATGTATAAATGAAGATAGAATGGTGTTACCAAGAGAGCATGTGTTAATGCGTGCATGGTCATTGCCGTGTGGGAATTAAATAAATTAACTTTTAAATGAACAAAAACTAATCCCTTGTTGTTCCTCTCAGTCTATATATATATATATATATATATATATATATATATATTTCACGCCTACTAGTGAGGTATGACAGAATTTCGTGAGTCTGATGTAGTTTCGCGAGATGCGGATGAAACATAGCTTCAGGCATGTTCGGCTGTGGTGGCAAGGGGAAGGAAGGGGAAAGCCAATTAAGGCCCACCACCAAATTTTAATCCAAGCGGCGGCTGTGTGCCCGCGGCGCTGAAATGTGGCTACGAAAATGTCATCGGATTTTACAGCCACGGCGAAACTTTGGAATGAAACGCGGCGTGGGCGGGAGTAAATGTACGCGGCATTCCCACCTCCCACCTCCCACCATTTTCCCCTCAGCGAGTTTGCTATCGGGTCGAAAATAAACCTCAATTAGTGACGTCTGTTGGCTAGTGGGGCTAAACAGTGGCGACGCGCGCACGTGTTCGCGGGGGCGGTCGTTCGCCGGGCTGGGTGTTGTCCTCTCAGCCGGCTCGCGTTCGGGAAGGGCGCTGCACTGGTAGAAAATACAGTAAATTTACGTACTTTCAAACGAAGGGTTTCGAATAACTTAGTCTTCGTAAAAATACGCCGTATTTCGACTTCCGAATTGTATGTTTCGCTCAAAACATAGTTAAACACAAACATTAGCGTAATAAAGTGTGTTTTTATGTAGACCAAACCAGTTTCTTTAATGTTTTGTTAATATACCAAGAATATCCTTTTTGATTCATGTTCAAAGGAAGTGAAATTCAGTGCCAGTAAATTTACGAAGAAAGACGTCCATTTACGAAGAGCCTTGGATAATATGTAACCAGCGTTCTTCGTAAATCGATGTTGAACATTTTTAACAGTGTGGTTCGAAGCAAACCGTCCGGAACGAGACGAGGTTGCACAACTTGTAACTGAAAATTGTCCACAGATTTGTTCATGTTTAACGAAGGTGTGTACAAACCCATTTTCTACGCTAAGAGTACGTGGTTCAGACTATGTAGAAGGAATTTTAGTTAGTTGCGGTTTTTGAGTGGGGTCGGCTTCTGTAAGGTAGACGGCAAAGCACCTACTCTGGGTTTAAATCCCGGGTAAGACATGTGCATGTCCATTATGTTGTCCTTATCGTCTCTTTGGCGCTTACCCATACACCAACAACTACAACAATTACACAACCACTCAGGGTTACAAAACATATACAACATTTGGGGGGAAGGGGGAAGATGGTTGGCTCACTGGTGACTGTCAAACAACCAGTGTGTTACTCATTAACAAAAGAGTTCGTGTACTTATGTACCCGCATTAGAAGTTGTACTTACTTGGCAAAGTATAAAACTAAATTTAATTTTGCATGAAAATAATTAATAGAAATAAAATATCAAAAAGGACTTGAGTGATATTATAAATACGGTTGTATAAGTATGAGTTCAATTAAATAAAAACATTAAAAAATACTTAATTTTTTTAATATCAATATAAGCACGTGAATAAAATTGATTATTTAATTAATAATAAAAAATAAATTTGCTGAATGTTTATTCTAATATATTAAATTTAAGTATTTATAAAATAATACTGTTATATTTGTATTTTGTAATGCATACGGAACATAAACTCACTTAAAAAAATACTTGATAAAGTTTATAAACGTAATCTCCATCACTAATATTTAAAGTAAATAAATGT
This sequence comes from Bacillus rossius redtenbacheri, assembly GCF_032445375.1. Classification (NCBI taxonomy): domain Eukaryota; kingdom Metazoa; phylum Arthropoda; class Insecta; order Phasmatodea; family Bacillidae; genus Bacillus; species Bacillus rossius. The sequence continues at coordinate 77,620,154 of NC_086330.1, forward strand.
TTTTTAATTATATTGACCAGTATTCGACATCAATCACTAGAGTATAAGATTTATAAGCACATATATAAATTTTTTGTATGTAGCCTTTTTTCGGAAACGTGGTGGGCGTTGCCGTGGCCTGTGGGTTTTCTCGGGGTACTCCCGTTTCCCCCACAATTCATTCCTTCGCTGCTCCATGTCTCACCTCACCTCACATCACCACACGTACTCTTGAGGCTGGCCGGAGCCACAGGTCTGTCCCTCGTGTAGGGCAACCGGCTGCTATGGGTGTCAGTCTTTCCATCCATGTAGACCCTGCGTACATGTCAATTTTTTTTTAGTTAGTTGCTTGAAACCATTGACATATACAAAACACTTCACCATATCACAGCGCTGATGGAATAGTGTCGGAGGTCTCACGGTAGCTGCAGCCAAACCTATTCTGTAACCCATTCATGAGCATCATGGATATTTGTTTGCAATATAATTTTCTGATACAGATGGCAAATAGGGCCACCATTGGCCCATTTGTTTTTGTTCAAAACCTTTGTGTATAGCTATGAGGTGAAAATACCACAACTATAAATTGTTTAACCGTATTTTTTTGGTATTTAGTTAGTGAAAAACCACGGAGCAACGTGATCAACTGTAACAAATGAATTGCAGTGCACTGGAAATAAATTTTGTATGGCCATCGACAGTATTTTGAATTCTTTCTTCATGAAAAAATCCTTTAAGAAACAGAAAATGTTGTTTGTCGTAAAACTATTTGTTGAAAAAAACATACATTTTATTATTTTAAAGGAAACTGAAACAAATACCGTTATAAAATCGGCTTAAAAATTGTATAGTTGTATAATCTGGGTAATTATTTTAATACATTATTGTATAACACTATTATTGATACTGTGGTTATATAAATCTTTAACGTTTAGGTATAACAGGTAGTAGAAATATTTTTAAAATTTAGAAATAGTTAATATTAGCCAATTCTGTGATTTTTCTAACGTAAAAAAATAATGTTCATTCCTGTGTACTTCATCTTCGTCCTTAATCATAGGCCTCACACGCCAAATTTATTTTTTAATTTTTTATTCGTTATAAATTATATTAGAAGCTATTTACTAAATTTTAACTCGTTACCCTCTTGTATTTGATGTTCTGCCACAAATATTTTCAACAGATATTCATTAAGTGTGATATCAACACTTACGCGCCTTTTTACACCCATGATATTGCACTTAGTAAATATCTGATGAAAATATTTGAGGCAAAACAACAAACGAAATGGAGGTATGGAGTAACATTTTATAAATAGCCCTTAATAAGAAGTAATGACGAAAATAAAAAAAAATCATCATCATGGCACTTGAGACAAAGCCTTAAGCTGGGTTTACAATTACAAAACATAATCGAGTGCATAGCAGGCCATGCGCACGATTGTGCACACGTCTTGTGCGAAATTGGTCCACAATTTAAATATTGCTGTTAATATCAGCCAATGAAATTTCGCCATGTATCCGAAATTTGTAGGCAGTGTTAGTAAGTAACTATATTAACTACAAAAGATTATCCCGTGACATCTGATCAGCAATTTTTCAGTACAGTTTTTCAACATATAAATAAATAAGCGTTATATAAAATTTCTAGTCAACCATTCTAACCGCAACACAATTTTTATTTACAATTATTGTTAGTGATTTATCGCATAAGCAATAGCATTAATTAATTTTTAAAGCAGGGATTACACCTGAGCCTCTTATTTATCTCGACAATTTCTTCCCGCGATATTATTTATAATTGTATAAAGTTTTATAGTCCCGCCAAAATAACTTTCTACTCTTCTCCCATTGGTAGTTATTGTGCCATGCGTCCGTAACAGGAATAAAATATTTTAACTTCCCTTCTATGCGCATTACCTGACTCTCATGCACATGACTGTCCTATGTGCACTTGCGAATAAAGAGGTTCGAAAACATGGCGGGCAAATCTTGTGCGCATGACCTACTGTTACTGTTATTTTTTCGATTACGCACCCAGCTTTAAAGTCCTACCTAGCGCCTGTTGCGACGGCGAAGAAGGAATTATCTGGCGAAACGCAGCGATGTGTGGGTGCCTCGCCTCGTTGTTAATATCCGCCTCCCTCCAGTTCCCCTCTAGCCCTCCTGGCACATTCTCGTGCCTGCTCCCTCCGACAGAACCTCCCTCGTCACCTTGTTCGCGCCATCATGATACACCGCTCCCGGGAAAGTGAGGCTGCCACAAAACATAACAACGCTGCGAGAAAGGTTACAAATAACACAACGCTGAGAGAAGGGTTACAAAAAAAACAACGCTGCGAAAAGGGTTATAAAAAAACAACGCTGCGAGAAGGGTTACAAAAACAATACTGCGAGAAGGGTTACAAAAACAATGCTGCAAGAAAGTTTACAAATAAAACAATGCTGTGATAAGGTTTACAAATAAAACAACGCTGCGAGAAAGGTTACGAATAACACAACGCTGAGAGAAGGGTTACAAAAAAAACAACACTGCGAGAAGGGTTATAAAAAAACAGTGCTGCGAGAAGGGTTACAAAAACAGTGCTGCGAGAAAGGTTACAAATAAAACAATGCTGTGATAAGGTTTAAAAATAAAACAACGCTGCGAAAAGAGCTACAAATAAAACAACGCTGCGAGAAGGGTTACAAATAAAACAATGCTGCAAGAAGGTTAACAAATTAAACAATTCTGCGAGGATTAGAAAAAAAATTCTGCGAGAAGGGTTCAAAAAATACCAACCGCTTACTTTCTTGTTCGTACACCGTTTTTTTTTCTCTTGTATAGTAAAAAAACTATTTTTATTAAGGTTTCTTTATTTTTTGATCTATGAATATACAATGGTGAAATATTTTTCGGTAGGATGTGGTAAAGAACATTAACAAATGCCATATCTGAACAAGAAATAGGCTAATAAACTATCAATGGGCTTAATAAATATGAATACCTGGAATACCCAAAGGATTTGAACTACCCGTTTTGTGGAAGATTTGTAATATTGGGTGTTTTTTTTTATTTTCACAATTTAAAAAAAAAACATAATTCTTTGTACGAAACGAGCCAGTTTTCGGCTAATTGGTTTTCATTAGCTCAGAAATTTAGAGGGCTTTCCAACAATACATAATTACATTAATTGGCGGTCACTGCTATCCTCTCATCGGTTTGTCGCAGTAATCCGGAAAAAACCGCCAACTTAATATTGCTTTGCAGTCGGTAACGAAATTGTAATTGCCTATTAGAGATGCAATTAATTATATATTCGTGGAATTCATTTTGATTCATTTGATTCATTATGATGATACATTAACTTTAATTATATGAGCTTAAGTCTTATAAATAATTTAATGTTTAGTGGGAGCATTATTATTAATGAAACATCGTTTTATAGTTCCCGAAACACACATTACCTAATTTATACTGACGAGAAACATTCTAGGCTGGTTATCGTTTTTCGTGATAGAGCGAACATATAAATATATAAATTAATAAACTTTACTTCAAAAGGTAATTTGAGAATCTGACCGCAGGCTCTCATGGCCAAAGTATCAGCTACTTCCTGGGTTTTGAGTTCAGGCCACACACGTGGGGGAATAATGAGGTTTCCGTTGTTTCGGCATGTCTTGTTACAGCTATCTTCAGAAGTGATTACACCTGTTAGCAACAATAAATCTTCAATTGCGTTTGCATATGGTTGCAACAAGGCATTCCGAAACGCCGGTAACAACACCATTCCCACGCGCGTTCACTGACAGAAAGGTTTGTTCATCTCAACCATATATTTATTATACATACCTATATGGCAAAATAAAAATATTTATCTGTTCAAACAATTATTTTGTATTATAAATGATTTTTTAAGATCAACAAATAAATTTTTCAGCTCAACCATATATTTATTATACATATATAGAAAAATAAAAATATTTATCTGGTTCAAACAATTATTTTGTATTATAAATTATTTTTTTAGATCAACAAATACATTTTTCAGCTCAACTGTATTGTTTTTTACGTGTAAAAAATTCAATTTTGATGGTTATCAAATTTGGTTATGCAAACAAAAATATAATGCCACGGCAAGTATATATATGTTTCACGATATGTAACCAAATATTTCTTAAATTCGAACAAAACTTATTCTCTGTGTGGCCTCAAACAAAAAGTCAAGAAGAAGTTTTTTTTTTCTTTTTTAGAAACCTAAAGTTAGTAAAGTTCACTAGCTTTTGCAGCCATTGCCTGAGGTAGCTTGGCTTCTGGGTTTTCGAGTCAAAGGCTAAGATTTCACCGAAGTTTCGGTCGGCCTTGCAGTCGCCATCATATGGACAGCGTTCCTACAGTATTAATAGTAATCTAGTACTGTACTCCTACTACTACTGCTGCTGCCCTGATGATGGCGACTGCAAGACCCACCGAAATTTTGGTGAAATCTTCGCCTCCGACGCGGCCACGACCCGAGAAACTCCAGGGACCTAAAGTGACAAATGATCAAGAGCGGTCCCGCCGGAAGAAACTAGTGCAGAACGTGCTCCGTCGACAAGTTTCCCGCCCTGAGTTTTCCTCGTCATCCTTGTAAACCCAGTTTACTGGGTCTCGTAGGAAAAGAAAGAGGAGGCGACAAACATCTTGGCGGTTCGTTGATTCGTACAACTCGGCGCGGGGCTGCGTGTCACGCGACTTCGTGCCCGGGATCCACAACTGCGCGGCGGCTCCGACCACATGAAGGAAGTCTGTGGCGTGACCTCGCTGTGTCCTGCTGGAAAACACGTGGGTTTTACCGCAATTTCTCACAGGCGAGCAGCCAAAACAAGACACGCGCCTCTCAAGTTACCATATTTCTGCTCATTTGCAGTCTTTGCTACAATTTTGGGTTTCATGAAGCTACAAAATTGTCAAATGCTAAAAGCATCCTCTAAACGTCTAAAGAAACTTACCGAATTGTCTGTCATGGAGCAACATCTGACGTGGGCAGTGACGGACAAAAGAAATGTTTTCAGTGGTGGGGTAAATTTTAAAAAGAAAGACATGAAAAAAATCTTTAATCTGTATATTAAAAACCTTACGTCAACAACAAGGAGTTTAGACTGTTATATTATTATCTAATAACATTCACTTCATGTGTGGCATGTTCTTCCAGGCGTTGTTACAGCTCACTCTGCATTATCAAACATAACATACAGCCTTCACAGAAATATCACAATTTTTTTACATATGGGGGGTGTGGGGGGGGGGGGGAGGAGGTATTGATATTCTCAATCCTTTTGTGCTCTAAATTTGAATGCATTCAAACTGTTCCAAATCAGTGTAATTCGAGTGAATATTTGTTGAAACATCTCAATTTTAATGAGTGGAGTCCTAAAGCTTGTTTGCGTACCTGAATGGCTTTGTTTTAACAGTGGATTTCTCTAACTCTCCAGTTAAGTTCCACTGTTTAACCGATATGTAGCTTTAGAGACGTGCGAAACTATCTATATTTTTTGGCACTAGACTAGTCTTCACACAAACAAACCATTGTCTTCTACCTTCTGTCCGGATTGCATATGGTTGGGTCATTTGGATTTTCGTTATTTCCGTGTTGGATTTCATATCTTTCAGGGCGCGTCAAAGACCTAGCAGGTCTCTATGTACCGGACGCTAGTGTCGAAGAATGGTGACGTGGAAGTCGAATGCTTGGTCGCACACAGGACGGGACGTCCAGGATGAAGGCGGACTAAGACCGGTATTCCAAGACAAAAAAATAAGGGTTCAGGTATTGAATATGCTACACATGTTATCTAACCGTATTCCTGGTGCGTGATAGGACACGGCCAGTCCGTTATTTTTATAGAATGGATTTTTGTGTCTTCTACGTTGCTGATCTGTTGTCCAAATTCCGCGCATGCACAGAGCTCACTTTTTCGTTGATGTCGTCCAGATGGCGGACCCGCGTCTGACCCCTTTAACTCGTATACAGTCACTTTTGTGATCATCGGAAGACGAACTAAGCTTTTTGGTGTACCAGATAAAAAACTTTATGATAGTGGAACTATACGAAAAAAAATATTTTAATTTTAATAGTAATAACAAGAAATAATCGCAATTTAAAAAGCACTTCAGAAAATTATAAAGGGGGTTTAATTTTGTGTGATAGTGCTGCTATCTGTAAGATTTTTGCCGTAATATCAGTTGTATCGGTGGTCGCGAAACGTCCGCTAGAATGCGTTAAACCAATTTCTAGTTTCGCGCAGGGCACCGTTAATTAAAACTGTTACCGATGTGTTTCCTTACTGGAATTCGGTTCGGACACGTTCTTGAACCCGGCCCGCGAGTTGTTTCCCAACAAGGCAGTGTTTATATGTTACCTTACCGGAACGTCTTGGAATAACGCCCTAATAGTCAATTCGGCAGCGACGCCAAGCCCTGGCGAGTCCCACGTGAATGGTTCGCGTGACCTGTGACGGGACGTCACGTCTGTCGCGCAGACTGGCGACCACCCACTTCTATTTGCCTCCGGCTTCAACGTCAATAGCGCGACCTTCCTGTTTTTACACTTCGCAACACGTTCATGTAGTAACATATTATTTTATGTCAATTTTACTATATATTATTAAATACGAACAAAAGTATCATTTCACATTTAATGGAAGTTTTTATGTTGAAGTATACTTTCTTGTCTTTCTCGCAGGAAAATTAAAAAACCTTTTACCGTATAATGGGTAAGAACAATTTTATATTATACTAGCTGCAGTACCCGGCGTTGCCCGGGCTGAAAACAGTGTGAAGGGGACCTTTTTCGAAATCAGATGTAGTTAGTAATTGTATTCTTAATTTGAATGTCAAGTGTGCAAAATAATTTATATCACTTTCAGATCCCGACAGACGTTGTTCTGCCAGTGTATAGTTATTTACCTGTATATATCGAAAAATTGGTTGTCTGTATGTAATCTAGACTTTATAATGCACTATAGAAAAAAGCTGAAAAATAAGAGATGACTAATATTGAAATGATTCCATTATCTAGCTAATTCTCAGCATGCATTGCAATGCCTCATTCAGTTTTGTTTTGTAATATGTTTAAAGTAGTTACACATATACAAATCATCCATCCATATCTATAAATATATATTTATCTATATTTACATCTATATATATGTATCTCTCTATCTCTATTTATCTCTTTATATCTACATATATACATATCTATATACCTCCCACTATCTCTATCTCTTCTATATATAAATCTCTATATAGCGCTATACATCTATATATCTCTTTATCTAACCCATTTCATTCTCTATACCTCGCTCTATCTCAACTTATCTCTCTGTCTCTCTCAATCTCACTCTGTATATATATATCACTCTATCTCTGTCTCTCTTTTATATTTAAATAAATTGTCTCATTTGTGCGCACTTAGACAACAAAAACAGACGAAGTGCCGCTATATAATATGAAATAAACACATTTTTTGGAAACGATTCTTGCTCCAACTATTGCAAAATAGTTATACGGTCTCAGAAACCTTCACGGGTATCCGCATAACAACTCACAAGAATTTAATCGGAATTATATGAATGGTATGGAACGCATACGGCACAAACAAACGAAAATTAAAGACATGACAAAAGCAACGAACGAAGGTGCGTTTAAAATTAAAGGTAACTCTATCTATTGACCAAGTTAAGAACCAAACTGTTATTAGCACCTTTATATTGCTAGCCGCTGCGAGCTCCACTAAGCGGGCTGGTCTCACCAAGGAGAAAAATATGAATTTGCCAGACCTTACTATGTGTATGATCGTGTGGCAGACATAGAGAAATGACACTTACTCACTATTTGTATGTTTATGACCTATGATTTCTTTTTTGTTATAAAATGAAATTTTCACTTTTTCACTCCCTTAAGGATGGAATTTCATAATAATATGTAGCCTATGTGTTATTCTGATGTATAAGCTATATTATTGTAAAGTTTCATTAAAATCCATTCAGTAACTTTTACGTGAAAGAGTAACATACATCCATCCATACTTACAAACTTTCGCGTTTATAATATTAGTAGGATTGTATTTTTATAATAATTTATGCCATCTTTATTTGTAATTGTATGCTTCGTTAATTTTTGCAAAGTAGAAAATAATTAAATCAAACACCATATAAATAAACACAGAAGAGTATAGAAAGGTTCTAAATTCGTATGGACTGAAAATGGTTTCTCTCTGTGATGTGAAAAGAGAGGAGTTTTTTTTTATATAATCTCGCTAATCCACCCTTGACTGTGGACTGAATCTGAAAGCCTGTTCCGAAAGGCTGGTGAAAAACAGACGGAAAAAGGAATAAAGCCGTGGCGCCGGAGGAAATAACCGCGCGAGAACTCCGCCAATCGACACGCTTCACGGGCGTGGCTGCCAATCCCACGTGTCGATGTGTCCGGTCCGTGTGGTCGCCGCCCACAGCTTGTGGACGGGGAGGAAGGGGGTCGCCAGATGGAGTGGACACACCCGAGAGCAGGCGAGGCTACATCTCTGCGTGGCGGAGAGTCTGCACTGCTGTAGCGGGTCTCATCCTCGGCAGGCGGAACATGGCCGCTGAAATATCTGGGCGACTGAGAAATGCCAACATCAAAAATTAAATTTTTAAATACAGAGAATGAACAGAAATTTTTTAAGCATAATAACTTAAATAAAAAAGTAATTTTACAAACATAGTGCAGAATTTATTGTATTTTGTGTAATGGATAAATATTATACTTTGGAACAATAACAATGTATTGGTAGCAATGAAATAAGCATAGTTGTCACGTGAAACCTGTGCAGACGAACGCCCGTGTGTATTTTTATTTTTTTAAATTGTAACTAAGGTTATGGTTTTAAACACAACTTTCGGCTATACAGTTTTGAAATTTTTATTGTACCTTGGATCTTGATTGCATTGATTTTGGATCACAGTGTGACTCTCTCTCTCTTCCCGATGCAGTAACTGATATTAGCGCTGTTTTTGTTTTTGTGTGAGCTGTTGTCAGATATACGCAAAAATCACCCAAGTTTTAGACACAACTTTATAATGTATTGAAAAGTTTTTAAAATGTACTTTCAAACATTTGTTATCAATACAAAAATTTGTTACAATAATTTTGAAAACACATATGATTGTTGTATTTCAACATGAGCCTCATCTGATTATATCCAATTATATCTTCTGAGTAAATGTAACAGGATTAGTTTCAACAGTTTTTGTCGTCAAATATTTTAATTTATTTTAATATTAAAAACATTAGGCTCTGTTTGACAAAACCAAATAATCATTAGAATGCCTTGTTATTAATTGTGACAGACTGCTACAAATAGTTTCTCCTTTAAAAGAATAATTGCTGTTTAGAATTTATTTATTTTTGTTTTCAAGGTGTATCAATACAACTTTAATCAAACTATCAAAAGACACTGATTTATGGTCTTAGAAAAATCAACAAAAAGATGAAATTAAAAATATACCAAAACGTGTTATAATAATCGATAATACACAAAATAATAATTGCAATATTAACAATTTCGGTAGTATCAATCTACAACAGGTGGCGCCATTTGCTCTGTACTGCAATTCAAGCTTGAGACAGCAGGTACTTTTATACTAGCTTTGGTACTTTTAATGTATTTTTATATTGTTAAGCACGTTCATTCATATACATAGTACTCTCCTTTTTAATTCTAAATGCTGTAGGAGAGCGAATGTTTGCTCTTTTAACAACTTTGCAAAGGTGTTCTGTGCCTTTTTTTTTTAACAGCTGCAACTGAAAGAACATTTTCAGCAGTGACATTAAATTAAAGCAAATTAAGAAACTAATTAGAAACTCCTTTAGTGTAATGTGCTTCGTTTAGCAAAAAAAATATTAACTACATATTTTACTGCTTCAGAAGAACGTTAATTCTGCAAACTGAAAAAAAAAAATTCTTGTATTTTGCAAGTTATCACACTAATATTATATATGCGAAAGTTGGTGTGTATTTTTGTAACTCAATCACGCCCGAACCGGTGAACTAATTGGGTTAAGATTTGGCATACAGCTAGCTTATAACCTAAGTGTGTGACATTTCTCTATTTCCGTCACACGAACAAATAGCAAAGTCTGGCAACTTCCTGTCCTTTTCCTTGGCGAAACCCATACGCTTAGTGGAGCTCGCGGTGGCTAGCGAACTAACGGCGCTAATAACAGTTTCTTCTTTCTCTAAAAATTGACCATGCATATCTTTTTGGATTAGGATGTTTTTTTTATTAATCGATTTGGTGGTAGGTTATGGGTACATTTTATTAGTGACTTAAAATTGTTTTTATCATGACTCGCAAACGCAAGTTGAATCTTTCGCAGAGCTCACTAAGAGCTCGAGCTATGAAGATAGTTGGACAGCAAGAAACTTCGTTTCATGCAGAAAAGCGGAGAAATGACCAGGTGGTGACAAATATTCGTAAAAACCATAGAAAGTCAAAAATATGTTCTAAGAATACTAGGTATGAGTTGCAAAGTGTTGATTACTACAGGCTGTAAAAATAACTAAAAGTTATAACAGATTACGTCGGGCAAAGCAAGTATTTACCGAATATTTTAGTTAAATTTTACTATTAAAACACATGTAAAACCGTGGGGTGCAGCTAGTAAACCTATAAAAATGTTAATAGGGGAAAGGCGTACAAAATGACATAGGCGGGTAAAATGGCACACTCGCTTTTCTCCGAAACCAAAGACAAATTAATTCCGAAAATGACGTGGAAATGGCAATTTTAGTTATTTGTCGCAACCTGTCGCGACGCCAGTGGTGTCCGTTCGGCCGCGTGAGTTGGACACTTGTTAGTTTGATTTTTGCAGTCACGAGTTTTACTCAGACGGATTTTGTTTCTCCGTAAATTTAAGTGTTTTTCCACTTTCATTTGTTTTTATTGACTTGAGTTCATTGTAAACTTACTAAATAACTCCGAAAATGTGTTGTAATCTCAAAATTCATATAATGTTTTTTAGTTATTATTTTTTAATGTTTGAGGTTATAAGGCGGCAGTCGTGAATAATATTCCTAATATGTTTAATGAAAATAAAATGGCAGTCAAAGAATGGTTGGCTGGATTTAGACGGAGACACGCGGACATGTCGTTAAGAAAACCAGAAGCTGATTTAGCTGCGAGAGCCCAAGCCTTCAACAAGCCGCAAGTAGCACTGTTTTTTTAAAACCTACAAAGACATAATTCAGAGCAATATCATTTCCCAGCGTAGACTCTAAGACGTCGATGAGTCTGCTTTATCAATAGTTCAGAAACCCCCAACAAGTATTTGCTACTACTGGGCGTAAAAAGGTTGGAGCTTTAACTAGTACTGAAAAGGGATCTCATGTGACAGTTGTTTGTTGCATGAGTACAAATGGCCATTTTATCCCGCCATGCTTAATTTATCCAAGAAAAATCATGAAACAGGAGTTGATAGATGAAGCTCCAACCGGTAGTTTGAGCATTGCACAGGAATCAGGTTGGATGAAAACAGCTGTATTTCATAAATTGTTGGTGCACTTTCAGAAGCATGTGCAGATGTGCCAAAACAGACGAAGAGATTCATTTGTGAACTCTGCATACCGAAATAATTCCAGACTGATTTTCAGTACAAATATGGTATGCCATTTTGTCCGCCCCACGTATGTCATGTTATCCGCCTAGGTTGGACAAAATGGTTTTTATCAAAGTTTTTAAAAATTATTCATATTTTGTTTGCTATTTATGTAATTTGATTGATCTCCATAATTTAAATTAAGCATGAACCAAAGAATATAAAGCCGCATAAAGTGTTCAAAATTAATAGTAAATAAAATTTTGATGATTGATTTTACAACCAGTATGTCATTTTGTACTCCCTTCCCCTATATAATAAAATTATTACACATTTAAAGTCCAAATATTTTAATTTATGTAAATATTAAATATGCATAGAAAATCAATAAACGTGTCAAGTATAAAAAATGCAATTCTGACATTGAGACTGTAAGTGGAGGCCTAACAATCGCTGACTTTACACCAACTTAGAAGAATTTTGGATTTTTACTTTTGATAATTTTCTGTCAATTCTGTAGCTTCAATTTACAAGTTCAACAATAAGAGTGCATAAATAACGGGAAATGATATAAATATTGAAAAGCCAAAGAAAATTATAATATACCTAGTACTTCTTCGGATCTAGAACCATTTTCTTGCCAAAGTTGGTACGAAATATTATTGAATGGTGAAGACCCTACACTGAAAGAAATGTTTGTTTGCATCGAAAAAATATTAGTTTTTAGATGGTAAAATAAATTTAAACGTTTCATTGAAAGTAATATAATATCGCAGGAAATATTTTGGTTGACTCGACATAAAGGTTTTTTCAATTAAACTATGTATATTGTACGGTTACAAAATCAATTTTGCTACACATAACATTTGATATTGCCATACAATTTTTTTTTTACGTCAAATAAATATTTGTTTCACCATATTCAAAGAAATATATGTTTTGTTTCAAACAAAACATTTTTTATGTGTAGTGGAAGTGGAGTAGTCTCGTCTCAACACTGGTGGGACTTGCAACTACCCGCTCGAGCTGGCCATGTTGCTTCCTGCGCCATAAATTACGTTTGAAGCAACTGAGGAAATATATGCATTTTTTTTTTCTTTTTCACATCCAATTCGTTGGCTTTCATGTATGTTAAAAAGTTTGTGTTCATCGACCTTTAAATATTTCAACTTTTTTTTTCACACGCGTAGCCATATCATAAAAGTCAAAGGTAAATAACTAGATGAATAGAAAATTCTTTAGACTTCATGGTAGTAGGCTCAGCACAAAACACTTGTACATAAAGAAGACAGTGTCTCTAGTTTATCTTCTGCTCTCACTAATGCTTATGTTATTTTTAATAATTTTTTTCATATATTGCTAATATAATAATGTATTATGTAATTATATAATTAAATATTAAAATATAATTATTTTAACTAATTCTGTCTGGATTGAAAATGATTTTTGATGGGCCCAATTTTTTAAAAATATTAATAACTTTAAGTGAATGATAAATGTTAAAATCTAGAAAGAAAACTATAAAATGTTTTTCTTTAGTAATCTCTCTGTACTTAGATTCGCGGTACAGAATCTTGAATTATAAAATGTATTGTTAAGTTTGGTTGATTATAGCACCTGCATGCAGGCGAGTCCCCCGGGACGGGTTGCCGCTGCTGGAGACGACGCGAGAGGCCAAGGCGGGGAGGGAGTGGGAGTGGGTTGATGGTGGGGGCGGCGCCGACGCCTGGGCACGGGTCGCCGAGCTGAGCGCTTTGATCAGGGCGTCGCGGCGACCCGTGAAGCCAATATCGTCCTCGCGCTCGGCCAGCGTCGACCCTCCGTCCCTCCGCAACGAAGCTCACCTACCCTCCCCCTCTCTAACCCACTCCCCTGTCTAACTCCCCCCTCTCCGCTCTATCTCTAACTCTACCATCTCTAACCCCTCCCTTCGCGCTCCCTAACCACTCCCTCTTTTCTCTGCCCCTACTTCCCCTCTTTAACCCTCATATTCATAACCACTCCCTCTCCTCTGTAAACTCTCCCACCTCTATTTAGCCCTTACCGCCCATCTATAACCCCTCCAGAACCACTCTAGTAACTCCCTTCCTTCTTTCGCCCTTTATATCCCCACTCTAACCCTTATCTATCATCTCTAGACCCCTAGCTCCCCTCTTCAACCACTCCCTCCCTTCGCTGACCCTTATCGCCCCTCTCTAAACCTCATCATTATAACCACGCCCTCACCTGTCCAATTCGTACCACCACTCTCTACAACCTCCCTCCCCTCTCTTACCCTTCCTTACCATCTCTGACCCCTAGCTCCCCTCTCTAACCACTCCCCATTCTAAACACATCCTCCCCTGTCTAACCCCTACCACCAATCTCTACCACTTCCCTCACCCCTTAACGACCCACGCCAGCTGATCTGAGCTCTTGGGGGTCTACGCTGCTCAAGGAAACAAGCTCAGCACTAGGTCTGGTGGTGGCAGAGTTATCAGGTTCTAATAACCAGTTGCCACATCACAAGGTCTGCTGTGATCTTCGAGAAGAGGCGGAGCACTGACAGGATTAGTAGATGGAAGAAACCGCGGGCAACCCCGCAAAAACTTACCAAGCTCACTGCAGACGTCCGTCACGTTTCAAAACATGAATAAATGTCAGGTCCGACATTCCCATCCAATAAATGATTGTTTATTCTTTACTAAACATACTTAGGTATCTGCAGTTATTTTGTTCACCTCTGGAACCTTGTCCGAATGTTACAAAATTGTATTTAACGTCACATGTGACGTCATGGATCTCACTCAATCTGTACCACTACCAGAAAAAACCTGCCGAATGTGTTGATATACCATTGTAATGTCACGATCTAAAGCTTAGAAACATATCCAGGATAAAGAAGACTAAATCTAGGAGACGGCCTCTTGATTTAAATTTTGTCTAGACGCAGTCAGTATTTTTTTTACAATCGGTGACAATAATTTAAGTAAGAATATATTTTTATTTTATAAATACGTAATCTGGCGAGAGAGAAAAAAAACTTTCTAATAGGCTGAGCGTAAAAATAATCTCATAATTTAAGTAATTTCCAAACGTTAAGGTGAGAAATAAAAGCCAAAAGAGTCATTTGGGTTCAAGATATTTTAAACCCACACAAATTTGCTATCTTTTAATAACTAAACATTGGCTTTGTTGGAGAATTGTTCATATTTTATTTTAAATGTCTGGTAATTATAATGATGGGCTGCTACAAATAGTTTACTTCGTGAAGAAAATGTCATATAATATTTTCGTTTGACAACTCTATAAATTTATTATGTAAATTGGATATCGCATTCATCTTAGAACATCGTAGCGGAGGAAAATTGCCAATATTGAAGGTTTAAGAAATTTGTAATAACCTAAAACCAGCTGAAACAAAGACGGCGTCTTTTATTTTCGTGATCCTCTTTCTTGCTCTTTAATTATTGGTGTCATATACCATTATTATTTTCGTCATTACTATAAGATAATGGATAGTTTAAAATGATAGCGCTCTTGTATTTGTTATATCTGTCACAAGAAGTTTATAATAACTACAAACACTTGCGCGAATTTTTACACCTAATAGATATTCACTTAGTGAATATCTATTGAAAATATTGGCGACAGCAACAAATGCAATAAGGTGTCGTTTTTAACTTAAAAAAATAGTTCCTGGAACGAAGTAATGCCTAGAGACAGGAAAATTTCGCGGTTTCATTTCGCAATAGGATGCAATCCAAATGCTACTTCAGTGACTGGACCAGAGTTGGTGTGAAGGACTCGAGACAATAATAACCCTCAATGAAATAAGTATCGAACAACAAGTATTCCAGTTAACAGATGCCACGATTCACTATTTAATACACAGGTGTAATATTCCTGAATAAAAAGAGGGTCTTGGGGTCTATCCTACAGATCACTGGAACCGCGAATTTTTCCAGACTCATTTACCCCATAAATTAAATCATCAACTGCCGTGTAAGACTGGGTGGGGCGGAACTCTGCCCTCGCTGTGGAATGTAAGTAATATAAAAACTCATCAAGCCGGCGCGAATGAATATTTTCCCCCGTGCGAAGAGAGACGTTAGCTCCGGCCCTAGAGAGCGCTAATGACCTCCGGCGAAGAGCGAGATGGCGGGAATTTTCGGTGCCGGGTTTCATCAGTCAGAGGCTTTGCACGGTCGCAAGAGTCGCGGTGTGTGTGTGCGCGCGCGCTTCCGTCGTGGGAGGGCGAGTTCTAATTGGCTACCCTGTTAGCTGCTAGGGGACCAATCAGCGGATGCCAGCTTCGGACAGAGGCAGCTTCCCTCAACCTGACTAGTCCACACTGCTAGAGAGTTGCAAAAACCCGTGCTGTATTTTGGTAGCAAACTGCCTCCCACAAACGTCCATGCACAAGCTGTTCCGAATTATGTTTAGCTTTAAAATAGTTATTGCCAAAGAAATTCCAAATCCACGTTATTGTTTAGCGAAAAACTGGACTGGATACCTCAAGAGACCGAAAAAAAAAAACCTTAATTTCACTTCAAGATAGGCTAGAATCCAAATACGTTTAACTTTTTTCTGCTTGAGTGATTGGGCTTCAGTTAGTCTGAAAGACTCTGAGCAAATGAATAACCCCTCAACGAAAGAATTATCAAATCGCAAGCATGCCAGTTAACAGGTGACACTAGTCATTAGCTAATGAGCAGATTTAATTTTCTTGAATACATGTAGGATCATGGAGTCTATCTTAGACGTCACAGAAACTGCGAAGTTTTCCAGTCTCTATTAATACAATGTCAACATTTTTAATGCTCCAACTACACGAAATCCACCAGGAAGGTAAAATGTGGCAGCATTCATTGGACAATTGACGCTCAATTTATTTTTGAATGAGTGTGTGTAGTTAATTCTGGTACCATAAAATTACTCGAATTATAAAAATGCCATTAAAATCCTTTGGTTGTTTTATTTATTCCCAATGAATAAAATTAGTGACTTAAATTTCGCTACAGTCTGAGATCCAGACTATTTACCTTCTGCTGTGTCTTTGATTGGACTAGCGCAGTTTACCTGGCTGCCTGTGAGTCAATGAGAAACCCTTGGTGATAGAAGAATCTAATCGCAGGCATTACAGGGAGTACGTCGCTAAAGCCAGCTGCTAATTAACAGTTGTTATTTTCCCGAGTACACACAGAACTTTGGAGTTATTCCTAGAGATCATAGAAGTCGGTAATTTTCCCTGACTCTAGCTATAAACACATTGTAGTTGTGTCTAAGAAAATCTTGGCCGTTTCATAGAACAGAAACCGCACTTTCAGTAGTCTAAGTCACTTGCGAGAAGATCTGCTGTCTCTAATGTGGTGCAAGTTTTTATTTTGTGACAGTCTAAAATTGGCCCCATTAAACACTTCAATAAATATTCCATTAGTTCATGGTAGAGACCGGAAAAATTCATGGATTCATTTCAAATAGTTATACCTGATTGCTGTCTCTGCTATTGGCTCACAACTCACTTGAGCCAATGAGAAAAACTCAACCAAAGCAGTATCTAGTCACAGGCTGCTACGTTGGGACGTCTCACAAGACAGCAGCCAATAAGTGGGTGACATTTGAATGAGTGTACGTAGAACTATGGAGTTCATGCTAGAGGTTACTGAAACCGCGAATTCTTCCGGTCTTTACCCATTGATCTTGAACGCGCCCTGAAATGCAAAAAAAAATTAGAAGAAAACATAAATCCATACCACCCAACCCTATGCAAATTGGACAGAATGTAGAATATTGCAGCAGCGAAAGAACGAAAGACATTGCTTATGTACAAGAATGTGGAGTTTACCTAATGCCACAATTTAACGTGAGTTTTGCAGAACAACTCTAATGTTACTTAAAGACCTTCAGAGTAAAAATGTTTCATTGCGTAAACTGTACTTGAAGCTGAAATGATAATGAATTTTATATATTTCTAAAATGAGTATGAAAAATAAGCAATATGTATAAATATCAACTCTGTCTCAGAAGAAACAAAGCGTGGATGTAGAACAAAACTAAATCGCTGCGTCCGCAGTTGTCACTGCGGAAAACATTCAGCAATAATTTTAATACAGAAATACTGCGCGTGCTTCTCGCGTATTGTAGGATGGTGTTAGAATTTATGTGAGTGTCGCATCAAGAGTTATGTAACTTGGTATAGGAATATGAATACGGATACGAAGCTTGTACAGCTTATCTGTCTTTGTGTCAGTTGTTGGCAGTGAGCTTGAATGAGGGAGGTGGGGCCTAACTCAGGCAGTAATAATGTGACGATGTGACGGCCCTCGAAAGGAGTTATTTCTTTCACCCTCCTGTTTTAATCAATTATTCAGAAAACATTTTTGTATTATTTTTATTAAGATTGTTTTGGAGTTGTCAAATCACAAAACTCTAATACAAAACTAAAACCAGGAATCCTAAAAATATAAGTAAACTACTAGTGAAATAGTAAAAATAGAAGTAAACTACCAGATAAATAAGAAAAATAGAAGTAAACTATCAAAGAAGTTGTAAAATAGAAGTGAACTACCATAGAAGTAGTACAAATGTCGGTAAACTTCAAAAGAAGTAGTAAAATAGAACTGAACTTACCAGAGAAGTAGGTAGTAAAATGTCAGAGTCCATGCAAAAGGAAACACCTTGGGAGTCAAAGACTCAGCACTCTTTTTGCAAACAAAACAAAAAAGCACTGCTGCATCGCTAGGCAGACGCCCAATCAACTAATTGCGTTACTCGCACAGGAGCGTGGGAGTGAGGGAAATTTAATTTCCCTGACAAGTATCAAATTACTTTATTATTGAGTTATTTACAACGTCTCCTAGTAGCGCTGCTCGCAAGATTTTTTTTTTACTCTTTGCTTAAACGTTTCCAATTAATGTTAGTGGGCGGACGAATGGCATTGCAAATACATACAATGAAGTATCTATTCAAGGCTTGGGAGAGAAATACTTAATGACGCCAACTCGTCCTGGAATAACACATTAAATAAGGCGCATATCGGCCACTTTGTGCGAGGAAAACCCCGCGATAACACTTCTCGCAAGTACCTACTTTAACTATGTTATCTATTTTCGGAAAATTGCTAGGTCTGGAAGCCACCGTACGGTCGTATGAGGGACTGTGCAATCAACATACTATCGGCTAAAGTAGCAGCATAAGTGTCAGTATATATTGCCAACTTAAAATATTTGATATTATGGTACTTGCTCCTTTTAACTATTGCCTATAAATGTGCATATGGATATCAAGATCTCTTCAGTATAGTATTCAGAAACTTAAAAAATTTAAGACTACGATATACATACAATTTAATTAGAATATTACAGAAAGTTGGCAACGTTCTAAATGGCTTATATGTAGAATAGGTGACTTTTTCAACTAACTTGCTATGTAGTAAAATTTTAAATCCTTAAGATTTCTAAATTCATATTCAATAAGATATTGCAGATGGCACTTTTCCACAGTTTCCCACCATGCCCAAAACCAACTTAAAGAATTCCAGCTCATAGAATAAAAGATTACAGAAAATCCTTTAAGTACACAGCCAGAAAACTGTACAATGATTCATCAAATAATAGGTTCAAACAAAATTTCCATTCAGAGTATTATTCCATAAAAATTAAATCTAGGTAAATTAAATCTAGATTAACCATGGTAATGCAACTATATTTAGTTTCAGTATTATTTTGTATTTAACGTCATAGTTCTCCATCTACGGCATTTGGTGGGAGTAATTTCGTGAATGCAACGGAAATCAAGAAATGGAAATGTGAAACAACTACTGTTGTACCATCTGTGCCAGTTGGGGCAAACAAAAATTTACTAAAACAAAGGAAAAATTATATTATTAACTATTAAATGAATTTTAAGAGGATGGGCACTATTTAAATAACATTCCTTGTCGAAAATCAGGTCCAACCGGGAGTTTTAATATTTTTTCAAGTCTTTTTTTTTGTTTTTTATTGGAACCTTACATTATAAAATTTAAACACTTAAGTGTGTATGTTATTTATTACTTTTCAGTTTTAAGGAAAATCCAGTTTTCATTACTTTTTATTGGCTGATACAAATTTTTTGTGCATTGTATATTATTCAAAGGGGTGCAAAATTTATCTGATTCGAAACATTCAGAGCAGAGTACATTGATGGAATGAATTATGCAAATAAGGAATGAAATAAATAACCATCATAAATTACTGTCACTTGTACCCATTATCACCAACCGCATGTCCTCAATACCGGCTGCACAATTAATCAAGTAATTTATTGAACAGTATGCAAAACAATTCCCTGTAATAGAATTACGTTTGTAAACTCAAAAGATTTTTCACGGCCGAAGTTATTGAAAATTTCTGAGATACTGAAACTTATTACCTTAATTGGTCACCTGAAGTTTTAAAATATAATATTAACCAGTTTAATTGGCAAATTAGTACAAAAATATTTAACTGTGTATTATTTTCTCTTGTATCGAATTAAGCACTGTGATTTTGTTCTTTAAGTGATTTTGATAATTTGTTATGAAGCTAGTAGTATTTATTTACTTAAAAATTATAAATCGTATTACATCAAAAAATTTATTTTTTAAACAGTCTTTAGTAAAAATGTTTGTAATTTTACAACAAAAATAATGTACGTTTTCCCCATTAAGTTTGTGCGAAAAATAAAAATGCGTATACTCATAGCTCCATGTGCTTTACTTCAGAGACAGGGGTACACACTTAATCAGACAAAACAAAACATGTTGCAATGGATTGCAAAATTTTCAATGTTTTACTCGTAATTTGCATAACTATTTCAGAAAATAATTTCTGAAGAAACATGAAATTCTTTGAACACTAATAATTTTACCTTATTATTTCAGCGGATGTCCGTTTTTTAATAAAAACCAACAAAATACAATAAAAGTAGAGTTTCTTACCTTGATAACTGTGTCAAATTGTAATGATTTGAACTAAAGACCACAGAAATTCTTTGTTTTGCAATTTTTGTTATTATTAAATATTTACTTGCGTTTCTAAATATGTCACCGTTTCACGTTATGGAATCTTGTAGTGCCTCAGCCATTTTTATCTTAAGATGAGGCTATACGCTAGCCAAAAATCTAAGGTGTATCTGAAAATATTATTTTTTAAATTATTTTGCGTGAAAATACTATTCATACTTTTGGTCCTATGGTTATTTTAGTATCGATCAGTAAATCCCGGCAATATGTTCGCGTAATAATTTGGAAACGTTATTAAATGATAACCATTATTATTTTTGAGTAACCTTTTCCAATGGAAAGAGGGTCTTAATCACACTTTGAAATACAGGAGGCCAATAAGAAAATAACTAAAATCTATACGATTCAACTGAATGCAACCCGGACAGAAGGTGTAATGTGGCAGCGGCCAGTGAAGAAAAACATTGGTTTGTTTGTGTACAAGTTTTTGGACTAGCCTGGTGATATAAGATAACACCAATTTATACACAATAAATTTGCTATACTTTTATAAATAATCCTTTGGAAACCAGTTGCATTTTATGAAATTCGTTGTTCTAGGTAATAATGATCATTTCTTACGTAAATTGGAACAAAATTTTATATTTTAATTTATGTTTCATTCAAGCATAGTGTTTTTTAAACCATGGAAAACATTATAGAATATTCAACAATTTGACTTCATTTTGTTGTATCATACTTATTACGTGCGCAGTTAATAATGGAAAGCCATTAAGGGAACGTGGTTACAAATAACCTTAACTATTGGAGGTACTGTGACAAGACATAGCATAAATGCTCGGGGAAGAATTCGAACTCAGTATTACTAAGAACACTATTTTATAACACTATTTTATAATTATACAATTGTTTAAATGCATTAAAAAAATTACAATTAGCTCTAAATTTGCAATGGATATTCGGAAAGTAAGCACCGTTTGGTCATCAAAAAATTAATAAACTCGTGAGAAAATGATTTTATTGACAGTTTTGGTTTACTACATATCTACTTCACATTTTCACATAATCGACATTAAGTTCCAAACACTTTTCGCAACACTGCACCAGTTTCCTTAACCCCTCTGCATAGAAGTTTACAGCCAGTGAATGTAACGGACGCCTTGGCCATAGGCATCATGGACTTCGAATACGCAATGCGTGTAGCCTGAGTACAGGTGCTTATTAAACATCTCAGGAAAACATTTAATCAATCTCCGTACTCGAGTCGAAAAATGATAGATACCATTTTTTGGGACGTAAAGCTGCTTCCTTTTCGTTGATCTAATGAAACGTGGCTCAACAATTACGGTAAAAATTACAAAATTACGATTTTCAACTGGTTTATTTTCCAGACGTCGAACTTTTATGCAGAGAGGTTAAATAAACTGGTGCAGGTTAACGAAAAGTACTTTGAACTGAATGGCTATTATGTGAAAATGTTAAGTAAAAATGTAATAAAGTTAAAACTGTCTCGATATTTTTTAATGACTAAACGAAGCTTACTTTACGAATATCCCTCGTACATGAATATTTCTGTTCTAGTCACAAAAATAGCTAGTACATAGTACAGTATTTAGTACATTTTTCTTTGTTTTTTCTTTGTTTAATGGCCATATTCCTGTTATGGGATATTTTGTGGTGTTTATATCCTGTTGACAACAGCAATTTTTTTGCTTAATTTGTGTTTTTGCCTTTTGGGTATTTTTATTTATTTATTTATTTTATTTTTTAGTTTTAATCTACAGGAAAAGTGCTTGGCAATGGCGTATGTCCAAAAACTTACATCAAGTCATGCACTCCCATTGCACAAATCTTTCAAAGATAACACAAAAACAGAAAAGTGCAGTGCAGTAATGAGGTAACCGGGAACGTGCCGCAGCCAGCTGTCGGGAGGAGACTGGAGCGGGACTGCACGCGACGCGCTAGTCTGGATATCCCCGCGTGCCTGCAGGCGGGTCGCTGACCCCTCGCACTGCCGGCGAGTCCTCCAAGCCGCTCGCCGGAGTTCTTGTAAAGGTTTACAACCGCAGTTGAAGGCATAGCCAGGATTTGTCCAATGACAGAGCCCACTCACTTTACCTCCCTGTCCTTTTCAACTTTCCTTAAGTGGCAACTTATATATTTATTAGTTTATTTATTTTTTAATTTAATGAATTGTATAATCAGGAAAAATCTATAACAATTAAATGGCTGCAAGTGTTTATTTAAAGATTTTTCAGGGAAAATCCTTTGCTGAGGGGGCTACAATTTTCGAGCGTTACGAAAATTCGGATCGCACGAGGGTAATAGTTGGGTACGTGGTGGGGGAACCGGTAGAGGAGGAGAGTGCGTCAGCGGCGACGACAATCCAGCGCATGCGCTAGCGATAGAATGGGGAGACGGCAGGGGAGAGGTAGAAATGAATCCGCAGTGATGCTACGGAATCCTCGTAACGCTGCTTGTGTTTGGTCTACTCCTCAGTTTTCGTAACGGCTGACGATTTACGCTACCATATTTCTTTTATTTAATTTAAAGTATCTACAATTCAATTATTCGTGTGGAAAAGAGTTATTTATTTGTGAAAATAACATAATAAGTATCATTTATTTCTATGTGAACAGTGTGATTTAAAATGTAAATAAAAAGGTAAAGATCTTACAGGTTTGCTTTATAAGTGTAATTTATATTTGGTGTGTGAACACTGTGTTTTGAAATGTTAAACGGCCTTATAAACTTGTGAAATAGACTTTAGAAGTGTAAGTGTTTTTTTTTTCATTTTATTCAGCTAGAGATTTTGATTTAACATCATGCCTAAAAATAATAAAAAGTTCTAATCGAATGAGAGTCATTATCCAAGGAAATGTGGGAATAAACCGCTATAAAAGGCGCCAAAAAGTGCCAGTGAACGGGAAAAGGAATTTCTTTTCATTTGAGTTCATACCCGCATCCTTTATTCTCAATTATAATCTCTTTTTCAAAAATAATTACTAGTAATTTATCTATATCTATATCGAAGCAAAAAGTTTCACTTCTGTCGCGAGTGGACTCTACGAACATTGTTATTATTTTTTTTCTTGCCGCAATTTGATCCAAACTTCAGGTCTCTTTGTTTATTTTGAATTTTTATATCAACGCATGAAATCTAGCCTGCATATTATTTATAAATTATTTGATAAAATGATTAGTTATAAAAAGAGCCAAAACAAATATTAAAATCCTAGTTTAGGTCTGGTCGAGATCACTGATTGAAAAACAATGCGTACCCTTAAAAATAAATTACGAAGTATCTACTATTTAAGAGGCCATAAAAGGAACCAACGAATTTATGTTGTTATGGCCCTCACTAGTCTTCTGACGCATTACTCGATATATTCTGTGCTTACTTTGCAGAAATAATAAGCATAATATAAGAGAAAATACTGTGTTACAACCTAAGGTAAATTGCAGGACCATATGCAGCACGACAAATATGTTCACATATTACATATATTACAGAACCACGAGGCCTTCTTTTTAAATACTTAGTACGCAATATGCCCAAATAAAAAAATGACAAGCCTATAGCTCGAGAGTCTCCAAAGCCTGCTGTGCGGAGTTACTCAATAGGCTTTATGCTTACGAAATACCTGTTACAAGAGTCTACGAACTGTCTTTCCAACAGTTAGGGCATAAGTATACGATTGACAGAAAACGATGGTATACGAATTGCCAGGAATAACGAGACGCACGCGGATAAAACCATCAGATGTCTGGAAAAATCATAACATAAAATTGCAAAAATATGGATAACCTTGAAGATTTATGATAATTATAATTGTAAATTAAAATATTTTTATAAATAACCAAACAAATTTTCTCTATCTGTGATTTTACTTTATCCTTGCTCCAGAAAGAAGTTCACCAGCTGCCAATCGGGCGGATATAAAATACAACGGTGACCAAACATGGCCGACAGTATCACGATGATATCAATCGAGTGGCTGAGGTACACGAACATGGCCGAATCCTCACGATTGGCAAGCCACAACTGAGTAAGCCACCAAATCGTAGTCCCATAAGAAATAATATGCGCCCAAATCGGTATAATCACACTACCCTTCGACTTGGGGGCTTATAACATTTGTATAACGGTTGCTTCGAAATTTGGTTTAGTTCATGCATGTGCACCAGAATAAGCTTCAGTGCCCTAGCAACATTTTCGTATTTTCCGCGATGCAATATTGTAATATTTGCTCCTCCTAGCCGATTTGACGTTAGCTGGAACGTCAGCAAGGCGCTGTATCAAGCTATACGAAAGCTCTTTCAAGATGGGGGCTTCCGTATTTGCGTCGTAAAACAGCCCGTATATTTTGTACGAATGCCGATTATTTTAGACCTTACAACGATTTACTTTTAAGATTTTTTATACTTTTAAAAGAAAAGTATATTTCATAACCATAAACAATCTTAGATGAAAGAATTATTCAAAACAAAAATTTTTCCTCGTAATTTTATCATTTTTCTTTCTTAGCAGCAGTCTTGCCAACTACAGTGCTACGGTACAAATCAGGATGTCCATAAAAGAATGTCCAAGTTATCAAATTTAATATTTAGAACTGTAAGCTTTGTAGGGTGTTGGTTCAAGATCACAATTAAAGAGTTACTCAAACAGTTTTACATAAGCGCATGCGCGAATACTTATTTTTTTTTATTTTCATGATTGCAGTGCGAAAGAATGGCTCTTTCCCCAGTTAGTAGAGGGTGAACCTGTAAACTTTATTTGGCAACAATATGGAAACACTCCCCAATGGAATCTCTTCATGACAGTGGTTGAGCATCGAAGTCCCGGACTGTTGGATTGGTCTAATGGTCGAGAAGACAGAGAGCTCTTTTTCTTTGGCCTCCACGTTCACCTGATATAATGCCATGCGATGTTTTATAAAAGATCGTGTCTATGTTCCGCCGCTACCTAATGATTTGGCAGAGTTGATACACAGGATTGAAGAGGCTATTGCTTCCATTACTCCGAACTTGTTAACTAAATTGTGGAGAGAATTGGACATTTGGTTTGATATATGTACCGTATAACTAAATTTTCACATATTGAACATTTCTAAAATAAAAAAAAGTTAGTTTTCCTTTAATTTGATGCTAGATTTGTTGTAAATAGTCTAAATTAAACTGTTATAATATGCCATTGCAACTGGGACATAATTTTATGGACAAACTGTACTTCGCGATAGAGAACACTATAGCTCCTAGCGCAGATAGTGCCAAACAGACTAGATTGAACTGTATAAGGCCGCAAGGCGCACGGCGTTAACGCACATCTCCGCTCCGCGCTTGCGGACTAGCATCGGAGCCGTAGCCAGCATCTTTTTGAAGGGGGGGGGGGGGGGAAGTCCAGTACTACCATTTAAATTTTTTTTAATGAGTAAGTATTATTTTTAATTGCTTTTCAAAAAAACATTACACTAAAATTTCAGGGAACAGTAGACTTTTAGAAGTCCAGCGTTTACACACAGAAATTTACGTAATGATATTGCTTGAGAAAAGAAAACTGAACTTTTTATATGTTGTTTTTTATTTTATTATTTTAATATCTTTTAAGTTAATTGTTTGATTTTTTAGTTAAAACAAATCATTAATATATATCTATAAATTATTTAATACATGAAACATACATGTCAAGTTTGTATGAAAGTCATGCTTACAACTAACACGTGTGCAAACCAGCATTAAATATAGACTTCTTGCAAAAAGTTCCAGCCGTATTCTGTGTATGAGGCATGTTGGGCTGGATGTGGGAGGAAATGCATTTATTGTAGCCCACTTCAAGGATTAAAATAATCCCACCAAATAAAGCCCTCTGTAATCTTTATGTGGTTAAGTTGCTGTAATTTTATTATTCTGTCTTCACTGGTTTTATTCATTTAAATCCTTGAAGGGATGGGACCCCACGGATATCCCCTTCCATTCCCCTGTCAGGCTACGTCCGTGCTAGCGCTCCACGGACACGGCGATGCTGGTTCGTGCGGCGGAAGCAAACAGATCAAATACACGTCCGGGCGCGCGCGCCACGAGTGCGTCATCTGCTGGGGGTCGTGCATTTTCCACGAGATCTCCCCCCGCCTCCTCCCCCAACCCCCTCCTCTCCTTCCACTCCCTACCTCTCCCCAAACTTCCCTCCTCCCCCACTACCCCTCCTTCAAGCCACGGCCACGGCTCACGTTCCGCCATGCACCAGAGCTGCACGCACGACGAGATTTAAAAAAAGTGCGAGTCTATGTACAGCATGTCTAAAAAAATTTCACTCAACTTATAAATTCTAATTTTTTTTGTAAATGGAACAGATAGATTTATGTAAAATTAGAGATATTTGTACATTTGAACATTTACGTGAAAATAAATGTATCACTTAAAAAAAAAATAGAAGTCCAGTAATACTGGGTTCGGATTCTTACCTGAGCAGTCATGCTTTGTGTTGTCCCATTACCTACATTAGTTAAAGTTATTTGTAAACCGTTCCGTGAATAGATTTTCAGTATTAACTGCGCACATTAATAGGCATGATGAAACAAAAAAAAAAGTCCATATATTTAATATTCGATCATCTATACCATGGTTTAAAATAATATCCTGGAATGTAAAATCAATTAAAATGATGCGGAAAACGTATTTAATTTATGCAAAAATTACCACTGCCAAGCGTTGTACAAAGTTACAATATATTTTTGTAGCATTAAAAATAATTTCTTGGTGACTGGTTTCCAAAGGAATCTTTTGTATAAAAAATGTTATATGTGAAATTACACTAAATTACGTTAATTAACATTGGTACAAAGTTAAGTTTTTTTAAAAATGAAATACCAGTAAAGGTCGTTATTTTATTAAATAGATACAGAAAAGTAAACAAAAATATTCCCTAGATGGTATTAAAAAATTATAATTATTGCAATCCCAAGTGTAGGGGTTTATTTTTTTTTTTTTTTTTTACATTCCGCGTTACTGCATAATCCCCTCATTTGTTACGCACCAGGTGTATGGGTGAAGAGTAGAATTGGATGTTATGGAAAAAATTCAAATGCCTTTCACAGTTATAGATCGTGAACGAAAAGTGGTAACAAAATTGTTTCACATGTTATTAAATACAGGATGGAATATTACAACTAAATGAATACGATACATAACCATCAATGGAATATGAGCGAACAGGCAATATCGCAAAGTAAAAATTAAAAAAAGTATTGTGTTTGTTTGTTTGTCAAATTACCGCGAGTCTTGTTAAATGTTTCTGAGTTCGAACGAAAGGTGTTACGAAAATTTCAGAGCCACATCATGTGTTAGGTTGTTGCGCTATCTAGAGTGACGTATCTACTGTATAAAAATATAAAATAAATAAATAAATACCAGTTTTTGTTGTAGGGTTTGTATCAAGGTTTTAGGTAAAGTTGAGTTGCAAAATACTAAAACTATTTTCAGTTTAAACGTTTAAATAGGTTCACTCTGTTCGCAAAAAAAAATATTTGAAGTTTGTTTAAGCACAAATGAAACCTTTTTAAAATCAAGCAAATTATTATTGTTGCGAGGTGCTAGGTTTGTAGTGTATGCTCCGAGCCTGTTCAATTCCAAAGAAATAAAAAGTAACGCCTGTCGCGGAATTTGCGATCCTCTAAACGACAGTAGAAATGCAAGGGAAGGAAACTCGTTTCACAAAAACGCAAACAATAACGGAAACTTCAAAAGGGAAACTTTCATTTGAAATGCAAATTCTGTTATTCATTTTACTTCGAATCTCGAAAAAGAAATCTTTATGTCTCTGAGTGGATTTTATCGTGTCTATATTAATTTTGACAAAATACGTCAAGTTTTGGAGGATCTGGAGTTATTATTTTAAACATTTTAATTGAATTTTTCATTTTTAAATGCCTTTTCTCTCCTCTGTAAACCCATTCCGAGGATTTTAGGGGGAAATATGTCACCAGTCTCACCTTCCACATGACGTCGTCAGAATTATTAAGAACGCTCCCTCCGAACAAAGCGTGGACTCAAGTAGAATAATACATTTTTGAGCTACGTGCAAAATTAATGTGGGAAGGCAATTGGCCTCAATTATTCACACCACAGCGAGAAGATGCACTGTAAGTATAAATCATTTTATGGTATTAATGGCAAGGTTAGTTTCAACATTAAATATTCAAACTGACGGTTAGAGAGATTAGCAAGTTAATTATTTCCTTAGATGTATTTTATCTGTCGTAGGAATTGAATTTATAGAAAAAAATATCCAATATTTTTTTTTAAATTTCGGTACCCGAAAGTGTTGCATTTAAAAAATACTTTTTTTTTACTTCGTTAGTGATCTGCCTAGATAAGTTTATTTTGGATCTATTAAGTTTTTAAAATTAATCTTGGGGATTTAATTTCCACCAATAATATTTTTACTGTTTAATTTTGGGCAACACATCCACTTGTATCCTGTGAATTTGAAAAATTTCATGTTGTTAAAGTTAATCATATATCTCAGTTACAAAAAGATTTTTTAATTATTTTATTGTGTTTATGATGTTAAAAATGGGTGCGTTAATTTATGCACGCGCGTTAGAATTTATACTTAGGCCTACTGGCGTGATTATAAAATAAATTTAATTTTGCATTCAAATAATTAATAGAAATAAAATAATAAAAGGATTGGAGTGATATTAGTAATACGGTTAATAAAGTATAAATTCAATCAAATTAATTTTTTTTATATAAGTACTAATTCAATATTAACATAAACAAGTATATAAAATTAATTATTTAATCTAGTAAAATAATGGCGATATATTTTAATTAATAATTAAAATAAATAAATAAGCTGAAAATTTAGTCTTAATAATTTTTATTTGTTATTAGTAATAATATAATAATTTATCATTTGTAACGCAAATAGATTATACATACGGAAACATTAATTCACTTATATTAATACACTAAAATGTTTATAAACACAATTTATATCACTAATATTTACAAAAATATATTTTAAATTATATGGACCAATATTCATATCAAACACATACATAATTTTTTTATGTATATACACTTTTTTTCAACCTGTCAATTATTTTTTCATGTTGCGTGCGCATTGTAAAAATTCGTTCTCATTTTTTTTTTTCATAACGCGCCTAAAATAGTGTAACTTCAAAAATATTTGTGTGTTTTTTTTCATTTTAGGATTTGTAAACGTAACTATTTCTAATACTAGATTATGATTCTTTTCTTCCAGCGGTACATGGTGAGAGCGGTCAGACGACTTCCAACTGCGTTGTGTGGGACGAGTAGCACACAGCTCGTGAGTGCCTCCAACTGGGATATCGGCAACCGGCAAGAAACTAACTTCTTCGACGGCGAGGGGTGGGAGAGGGGAGGCCGGAGAGTGTGAAATATTGATGACCACTCCCGCCACGTGACGTCGATCAGCGACCTGCGGGTCGGTTAATGGGCAAACAGGAACTTCGCGTCCACATCTGTCTCGGGCAATTCGCAGCCGGAGTCCAGCTGGTTCGTTGACAACTAATATCTCGATCGTTATTGTGCGTTGTGGTGTACAGTATGTCCATAGAAGAATGTTCCAGTTATAAACTCCATGAGTATCAACTGTAAGCGTTGTAGAGTTTCGGTTCAAGGTCGCAGTTTAAAGAGTAACTCAAACCGTTTCAGATAAGCGCATGCGCGAGAAATGCTTTGTGGTTTCCTCGCTTGCAGCGCCACATACGCAGAATGGTGACTCCTGACCATAAAGCGTTTTGTGTGCTTCAATTTTCTAAGAGTGAATCTGTTATTTCAACACGGAGGCCTTGCCTACTGGAATATCTTTGTGCGACCGTGGTTGAACGTCGAAGTCCCTGACCGTTGGATTGGTCGTATTGGTCGAGACTATAGAGCTATTTTTCGCTGGTTTCCACGTTCACCTGTCATAACGACGTTCAACCGCTACCTAATGAATGCCAGAGTTGGGACACAGAATTTAAGAGGCTATTGCTTCCGTTACTCCCGACTTGTTAACCAAAGTGTGGGAAGAATTGCACCTTATGTTCGATGTGTGCCGTATAACTAAACGTGCACATATTGTACATTTCTTAGAAAACCTTAGTTTACCTTCAATTTGATATATGATAAACTGTTATAATATACCATTCAAACTAGGACATACTTTTATGGACACTCTCTATTATAACATGTTCTAAACATTTGCTAATTATATTTCAGTGTCTCTTGAGCACTCTATTGAATTAATTTCTATAATGAACTACATATGTGTGCGTTGTTCTTATTAATATTGTAAATGCGAAAGTGTGTTTGTTGGTTTGTCCTTCTTTCACTCAGCAATGGAGCAACGGATTGACATGAATATTTTTGCCTAGAATAGTGTATGGGCCGGAGAGTACCTTAAGCTACTTTTCATTCCGGAAAAAAAAACGGTTCCTGTGTAATAGATCTGAAGCGTAATTCCGTTATTACCAATTCATGCAAAAATGTCTGAATGGATTTGGCTATTGCATTGTTTAAGCTTTATTTGTAACAACGATGACGGTCTTTTTCGACATTGATACCTTTTACGTTTCCATGGCAACGGCCATTGCATCGGTTGCTTACAGTTCGGGTTCAATTTGTCGATTAGTTCATATATCTACTCAGTTTTGACTTTCACTTTATATCCGTACTTCTATATCTCTTTGTTGAAACTTAATTTCTTCGTGATATGCATGTCTTCAAGATAAACATATATCTATGGTTTATCAGTTCGGGTTGGATTTAAAATTGATTCAAAAAATCCGTTGTTTTTACTTACAGCTACGAGAGCGGCACCGCGTGTAAAAAGCTATAGATAAATTATTGCATATATTGTTTTCCATCGAGTGAAAACATAATTTTTGTAATAATATTTATAAATTATACAAATTATTACATAAATTAACTTAGTTTGTAATATTTTTTACATTGTTTCAATTGTTTATTTCAACCTGACGCTTGACATACAACATAGTATACAGTAGCATGTTAATGTAATTCTCTATAGTTTTATTTACTTTTAGAACCATATGTGTGAAGTCGCGGGTAAAAGCTAATGTAGTGTAAAACCTTACAGTGTTAATTAAGAAACCAGTAACAAAGCAATACACAAATCCTGTGACAACAAATAATCGGTAGATGGATAAATATTAATTCATACCTAACTAAATACCAAAGAATGAAGGTCATTGTTCAGTAAACCCCGGCAGTTAAAAGACAAAAAGCTATCCGGGCGTCGGAAACAAGTGAATATCAGGAGTTTCGTGTGCAGCAGGGGCGTATTGGAGCCTCTACGTCCAGGGCAGAGGACTACAGTTGGAGCCTCATTACTTTGCATAAAGCTGGGTTTCGCTGGGTACTTCAGCTAGTATTTATATTTTTTGTTGATACGGCGAAGAATTTGACTCTCGTGTTTCTGAAGATTAATATTAGCGTGAAATATCTTCACAACTCGTTAAAAGCAGAAGAAATTGTTTATTCCGTATGGGTGGAACATAAACGATGTTTTATAAGAATCAGTTTTAAATTGTTTCTGTTTCCTTTAACATTGTTGCACAAACAACACTCTGTTGCATTAAATAATGATAATAAAAGAAAATGGCAAATAAAACATTTAAAAAAAATGGTTGTCTGTAAAGTCGGTTTACGGACGATAGTTTAACGTGACTACGTCATAACAAAACATTGATGAAATGATTTATCCAAAAGAAAATGAAATATCATATTCGGCCTGAGACTGAGCCGTATTAGGTTTTTGCAACCAAACCATTTAGGCATTAAATATTATATTCTTTGAGGAAGAAATTTTTTAAAAATTTTCTATCTTTTGTATGGTAAAATCTACCTCTGCATACTTTTGTGAATAAAATTGAATCATTTTTATTGAATTATCACTATTTTGTATGGATACAAATGAGTGAAATGAAATCTACTATTTCATTAATAAATTTATTTTTATTTGCATTAATTAATTCAAATATATTTATTACTTTTGAAGTGTCGTGCGCGCCGTATTTATTTTTACAAGTACCAAAAAAAATTCAGCCGCCGGGAATTGATCCGCCAACCTATCGATTTGTAGTCAGCGTTGCTAACCGCACAGCCACGAGGTCATATTGGAAATGTTTGTTTCAGATGTTATAAATTAATAATATTCCACGCACGATATTTGTTTGAATTTCTTTTAACTAGCATATTCTCTGTTGGACTCGAAATATTTTCACGCTCGTGGGCTCATAACTATAATACGGTGTAGAATTAAGTTGATCAAATAATTACCAATGTCAAACTAAAGCGTGAAAAGTATCACAGCAGCAATAAACATTTAGTTACACATCTAAAACAATACTCATACAACACTGTTTAAATATACTGATTTACACTAGTAATTAAAATAATACGTTCTTTTAAGAACGCCATTTCCTTGCGAATATACTCCCGTGGCGCAATGCACAACAATAACCTCGAACCCCGCTATGTTGTCGTCTGCCCCAAGCCGTGCGTGCCGGCCGAGTTCTCTGTACCGTCCGCAACATACCAGAGAGATGCCACGCATGCGTAAACAGGACACATCCGTAGTGGGACATCCGTAGTGGGACATCCGTAGTGGGACATCCGTAGAAGGACAATTTTTCGTGCGTGCAGCCAGCGTTCATCGATTTATTAGACGTTGTCACGTCAAAAAATTACATATTGTTCAATGTACTTACAGGGAATTGTTTTTTTTTGTTTGTTTTTTTAGATGAAATAGGTATATCTTATATTAGACACGGACAGATCTCCCAATGAACTGTTTTTAGAGCAGCAATAGCGACACAGAAAGTGAATAATCTAACTCTAGTCCCACAGTTTCCTTAATGAACTTTCCATGTCAGGAGAAAGCAGCAGAGGGAAACTCCAGCAGAGGAGTGCAACTGTTCCTTCTCAGAGAATCGTGCGCTGCAATAAGTTTACGTATTTTTCATTCTGCCGTTCGCTGCTACGCGCTTGTATCTTTAGGCTTGGAGCGGTCTGTTTCACTGCTAGCGCCTACGGTGCTCTGGACGCAACCCACGAGACTGAACTGCCTTATGTGGAAGCTGCGGCGTATACAATAGGCCATGAGACAACATGCACAGTTTTAGGACAAAAAGTTTTGATTTGAAAGGGCAGGAAATTTTTTTTACTGTGTCTTTGTTAAGAGTAGATTTTTAAAGTATCGTCGACTTTTTTTCTTCCAGACTTAGAAAAATATGTTTATAGAAATATTAGAAATCAAATCATATTCATCTTCAAAAATTTTCAGTGCAGTATAATGAACGCTCGTAGGTACATGTGACGAACCTAAACCTTTATTTATACACCACTTTATTAAAATTTGATGAATTAATGTGGTAAATTAACAACCCGTACTTACTTTTTAAGTATGGTTGAAGATTAAATTTTCATAATACTGCGTAATGTATTATTCGTTGAGACCGGAGAATGTTTTGATACAGGACACCACAAAAGGTTGAATTCGGTGGCAAGAGCAGACTGGACAACGGAGCGCGGTCATTAAAAATTCAGGAGGCCTGAAGGTCTGTGGTCACCCACCTTCTTTCTCCCCTCATTCCGTGAGAGTCCATTCAACCCCTGCTCTTCAGCCGGCCAGACCTGGACAAGCAGGGAGGGAAACATTAGGATCAATCCTGGTGATTTATATCTGCAAGTTGAATAAAAAATTATATATATTTAAGTGTTATCGCAACGTTCCACGTCAGCCAGCAAGGCTGTTGTTAATAGTCTGTTCCCATGGCGACGCTTTCGAGCACGCTTGTGGAGACTGCAATAAATCTCACGAAAACGCGCTAAGCTCCTTTGACACTGGATGCACACGATTCTTCGCGCACCTTTTGGATAAGCCAGTTCTAATCTCTGCGAGTGTTTAGCTTCAACCACCAGGATAAGCGTTGTAAGCATGTAGCAGGCGAGGCGGTGGTTGCGAGTGTTGCTTTGGATCTCCATACTTGTGTGCGTTATGCACAGTGGCGGAGGAGAGTTCCCTGAGATGGACATGGGGCAGGCAATAAACAACAGACTTCAAAGAATGGTTGTAAATATAAAAAATGGTTGTCTGTAAAGTCGGTTTACGGACGATATTTTAACGTGACAACGTCATAACAAAACATTGATAAAATGATTGCATACTTTTATGAAGAAAATTGAATCTTTTTTATTTTAATAATAAAAAAATAATACTTGAAATTAAACTAGTAATCAGATTTTTAAGATGAAAGAATAATAAAACTTTACTGCCAAAATTGTTATTGTAATAAGCAATGAAAACCACATTAACTTGTCACTTCACTTTATAAACAGTCGACGAAACAGTTTACGTGTAGATGACTTGTAATTAATTTTAAAAACTGGCGTTTAGCTATAAAGTTGAAATATAATTATGAACACGTTTTCATATAAATAAACTGTAAATAATATCTATCATAAATTATATAAATCACCATAATTTTTTAGTCAATTTATTAGCGTAATGGGACACAGCGTAACGGAACAATGTGCATAAAGGGACACTTTTACGTGCGTGCAGCCGGCGTTCATCGATTTATTAGACGTCACGTCAAAAAATTCCAGCTAACAACTCCAAGCAATGATTTAAAGAAACAAACCAAAGATCAATTTTTTTTTACAAATCTGTAACTTGCACTGTTAATTTTATAGTATTAATTTATCTAATAACCCATGAGTTACAAGTAGTTTTAAGGGTGCTTCCGAGTACACGTAAAAGTAAAAGGTTTTCCTAGTTACGAAACAAAATAACCTTTGTGATTTATTTCATCAGAGTCCTCGATCGATAAATTTTCTTCTGAAAGGATATGTTACAGAATTCTCACGCGCACTACCATTCCCTTTTTCTGAGTGTTAGATAAGCGTGATGAATTCGTCTCGAAACGTGACAAAGGAGAGCATGTGGCAACGGTAGCGCTCCAGAAGGCGTCGCTGAGCCCGATAGAACCGTCACGTGTCAAATGGATCGGAGCGGCGCCTGTAGGAAACTTTGTGTCGACGCGAGGAGTGGAGCCGGGCGCAACCTCACGCCAATCTTCGCGGACAAATGGCTGGTTGGGCGCGCCGTCAGCGCCACGGAAGTGCTACTCCTGAAACGCAGGCGAGATTAATCGTTGGCGACCCGAAACCGGGGAAGTTTTCGCGACAAGCGAGGATGAAGACGGTTGCAAAAACGACGGGCCGGAAAGTTTAGGGAAGGGGAGGAGGGGGGTGGGACGTGAATGTGTACGGCTCGATCGAGGCACCCGGGACGCAGCGAGACTGAAGCCGCTCGCTCCTGGGGGCCACGCTAGCCCCAGGGGTCGGATAAGATGTTAGTAGAGGAAACGGGTCGGTTCCGGATCACTCTGAGAGACCTTCCCACGCCCTCTTTCCTGGGGATCCTGGTGCTAGCGTTCTCGCGAGTGGGGCATGTCCCTTCTTTATACCTCTCCCCCCACCACTCCCGCCCAACTTACTCCTCTCCTCCTGCCCCTCTTCCTCTCGACACATCTCCATCCATCTCCTGGGGGTACCCGCTCATACATCACCCCTCCTGCCAGTCGCCTTCACAGACGTAATTATCGGCCCTCCACAGTCTGCTAGCCACGCCTTGGTTCTACCGGGCTACTGAATGCGGTAGCACTTCGCCGGGTTCTGCAACTATGGAGATTAATGACTGCACGCTGTTTACAAGCACGTGACGTGTATCCTCACACACCCCTAAAAAGGTAATAAATGTTACTTAATGTTTGTATACGAATTATATTTTACATCCAAAATTAAGACATACATCGAAAAGTAAAAGGAATTAAAGAATATCGGAGGATCTTGCTTTGAGTACTTAGAGTGTTAATAGCGGCCAAAAAAATCTCT
This sequence comes from Bacillus rossius redtenbacheri, assembly GCF_032445375.1. Taxonomy (NCBI): domain Eukaryota; kingdom Metazoa; phylum Arthropoda; class Insecta; order Phasmatodea; family Bacillidae; genus Bacillus; species Bacillus rossius. The sequence goes on from NC_086330.1 coordinate 77,656,647, forward strand.
GGGTTGTTAGGATTGACAGTAATAATTCAAATTTTAAATTATTAACATTTTTGTATTTAAGAAAAACTTTTAAGCGTGCAAGAGTAAATTATGTTGTGATATACAATTATTATTAGTCTTTTTCAGGTATTTCATAGACCTTATTTTTCATTCTTGACATACATCCAAAGCCAATTTAAATCATATTTTAGCCATACGCCATAGCTAGATTGCACTCTATGTCATAGAGAAAACAGAATGAATGGACAAAGTAATATGCATACACAGACATAAAGAAAACAAGCCAAAATCAACCGATGTCAAATGTTATGTGTTAAGACTGTATAGAGAATTTCGTGGAAGGAATTAGAACAAATATCACAGCAACGACGAACAAAATGCACAGGCAGTGACGAGACAGCGCTTTCTTTACATTTAGCATTTTGTATCGGCTTATTTTGACTTTTTTCTTTGTACTTGTGTATTCGTCTTTCTTTGTACATTCTTAAGGTTTTCTCTATGACATGCAGTGCAATAGAAATGTCGTATGTCCATAATAATGATTTGAATCAACCTTCTTCTTCGCAAAAATCATTATAAGATTGTATCCAAAGCAAAATTCCACAAAGAGATAAAAATTTATTAAAATTATAAACTAGTTGGTCTGATTGGTATAATAACATAGAGGTGAAAATGCACGCAAAAACTTAAAACATTTAATTCTTTTATCAGAAAAACTATATTCATTCACAGGAATATTCAATTACAGTATAATATCCAAATTTATTTTTCTTTAGAGTGCTAAATATTTACGAGGAAATTGATATTATTCATACAGCATAAACATTCAACTTTATGAACTGAAATTAAAATATACTCATCCACTAAAATTATTATTGCTTTTGGTGTATTTTGTGACAAAATAATTGTATGATTTGTCTGTCCAAAGTGACTGTACTCTAGTTGCTATAAGTTTCAAACTTTCGTGAATTTATTAAATACAGACTAACCTTGAGATAATATTATTCTAAGCACCAATATTTTAGCATATACTAGGGCCTGCAATAAACACCAGTGAGTAAATAGGCTGAACAATTTGCTAACCCATTTCGAAGAAAATAATTTATTTATTTCGTCAAAGATATTGCTAATAAATCACCATTTAAAAAAAGTACATCCTAACTTCAGGTAAATCCACAAAACATCATTTCTATATCACGCATAATAATATGTACTTTATTATTTATTAACTGTTTAGTGAATTTTCTCATAATTAAGATTTCGAGAGAAATGATCTTTTATCAGACATATAATTATCACACATCTTTGAATCGCTAATTATGAAAGGTTTCATAAAACCCAGGACAAAGCTTGCTTCATATCTATAGAATAATAATTTCTTTAAAGCAAATAGCCACTTTTAGAGTTTATTCGACCAACATATTGCTCAAAATTTATTATTTTTCTAGCAAACTCATTGTTACTTAAAATTTTAAAATGTTTATGGATTTCAAATTTAACTAACAGTGAAACAAAAACATATCTTGTTGAACGAAGCTAGTGTTTGTCCACACAGTACCTATATATTATATCATTTTAACACAATACAATGACATTATAGTAAAGATTTAAGACCTAAACAAAAAAATGTGATCTTTAAAAATATAATATATTTCTGACTTCAAAAACTACTATTTGTTATTTAGGTAACGTAACAAAACAATAAAATGTGATAAATGTGTTTTATTTAATTAAAGTAAGGCCACCATCCAATTAAGGACAAATGTGCAACCAACTCCCGGGGTGGTTTATTGCCTGAGGTCTGGTGGCTACGAGAGTTCTTCGCCCGGAACATCTCTTCCTTCATTTCAGTAATTCCCTTTCCCTTCCGAGGACTGGGGTCGTGTGGCTGGAACCTTCGGGCCACGGGCTCCGAGACACATCGCCGGTCGAGCCTTGGCCTTTCGTTCTGTCCTTCTGCCCTCACCTTAGGTCGTACAGCATGAAAGTGATAAGTTATAATGAGCTTAATTAAATAAAAAATAATGTCATACTTGGTTCTACATCAAAGTTACGCACTTCTGTTTGACTAGCGAGATAGGTAATGTACTTCGTATCAAATTTTCGCTCGGATAACTTTTTTTTTTCTCATTTTCATTGTCACGGCGATACTTTAGCAAAGACTGTGTGTTGCATGTTATATTAACGCAACCAAAATACGAGCTGATTTTTAAAATAATTTATGTGTTACTATAGGAAACAAAATTTCCGCCTGTTAGGTGTCACAGTGTAGTAAGCAAATCGAATGTATGGCTTTGAATAAATAAAATTCAAAACCCTTGAGAAAACATTTCATTTATCCCGTTGATCTGTATGTTTGTAACATATTTATTATCATTAAAATTTTGTAATAAAACATGTATTAATTCAATATATTTCTAAAAATGTGGTTAAATCTTTCGGCATTAGTTCATCGGAAACCGATGTTCACTGCCACACCGGCAAAATACTGAAAAATTTTAATAAATATTGAAATCACCGAACGAACAGCAATTTGCGCTTATTAATATTGAATCAATCTTGCCTTAACATGTTTGGTATGTGAACATTCATGTTTTATATTATTACGACGAAAACTTCCGATGATAAATTATTTTAAAAAGTACTTATTTCTTCCTCGCTAGCATAATTTTTTTTTCCGGTGTAGACATATCTTCTGATATTGTCCGGTTTTGAGTGCCAAAAAAAAGTTTTATTTTAGTTAATCGAAAACTATTGAAGATAACTAAATGTTTTTATTTTCACGCAAGTAGGTACAAGTATTCTTTGAAGTATCGTTTAATTTTTTTTAGCTATAAATATGCTAAACATTTTTAAAATATATTTTTTTTTTTTTTTTTTTTTTTTTTTTTTTTTTTTTTTTTTAGTAAATGGAAAATGACTTCTTGAAAACCAAACCATGAAATGTTAGGCGATAGTTTTCAAGCAAAACTATAACGATAACGGGTATGGCCACAGCATTTAACAGAAAACTGTTTGATAACTTTGGCACGAGACTCTTGTGAAGGTTTTACCTCGAGCACGGCGGGCGGTCTGGCTACCGGCTGCCCGCTCGCTGTCGAGGACATTACCCGGGGGCGACCAACTGCGGCGCGCCGCGCGTGAGATAGAGCACGGCAATTAAAATTTACTTCGCAGCGATCCGGGAACATGCTCTATCTGGGCTGGCGTGGTTGCAGATCCCGCAGGGGCAGGGCTGGACCAGTCCGACGGCAAGCGCTGTGGCGTGGCCTTCCACCTCGCAGCTGCTTCCTCCTCGCCCTGATTGCCGTCCGGTGTGCCCTTCACACGGCACTGTTGGCTGAGGGTCAGGTGAGCATTTCCCCGCCCTCGAAACTGGGTTTCATTTCCCGTTTAATTTTCTCTTGACTTCTAATAGTTAGCAGTAGGGACTAGAAGCATTAGCGGTTTCAATGCCTTCTAGGATGGGCTCCACAATACCCCACATGCCACTTGCTCATTGGCTACTGACTTGTGAGACCTGTTAACTGGGATGCTTACCATTCAATACTTCTTTAGTTGCATGTTTGTTTTTTTTTGTTTTTTTTTCACTGGCTCAAAGTCATTCATACAAACTGTGAGCCAATCACAGGAGAAATATGAAGGTTCGTATGTTTGGATTATAGCATCGCGAAATGAATCTATGAATTTTTCTGGTCTCTAGTTACAGCTACTTCTGTAAATTTAATACAATACCTATATTGCTATTGTTGTTCTGCCACAAATATTTTAATAGATAATTTTTAAATATGATATAACGGGTGTAAAAATTCGCACAAATGATAATAATAAAAAACCTTTTTGCGATATTTATACCCATTGTATTACACTAGTAAATATAATTTAAAATATTTGTGACAGATAAACAAAAACAATAGACGCAGAGAGTTTAATTTATAGAATAGCTGCTAACTAATAGTAATGACGAGAAAATAAAATTTCAACATGGCGATTTGAACTCAGCCTTAAGGCGGAAGAATAGGGTCTAAAAGAAGACATCTTGGTTTCAACACAAAGAGGCAATTACATTTTTTGTCGTTTTATTGTCAAAATTCAGCTATTTTATAATATTTTATAATATACTTGTATGGAATTCCTGTAGTTATTAGTAACTGGCTGCCATAAACGTGACGCTGTGTAGCCATTGGCATCCAGGATTGTAATAATCTTTTTGGAAAACACTACAATTGTAAGACCGAGTAAACTGTCAGTTAAAATACATGATTTTATAGTCTTTGAAATTTACTTAGTGTTGGATATTTGCCTTGAAGAAAAAAATTCTGTATTAAACGTTAAACAATATTTCCTGAATTAAAACTGTTGAAATAAACTACTTAGTGTTTTTTTTTTTGTTTTGTGACGCCTGTGACGGCGTCACAAATAATTTTTTTTTGTTTTGATCGTGTCCGCGCGTTGTCGGAAGGTGTGACTTATCGCGCCACCTATTAGTGTTTTGGGTCGAGAGTTGTACGCTAGCTACGGGCTAATCCGTGTAGCGTTGCCGGCGGTGACTGTTGGAATTAGCTACCGCGCATGCGCGGTAAGCGACCAGTCAAGCACAGCGCTGTACAGAGAGAAATTGGGAGTGACTCGTGAGTTAGCAGTGGGGCCAGACGGTCAGTGTGGGTCTATGATAGGTACCTCCGGTGAATAATGCACATCACGACTTCAAGAAATGATTTTCACTTTACTTGATTTATGTGTAATTCGTGGACAGGAGAAGAGAGATTTCAGCGTGCTTATGCTGGACAAAGCAACGGGAGGCTCGTGCGGGGAAATGAAGTGTAGTTAACCCCCAGTCGAGGCCTCTATCGCCGAGGATAATATTAGCATAGACCCGGGCTACTTACGAGCAGAAGAAAAGCAGCTACGATTGAGCTGTGGAAAAAAATTTGTAACAAGATAATAGTGGTACCTTCTTTTCTAAATTCGAGGAAGCATCGGCGCGTGCGAGAAAATTATTTTAAGAAGTTATAAAAAAAAAAATTATGTATTCAATTTTTTTTGGAGTTCGACACGACATGGAGGGTTGTGGAATGAGCGAGAAGGTGTGAGACTAGTCTACCGAGTCAACTTGAGCAGCTGGCACAGGAGGACAACATTTTATAAACTTAAATTTGGTCTACTATTAGATTTTTCCTGTTTATTGCGGAGGAAGAGAATAGATCGTCTCGACGGATTAATTTTTTTTGGAATTGAAATTTGGGAAGAAATGAAGTTTCGTCGGTAGCTGAGCGAAAGAAATTCCACGAAGTTTAAATGGTTCGTCGTATGGAATGCAGCTGGTTCGAGAGTCGGTGGTTGCAGTCGGCGTCCCAGCTGTCCAGTTAATGGTGGTGTAGTGATCTTTTCTTTTAAATGGCCTTTTTAAATTATTTATATTGTGCGTCGTCCTGTTCCCGATGGCATCTGAAGGGGTGAGTCTTGAAAAGTATATTTCCTTGGGTCCCTGTGGATAGTGAAGAGCTACTAAGAAGTTGGGATAATGAACACAATTTGCCTAAGGGTGTCAGTTCTATAATTTTTTGGTGATTTAATTTTGCCAGAAATATTTTAGGCATTTTATTGTTTGCATGCTGCCCGCCTCCGTAGGTTGGAGAAAAAGCCTGCCGTGCGTGATTAGTGAGATTATAATTTTGTTATATTGTTTTTATTATATTTTTTTATTATATAAATTTTTTTATAGAATTATATATTTATATTGCTGATATCTTGAGTGGTACAAATTATTATCATATATGTTTTATTAGATGTTAAATGTATGATAGTTAAAATATTCTATTCATGCTCATTTGAGGCTGCCATCTGTGATTGATGAAATTAGGAAATCTTTATTATCATAATTATCTTTTATATAAAATTTTATAAAACTATATACTCATAATGTTGGTAGAGTACCGTAATTAAATTATTGTTTAGAGTGTCGGGACTTGCTATAGGAGAGCTCTCGGGGTAGGATAAACAAAATATAATATTTTAAAATTTTTGTTAGGTAATTTGTTTTTTTTTGTATTTGGTGTATGAATATGGACTAAGAGTTCATGAACTTGTGGTGAATTTTGTGGTGAAGCCTGTGAACCCACGCAACCAAAAAGAAAAATATACCCACCTCTATTAAAGTTTTTGTCTTGTACCTGAATTTTGAGATTTTTAAGGTTATTCTGATTGTTGTAGTAAAGCAATTTTTTTTGCATTTGAGCGCATATACCAAGTTGTTTGCAAAATAATTAAAATATATTTATACCACTGAGCTCTGCTCTTTGTTTTGTTTGACGTAACCTTTTCTTTCCCTTTGATTTAGTACCCTTGGGCCAATTGTTAGGCCAGGTTCCCCCTGCTGTAAGGGTAATAGGTAGAGAAGGGTTACAGTTTCTATATTTCTTTGTATATAGGCCTGGTTACAATCGACGCTAGGAAAACTGATTTTGTTGTGCCTGTGCCACATCGCAGCATAAAGAATTAATACGTGCATTTCATGACTGAATAAAATAGCAAAATTAATAAATTTGTAAATGATATTTTTTTAGCGTATATAAATTTCCGGAGAGTAAATATCAGGAAGGAAAATGGTTTGTTTATTAGTTACCAATATTATGCTCATTCACATAAATTATCCTTGAGCTAGGATGACATCGTTAAAGGAATTTATGTACTCCATCTTTCAAATATTTAAGAACAAATTATATCAGCGTCAAAATATTCTGTAAAAATTTACCCCTGCTAAATGTTCTAGGTGCCATTAAAATATTATTATGGAGCCACAAACCTGTTTGGGATAATACAAAATTAATGATCTAGCGCTCCATCTTTCAAGCTTAATCACCTCCAAATATTGTACAGCCATAAAACTGATATCTATGTGATAAGTATTTTACCGTGTAGTTGGAGACCGTGTGCAGTGTAGCTTCCAGAATGTATTTATTGTACGCTAATGAAATAAACTATTTTGTGAGATAATTATTTTTGCAAGCGTTTTTGTATCTTCAGCTTAGTAATGGTTGACACCACTAAGTATCTCCTAAGGCTATCATTTCCTGCTAAGCTTAAGTTCATATATCTAAACTTTAATGTAAGAGGTCGGGCAGTAATGCTGCTCATTCACTATAGAGACTGCCTCAAGTCAGTAGACACCAAAGGGTTTAGAAAAAAAATTATGAATTTTTAATGGTCACATATAAAATTCATTGTTATAGTGATCACGTTTACGCCGTTTTAAGCACACGAGTTTTAAAATGTTCGTTGTGCAACTGCTCGGATAAGCACGAGTTCTTTGCAGCTAGGTGCTTGCAAAATGTGTTATATTAAGAGGATTTTATTCGCTTCACTTTTAACTAACTAACGAACTGTGTAAACAATTAATCCAACTTCTGTCATATCGATTTGAAACTTCGCGAGTATGCGTTATCTGGATGATACAATAATTTGATACCATTGGTCTGATTCTGAAAACGAAGTCAGGATGTGGATAGTGAAACTCTTCAGCGGCTACTAATAAACCCCTCGGGTTTGGACTCATTTGGTTTGTTTTAACGAGTCACATACACTTGGTGACGAGGGTCAACCGGATTACATATTCTTGAAAAGGTTCAAATCGATATTACAATTAGAAGTAGGTTGAAATCGACTTCCAATATTTGTTTACATAGTTCTTTAGTTACGTTGTTAGTCGGGTGTCTCGGTTTTCGTTTCGCATTCGCCCCGAGACATCCAACTGGTGTTTTTTTTTTTTTTTTAGTTTCTTAAAGTATGTCTTTAATTTTTCCGATCAAGGTCGGACTTTTAGACACCTGCATAGCCAAATTGAAGAAGTTCGCCAAGTTACTGCCAAAGGAAGCTTTCTGATATGGTGGCACATTAATTTGATGTGTATATTTTATTCTATTAATAGGTCATTGTGATCAGGATGATTTTTAAAAAATGAAAATGTTTGACATGCTGAACTAAGTTGTCTGCTCAATCTCATATTCTTTATACTCTTCGTAACATCCCTAGTTTCTCCGCATAGATGGCATCTAAATGATACTTTTTTCTGAATCTCCATCTGTGAATTTTTGCCAAATTGCGACAAGCTTTCAGTCTTTTTTTTTTTTTTTTTGCTTGCTAGAGACGGTGCCTGTAATACACACTGGTTCTTCTCCTCTGTGGATCCTTCCAGCCTTTGGTACTCACTAAACAGCTTTCTCTCCGTGTCTCTCTGCACTCCACGAACCCGTGCAGAAAATAGCAATAATTTTTTTCCGCCCGTCGCCATTTGCCAGCGTGCATAAATTCTCCCCGGTCTCTTTGGGCCTCTCTGACATAGCTGACAGCGCGCTCCCGTCTCGTGCCTGCTTCATAAGAGCCACACCAGCATCTCATACATTCCCCTGACGTCAATTCGGCGTCTCCCGTGTGACATCTCTCTATTCGAGGTCTAAGATATTCCCGGCAGACGATAAAGTCAAAGCTGCCTAGGGCATCAGATGGAGAGCACGGAATGTTTTCTCTTAAAGCTCTGCTCACTTTAAGCCTGCGCTTCACCTTGCAGCTTCTTATTTCATGTGTATGAGATATATACTGGATATATTCGCGGTTTCATTCCACGATAGGCTATAATCAAAATGCATTTAGTTTTTAACTGCTTCAGTGATTGTCACACAGTTGTTCTAAGGACTCTGAGCCAATGAATGACCCTAAACGAAAGAAGTATCGAATCACTAGCACCCTAGTTAACAGGTGTAAATGATCAGGTGTAATTTTTCCGAATGCATGAAGTATCATGGAGTCTATCTTAGAGGTCACTGAAAACGCGAATTTTTCCAGTCCCTAGTATTTGATATATACATTATTTAATTTGCAAAGTTTTTAATTGATTCAGTTTACATGAAAAAAAAGAAGACGTTTGCACATTTATTGCACGCTTTATTATAGATATTATTAACCTATTTATATAAAAATTTTAACTGACTAAAAAACTTATTCTTTCTAGGTTAAAAGTTAATTATTATATACCAATAATTTTTTTCCAGATTGATTTCTTTTAACTTTAATCAAGTGTCAAAAACTTTTTAAATCAGTAACGTTACACGCGAAACGATAAGTACTAGGTCTTCGGCGAAACACTTATGATAATGTGGTTGGTGCCCACTAATTTTGATTGTCTCCAAAGCTTGAAGGAAATAATTTTGCACGAACACTGCGCGAATATAAATGAACGCCTTTCATTCACAAAACATTTGTCAATGATTTTATTGCTAAATTCATTGTTTAATTCTTTAATTTTGTCATTCTGTTCTGTAGTCTCATTCGTTTGTATAACTGTGTGTTTTGTTCATTGTTGTTTGCTCCATATTGCCACTGGAAAAAAAAAATGTTTTGTTGCGTTCACAAAACCATTTATTATTAATGACAAAGTTTTGCTGTCACTATTATATTTGTTTTCTTTCAAACAAATATTCGGTGGTAGGTCTATACTGACCAAAATGTACTGAGGTGGCAAAATAAACTGTATTTTATTTTCATTTCATTGTGGCAGTTAAATACAGGATATGTTTGTTTCAATTCACGTAGTAGTACACTGCAAATCATTGTAACCGTTACCAATGAACGACTTCCGAAAATTATTTTTATATAGTTTTTTGTTTCATGGTCCATAGTCCCGAAATTCATTGTCAAATCAAAAATGAATATATATCACATTTTTATGGACTCGTAAATAGCCGTAATTTTGCACAAGTCACTTCCAAACTGATACTTAAAGTATATTAATGGAAACCTTAAAATCAAACCTTAAAATATTATTTACAACGTTTGGCAGAAATAATTTTTCATACGACCAACTGTTAATAACCATCGACCATTTTAACTTGTTTAGTATTTAGCCTATACCTACTGTCAAATTCATTATATTTTTGTAAAATATCTAAACATTATCTAAAACCTTCAGATGAAAAACTATTTATGAATAGCGCTATTACCATAAAAACTCATTTTAATTTATTTCAAACCATCTCTTATTATCTTAAACCTTGGTCCAAAGAAGATTTTTAAACGACTGCTTATTAGTGCAAACAATGAAAAATAGTGTTTGAAAAACAAAAAAGAATTATTACTACATTATGAAATTCGTTTTAAGCTATTCAATGTAGTCGGATTGAGATAAAAACCAACGAATCATTTTCGCTGCATGGAATATGAGAAAATGTTTTATCAATAATTTTGGAATATTGGACAATATATAGTAAATTATGTATATTAGGTTATTTAATTGTTTCATAATTCTACAGTAGAAATAGGTACCTCGAAATCTACCTACGCCTGTAAGCTGTGCCAAAAGGGATTTTGTTTTGTAAATGGCACATAAATATTAATTTCAATTACAGATATTAGTAAATTTGTAAATTTACATGAAAACAAATTTATCACTACAAAATATTCTTCACAGTAGTGCTGGTTTCAGATTCTTACCCGGACATTTCTGGTTTGTATTGCCCCAGTACCTCCAATAGTAAAAAATAAATTTTAAACTGTTGAATGAATAGCTTTACAGTATTAACTACGCGCATTAATAGGCATAATAAAACTAAATAAAGCCGAATAAATGAATATTCGATTATCTATTCCATTAAAATTGTTTCATATATGAAAAATAACCATATAGATGTGTTGTAACAAGTAAAAATATATTTCTTGAAGTATTACAAAATGTTTCTTTGAAACTGGTTTCTAAAGGGGTCTTTTTTAAAAGTACCTATAGAATATTTTTTCCTTGTGTTTTCATATTTTGCGCTTGTGTTTCCTGGACGAGCTGTGGCAGACGTCGTCGAGGGAGGGACAGGCAGATGTGGGGGAGGGAGGCAGGATGTGGCAAGAAGTGCCACCTCCCTGGAGACATCCCTTCATCCCCCGGCCCCAGGGTGTAACCCGCATAACGGCGGCAAATTGCCGAGGCATAAATTCCCCCGCGGGAGTCGCCCGGCGTCTGGCTGATAGTAAATTTCCACTTCCGGTGACAGATCATTCTTCTTCCGGGGGGAGAGTTGGTTCCTATCGCCGCCGCGCGAGCGCTGGCTTCGACTCGCGTCGTCGCGCGCTATCGGCGCCGGGCTTCCAGCTCGACGCCGAGAGATGGATCGCCGCTCTGAATCCACCATCGCCGCGGTTGTGGGTTCGTTTGTTCGGAGGGTAGCGTTGAAACACATTGCTTTCGGTGATAGGGCCCAGCCACTGTGACTCGTCGTGAACAGTCCTTCTGAAAGAGCATTTCATCCGTCAATAATGTCATCAAATGATACTGTGTAGTGTTCACGTACACGAAGGAATGTTAACTACAAATGTACACCATTCTGTGGTACCTGGCTACAGTATTTATGTACTTAGAATCTAGGATACGAAATTTTTTATGTTTCCTTTCTTTAAAAAATGTAATACAGTAATTACAATCTTACAAAAATTATAGCAACACTACAAGTAATCGTAACGAAATTCACACCTACACGCTATGTTCATGTTCAACCAACTAACAGTTAGTAGTATGCAGTTATGAGTAAAGCAGTTTTCTCGTGTTTTTTTTTCAGTTATATTAAATTCTCTCACCAACTGTTTGTGTGCTTTTTAAATTTTTGAGGAAATAGTAAATTTGGGGATTTTCATGAGGTTTTGATTCAGTGTAAGACAAAACGGAACTATTAAGGGGCCCGCCTCGTCAGGGGTGTATGTGTGTTAGTAAGGCGGGATGATAAGCGCGACGCTCGCTGGTGCTTCCAGCGCGGTATAGCTTCTAAGCGCAAGTCTCTGAACTGGCGCGCATTCGTCTCGTCGTCACAGGATAACTGTGAAATTTGAGCGGTGACCATAACATTATATGGGGGAGAAATGAAGATAAAGGTGTTATGCAAGCCCCTTAAGTGCTTTCAAGAATCTGTACAGATTGTTTTATGCCTAAAAATTACTCTGAAAACACGCGTTTTAGGCATTTTAACGCTTCTAAAAATACAGTTTAAAAACTTAATACGAAAATAAAAGTACTTTTCGGTCCTCAGCGAACTTTTGAATGATATTCGTAAATAGGCCCCACTCGGATATCTTGAGTAGTTTTGAAATCGCGTTGTTTTTCCTAAAGCTCTGCACACTGTATGTGTGCCCAGGTAGGCGGGCCCCTTAAGCGCTCTCCAGGTAAGCATTAAAATGCACTATTAAACGATGAAATTGTTTTTTAAAATGGTTAATACTCGCTGTACTTGATTGCATTAAGTTAACAGTCTTCACTATATCTATTGCCGATTAAAGTGTAAATTTTTATTAATTAAATTATTTACAGCTTGCGTTGACGTTAGAAAACACATTCCGAGACCAGATAAAATTTGTTAAGTGTCTTATTTTCTGTACATGTACTTAAAATTTTATCTAAACCTTTCAAAGTAACGTAAATGCTACAGAAAGAATATACGACAGTAATACTGATAACATATAAACTAATAACAACTATTTAAAATATGTGTTTACCTACCACTGGTAGATACCATTACAAACTACAGCTGCATTTATCACACATGGAATATTTTACTACACATTCCCTTCAAACGAACTTTAAAAGCACAGGCCTCCACAATATTGTAACAAAAAATGATATTGTACATGGACACTATTATGTATATAAATAATGCCGTTTCATAAAAGTGTGTCTGTTCTGACTTAAAACAGAAAATAATTCCAAAAATCATAAAAATTTCACTTGTTGAACTAATAACTGATTGTTTTAACTTGGTTCAATACTTGACTGAGGCAAACAAATATAATTTAATAAAAATTACTAAAAAAGGACAAGTTTGAAAAAAAATCACATTTTTTTTGTTAATTTAATAGTTAGATTACTTAAACAAATTCTGTTCAAATTTATTTCTACATTTCATTTTGTGCCGTTCAAGACACTGCATAGTTGTAAGGCCCGATTATTTAAGTTGACCAACTAAATATTTAAATCACATCTTACACACATATATCTTGCGCTGATGTTTTCTAACTTGAGGTCTCACAATTCGGGAGAAGTTTATGATGTAACGCTAGTGTGGATCATTGCTTTCATTTGTCACAAGCATCAAATAGAAATATTTTCTTTATTGTTTAGTTACACCTTATTATTCTCATTTAGTGCATAAACATTAACTCACAATTCAGCGTTATATTTCTCAAAACATTTTATCTGATGTAATTAATGGTGGTGGATAGTCCAGACCACAGAAATCGTTCTTATTCTCCAAAGCATAACACTTCTTATCAACACGATTTCGTCAACTTCCCTGGACAAATCTGGCCAAAATACTCCATTTAAAACAAAACCGATCATTAAGATTCCGACAGTTAACTACTGCTTTATTGGTGATGATATACTCAGGTGCAATAAATGATTATGTCTAATGGTATTGCGGCACATTAGCACTTGTATGTATTACTGTGCACAACTTCTGGTAACTACCCAGACTGTTTCAATGTGAAAATACCTTATTGCATTTGTCACACTTATATGTCTTCCGAGACAATGTTGGAGACGCAGGTTATAAGATGTATTTTCAAATTATCATGGCGTCCAAATAGTTTATTACACTTGTCGCACTGAAACCGTGTACTTTGCTCATTATTTAGGACATCTGCTCAATTCATGTCTGCAAGCACTTGAAGCACATGAACGACGGCGTCTGCGACCACGGCTGCACCTGAGCTTTGCCTTGGTGCTTGTTGAGACGGGATCACTGACTGAAACTATGTCGTGGTGCATTCGTTTCGGAGTCTGCGTAGATGCATCGCAGGTCGCAACAGGTTGCCACACGTCCAAGTTTAGTGTTACACGTGCAGACGAAGCGACTTCTTCTTCTGTGGTTGCTGGAAAGATCGTGTGTGGTCTCATGTGATAGACGGCAGAGTTTCCAGGTTCACAGCAATCTAGCAGCTGCTTAGTTGATTCGTAGGACACAGGAACGTGCGAAAACCACTAGTATTCAGCACCTCCATCAAACGTTTCCGTATATGTGCGCAAATATCCCACATTCTAATAGCTGTAGTTGGCACTGCTGAAGCTATGTCTTATGCTCACGTACGCATTGGCAGGATGAAACATAAACATATTCTTGCATGTCGAGGGACAACTGAATGCACGAACCATTGCATGCTTTTTATATATTCAGGCTTTACTCACACATAAAGTGCCCTTTCCTCATTAGCTACGAGTTTGTACAGGTACATACTTGAATAAACTTGTCGTGTGGCTTATTGCTATACTGGCAATAAGCTTGCGCAGAGAAGGACAGCTGTAGTCTGTCTGCAGACCTACAATTTCGGTGACTCCATCGCAAAACTTGCTCAGTCATTTCTTTTGCTCTGGTCTGGCGACATAAATGATGCCATGCGGATTCTGCAGTAGCAAATCATCATGAGCGTATTTCACTTGGTGGTAAGTATTTGTACCTTCATCCCACTCCAGACTATAGTAATATTTGCATAGCCATTAAATCGAGCATTTACGTTTTTTGTCCAGTAGTTTCGAGGGGTTGAGTATTGCCATTGGATGTGATGGCAATGTCCTTGAGCACGAATCCGTTTTGTCTCTGGAAACCGTGTAGGTTATAGTGCATCATGACACTAGCAATACTCTGACATAACTAAATTAATCTTGCCAAATGCACCTGTATTTATGAGAGAATTTTCACAAGCTTGTCTCGGCATTTATACGATGCAAGCCGATCGTTAAGTATCAGCCTAAAACATAAGTGTTAGGTGGAATTTTCCACTTGTCGATATCTCGATTCTACAGTCGGTGATGTTTGAATTTATTCGATTGTCCTGTTTGGAAATGTCAAACACCATTTAACGGAGCCTTGTTTTTGAAACTGTCGGGACTCAGTATTGGCGACTGTCCGCGGCCATAGTATGCTTGCTGATACTTTGCATATATTTAATATGCGAGAATAAATCTTCCATTTTAAAAGTCCATGTTCTTGTTGAAATACATGTAGATTTCACTGTTTAAAAATATTTTTGTATTTGGCAGTTATAGAACACAAAGCAGCTCACTCCTGCATTGAGCTGTCTTCCTGTTTGAAGCCCGACAGTAATGTATCTTGGTTTTTCCGTAGCGAAGCTGGCCTTTACTATCTAGTTAATATGCTAACTTTGAGGCAAGCCAGAATATGTTTCCAGGCTCTAGGATCTGAATAGTACATCAATGTTCTTGCCATGTTCTTCAGCAACTTGATACGTTCGATCTTGCTGACTTGGACGTAAGGCAAAATCCACTCTATAGACTGTAATGTTAGCGATACATCCTTTGGGTTTTTCTGCAGCGGTGACAATTGTATTAATATTCGTGTTGGCTAGAAGCAGTTGGAGATCTTGTTTCGAATTAATGATTATATGCTTTTAGTCCTCAGCGAATCCAATTAGCATGGAATACAAACTTCGAAATTTCTTCGGCATAAACAGTTGGCTTGTATTCATCCTCGAGACCCAATCCTGCCATCTTTGCAGCAGACAGTTCGTCCGACATGAGTGAGAAGTAATTTTTTATACCGGATGTCATGCCTACATCTTTCGTCTGGTCTACCTCGATGCCATTGAGTACATATGTAATGTGCTCAATTAGGTGAAGAATACCGTTGCAGGATATTGTCGTCGTTGTCAGATATGAATCATCTGCCTTTGTCAGTGTACCTCTCATATGTAGAAAAGTCTGCGAAGTTAAACCACAGATAACTTGGTGCTGTACAGCGATGCGTGCTTCAGAAGGTACTGCATATGGCGCGAGCAGGAAAGGCTGGTACTCATGGAGTTTCATTTTCGTAATTCTGTCAACAGAACGTCCGGGGCTCCCAAATTGAGGAGTTCTTCTTCCATAGTTATTTGCCACTTGTCCAATACTGAGAAAAAACTTTACGCTCTCAGGTTTAATGCATATCTGGTAGAGATCCGATCTTTTGCACGCCAATACGATTTCTTTCAAAACTGCTCGGTGTCACAAACTTTATGACCATCGCTTCAAGTGCAGACGTAATGTAATTTCTTCTTGAAAATTCACGAAGCGTCCTCACTGGTCAACGATTCTGACGACGACTTCGTTTACGCACTTTATGGCGACTAGAATTAAATGATATTTTGCGGCGTTTCGACCAGTTTATATCTTGGCATGACCACTGGCAGGAACTCGTGTACCATGTTTTTTAGTTTTCCGTTGAGATATGTTCTACTTGCCAAATTGTAGTTTATTCGTATGACATTCATGTGCAATATTTTTACTGCACGCATAGATTCGTACGTGTTTCCTGCATCGTAAATCTTCGGTTCGAATCCTAGCATCGTTCCTATGGTCCCAGCAGGTTTCGTAAATTCGACATTTTCACTGCATGTACTAATGCTATTTTGAGTGTTTGTGTTTGCACGCAGTTCAAAGTCCACATCATGTGGTAACATTTCCTTTATGTAATTTGCAACTTCGTACATTTCGTAAAAACCAACAGGTAATTGTGTTTTTTGTGCAGACCTGTCATTTTTAGAACACAAATCTTGCAGTTATCTTCTTCGATATTCGGTATGGCATTATACGTTGGAAAATATGCAAATCCAATGCACCATTCTCCTTTCAAATTTAAAAGCGTGAAATTAACCACCCACAGCTCCGAAGTGTGATCTGTCAACGTAAATGTTATCGAAATGACTGACTTAGTTTCATGAAGATTTAAAATTAAAAAAATTAGCTATATTTTTGTTACAAAGCAAAGGCACAAGTAACCGCAGTTTTTATGGTTAGGCGACTCTTCGGTCTCGTAATTGTAGCACAGATTTGTCCCACTCAGGTACCTTCTAAGTTCTGGCGGTGGTCTAAAATCACCGAAACTGGCATAGAACTGAGCCTTTTATCTAGACTTTATGTATGCTACCCAGAGCATTCCATTGCCTGTAGACAAATCTAAATTAAACGAGTCTTTAGCCTACGAGGTAAATATTCTCGCATAAATACTCCTTGGAAATGAGGAATTTTCAATTTTCGAGTCTACTTATTTAAATCTATATTGGTGAGCGGATGTTTCGGCAGAGAACTTAGTATATTTCACTCATTTATTTCTCATGCCTCAACCTTATTCGTGGGGTCGTAAGTAGTGCCCTGCAGCATTTTTTTTTACCCATTACAATGGCTTCCATCATGGCATTGTCTTCGTGCTTCTCACACCGTTTGAGCCAGTTGTTGGAAGTGTTCACTACCAACACTTTACTCTTCGTAGCACAGATGAGGCCGCCGGGGAGGCCCAATGCAGGTAAAAGTAGCGGTAGAAAACCACCAGTAATCTTTTTGTCGAGAAACTGTAATTTTTGCTTGGCTTTTTGCAAACCTGCAACAGTCCTGCGTTTGGTCTTGCAGGTCTTAGATTTGACGAGCATCCATTCCTAATTTAGTCTTGGCCTTCATGATTTTGGATACGCCCTGCGCCATGATTTTCTCTCCAAGCCCCGCGTCTGGTGATTTACTTATATCTTCGTCTTCATGTGCCAATATCTCGTCAGCTTGGTGATTCCAGATCCTTGCTGAGGGAACAGGCAATATCATGCTGCTTGCACTTCTCGTCAAGAGAATTAATGCCCATATCACCTCGAGCTAGCTTTTGGATAGTTTCGTTCGTGGACCACAAAACTTGTAGCCTGGAAAGTGTAGTTAAAAGGCAGATTTTTAATCATGACTTCTCAAGTCCTGCACCGATGTGTTTTTGGTTCTTACCTCTTTGAGTCACTACAATTCAGACGAAAACTATAAATACTCTTCTTTTATACATTTTCACCAATACAATGCAAGTCATCAAGCAATAAGTGTGTTTTACCATGCGCATAATGCAAGACAAAAAAGCAAGTGCGCACGAATCGCGACATGAATCGTTATTGCTCTCTACCGTACGATGCATAATGGCAGGCTCGTCCTACTGCGGCAAAACGTGCGTTCTACTGAGTTTCTTGGAAGAACGAAACGGTCATAGGTTCGAAAATGTGTACCTCTATTCCAAGTTTCTGCAATAGCCAAAGCACCAGCGCCTAGCTACGATTCTACGATCGGTGGAAAGTCTGGAGTCTTTCCCATTTACCGATAATGCAGATGTGCTGCCTCCTAGCGACACAATAGCAAATTTTGTGTTTGTTTTCGACGACGTCGTGTACGAGAAGAAAGGCACAATACAAGAGTACTTTTCCATGGGCAGACACGCCAAAGTAAAACTGCATTTACCTGTGTCATACATATCTACTGTTGGATTCCAAAACATATCCTATGGGACAACGCGAACATCAAAGTAATTTTTTCGTATGGATGAACTTAATTTGCATCACTCTTACGATGATCACACAAATACAGACATGACTTTCCAAGAATTCAAAGACATGTGCTCCTTGTGTTGGAAAAATGAGCAAGATTCCTAGTTACAGTCAAGGACTGGCCTCTATGTAAGGGCAGGTACAGACAAGGTTTAGATCAGTTGATCGTCAATTATAAGTCATAGCATTTCGAAATTCTGTTGAAGGAGTCGCACTACCGAACTGCATATTGTTCTCGAGTCTCATGACGCCGATATACTGTAATGCATTTCACTACTATCTCAAAAAGAATAAATTGTGAAAAACGAATAACTAGAGTATTTGGTTGCCTTCGAGCAGCGCGCGGAGGCCTCGAAATCTCAAATTCGTGACATACTCGAAGTATCGAATGCGCAAAGATATGACGATTTGAGGAATTTTCAAAGTAGTATGAGTGCAGCACTAACTCACTTGGCAACGAAAACAGATCTTGCTAGCCACAGGGAAGACGTTTCTGGGGAAGAAAAAAAGTATAAAAGGATTCTTGCAATATTTTTTCAGCCAGTATTATTTCTGACTTGGCCAGTGACCACCGTGGTGCTATACAGTCTGTTCGTAAAACCATCAACATGCTAGAAGCGCCAGACCTTCACGTGAAATGGAAAATGAAGAGATATTTAACCAATCACTAGTCGTCTGGACGAACTTAAAAATAAGGAAGATCCAATCATCAATGTGAAGATAGAAGTTGATGACGATATGCCTACTGCAAAGAAGAGAAAATTATGAACCAGCTCCAGAAGAAGAAGACTTTACAAGTACAGAGTCTATGCACAAGGAAAAAAATGGAAATACGGACACCAATTAAATTCAATGGTACGACCATACCTGAGATATTTCACCATTCTCAATAATAGGTGGTTCTTCGGTGCTAAAGATAGTAGAAGAGTACAAAACACATGGGACTCCAGATCTGTACGAACTGCTGCTGTTTCACAGGGAACCTCTAGGCTATTCCCACAAAGATTTGAAGATTTATTGAACTAACTCATGTGCATTTTCGCGATAACGGTCTATAAAATGGCATATAGATAAAGGAAAATCATTAAAAAAAATTGACATTTTCACAAATCTCTTCAGTGAACTAGCAGTACATGGTGAAGGTTTTAAAAAGCTAGAATTTGGTCAGAACTTTTACTATGTGTATTTGGACAACCCAAATGAAGATTTTTACTTGCTTCACTTGGATATTTTGCCGAAACTAATAAGCTAATACAATTCCACCGTACATTCTACCACGAAAATGAAGCTGAAGGACATAAAGGACAATCTTCTTATTCGAACTGTATTTTCCAACACGAAGAAGAAAGATCCACGAAAGCCTAAAGCTAATATCGGTGGCATTTTATGGATCTCCAAACAGAAATGCATCATCGAGAAAGGTTTCACTGCGATCTGGAGTCCCGAACTTTTCCGAGTGACCCACGTTCACGAATCGGAGCCTATAACCTACTACTTCGAAGATTTGGACAAGCTTATTCGCGGTGGCTTCTATGCCGAAGAGATTCTTAAACGCAGAAATGGACGATCCTACATCATGTGGTGGGGCTTTAGACCTCGCCTTAACTCGTGGGTAGAAGATGCATAAATCTAGAAATACTAGCGTGTGTTTGTAGTAGAGTAGATTATAAAAATTTTTGTAAAGATTGTGGTGTTTGATTTCCCGAACCTGTCATTTTTTTTTTTTTGTAATTTTAATTAAATTATCTTTTTTTCCCCATTCAAGGATCGAAGCAAGGTGATATAATCATTCATTATTTTAAAAAAAGTTTTTTTATGATTTTGGGAATTTTACAAAATTCTAGTTAAATAAATACAAAATTCAAAATGGTGGCCAACAAGGTGGTGGATGTTAAGGTAATAAATAATAATGCACTATAGTGGGTAAATATTAAACTAATATGGTGGCAGCACCCTCTACCTTACGAAAACAATATGTCATATCGAAGATGGCGACTTCCAACAGACAAAAACTAGATGGCCGCCATGACATCATACTGGCTGACGTAATATCTACCATGGAATTAGTGGTGAGAGGTCAGTCTGCCGGTGGTTCTCTGTAGAGAAGGATCCGTCGCCCTTTTTAATCGATTGATTTAACTGTGTTAATTTCGAGTACCTTTTATAAATTTTATTATTAAAATTAAATTAAATTAATTTTTAAGAATTTTAACCTTTTCTCTGATTTTCTTGCTTAAAATGTATTTATTTCCCATATCGTGGACTAATTTCAAAATTACGGAACTTTTTGTATTAAAATTTTGTATTATAACCTTTCTATCAATTTTAAAGTTTTTCCCGATTTTCTAGCTTAATATTTACGGATTTTAGAGATGGCGGCTGTAATGGAAATTGCAATGTTCAGGGATTGGAGTGATAGATACCAAGATGGTGAAATTCAAGATGGCGACTAAGATCATAGGTCAAGGTCAAGGTCGAGTTCAAGGTCAATATTTAAGATCATCCAAGATGGCCGCCATGATGTCACAATCCAAGATGGTGAACCTGCTCCATGGCACCACAACCTGCACCTGTCTCTGGATGCCGATTTATATTCAACTCGTTTCATATGCGAAGTGAGGATATACATTGTGGTGAATAAGATGATGGAAACACACAGAACCAAGTCCTAGAACCGTCATATTCACACTACTTTCACTACACATTGTGATGAAAGACCATCCAATGTGGCGGAATATAAGATGGTGGTCACGTACGGGATCATGTCCTTGGTACATCATATTTACAATTATTTCATTTGCAGCAGGAGGGTACAAACCTTGGTAAAAGAAATTGCAAAATAGTGGAATCCAAGATGGTGGAATCCCATATGGCGGTAACATAAAGAACCATGTCATTGACTAGCATGCTTTTACTGCTTTTATATGCGGCAGGAGGGTACACATTGTGTTGAAAGAACATCCAAAATGATGGAATCCACGATGGTTGAATCCAAGATTGCGGTCACATACCGAGCCTTGTCCTCGGACCATGAAGCTTACACTACTTCTAAGTTACAGTTTGCCGGCACGCACGACCATCTGTGTGCCTGGCAGGAGAAGACCACTCACCCGGTCCAGGGCAGCACCTTGGCGGCTCCCTCGAAGCTGGAGCTGCGCACCTCGTACTTGGACTTGGCCTGGTCGCCGCAGTGGCGCGGGGTCAGCAGCACCTTCCTGCCGCGCCGGGGAGCCAGCCCCGCCCTCTGCCGCACGCTCATCGCCACTGCCCGCCGAGTGCTCGCATCGCGCGGTCCTTCAGCACACCCTACAGACGCCGCGTCGCTTGGCCCCGGCGCTCTTTGGATGGAGGTGCCTGGTTCCACTACCGTTCAACCACCGTGTCATTAGAGACGCACTAACACCGTACTGCTCATGCGATTTGGGGAAGGACTCGGCCATGATCTGTGGTAAGGAACAGGAGTTAGTTTGGGGAACCCTAAATTACCGAGCCCGGGACTCGAGTCTAGGTCGCAAAGCGGTTGGCGAACCTGCATTACAACTCTAGCGTCGTGGGTTTTTAGTCCCATTTATGAAAACAATCATTTCGAAGTTGTTTTGTACTACAAGCCTGTCTCCAAGAAGCATCATTTTATAACGCAGATACATCGATAACATTTTAAACAAAAATTTAAAAAACTCGACCGTACAATATTTTGGAACTAAATATACCACAACGATGGTTTTAACATATTATAGCTCAACATAAATGTGTAGTTTTAAGTTACTCACAGGCTTCAATTACCTATGAATTGGAATCAATCCAGGTGAGTGAATCGAACTGATGTCAATCCTCACATGATGCTCAATTTGGGTTCATCTATTTTTTAAATGCACCAATTGGTCACCATTTTTAATATCACTACCGAATGAGTAAAATTTAGTTTCATTTGTAAAGTGTTATAAAAAGATTGAGGGTTGCATTTCACGGTTCTACACAAGTGATGTATGTATGTATGTCCCTTTCTTCAGTCATTGTTTGAAATTTACACAAAATTATGGCTTTGATTCTTTTTTTTGTTTTTTTAGATTAAATTATTTTAAAACACTATAAATTTCTTTGTAATAAGCCGGTTGAACACATATTGAGAAGCATATTAAAACGAAAATGAGGGTTGCATTTCACGGTTCTACACAAGTGATGTATGTATGTATGTCCCTTTCTTCAGAGGGTAGGCCCAATTTTTCCAGATCTTAAACTGATACATGAAACTGTTCGCTGTTTTCAAACTAATTAAACTTGACTAATTAAACTCGGAAGTGAACTCGGGTGCGGTCCCTTCCCGGGGCGACGGGCGAGTTGTCAGCACTGCGCCGTTCCTGGCGGCCATGACTATAGAACCTGTGGTTTCTGCGGCTTCTTCCAGCGGCGGGGTAGTCACTTTCACTGACATGCGCCAATGTTCATTTTCACCGCATGTCGTAGAAAAAAAATATCACAAGAATGAACGAGAAGGACGAGCACGCAAACGCGCAGAAAAAAAAAGCCAAAATCAGCTGATGCCAAATGATAAGTGTATGGACAGCGCATAAATCTCCGTGGAAGGAATATGTAAGTCGGAATAAAATATTACGACACACACGAATACAGTGGGCTCACAACGACGCGACACTCGTAAAAACAGTAGGAAAAAAATGGGTGCGTGTACTAATGTACGCACGTTAGAAGTTATACTTACTTGCCGCAATAAAAATAACTTTAATTTTGTATGCAATTAATTAAAATAAATCAAATAATAAAAGGACTGGAGTGATCAATTAAATACAGTTTTTAAATTATAAATTAAATCATATTAATAAATCTAATAAATACTCAGGATTCAATATTAATATAAACACATAAAATCAATAATTTAATTTAAGTTTTAATTAATAATGAAAATCTGTCAATATGTGGAAGTTTTTTCCTAAATAAAGGTTTTCTTTTTTAAATTTTTTATTAAATAATAATGCTATACTTTATAATAAAAATTAATTATACATACGGGAACAAAACCTCACTGTTATAAATATATTTGAAAATACACTTGAAAACGATTATAGATACAATATCTATCACTACTATTAAAAATATTTTATTTTATTAGATGGAGCAGTATTTAATATAAACCACTAAATTTTTTGACTTAAAAAATGAATTTTAAGTACCCAAAAGGGTTAAACGTGTGCATGTACAGAATGAGTGATGTCTAGCATGATAAAAGAAAAACGTGCAGGTTTATTTAAGTCACTGTGGATTTATTTACACGGTCTGAGCTTGACATACACTCAAAAAAACTATATTTGTGTTTACTGCATCATATCCCAGAGTAGCAAAAACCAGTAAACTTGATAGGTATTTATCAGACAATAGCAAATGGCGAAATTTATTCAATCAATTTTTTTTAATGTTTATATTGTAAACTTATGCGCTCAAACAGCGGTCAGATGAACACGCGGATTCAGCCGGCCTAATCACGCAAGCGTGTGGTTCTTCTATTTTGAACCGCAGAAGGAGAGATGACGAGTCGTCCCTTCACGAGGTTGGGTTCGCAGCCCGCATGTTTTACTCCTGCGCGTCACACCGCCCGCATCACCTGCGTGCCTGCGCGGTGGCGCACAAAGCTTTGTGCAGGTGAGCGCGGTGGTTGGAATGCGTCGTTCCTCGCATTCGTGGCGGTCAGAGGGTTGAAGCCTGGGATTTTTCTGTGAATTTTAAGAAGCCCTTCTGCTTAGAGGTTTTCTGAGTTCCATCAGTCTATCCACATCCACTAATGCTTCCAGTTATGGAATCAACATTGGAATAAGTGCGCATCGCTAGTCAGGAGAGTATTATGAAGGATATGAGTTAAATTTTGATGTAAGCTTACTAATTTGTTTGAAATAAAATTACTCGCCGTACTTTATGATCACACCGTGTAACATCACGATATCTTATTGGCATGATATCCGCACATGGACCGTCACACGTTGTCTGTGCGCGACTCGCGAAAATAATGAAACGGCTAAAGCAGCGATGTGTCTGAATCGGAAGTCCATCGCAAAAGTTTCCGTGGGCGACGGAGGAAAATAACACAGACAAATTTCCTGTGCCTCGGATTGTTCGCGAGTAACCGGAGATCAATTCTCGAACAAATCGCGAATTTTTCGCTCACGGTGCGGACGGGGCGATGATCTAACATTACGTGTTCGATGTGGTAATTTCAACAAAAAGGGTCAAGACTGTTACTTATCGATTTTGAAATGGCGCATCAGAACTCTCCCAATAATTGGTCGACCCTGCGATATTGGCCTGCAGAACTGTTTTGAGAGTGCAAGCTTTCTCGTGACGTACAATCTAAATAAACCAAATTAGTAAAATTGATAAAATAGACACTGGAATATTTAAAATCAGATTTTATTTTATGACGTAATTATTAAATTCAAACATTTAACCCTTTTTTACCTTTCGATTAAAATTTCACTCCAAAATTACTTCGAATATTTAGCTTCTTATATGAAAATGTATAGGAAAAATTTATTCAAAATTTAAGCGTCAATGAATATTTGGAAATTATTCAGCTATACTCATTACATTGGCTGGAGGGTCCTGCGAAAATTAATATTCTCAATTTTTAAATTACTTTTCGCATAAATTACATTTGAAGAAAAGCATTTAAAAATCTCATTTGTTGAATTACTGTTAGTATAAAATTGGTATCATTTTGAAGAAAATTATTTCGATCGTTATCTTTAAATAAATTTTAAATCGTACCTTCGTGACGATACTAGCAGCTGTGGCATAACTTTCTCATACTATCTGCAGGAAACCCTCTATCCTTATTCCTCCAACAGTTACGTGCTAGTTCGGTGCTTATAAATATGATTAATATCGTGGATTAGAATCCAACCACCGATTCTTGAATCTTAGCAACTGAACGTGACGCCTTAGTACGTGCGACTACACTGGGGTGATTGTGTTTCGAAACTTCTTTCGTTGAGAGTTATTCATTGGCTCAGAGTTCTTCAGACCAACTGTGGTCCATTCACAGAAGGAGCAAAAATTTAAACGCATTGGGATTCTAGCCAACATATCATGGATTTAAACCGTAAATTAATTTTTTCCGGTCTCTACCATTAGTTCTAAAATTATAAACACTTGTATTTTTTTAAATTGAGTCATATTTATTCGGTTGTTCAAGCCATGCTGCAATATAACATCCGTGTTTTCGAGCAGAACAATGGCGATGACATTTCGAACACTTTGCGATCCTGTGCCAGTTGTAAACAAGAGTAAGAAGTGTTCACCCAATCACGTGTAACCCGCCAAAGGATCTGACCTTGTTCTCGGCCAGTTAATAGTGGTATGCATATTTCGTGAAAATATTCTGAGACTAGCTAAAAGATAAAAAACTGTAGTATCTAATACCATTATATTTTTACACTTTTTGTTATGTAAAAATCAAGAATGCCAAATATAAAAATAAATAAAATATAAACCTACAGAGTACAAGCCTGCAACGGCGTATGTCCAAAAATTGTAGTAAATCCAAAATTCCCCATTGCATGACTCATTTAAAGAACTATAACATAGTCTGTGTGATTGGGTGAGCTTATTTCATGTAATTACGTGTCGATTGTTACAACACCAATCACAGTAATTCAGTGCAGAAGCATACGCGTCCTGAGTGGCTCGGTCAAAAAAGGCAATGACTTCTACCACAGACGGCCGCAATTCACAAGAATTGGGCATATCTTGTGCAGTCTAATAGGCGTACAAATCTTTTCACGAAATATGCCTGCCCCTAGCCATCTAAAAAGGCTTGACTAAACGGAATAAGTGTTTTTAAAGATGCCCCGTGGAACGTGTGTGTTAATAAAATAAAAGATTGAGTAAATACAATACAGTGTGACCAGATATCACCTCGACGAGGTGGTGGAAATGTCCTCAGTAAGCCTCGAGGCGCAGGTGCAGACACGCCACATGTCCTGGAATCACGGGCAAGGAGGTCCTGCGGGATGGCCTGGATGTGGTCCTGAAGTCCTTCCACTGTGTGAGAGGTGTTGCTACACACCTGGCATTTACAGCACCTCCTCCAGGCAAGTTCTTGTCATGCTACATTGTGTTTACTCACCCAAGCATTCTTCTTTATTGTTCCACGGAATCTTTTTTAAAAATTTCATCCTCTATATAGGATGAGTCTGAATTCAACCGACACTCTTCAACTGCGGGTTAAATACGACAAAATATTTTGAAAACATCATACTTCGGTCAAAAGTGCTTCCCAAGGCTGATATACGTCTCTGAAGATGGAACTGGACAATATTTTTATTGCGAAAAATTGAGAAATTATTTAAGATTGATCAATGAGCGTATGGACTAACTTCAGTTGAACGTAGATCTACAACCCCCACAAATTTATTCACTGTCACAAATTTATTTCATTGAAATAGTGAGTGGTAGTAACAAGTCATAAAAATATGTGAAATAAATATAAAAGAGTTACCACCAATTATTTCAATGAAATTCGCAGTGGTTCTAAACCTTATTCAATTAAACATAATCCAGGCGGTCAGTGTTCAAACTAAAATACTTCCCCCATTATTCACAATAAAAATATTCAACTCCAACTTCAAAGACGTATACCAAAGTTCCAAGCCATTTAGACACTATAAGTCGTGCGTATGTTTCCCACTCATTTTGTCACGATGAGGCTGCAGCCGAGTTTCGTCGGTTGAATTCGGACGCACTCTGTACAGACATGTCGAGGCTGTCCTGGGGCGTAACGGATCCGCGAAATGATGTTGTGCAGAACTTTGTTCCTCTACTAAATCCACCTTAAATACCCGTGGGTGTGACCGAGAACGTCTGCCGAGGTTCCTGCTCGGCCATTCCCGGCACGCGCAAGATACTTCCCGATGCCGAGGAGCGTCCAGGATCTCCCGACGGAAAAAAAAACACATAAATAAACGGAAGAAGGATGGGCATGCTTTGGTTCACGTGTCGTTTGCCCCGGCGCGTCACGTGATTCGACGGACGCATCGCGCCGCCCGGACCCTGCCGGCTCCGGGAAGCATGACGGGAATACTCTGCCTCGCGAATGTCGCGTGTTCCTCGGCAAACCCATTCCGCGACCAAACTCGAAGTCTGTTAGGGATTACTAACATGAAAGGTAACTGTTGCACTACAGATGTTACATACCTACTAAACCCTACCATAACTATTTTCTCCAAAAAGTGAACTAAACCTTAAAAGTTATACTTACTTGGCGTAATAAAAAAATTAATTTTAATTTTGCATGCGAATACTTATTAGAAATAAAGTAATAAAAAGACTGGAGTAAAAAAATTAATATGGTTGGGAAATTCAATCAAATTTTAAAAATTTAAATAGTATTTAGTATTCAATAATAATGTAAACACGAGTATAAAATTAATTATTTAATACAGTAAAATAATCTGGATTAATTTTAATAAGTAATTAAAATCAATGAAAATGCTGCATTTATATGTTTTTATTTTAATCATTTATTAAATAATTGTGTAATAATTTGTAATGCAGATAAATTATACTTACGGGAACATAATCTCGCTTAAATAAATACACTAGAAAAAGTTTATAAACACCATTTCTAACACTAATATTAACAATAAATATATATTTTTTAATTATTTGTACCAATATTCAATATTAATCAGTTAAGTTTATTATTAAAAGCACATGTATAATTTTTTTTTAAATGTATCTTTTTTTCATCCTTTCAAGGTGCACTCTAGATGAAAATTCACTCATATTTTCATAACGCACCTAAACAAGTATTTCAAAAAATATACCCTGTCTATATTTAATATTTTTGTACACTTTAATAAATAGTGTTTTAAACATCTATTTTTTTGATATGTAACATTTCAACTTTCGGTATACGGCATTTGGTTGTAGTAATTTCGTGAATGCGACGGAAGTCAAGGAACGGAAATGTGTAACAACCACCGTGCTGCCATCTGTGGTGGATGTTTCGAACCAAAGTTCACAAAGACAAAAGAAAACTTTACAGTGTTAACTGTTTATTGAATTTTAACAAAATTGGCATTATTTAAGTAATATTCCATGTTGAAAATTAGGTCCAAAGCAATGTTTTAGTATTTTATCACTTTTTTTCTGTTTTAAAAAGAGTCATTTCATTATTTAGTTTAAAATTTTGGACTACTAAACAAATGGTTTAATAGTTGTAGCTTCCCCAGCAGCGAATTTTAACTGCGGGTGTGGAAACTACGTGCGATTACCGTTCAGAAATGTAGTTGAAAACACAATTTTCTTATATTTATCACGCTTGGCATTATTTTTAAAGAATTTTACTATACATTTCGTTTCCTAGTTGCGTATTATTAATGTATTTGTAACATAAGAACACATGAATTTGCTTATTGCCGAGGTTAGATGTTAAACATCACTGGCGAGTTCTGAAGTACTTGGTGACTTTTTTTTTTTTTTTTTTTTTTTTTTGCATTTCGTTGCTACAGTGCCTAGTTGAAACTGTTTTTTCTGGTAATGTTTACGATAACCCTAACGAAAATCAAAATATCATTTTTGTAGTAAAGGGTGGGGTATTAACCAGCGGCGTGAAATTGAATCTGCTGTCTCTTTGAAAATCGTTGCTAAAAAAAATCTGATGGTTGCCGGCAAGGTAGGAAGAATTTCCAGAGGTTTCGTCATGATATGTCTAACAACTTTCTTGGCTGCCAAAAACTTAAATGTAGGTATTTATTCTCTACAGATTCGGGAAAATTGCACCTACTCATTGGATAATGAATCGTAACACCTGTTAACTATGATGCCTGTTATTTAATACTTCTTTCGTTGAAGGGTATTCGTTGGTTCAAATTCCTACAGACAAACTGTGGTCCAATCACTGAGACAGCAAAAAGTTAAATGCATATTGATTCTTGCATATAGCGAAATCAAACAGCGAATTTTTCCAGTCTCTATTCATGTCGGGCCATTCACTCGTTGAAAAAAAGATCCCTACGCCTCACAGTGTTTCAAATGAACTATCTAGGTGGACAAATTATTTTTCAGCATTTTTGCATTTATATCGATAGGTTTGGTAATATTATAACAATATAAATCATTTTGATAATAATAAACTTTATTGCTGAGGATTTACATCAAGAATTAAACATTTAGGAAAAAATTCATAATATTTCATACAAAAATCCATTAATGACGTAAAAATAGAAATAAATGCTAAAAACATTTAAAAACCAGTGTTTTAAAAGAAATCAAACCACCAATTACACATTTATGCCTCATAAAACACATATTATTACAAATTGAAACCAAAAAAATATATATAAAATAGTTCTATAGCTAATCATCAACAGAATCTTTCGAGGTATCAGTTATGTGATAATAGTTCTTGTTTTGTGGCGTGAGTTTGGAACATTGCAGAGATTGAGGCTCTATCATAAGGGCTATAATCAGCTTTA
This sequence comes from Bacillus rossius redtenbacheri, assembly GCF_032445375.1. Lineage (NCBI taxonomy): Eukaryota > Metazoa > Arthropoda > Insecta > Phasmatodea > Bacillidae > Bacillus > Bacillus rossius. The sequence continues at coordinate 77,686,490 of NC_086330.1, forward strand.
ATACTTCTGAACACAATTTACCTGTCTTCTTTTTATGAACTTCTCGGAGGCTGTTGATTAGAGGATCAGATGTTATGATCAACATGGAAAGTAAGTCTCCATTCCCGGAACCGACGACAATCTTTGTTCCTAGCTTCCTGTGCTTCTTCCGAAAGTTGCCCAATTGGAACAATCGCAGTTTCGATTACTTCTGTACTATGGACCAGAATTTTATGTAGAGTAACAAACATACAATACCATGAGTAAAGACTGAGACAATTTTTTCTCGTGTCAAGACAAAATATGCTAAATACCTCGAAATTACCTCGAAACCAGAAGATAATGTTCTCAGTAATACATAAAATTGCTAGATGAGTGTAATATCTACTCCTGTGATCTGAGCACTCAATTCAGGGTTGCTGAAGAAACGGCGAGCAGTGTTTCCATCATTTGTTGAACCAAATCCTGGCTTTCGTTTGTCCACAATCAGTCCCATTTCATGCTTGAATCGTTGTTTAATTTTCTTGGATCGTTATTTTACACTAGCCATGTCTTCAGCACTTCTATCCTGCCATTTTTGTATATCCAGCTTATAGCTAATGTGTGAAAGGCATTCGAAACAATGAATCCACGCATGAAGCGTTGACAAACAAAAGCCAAAATTATATGTGTTGCTGTCAAAATGCCTTGATTCATCATTTATCATTTTGGGGGTAGCCCCACAAATGAAACACTTCTGTAATGAAAGAGTCGGTCAAAGCGTTACACACTTTTCCATCAGTCATTGTCATCAGAAGTTCATGTTCGACAGAAATGTCAGTATCACCAATATTACAAACTGTTGAAACTAAGTTGTTCATATATTCCAAGACCTTGTTAGTTTCTGCTATCGTCAATTCTGTGGTTTCCTTAGCAAAAATGAACTTAATCGGGTGGCAAATCATCGTGGATGATGGACTGGGATTCTGTCAAATGATGTTGTGGCCATCTAGTAATCTAAGGGTAACAAATGAAAATACGAATAGATACTCGTCATTATTCTCTTTGGATTCAAATTTTTCTTTATAGACACTGTGGCCAGAACTTCTATCACACCCCCATTTACTTATGAGAGTAAACGATGAATTCGGGTGAACATTACTTATGTGTTCTCTCTGAGCGTTCAACAGTTTTATCTAACACGGCTTGCAACTTGACTTCAGCACGAGTTTCTGTCACTATATTGTGCTCCTCTGAAGGGTAACAGGCTTTTTTTTTACTTCCGTAAACAGTGGTAAGTTGGAAACACATGATGACCTACATTCATAGACCACTTCTTAGTCTGCTTGTATGAGTGCGTTGTAGATTTAGAGTCTATGTAAAAGGCTAATGCCTCGTCACCACTTAATTGTCTAGCACTATCCAAATAACTGGTTTTCTTCAAACTTGTAGAAACACTCGCAGATTCTGGACAATCACTAATTTTTCTGATTGCTGTGGCAGTGTTCCTATTTCCTGTCGATCGCAGGGCTACTTCGGCAGCAGTCAACAACTCTGCAACGCTACGCGATTCAACGAAGTCTTGAATTCGACGTTTTTTTTTTTCAATTTTGAATGATGACTCATCGAAATCTTTTCTAGGTATTCCTGCAGGAGTACATGTTGAAAAGATGTAGAAGGTCGCGGCACGGTAGTACGCACGTGGAATTGAATGTCTTCACTTTCCAACCAGCTTTCATTCTTAGTCAAGAAATGCTCCTTTGACTTTCCAGCAGCAATCCATTTGGAAGCAAATTTCGACAGATTGCTGGCCAACTTCATTTTTATTTCTCTTAGAGAGTCCTCAGTAACATCAGTAAAATTAAATTTAGTCGAAAGAAACTCGAAATTCGAACATTTCTATTATATTTTCCATGTTTGAGAAATTCTTCAAAAAACTCTATTTTTGAAATAGAGTGAAGGTGTTCTGAAAAAAAATATTTGTACTTGAGTGTGTTGGCTAAAATACATATTATTACCAACAAACAGAAATGTTGCAGCTATGATATATATAAAAGAATTTAGCCTGGATAAATGTGTGAACATGTTATTTAAATGTATTTAAAGGAGTAAAATAAATAAAAAATAACATCTATTTTAATGTATTTTTAAAACATTCTTTCATATTTTTTGACAACCAGAAAGATTTAAATTTATTTAAAAATAAAGTACTCACCCTCAGGAAGAAAATCCATCACTAAAAATTACCACTCACTTACAAAATGTCACAATTACATGTTGTCGAAAGTTTCGTGAAAGTGCGACTGACCTATTATTCCGATTGCATCTAGACTATTTGTTATCTTTGAATCCTTAGTACTCTTCACTGTGGAATGTTAGAAACAAACAATTCTTGGAATAGCTATTCACCTATTACTGGGAATCTGGAAGTGACCTTTGTCCACCTAGATTGGTCATTTGAAATACAGGTGCGCCTGTATGATCGGTGAAATTATCAGAGTAACGAGTTGCGGTACTCCGCCTTGCGATTACATGAACCCGGGGTATTGCCGGGCTTGTGATCATATCTAGTGATCAGGTCCATCCACCTCGCCACAGAGTTGTATTTATGTTTTATATGGGTTTTGTTTCTCGTCAGCCACCAGGTCGTTAAGTCATTGACTCACAACGACATGATTAGGGGTCGAATGGGGCAATGACAGGTCGTGGCCTACAAACAGAGTCCAGCGGGACAATCGCTATTACGTGGCAATAGGCTCGGTCCACACACACGTGCGTAAATAAACCAATCTACTTCCATCATTTATCTGCTGCCATATTCTGTAACGAGCATCCCACTTTCCGAAGCACGATTTCTGTCATTAGCGCTACCCTTGTTTTCGTGTGCTCTGTTGCCAGATATAAGCCATAAAAGGAAAACGTTTTGACACAGATTTATAAAACAATAGATTGCTTATGCATATCTGAAACAATTTATTTTGTAAAATAATATTTAAAATGATAATTTTGGAAATATATTTTCCTTGATTTATTTAATAGGAGCACAATTTAATAGAAGTCAATTTTTACTTCCAAACCCGAAGAACGGACAGAGATTGAAGTCCACAAAAACACACAGAAAACAAACCAAAACCAGCTGATGTAAATTGTTCAATGGACAGATAATTTCGCGGAAGGAATTACCCAGAGAAATATCGCATCACAGAAAAAACACACAAAGCTTCCCAAGACAAAACATTTGCAATGACCTGGTTACATCAGAATATCTGTTGCTTAATTTCATCTTTGGGTTCGCATGTGCGTCTCTGTATTGTCGGTGTTTTGTCCAGATTATCGGTTTATTATTCCCGTTGGGTTCCTTTGTCTGTCGCTGTGTGTCCGAAGTTGTTGTTTGTGTGTATTTAGTGTTTTTGTTGCATCTTTCTCGTCGTTGTCACCCAACTATGTTCATCTGTGCTGATATGTTGGTTATTCCATATTCCTTTCACTAAATTCTCTGTGATATATATTCTCTGTGATATATTTAACATTTGACATCAGCTGCTGATTGTGGCTTGCTTTCTGTGTGTTTGTGCATTCATCTTTCTTTGTCCGTTCTTCCGGTTGTCACTATGATAGACAGTGAAAACTAGCAGTAGGTAGCGGCTGGAAAAAGTTGTGGTTTCAATGATCTATAGGCTATACTACATGACTCTCTATGTATGTATTTACACAAGCTCATTAGATAGTGATTTGTGACACCAGTTAACTGGGATGTTTGTGATTCGATACTTTTTTTTGGTTAAGGGTTGTTCATTGGCTCGGAGTCGTTTAGAGAAAATGTGGGCCAATCACCGAAGCAGCAAAAAAAATTGGTTGTCTGTAAATTCGGTTCACGGACGATAGTTTAACGTGAAAACGTCATAACAAAACATTGATGAAATGATTGCATACTTTAATGAATAAAATTGAATCATTTTTTATTTAATCATCACTATTTTAATGGATACAAAGAAGGAGTGAAATTAAATCTACAATTTAATTAATAAATTTACTTTTATTTGCACTAATTAATTCAAATATGTATATTACTTTAAAGAACAGATTGTTTTAACTATAACCTTTATACATGTTTGCTATTTAACTTCTTCCAATCTGTGTTATTCTGTTAAGGATAGGACGATGATAGGAAAAGTAGAAAACGAATGGGAGTATTTCAAATTTAATGCGCCTCGAAAAAGTCAAATCGATGGTTGTTCCAATCGAATGGAATAGAGATGTATGCAGCGCAAGCGTACAATGAGCGTAAAGGGACAAAGCGTAACGGGACAATGTGCGTAACGGGACAATGAGTCATCCTTTTTCGTGCGTGCAGCCGGCGTTCATCGATTTATTAGACGTTGTCACGTCAAAAAAGGTTGAACGCATTTTGACTCTAGCCTATCGCTGAATGAACCCGCGAAATGTCCTGGTCCCCCCGAACGTCCAGACAAAGGCCTGAGATGTGTGGCTGGCCGAGCGAGCGGGGCGCCAGCTGCGACGGGAACATCGATAGCGCCGCGCGCAGGGGCCTAAGTGCCGGCGGGCACGCGAGCCGGGGCAGACAATGGCAGCGCGAGGTGTTATCGACTGGAGCGGACCAGTTGCTTCAGGCCCCGGGCAACAAGTAGCAATGCCGTGACCCGTTCCCCGCACGAGCGGGAACAGGCGCGCGGGATCGTTCCGTTGCACACTGCGGGCGCCGTCATCCTCCGAGATGAATAGATAAATCTCTGGCTGGATATTTTAACTTATCGTGAGATTTCTCCAACATTTAAATAGGAATTGTTTTCTTTTCTCTGGCAGCATAAGCTACGCACGTGTATTTCTTCAATCGTGTTTTTAAAACGTATTTATTTTTGTATGGATGAAATATTTCTTCAACCAAAAATATTTGCTTTTAAAGAAATATTTAATGCGCTTGAGGTTTTTCTCATTAATGGGTAAACATCTTAACTCCAAGTAGACGGTATTTAATAGGCGTAATTTCCTGGAAATGAAACGCAAGTTGATGAACCGAAATGTTGGCCAAGGACGACGGATCCATGTGTGCATCATAAACCAGTATATAGTAAATTTCGTAAACATTTGGGTACATACCAAACGTATTGGTGTGCCAACTGACACGTTTTGAGTGTGAAACTACCTTGGAATATATTTCGTAAAATATTCATAGTTAAAAAAAATTCTAAGTTTTAAAATACGTTAGGAAAATGGAATTACACTGTTGATAATACAAAGTCACTTACCTAAACTCAAATAGTCCCGATAGCTTGGTGGTAGAACGCGCGTTTGTTAACTTGAAGGGACGGTATTCGAATTTCGCCACGGAATATTTTTACTTTATACTATAATATTTGAAATAATGTTGATTCAGCTCAATAATGTTAAGGTTTATTTGTAGGAAGTATTTACAGACAGATTTCAGTCGTTTGAGCAAAAAAAATTATAAATATATGTATACTTAGTTTTAATATATGTGTTTTAAAATATATGAGCTTAATATTTTAGTAAAGCCATAGAAATATAACTTCTAACGTGCGCAAGAACGTTATATTATTAACTGTTAGGTTAATTTTAACAAGATGGGCAGTATTTTAATAAAATGCATTGTCAAAATTTTAAGTACAAAGTGGGAATCTTTTGAAGCCCAAAACCGGAATTTATTGGACTGCAACTTTTAGTTTGAAATGTAATTCAACGATAGCGCCTCATTATAATGCTTTAGAGAACAAACAAATTATTATATTTCTTTGACATCATGTTCGTCCGAACACAATTTTCCTGGCTAATAAATTATAGGTATATTGCCACGCTGTTATTAGCATCACCTGTATGTATGTATGAATTAGAGCTGTAGCAAACCGTATGTATTCGTTACTGAGTAACGGGTGCGCCGTCTATATACGAGTAACGAAACGTTACACACGGCTGGATTTCGTTACTCGCATTTTTCGTATGTTTCACGCATGCGTGCGCATATTCGATGAATTTACGTTACACAGAACGATGTTTGTTTATTAAGTAAAGTATAATTTGGAAATTCGTCGTCCAAGTTTTTTTACTGTTTATAAGAACGTATTTTTTACAAATTAGAAATATGTATTTATTTTTTTTATTATCGCGTATTTTCACATTTTTTGTTGTTTTTATCTTAAAAGAGATAATATAATAAAACCGCTCTAATGAGATGTAATTGTTTCTTGGTTAACAAAATCTGTTAATTATCAAATATTGTTAATTGTTTATATTATATGTATTATTATTTACGCGACGTCATACTGTACGCGTACGCAATACGACTCGATTCGTTGCATGTTATGCGGTATCAGAAGTAACGAGTAACGATACGATAGTAACGAGTACTGATTGTTATAGTAACGAATACATACGGGTACGCTTTTTTTCGTTACTTTTACACCTCTAGTATGAATAAACCATGAATTAATATCTTTCTATTCAATTTTTACCCATTTTTTCTAGATCCGAATGTGTGGAAATTTTTCATACATACATATAAAGAACCTCTAACCATACAATATTTTGATAACCTAAGACCTTAGTATTAAGGGGTGAGTTGGGAAGGGAGGGGTCAGAAGGTCAATAATACCACTAGTTTTAACTATGGGTGGTACCCAGGTTTTTTTTGTGTAATCATGAGGTCGAAGCATGGTGGGAATTGGCCCCAATGTCGATTGTGCTTTTGGGAGGGGGGTAAAAGACCCAAAATTGCGAAAAATTTAAAACTCAATGCTTTTTCGAGTTTGAGTGTTTCCGATTCAAAATGTCGGGTTATGGTGGAAAATGTTCCCGGCTAAGGGGACGGGGCGTAATTCCACTAAATTTTGAAAATGTTAAAAACCAAATGTTTTTTTGATTTAGGGAGTTTCTGAAGTCGTGTTATGGTGGGAAATATGCCCGCGGTTCGTATTTCTGCCCCTTAAGGGGGGGGGGCGTAATGACCCTAAATTTGGAATATTTCAAAAATATATTCTTTTAGATTTAGAGTGTTTCCGAGGTCGGGTTGTGGTGGAAAATGTGCCCGGGGTTCGTTAATGGCAATATAGGTACTTACAACTGAAATTATCAGGCCACTCTTCTGGCGTGATCAAGTGTATGATACGGATATTCCATCAGTCCGTGTTGATTTCGGCACAGATAATGACCATTTAATTAAACCAATAGCCATTCAGTTTCCAGCGAAATACAGCTACGGTACTGCTGAAAGGCGAATGTTGCCATTAATACTGAGTTGGGCATCCACCGTGTATAAAATGCAAGGCTGCACTCTAGATTATGCAGTTGTTTATTTGGCATCGCGTCTCTTTGCTGCCGGATAGGCTTATGTAGCTCTTAGTCGCGTAAAGTCACTGGATGGTCTCCATTTAGAAGAACTTGATTGCTCTAATATAACAAGAAAAGTTCCATGTAATGTTGATGCATTAGCTTAAAAGATTATTTATTACGTGAACATTAATGACTAATTTTAAGTCATTGTAACAAATAAATACTTTAATCACTCAAATTTACAGTATTTTGTAATTGGTTCAATTACTCCTATTCAATATTTTTTTTAGATTAAAAAGATTAAAAACTTACTTCTAGTTTAAAAACTAAAAAAAAAAGCTTTATCGTCGAATAAACTATAAATTAAAAAAAACATTTAAAATTAATTTTTTTTGTCCAACAGCCAAATAAAGCAACACAACTCTGTATAACTAAAAGCGTAAGGGGGGGGGGGGCCTTATCTTCTTTCATTTTCATAATGACTATGTCCTAAAATTAGTAATAGAAAATTTAAGACACCCCTGGGTGTATATCCTGGGGGTGGGGGCCAAGGGGGCCCAGGCTCCCCTGGAATTAACAAGCCCCTCACTGAGAGGACCTGCCTGCACTTGCACAAACATGACTGTGAAAGGTGTTTGATGTCAAAACTATGTCTTATCGAAAACTTTCTGTACATTTTTTAAGTTTTCTGCTTGTTGCATGCATGTAGGCCAAAATATGGGCAGTGTACAGCATACGAGCACAGTGTCCAGAGATGACTTGTCGGTTAACCCCACGTGCAAATTTCTCGGGCCGCACAGTCCCCTCCCCCCCTTGTAAATATCCGCGGGCAACACCATTACTAATTTTAAGTTCATTATTGTTATTAAGTTAGTATATTCATTTTTGTGGTGACTAAATAATACATTGTTCGAAATGACTATACCCGAAAATTTTTGTATTGACTATGTACTAAAATTAGTGATAGAAAATATATTACAAATCATATTGTTATTACTGACATAAAATTTAAGACAGATTATAATAAGCCCCCCACGTTTTTAGTTGTATAGAGTTGTGGTGCATTGTTTGGCTGTTGGACAAAAAATTAAAAAAAAAAAAAATTAATTTTTTTTTCATTCAACGATAAAAGCGGTTTTTTTAGCTCTAAGTTTATTCAAAGGTGCTATTTTATTATAACTATTCAAGTTTACAAAATGTATTCCATGATAGTTTAACTACCATAACGTTTACTTTGCACACCATTGCGCTTAGTACATACTCCGATATTGGCCAAACATGCACGGGTGCATGTGGCCACACGTGGGTCCACTCTTGACGTTTTCGGCTCGTGGCTATATCAGTTTCTTCGTGCATGCACATTGGACTTTCAACCTGTCGAAATTCCATTGTGTAATGCGGGCTTGTTTCGTTAAATTTCAGGTGCCTATTAAAAATTCACCCACAACGTGCCTAAATAAGTATAACCTCAGAAAACGAAGGCAATATTAATTAGTTGTCTAGGGGGGTTTATTTATATGGACGCGGTCAGTACTCCTGTTGTTCGGCTAGCCCTGAGAAATCGAAAGGGCTATCGTGTAAAAAATAATTACAGATAAGTTTTAAAATGGGGAAAAACTTTTTCCCCATTTCCCCTGAAATGATTACTTTTCGTATATTTATCAAGCTGGGTATTATTTTTAAGAATTTTGCGATAAATTTGGTGTCCGATTTTTATATTATAAGTTTATTTCCAACATGAAAACACATGACTTTGCTCCTTACCGAGCTTAGATGTTTTCACATTTCTGGCGAGTACTAAACTTGCTCATATTTTTATCTTTTATATTTCATTGTATGGGTAATTTTAGTTAAATGACCGTCCATAGCATACAGAGACTATTTATAATCCACACACAAGATTAATTTTGTAAATGTTACATTTTATAATAACTCAATGTGATTTTGTAAATGATGAAAAAAATTAATTAAAAAAGTAACACAATATGTGTATGTCTGTACGGTTTGGGCAGACACGGAAATTTTTACAATTATTCGGGTTTGCAAGTTAGAGCACAACATTTTAAACTTCTGCAGTTAATTAGCAAGTAAATAAATATCTGCCAGACTCGCGTTATTATTTGAGAAATTCTAAAATTTATACCGTTTTACATTTTTTAAAACATTTCCATTGCCATATTGGTTTTTTAAGTGCCTTGAAATACAGGAAGCCAATCATAAATAAACTAGAATTCACATGACCAGACCCTATGCAATCCGGACAGAAGGTAGAAGGTCGCAGCAGCCAATGCCAGTTGTCGGCCCTCGCGCCGGGAACTGCAGTCTGCAGGAAACGGAACGCCCCCGGCGGCGCACGGTGCGCACGGAGCGGCTCTCAGTGCCGCCAGAGCGCCGGCAGTATTAAGTGGCCCGCCGAGTCTTCCCGGGCGCCCGGGAGTAACTTCCTTAATTACTCGCCCACCTGTGCGCGGTGCGGGGCTAATTAGGCGTATGCGTGCCGCGCCACAGAGCGAGGTAAGCGACCGCAGGGCCTGTGCCGTCAGAGACAGTTGGAGTCGGAGGGACTGTCTCTCCCGCCTGCCCTCGTGGCTGGTCCAACTCGTTTCTAAACAGGGCGTGGTCGTTAAGCGAACCACGCTCGTTCGGCATTATCATTGGCCAGGCAAGTGCACAGAGATCTTCCTAAATTTGTAGAGATCTGCATGTTCAACATTAAAACATTATATGTGCAGTTTAGTAACAGTTAGGGACCTCTAGGGTAGACTCCATGATCATCCACATATTCGGTAGAATTACACCTGCTCATTAGCTAATGACTCGTGACACTTGTTAACTGCGATGCTTGTGTTGAAGGTTTTTCATTGGCTCAGAGTCATTCATATAAACTGTGAGCGAATCCTCGAATAAATATGTAGTTACATGTGTTTGGATTCTAACATATCGCGCAATGAATTCGCCAATTTTTTCAGGTCTCTACTTTTAAACCAATAACGAATAAATAGTCAAATTACATTCAACCTAGCCAACGCAAAAATGCCTGCTTACGAGAAAAAAACAGCCAATTAATAAATGACATACGTCACGGTACACGGTGCTGTCAATTTGTTCTAGCCAAAAATACATTGAATACTTAACATTTTCGAGTCTTTAGTTATAAATGCGGCATACATGAACACACTGATTTTAAATCTACAAAGCAATTATCTCGCGGGGAAAATAAACTCTCTCCACCTGAGGGTTCTTTACCTGGTTCGCAATTTACTTGTACCATGGTTTACAGTGGAACATTTTTTATTGATTGGTCTGTAACATCACCTCCATCATTTCATCCGTTATTTATGAACAAAAGAAGATAATTTCACTTTTGACTGTACCAACGATATTCTGTGTACTGTTTACACTTCAAAGTCAAACATTATTTTAATACAAAAAATAAGTTATGCTTTGGCTGAACAATTTAACTGATGAAGATATTTTTTTTTTAATATTTAAGTAATATGTAATATACTGTAAGAACATATTTACTTAATCTTCTCCTATAAATATTAATTTTAACAGTTTTATATATACATGGATTTTTTTTCTGAAACAATATAATATTTGATCATGTATTGAAATTTATTGTTTTTTCCAACTTTTAACATTATAAAAACCAAATAAGACGGATATATAAATTTATTATTAAACATTAATACATAAAATTAAATAATATCTATTTCTATGCAGAAAGTAAGTTATTTTGTTTTATTCAGACTGCTTACAAGGGAATCAAAGTTGGTTTCCTCTGAAGCCACTCGACAATCGGTTAAATCTAGCATTTTTATTTTAGTGTGTGGACGTGAAATGGAACTCGTGAATTGTTCCTCCCTCCCTCCTCGGCGCCGTGGCGAGATTGCTCGCGGAACGAAGGCAGCGCCGGCACGGAATGTTTTCTGCGGCGAGGACCGAGGGCAGAGAAGTCCTGCAGCTGGCGCGCTAATTGAACCGTCGCGCGCGGGTCGAGCGAGCTGTGCCCTCCCCCACTCCCCTCCCCGAGGTGCGACCGCCCTCTTCAATCAGCGTGCGAGGCCGAGCGGCGACACTTAACAGCTGTAATTCCCTTAATTGGTCGCGGGAGCGCGAGGGGTTGTCGGGGGAGGTGGCGCGCCAGGAGGTTGTGCGGGAGTTCGGGACAAGTCCTCCAGAGGACGGCTCCACTCCCAGAGACGGGCCGTGCCTGGTTCCCAGACACCTTCACAGTCCGCGCCAACGACTCGGAAAATTAGGACTCAAATAAAACAAAACCTACGTCTATAGAGACCCGGAAATTACGCGGATTTTTTTTTTTTGTTGTCAGGTTAAAATTCGCAGTCCTATGGATTTTGCACCCAAATATTTAGGGACTGGAAAAATTCGCTGTTTCAATTACCTCTAGGATATACTCCATGATGTTCAAGATAATCCGGAAAATTACACCTGCTCATTGGCTAATGACTCGTGACACCTGAAAACTCGGATGGTTGTGATTCGATACTTCCTTCGTTGAGGGTTATTCATTGGCTCAGAGTCCTTCGGACAAACTGTGGTCTAATCACTGAAGCAGCAAAAAGTTAAACGCATTTGTATACTACCCTATCGTTTAATAAAAAACGCGAGTTATACCAGTCTCGAATTATCGTTTTTGTCTTCCGTTATGGGCTATTTTGCACATTCTTATTTCTCAGTCTTTCCCGTGTAAATTACTGATATATAAGGTCACATTTACATCGAAAAATCTTTTTTTACTCCAGCCTATTGGTTTAACTTGTCTATACACAAGCAAGCACTTTTTAGAGTACTCATTGGTCGATAACAAGGCAGGTTACACGTGATTGGATAACCAATTCTTCTCCTAGTTTATAGCTGCCTCGGATTCTCCAAGGGAGTCCCAAGAGAACTGTAGTCCAAAAATCCACTTGGAGCATATGTATATGTGCTGGAAGCATGTTTGGCACCCGATGAATCCGTGAAGTATTCGTGGCTCTACTGATGCAATGTCATCCATGGTGAGTCAAACAGATCTCAGACAACTCACAAGTGCAGCGCAGAGGTATGTGAATTTGAAGTCAGACCTGCCCCAGAGTTAATTCAAGAAATTTGCATATCTTTCCCACGAATGTGTTCCGCAAAATGTATGAGTCCCTGGGTGTTCTCACTGGGGTGGGTCGGTGGACATTACCCCAAATGTAAGGGCTCCTTTGAATTACTTCCGTTTCCTCCCGGTTTTCATTTCCGTCCTTGCTCCGCTGTGTTGGGTGGCTCGCCCCGCCCCAAGAAACTCTACCATCTCGCATTTCTCTGTGTTCACCTAGCTTCGTGCGAGACCGTGTCCATATCAGCCCTTCAATTCCAAACAATAACTAGAACAATTTTATTACGTGGGAAATGTAGCAATAGTATTTCACTGTTAGAAACTAGCTGGCTAGACTGGGTGCAATGTAACATCTGAGCTCTCGGTAAATGGCGTTTGGTAGGAGTAATTTCGTTAATGCGACGGAAGTCAAGGAAAGGAAATATGTGAAAACCACAATGCATACAATCTGTGGCGGATGGCCCAAACCAAAGTTCACAAAGCCAAAGGGAAACTTTGCACTATTAAACTGTTTAGTAAATTTTAACAAGATAGGCAGTATTTTGATAAAATTCCTTATCGCAAATCGGGTTCTAAAGCCGGTGTTTAGTATTTTCTCAAGTCTTTTTCGCTCTTATCGGAGCCGTTTCATTTTATAGTTTAAAATTTTGGTCAGCAAATCGAATGATCCAGTAGTCAACGTAGCTGCTCCAGCAGCGAATTCTAGCAGCGGGTATGGAAACTGTGTGTTTTTCGCGTCCAGAAATTTAGTTGGAAACCAAATTTTCGTATGTTGGTCACTTTTTGGCTTATTTGAAAAATATTTCGTCAGAGTTTCGTACTGTAAGTGTATTTGCAAACATGAGAACACATGAATTTGCTCGTTACCGAGGTTAGATGTTTACACATCTCTGGCGAGTGATGAAGGACTCGCTCACCTTTTTTTCAGCTAACGTCCTCTCCACACAGAAGGCAGACCACCCAAGTGGGAGTGACGTTAGGGGAGGACCGTGAGAACGTTCCAGACCAGGAAGCAAGTATGCTTTTGGTAACAAGTAAGCATGTCTGCGCCCTCACACTCTCTCGTGGGGGAGGGCACACAGACACGCGTGCGTCTGCGCGCAAGGCAACACTGCAGGGAAACAGCTCGGGGACCAGCGTCGCACTGGAGGAAACCTGTAGCCCGATTAGAAGACCAGTCACGCCCTATTGACCCGGGGGTAATGGGTTTGTGGGTTGGAGTACCTGCGACGAAGGTCCTCATCGCAGGAGCATATGCTGACATAATTTGGCTTCTTAGGCAGCAGGTATACCGACTGTTAAGACGTGGTGTGGTAAAGTGTACAAGAGCTGCGGCGGATATACTCCGCGAACGGCACTACACCCGGTGGTGCTCAGTTTTCTTCAGTCATAGTCACTTGTTCGTTGGCTGTTGTCCTCGAGATACGAAACTTAAGTCTTGAATGGCTTGCATGTGTTTCGGCACATAATGTGGTATTGGTTTTGTTGTTGGTTACAGACAACCTTGGGCGAACTCAAAACATGTGAATCCTAATTAAAAACGTCTCAAAACACACAAGCGTTTGGATTTCAACCTGTCTTCATATGAATCCGCGAAAATTCCAGGTCTCAAACTCTCTGTACTTGCATCATGACTTCTGTTTCGATTGGTTTCCCGACATCACTGCAGGCAAATTCTGGGAATTTTCCCGACAGTAGATTATGGCCGCAATCCCTTCCCCAATATTCCCAATTTTTGTGATTCCGTGTTCCCGTCTCAACTAATGATTTCGCTGCCAAGGAGACGCGCAGTCAAAAGTAATTGCAAAACCATTTGATTGTTCTTAGAATTCAAAACAAAATGTGCGAGTCTGCAAAGCTTCTGTGTTTCTTGAGACTATCCATGAGAGAGAATATTCCTGAAAATTATTTGGCCAATAATGATGCGCTTTCTCCATAACACTGAACATCTGTGACTTGCTGGCAGTACATACTTCCTTTTAAAATTTCGTTCACTAAATATACGGGATTAAGAATATGTTGGTTTAAATATTTTTACGAAATGTAAATATTTCCAGATATAAATATATTTATAGGCTATATCTGATTGTATGACTATTTCAGAGATACTTCAGTTACATTGTACATAACTTTGGGTATAAAAATTGTCTTATCCTTATCTCAGAATCGTATGTGACATGTTATATTAATTACTGTTCAGCCATCAAAGCAATACTTTGTGTTTTTACTCTACTCAGCAGCTAAATTAATTAATTAAATATTGGGGTCTCTAATGATTTAGTACAAGTACATTTAAAAAAAACATTTGTATATATCCTGCAAATTTAATTTATATTCAGCGTGAAATTTATCAACTGAAATATGCTAAACCCACTTTATTTGTCTTGTGTAACACAAACACCACAAACCTTTACATAGTAATTGTTTCAGTGTCTTGTCATGTTCACATATGAATCTGTCAAGTTTTACTAGGTGTTTCTTCAGAGAAGCAGTGTCCTTCATTGCGTGTAAATCATCTCTTGATTCGATAATATGTGGACGCCTGAAAACGTTGGCCTTATTATTTGGAGACAGTTCTAAAAAGATACCATTAAATATAACAATAACATTTTCATTAGATCATTCGTTTTTTTTACGCCCTGAAATACAGGAAGCCAATAAAAAATAACTGAAATCCACATTATCCAATCATTGGCAATTCATATAGATGGTAGAATTTGGCTAAAGCCGATAAACTAAACATGATTTGTTTATGTACAAGGGTGTGGAGCCTAGCCTAGTACAAAAAATAACGAAAATTCTGCAGGTCTACAAGTTTCAGCATTGTCAAAGTATAATAAGTTTCAATCTCTTCTATACCCGTTTAGTTTTTCAATACTTTTTGTGGAAAAAAGTTAATATGGTGACCTTCCAGAATACTAAAAATAATAAAAATTTTACCTTTTTAATTAGGCTACGAAGTGCTATTTACGAAATGAATCCTTGTCGAAATAGGGTCTTTTATAATTTCACGAAAAATATTTTACATTTTTCTTCAATTATCATAAGATAACCTTTTATTTTACGAGTTACCTGGTTCTATTAGGTACTCACAAATTATTTTCAAACTCATTCTCGATGTTAAATCAATATGTAATATTACAAACTTAATTTTAAGGTTCCTTTATTAAATATATTTGTTTCATTATTAGCTTCAGATTTTTTTCATATGCGTTGGAATGACGTCTCTTATAAAGCTTCAGACATCATTTAGCCACACCTATACAATTCGTAGGGTACTACTGGGATAATTACATCATATTTAACTATTTTCGTGCTTGTTTAAGTATATCCCCCCGTTTAAATGCAAAGTGCCCGAGATGTTTCATTATTTCTCTCTCTCTCTCTCTCTCTCTCTCTCTCTCTATCTCTATTTCTCTCTCTCTCTCTCTGTCTGTTTCAGTACGTACTTTTCCGGGGGAAACATAAGTTTCAGCAAGTACCTCTGCACTGATGTTACTTTAACATTAACTTTAGACGACTTTGTTGTTAGCCAAACACGCATAAAAAAAACCAGGTTGTCCGGCAAAACAACAAGCATAATTCCCTAACTTTTCGAAGTCTTCACTGACAGAAAAAATTTAATACTTTCAAAGCTAATTATTGCACCACATCATAACACATCCCTATTTACAACGTACTTCCAGATTCATTAATGTTATGGCAAAGCTCTTTGCACAAAGTTAACGAAAATTTACATCACACGCTACGACACAATCACAGGCGGGATTCAGCATCACGTGCCAATGAATAAAACTATACTCAAAAATACTTAGTTCAATAGGATTAAACAATATTTTTTTTTCTTTGCGTAAAGAAAAATAATATTAGCTACTTTACCGTTAACAACTTAGCGTTACAGAATAAGCATGTAATTAAATATTAAAACATTTAAATTCCAAGAACTTATATGTATTTTCCTGAGCATCCCCATGATATGTTCCAGAAATGCATAATTCCTTTACAATTCCTGAAAACCTTTCCTTGACAAACTCATTAACCCTGATTGACTAAGTAATGAAAGAAATAATATAGGGCGATGAGACTAGTGTAGATTAAGTACTATCTACCTAGAATTCGTCACCAAATCCTGTTGTTTAATACACTTTAATTATTTTTGTAAATGGAACTGAAATATTCTAGTAAAATTACAGATATTTGTACATTTTACATTTACATGGAAACAACTGTACCACTACAACATAGTGTTTGCAGTAATAATAGGTTCGGATTTCTGACCGGGCATTTATGCTTTGTGTTGCCCCAGTACGTTCAAATGTTAAAGTTATTTTTAAACCGTTCCCTGAATATATTTTCAGCATTAACTATGCACGTAACAAGCATCAAACAACAAAATAGTCATCTTTATCATGGTTTAAAAAAATATGTTTTAATGAAACAGAAATTAAAGTATAAAATTATGTGCACATTTTCGTAAGAGTTCTCATTATTTCCTCGAAAAACATATTTCATGTATGCAAAAATAACCATAGCCATGTGTTGTACAGAATTGACAATATCTTCCTTGTAGCATTGCAAACTATATCTTTGCAGCTGGATTCCAAAGGGATCTTTTGTAGAAGTACAGGAAATATTTTTTTCTGTGCACGCCTAGTGGTCAGTACTGCTGGCTGGACGCCCAGAGGGATCGTGTTGTTCCTTCGCGCCTGCACAGCGGCAGGCAACTGCAACCCACTGCGGGATCATCCTGCCGTGGGAGGTCCGGGTGTGCACGGCGATCTTCGCCGCGCCGTTGCCTGGGGTCACCGCTCTCGGACTCGACCAATCAGCGAGGTCTGTTGAGGCTCCATCTCACTCGCCTTCTTCTCTATTCTTTCATTTTATATTTCTTTTTCTTGGCATTGCAATTATTTAATAGATATTTCTGAAATTTTAATACTATACCTACCTCCCAAACATTCTTTTTTCTGACAAACATATCCAACGGGCATTCACTAAGTGTAATATAATCGGTGTGAAAGGTCGTGCAATTGATAATAATTACGAACACTTGCGCGACTCTTTACATACATTATTTTTACACTAAGTGAATATCTGTTGAAAATATTTGAGACAGAACAACCAAAGCTAGAGAGTATGGCCATGGATTTTTCGCGGAAAGATTCCGAGAGTAGTTGAAAGGTAAAACACTGCAGTATCGTGATTCGTGATTGGGTGAGTTTCTTTATGTCTACTGTTAGAACACCAACCACAGTTATTCAGTGAGGAATCAAACGCGTCCTGAGTGGCTCGTACGAATAGAGCAACGAATTATCTCGCAGAAGGCCGGTTACAAGGAAGAAACCGTTGGTGCGGGTATACCTTGTTGTAGTCTAATGGGCGTTCAAATTTTTTTTCGCGAAAAATAACTGAGCCTACAAGGGAGGTATTGACTTAAAATTTTTAAATGATAGTAATGACAAAAAAATGAATAAATCAACGTGGCCTGTGAGACCGAGTCTCAAGTTTGAAGATGGTCTGAAGATAGTCGCTCTGGATGGGTTCGAACCCTTGATAACCCCAGCTGGTTAATAAGGACTGGAAATATTTGCGGTTTCCAATGACTTCTAGGATAGATTCCATGATACTCTATTAATTCGTCAAAATAACAACTGTTCATTGGCAAATGACTCATGACACCTGTAAACAAGGTTGCTTGTGATTCGATACTTCTTTTGTTGAGAGCTATTCATTGGCTTAGAGTTTCAGATCAACTGCGGGCCAATCACTGAAGCAGCAAAAAGTTCAACGCATTTGTGTTCTAGCCTATCGTGAAATGGAAGCACGAATTTTTCCGGTCTCTACTGGTTAGTAATGCAATTCCCCAGCAAGGGTTGTCGTTTCCATACGTATACACACAGATTTTAAAAGAAATTATTTATTAAGGTTTTGCTTGCTTTAACTCGCTTATCATTACTGAGAAAGTTTCATTTATTTCAAAATTGTGTACCTCAGTGCGAAACGAAATTACATGTTCCAAGCCTTTTATCATTCGTGCATCACTGGTTTGGATTGGACCTGTCCTGCCTGCTAGTTAACAGTTTTTTTAGAATCTACCTTCATAATAATAGTTCTCAAATAACTACGTTTCCATTACACCAGCTCAAAAGGCAAATATGAGATACCGCATGCGCTGAAAATGAATATATGCTTGAATGACGCTAGTAACGGAATATTTTCCTTTGAAACAAGCTTTAATTCTGATCTTCCCTTTTTCAAAATTAATTATTTCGGGAACATCAAGTGAAAGTTAAAACTAATTGTCAAGTTGTACTGTGAAAAGTTTATTTTTATTGAAAAAGTGTATGATCATTATCTTCCCTTTCTTTTCCGCCATAAATACACTATATATATACAGAGTGATTCTGAATTCGATCGGCAAACTTCGGCTGCAGTTTAAGCACGACAAAATAAGTTGAAAACATATACGACTCATGGTCTAAAGTGCTTCTCAGGCACTTAAAGTTGGAGCTGAGCAACATTTTTTATTATAAATATTAGAAAAAGTATTTAAGACCAAACACTGAGCGTCTTAAATATGTTTAGTTGAATGAAGTTCCACGACAAACCCAAATTTCTTCACTGTAGCAAAATTATTTCATTGAATCGATTTTTGGTAACACAATTTTTTGTACTGGATAAGCAGGGACAATGTTTTTATCATATGCCACGTTGGATTCATAAAAAGAGTGCATACTTAAGTAAATGTCAGGTTTTCCTTGGCTGCACCGTCCAATTTCACCTACTCTTCGTGATTCAGTTAAGATGTTCTAGCAGTTTGTCATTGGCTCCCAGCTATTCAGGGCGTGCCAAACAACTCGCGATCCAGTGGCAAGGGTGGGTAAAGTGTAAAACAATTTGCATTCTATACTGCAGCCTAACTGTAAAGCTAGTTTTTGTAGGTGTGTCCGGACAAGCAACACTACTGCCAATGTAGACGTGCTTGTGTCGCCCGAAGACTTCCGCGGGCCCAGTGAGCTCTGGGATGGGCTGTCCGTCGCACGGGTGAGTCTACGTCACGTGCGTGTCAGTTGTCGGTTTCCTGAGGGTTATGAGCACGACCACACGTGGTCTGGCACCTAGACACCTGCGAAACCAGTCTTAACTTGTTGTGCTGGCATAGACTCCACGCACTTGTACACAAACAAACCAACGTCCTTCGTTCACTGCCCGCTGCAATGGTAACAATTTTCACCTTCCAATTACGAAGAGCACTGATTACAAACTACCCAAGGGTCTTCGGAAATTTACGGACACTGAGATCGCTTTCATTGAACACGACGCCAAAAGAATATTCTTGGTATATTAACAAATCTTTCAAACACTTGTTAAGAACGCTCTTCGATTTTCCTCATGCTAGTTTATCTTTTTTTAGAACGGAACATACATCTCTAGAATCAAAATACGGCGTTGTCTCAAAGAATATTCAGTTATTTGACATAAATGTTTGTTTGAGGTTAATTCTTCGTTGGGAAGTCCGTAAATTTACTGTCATTTCTAACAGTGCGTCACATTCTTACCTCGGCGCTCATTACAAATGTTGGGTAATGTGGTTCGTGTTATTTTCTATATTGGCTTCCTGCTTTTCACAGCACGTCAATTACCCATGATCTAATGAGAAATTTATTCAAATGTGTATTGGCATCCACTTTAGACTGTCTACAACTATTTCATTTCATGACAGACGTAGCGCAAACATAGATGTACTCGAAGAAAATCATATCATCATGATAACTTCTGCTAAATGTACTGGTATTTAGTGTTTTGGGAAACAATTGATCGATCTATGTTAATGAAATTTATTTTATATGATAGTTATAATTAGAGAACGGAAAAATCCGCGGATTCGTTTCGTGTTATGTTAGAATCCAAACAAATGTACACTTATATTGCTTCCGTGATTGGCTCGCAGTTAATATGAATGACTCTGAGCCAATGAAAAAAACCTTCTACGAAAGAAGTTTTGAATCTGAAGCATCCCAGTTGACAGGTCTCACGAGTCAATAGCCAATGAGCAGGTGGTATTTTCCCGAATACATAGAGGATCGTGGAGTCTATCCTGGAGGTAATTGAAGCCGCGAATTGTTCCAGTCCCTAGTTATAATACTACTGCAACTATTATGACAAACTTTCTTCTAATTTTTTATCCTAAAACTAATTGTAACATATTACGGTACTGCAAAGGTCATTTAAATTAAGTATTTGAAAGACAAAATTTATTTTGAAGTTCTACATGTTTCCGTTGTTTTAGCGCAATTAGCCATTATATCATTTTTTAATCAATTGTATTTCACATTGGCATACTTTTTTTATTACCGGTGTACTACGGTGGTTTTTAAATAACCTTAAAAACCAAAGGAAATATTTAAATCTATATTGCTTTTTCTACGTAAAATAACGTGAATATGGTTTAAAATTTAAAAAAAATAATTGTTTGCGTATTTTATTACTTGATTAGCAATATTGTGTACGACTAACTATTATATTAACATTGGGCTCTGATGAAGGAACAGTAATGATTATTATTAGGCATAAGTATTCGATTATTGGTCAATTGTTATTGATTACTTTCAAAGTAACTGATTACTGTCTACACAAAATATCGATTTAGTTATAGCAAAGTTGATTATATTCGCAATGCAAATGCTCTAGTTTGCAAATGTTAAATGAGTTCGGCTAGGCGCCAAATAGCACAGTCATATGTCATAATCTGCTTTCGTTATTCCTTCGCTAAGCTAATTGTAAGCTTGAAATTGGAAGGGGCGTGCCAAAAAAAACCTGTGGTTCAGTCATAAAAAATTAATTTGTAAAATTGGTTTACTCTACCTTGCGATCTTTTTAATACAAAAACGTTATCTGAGATTTGAGTACCAATATGATAAATGATCTCTTATTTGCATTATAGTTGTATGCTTAGTTGAATGTGAATGAAAACACACATGAAGTTACTTAAATATTCAAGCTGAGCATATTTTCAAATTATTGCCTTAGTGAGAAAACCTAGGCTCTTAAATATATTCATGTCATCAATTACTTTGAGATCAGTTCGTTAGTAATGAGACACTAAATTCTTATCTTTATTGTTATTCCCTTTCTTATAAGAGAGTTCAGCATCGTTCAGAGCTATGGGCAAGGACACCTGTACTTTCGCAAAAATCTTTATGCCAATTTTTTTTTCTCAAAATAAAGCACTGTTATGATTGGTGAAAAAATTTGTATAATGCCGTGCTTATTTCCAAGCAAATCATAGACGGTAATTGGTATTGTCACTGCAAATTTGTCCAATAAAGTGCAAAAAAGCATCTCTTAACTAATAAAAGCCAGTAATATAATAAACTGCGAAAAGCGTTAACACAGTATAAAGTAGCTTGGCTTCTGGTTTGTTGACGCGTACAAGGTGAATATGGCCGCATTTGATGAGAAAGCAATAAGTACCAGCCAGCTTAAACCTAACTGCTGGTATAGGTATGTAAATGACACCTTTGTGATTTGGATACATGGTAAAAATAAGCCGCAGGACTTCCTGAAACACCTGAATAGCATCCACCCAAACATACACCATGGAGGTGGAAGTAGAAGAAAAATTGCCTTTTCTGAATGTCTTGGTCACACGAGGAGAGATATTCACATCGGTCACAGTGTTTACAGAAAGCCAACCCACGCAGACAGGTATCCAATGGCGAGATCATACCAGCCTCCATTTCAGAAGAGAACAGTCATCTCAATTATTGTCAACAGAGCTAGAGCCATTTGCGAATAAGAAAATATTGGGGAAGAAATGAAACATCTAAAAAGTGCTTTTCAAGCAAATGTTTATTCAAAATCATAAATTAGAAAAGCCATGAAGCCACCTCAATAACAAAAGTAAGAGCATCCTCCTACTAAAGCTTTTGTTCCTTATGTGAAAGAAATTTCAGACCAAGTGGCCAGAATTCGTAGGAAGCATGAAACTCATACAATTCTCAAACCTATGAACAGGATTGAGGAGTCCCTGACAACTGTGAAAGACAAAACTCCGACCGGAAACCTAGCTGATATGTACAATATTCCACGTTCTTGTGACAAAGTATATATAGGACAAACTGACAGACGAATAATCACAAGGGTTAAAGAACTTATCAGCTATTATAAACATAAAAACCCACGATCAGCTGTAGCAGAACACTCATTGGAAACCAGACACAGCATTGATTTCGACTAATTCCACGCCATAGCCAACTTCCCAACAAAACAAGAAATGATACATTTGAGAATTAGTAGGAATATTAAAACATCCAGCAAACATAAATAGAGAAGATTGCTACAAATTAAGAAGAATATGGGATCCACTCTTCAGAAAACCTCAAAACCTAGCTCTGCATCTAACAACAGACAGATTTCCTCTGGTTGGCCAAACCGCCCATCCAATCAGAAGAGAAGAGGCCACTGATTTGAAATCATTCCCATCCAATCACAGAAGCCCAGCTCCGATTGGCCAAACAAACAGGCCAATTAGACGAAAAGAAGGCTTTGGTTGGCCCACATCTGCAGTCAATCGGGAATCACTCCTCTCAGGCGAGAGTATTAAAGGCAGAATAACTTGTAATAACCTCAATATAGTAACTCTACACTGATGATAGCGTCTGTATTTTTGACCGAAACGTCAGTGATATATTCGCCTTGGACGCGGCTACAACCCAGAAGCCAAGCTACTTCCGAAAATGGCCGCGAAAGCCTGCGATTTTTATTAACACATTATGTCTAAGTCGTATTAACATTCACAGTTCCCCGAGAAGTTCTCAGTAAACATTTGTTTTTCGATGGATGATTTATCTGCTTGCCAAACATCGAAGCATCGAGCTCATTTTTCTGTGATGGCTAGGATTAAATTGAAGAGCTTACACGGCACTTGTCTGGACCAATGCCAATGCGGCTGCTGTTTTGTTGATGTCTGTAACTTTCCGTAACATGTCTACTCTCTGTAGAGCATTTTGATATCAGTCACAGACGCAAGGAGAGGCTACGATGTTTTGTACAAATATTCTGGCAAAATAGAATGTCTCCCATCATGAAGCGAGACCCGGATACATTGCGGGTTAAATGACCAACAGTAAAGATTCAGAAATTTAGCGCATTAATCTAATCGCAAGTTAGAATGAAAACCTTCATACAATCGCGCTGTGTTCATGATTGGACCGCAGGTTTTTGGACACGCCCCTCTACGACTGTGAACCAACGAAACCCAGCTATGAGAGAAGTAAGCGAATCAGGTGAGGCCAATTAACAAGGATAAAAAGGTTCTCGTAAACATGGGTTGAGCACACTTTGAATTATACCTTGAGGTCAGACGAATCCGCGAAATTTTCGGGTCTATAGCCGTCAGGTACGGCGTGTTAGAGAAAACATTCTAGTCAGGAATGCCTGCAATTTTATTCGATCGTTCAAATACTGTTTCGTGTTATTGTTTTCATCTACCTTAGGTGGTGGCTTAATTAATTACTAAGGACCTGCAAAGCTGACGCTAATTTTTGGGTAAGGTCAAGTTTGCAAATGCTTTTATATGGGAAATCAAATATAATTGGTTCGTAAGTTAACATGGCCTTGGTGGCAAGAAGCCAATTGGAAACGCTTGGTAAACAAACGAGCGGGCGGTATCTGCAGGTCCGGCAGGAGCGGCTTGGGAGGGAGGAAGGGGGAGGAAGGTCGGTAACAGCGTGCAGACATACCGGCTCGCAGCAGACCACGTGACGGCGTCGAACCCGCACCCTCGCGAGCACGCCGGGCGCTCGGGGCACGCCGGACCGCACTGAGGGGCGGCCAGCCGGACAGCTGACGGCGCTGAACGAGGGAGGGGAATGGGACGGCTGCGCGCGCACTTCCCCTTCCCTCCGTCTCCCCAACGGGCGGCGCGACTGCAGCGCTCCTAGCGACGGCGGCCCGGCGCCGCGCGCTGGAGGCGGGCCTTAAGGACGGCAGAGTCTACAAACGTTTAAATTAAAAAATGGTGTGAATTAATTATAATATGTCATGATTATGGGGCAAAATATTTCATTATAGATACTGTGTCAAATGAATTACCGTCTCGTTTAGATTTTTTTTCTGAGATCACAAATGCGATTTTTTTTGTTAAGGGGGAAAAAACTTTTAACAGATTTATAAGAAACTAATTTCATTTTTTATGAAAAAATGAAGTGGATTCTAACAAACGTTTAATGTTAATTAATATATTAGCGATTCTCGAGCGTGTAAATATGTAGTTAATTTGCCGCATAATAATAACAAGGTTCCTTATTAATAGCCCCACAAGGCATGCATCAAATAGTTCGTGGTCCGACGGCCGAGGACGTTCACGTGTGTACAAACATTTGCGTTCCAGATGTGGCCAAATAATGCCGCGAATTTTCGCACGCGTCTAGTTGAGAGCGTGGCCTGCCAGGAGACGGGCTCCGCCGGGAGCTGCGACTCGGGGCGAGCTGCAATCTCCCGCCGCGATGTGCAAGCCTCGGGCGTCTCGGCCACGGGTGCGGGGCTTCAAGTAAACACCAGTTCTCTGATTGCGACCCGGTCTCATTCATTTTTCAATTCTTACCGGACACTTTTTTTTTGTGAAAAATTATACGTAACATGGGAACACGGAAGTAAAGTTGAATGCGATACGACATAATGGAAACAAAGATGATGAACAGTCGGTTAAATGGATCATTGTGATGCAATTGGTCAAACTAAGTCTTTTAGTTTTGAAAACACACCTGATGATTTGTAAATAGAAGGCGGATCCATTCGTTGATAGGTTAGAATTCAAACACATATACCTTTTAGATAATTTTGCTATTGGCTTACTGTTCATCTGGACGAATCTCAACTTGTTATAAACCCTCAACCAAATAAGGTTCGAATCACAGACAAACCAGCTGAGACGACTTACAAGTCGACAGTCAATGAACTTGCGTTATTTGCTCGAGTGTACAGGGGTATGTGCAGTATATCCTGAAGGCCATCAAAACCGCGAATTTTGCAGGTCTTTAGTCATTAGCCGATGAGCGGGTGTAATTTTCCCGAATAAATGTAGTATCATTAGAGACCTGTAAAATTCGCGGATTCATTTCGCGATAGGATAGAGTTCAAATACTTCAGTGATTGGGCCACAGTTTATCTGAAGGACTCTGGGCCAATTAATAATCTTTAACAGAAGAATTAGCAAATCACGATCACTCCAGTCAAGAAGTGCTACGAGTCGGTAACCAATCAGCAGATGTAATTTGCACGAGTGCATAGAGGATCATTGAGTCCATCCTTTAGGGATTTTAAATCGCGAATTTTACAGGTCTCTAAGTATCATGGAGTCTATCCCAGAGGTCATAAAAGCCGTGAATTTTCTCCAGTTCTATAGTGATGAGTCTGTAGGCGAGGCCCGAGCGGATGACCCACACTGGCCGCTGGCTCGCGCGCCTGTATACAGAGTGTCCACTAAACTGTGGCACTCGGCACTCGCCTGGGGGTCGTTCACACCACGTGACTACGCCTCGAACTGGGGGGAAGGGGGTAGTCACTTCGGCCTTGGCCCGTGGACGCCAATGGACAATTTTACGCCCCGCTCGGTTTTCCGCTCTTTTTTTTTTCCATCCCTATCTCCCGGGGGAAGTAATGCTCGCTAGCTCGTTATAACACGCTCTGAAGCTTCGTAAATTTATCTGGCCCTAGGTTACAGGTTGCCGTTAGAAACGAATTCGGAATATTTTATCTTTGGTAGAGTCATGGCTACAGCGAGTTCGTAGAAACTTTTTGGACTTCAAAAGGCCATGTTAATTCTGGTCAGTACACTGTCAAAAATGTTCACCTTAAATTTACGAAGAACGCTGGTTACAAATATTCCAGGGATATTCGTAACACTGTAATTATCTTTTTAAATTTATGGGTACAAATTTAACAATCTTTGAATATAGACCAACAAGAATAATCTTGGTATCCAACTAAAACATTCATAAACTGGTTAAGACTCATGCAAATACACACTTATTTCTCCCACGTGTGCTTTGCCCCTTTTGTACTGTAAAACAGAATTGAGAAGTAGAAATACGGTGTAGTTTCTACGAAGATCCATTTATCCGAAATTACGAAGAACTCTTCGTTTACTTGAGGTACATTCTTTGTTTAAAAGTCCGTAAATTTACTGTAGTTTCTAACAGTGTACCTTCCCTTACAGTTATAAACTTGCAACATTCACTATGTTACTTGGTGACGTTTAAAATGGATACTGTGATACAACTGAATAACATTTTCGATACAGGAAGCCAATAAGAAAATATCGTAAAACCAAATGACCCAACCATGGGCAATCCTGACGGAAGGTAGAACGCAGCAGCAGCCAATAACGAAAAAAAACTTTTGTTGGTTTATGTTCAAGTTTGTGGAGCCTAGCCTTAGAGCCACAAAAATAAACACGAATTTGGTGGGTATCTATACCTATATAGGGACGGAGTTGGGAAAATCCGTGTGTACGATGACAAGATATAGCGTAGGTTTATTTTCTGATCTCTAGATGCAAGGGTCATTTAAATCATTAGAATTAAAAAATTTCTGTTTTTTTTTTTAGTTTTATGTAGTCTTTTATATATGTGTATACACGTATATAATAATTATAAACTTTATTTGCGTGAATTGCGTTCAAGGCATTTTAGCCATAAGAAAAATTTGTAATGGATACCTCGACCCGTCGAGCAGCTTCACAGAGCGGGCAAGGGCTGGGATGGCGACTGATGTCCCGCGGATGCGCGAGGTACGGTCGTGACGGTGACAGCTCCGAGCTCCGAGCTGGTCGCCCGACGACAAAGGGCGCTGTGCACTCGAGTGCGACTCCAGTCCGGGAGGACCTATAAAACCCGCCCGAGCGGAAGACGGAAAGCAGCACGGAGACGTCTTCAGACGCAGTCGGAGGGACTTGAAGACGAGCACGCCGAGATGAGTTCCCGCTCTAAAGAGACTGCAGAATAGATTAAAAAAAAAATATCTATAACAAAGCTCTTGGTCGACATCTTACGGTAACTCCCACAGAAACGTTCCCTGATCTGAAGTTTCTTTATGTAGTTCAGTTTATAGACACTGTAGAGACACAAGGAATTACTCTTTTTTCTGCAGATGTTAACATGGAACCAACCATTATTCTCTATTAACAATATTTCTCAGTGATCAGTAGCAACCCCCGGGTCAAGTACTTATTGGTTTAGATATTACAAATGTTCATTAAATTAATTGGGTGAATTTATTGTTTTTGTTAAACAAGTCCAAAAGCGTCGGTTTATTCCAAAAATAATTTCCATCATTTGTCTTGATCTCATTTCTTTTAATTTTTTGAATGTAGTCTAAGTGT
Organism: Bacillus rossius redtenbacheri; assembly: GCF_032445375.1. Taxonomy (NCBI): domain Eukaryota; kingdom Metazoa; phylum Arthropoda; class Insecta; order Phasmatodea; family Bacillidae; genus Bacillus; species Bacillus rossius. Next base: position 77,714,248 of record NC_086330.1, read on the forward strand.
AAGTGACTAAGTTTTTACACTTCAATTCAACAAAGAGCTACACTCCACACACGCGTTTTTAATTTAGATTCGTTTTAGTCCCAAATATGAGGGAGACTTTAACAAATCTGCACTTAGCATGAAAATGAACTTTCAATATATATGACGCTGTGTTGCGCCATATATAATTTGACATGCCCAAAAAATAAAAACCATAATCATCTAACTATCTTCAGTAGTTCTCTATTTTCTGAATATGTGTTTGACGCGTGTTATTTTTCCGATCATGATTTGTTATTATTATTATTATTACCTTCAACGTTGCAGTCAAAGCTCAGAATAAACTGGCGACAACTTGATAGCGGAGCGCGGGACTCAGGTGGGTATCGCAATAGATGCGCTGTTGTACTGTAGATTGGTAAGTTTCAGCACAGTTGCCGTTGCTTAGCAGCAGTCTCACCGCGAATATGTCGTCCCTGGCGCTCAAAGAAGCCGTCTTGCCTCTTTTACGCTTTGAAGCGGCATTCTCATTAACTTTTCAACTTAATTACATGCCTGTTATCAAGAAACTTCAAAAGATAAAAGACCGGACTCATTCAATTGTTGCAGACACGGTTAAGACTCTTAAGCATAAAGAGCGTTCATTGAATCAGGCATGTTATCGGGAACAACTAAAACAGTTTTCGTACGTATCGAAGTAAGAAACAATAATAGAAGTAAAGACTAGCATATAATTCAGTTTAAATAATGTGTACGTAATTTTTAGAGTATAAAACTAAAAATTGCAATAGTGGTTATTTAACTATATATTCTCCATTCCGTGCATGTTAGATATTAATTTTAAGTCTTCCAAATCAGAACTACACCTCTGTATTCCCCAGTAATGACAAATTTTTATGAAAGCGCAAATGTTACGTATTTTCTTAGAAACATACGTTTAAATTTGTACTCATAGCCGGAGAACAAACTGTTGCAACAACCATTACACTTGCACTTAGGAAGTTGTTCGTTGGTTAAATCCTACAACACTGAATAGTCAAAGTTTTTTTTTCTAATATATTTTTTAAGTACGGTATTTTTACCGTGCACTACAATTAAATTGAAACTTTGGCGTAATGTCTAAACGTAAGCGAAACATATTTTCTGTCCTAATATAAATATAACAAGTAAGATTCCACACTTCCAAACAAGATGAACTCAAGAATGTTTTACCTGCAATATAGTATATTTGAAAGCACAATTAGCTTAATCGGTCACCTAATATATCAACTACGCACATATAAACCATTTGGAGGTATAAATAATTAACAAAGATGCAGAGTTATTGCAATGAAGGCTCTTATTCTCAGGAGAAATTAGGTAAGGTCTTTGAAATCTCTTCACTAAGCTGAGAATGGGATGGATTGAACCTCATTACTTTTCAAGATTTATTCAAGTAAAATCTTATTTTCCTCCACAAACTTATCGTACCAGACAAGTTTTTTTTATCGCTGTCAAAATGAAATCACTTTTAACGTCGGTTCCTGGAAAGTGTTGAGCAAATAATATTTTAGGGAATGTGAATATTATTCGGAATACACACCGCCGCCTGTGTCTATAACGATGTCGACCCCGCGTATTGACGCAATTCGGAGACTAAATATTTGCAGGGTCCTGCGGTGTTTGAAGAGTTCCTGCCGGGGTCCGAGGAGAACGATTCGTAAAACTGAGTGAGGCTAGAACTATGACTACCCTCCCCCCTCACCAAAACTCATTCCCCAGCCAACAACTTCCTGACTGAAGCCGTGGTTAACCTCCCCACGATGTCGCCATCACTGCAGGGACTCACAGAAATGTACGCTTTGTTACATGAGTAAAACTTTAATAACTCTTATGTTACGTAACTGACTGAACCAACGCCGCAGGATTAAAAACTGAAAATTAAATAAATTATTTGAATGAAAATAAATCATAAAAACATTTTTTTTATTTAAATTAATTTCGTCATTATTTTTACTTTGTGTTTTAACATTCTGTGCGTGCACTTTATGTACCTGTAAAAATGATTTTAACGAATGCACTGTTAACGAGACTTATTTTGTCCTAACATCATTTATCCTAAAAATTTGGATAAACCACATACTCTCATTTAAAGGATGCAATATAATTGGTGGTTTTACAGTTCGCTAAAATAAAATAAAAATTCGGTGAAATTCTCTCTAGTTCATTTGACCAAAATAAAAAACCACGTTGAGCAGGTAAGTAAGTTTGTATTATTGTTATTATTTAAGTAATATAATATAATTCTTTTGTCGCAACCTCAACTTTCAAAACATAACCTAATGTTTCTCTCTCTCTCTCTTTCTCTCTCTCTCTCTCTGAATCGAATGAGTTTGGCAATAGAGCTTACCAAAACGTTTGAATGTTTTTAGTTTCTGGGAAAACTTCACAGTGAAATGTTTTCATTCTGATTCCTTGGAAAGTAAGCAAATGTTTTGAGATCCACACATCTCTAAGATATTGTAGTACCAAATATTTCAAGCTTGTAAATATATCAGATTTTCTCTTTTTCGTTTTTGCGCGTATTTTTTTGGCGTGAAAAATTTTACAAGGTGGAATATTTTCTATAAAAGTAAAACTACCTAGCAACAAAAAAAAAATCTGTAGAAACTTTACCCGCCCAAGAGGAACACCAAAGACTTCGAGAACTCTTATATTTTAACTTCTGAATTACTTGTAACTTCCATCGAACAAGAGAAACTTTAGAGCGTAATATTTTACAATGCGACGCCATTCATCCTCTCATCCCTAAAATATGCTTGCAACAAATATATTTGAAGAGTTTATTGCCTGCGAAAGTTGTTTGATGACCAATCATGGTAGAGTTATTCTTATAATAGTCAAACACGTTCACTAGATAGAATAATTTTTAACAGATACCTTTTTGAACAAATATGTTTGCTGGATATCACTTGTAACGACAATGTTTCTTTTTTCTGTCAGGTGTATGTTTCATTTGATTTTAATATAATGGATTCTTACTCAAACTATTTTTTTCTGATCTATGTTAATATGCTGGTCATCTAAAAGTAAAAACAAGTATAAATTACATTTAGTGAAAATCAAATACAAAAATATATGTGATTCTAATAAAAAACTTTTAACAAGTAGGATGTTTTGTCTTGCTGATCGTGGGGTAAAAAAAGTGCTACATTACACAAATCCTCATAATTACAATTCCAATATAAAAAACTGACTGTACGTCATCAAATCGATACTCCTTCCTTCTCTTACAGCTTTTAAAATTAAATCGTCAGCTAATTAGTCTTGCTTTTTTTCGATTAAGCAGCTTTTCTCGCTCATTGGCCGTGTTTGTATTTTTTTTTAATTTGAAGCGAATTAAGGCCAAATATATTTACATATTTTCAAAAAGTATTTTGAATTAAATAAATTGAGCTTTGATTGGAAAACGTTCAATTCTGAAATCCCTGTAAAAAGGACATTAACATACATATTTTATCATTCCCAAATGAATGATTTAGAATTTTACTAAAATGGTTTTCTGCGAATATATTTCCTGATTGCGAACACTTCGATAAGCAATACGAGTATCAGGCACTCACTTGAAATACAAAAATTGGTTGTCTGTAAAGTCGTTTTACGGACGATAGTTTAACGGGACAACGTCATAACAAAACATTGATGAAATTATTGCATACTTTTATGAATAAAATTGAATCATTTTTTATTTTAATGATAAAAGAATAAATACTTGAAATTATACTACTAATCAGATTTTTAAAATGCAAGAATAATTAACCTTTATTGCCGAAATCGTTGTTGTAATAAGCAATGAAAACCACATTAACTTTTTACATCACTTTATAACCAGTCGACGAAACAGTTCACGTGTAGATGTAAGTTGTGTGCTACCGCTGTATTTCTTCTCCTCGGACGCATAGGCCAATCGAGTGGAAGAGTGATAGATGCGGCGCAAGCGTAAATTGAGCGTAACGGGACACCGCGTAACGGGACAATGTGCGTAACGGGACACGTTGCCGTGCGTGCAGCCGGCGTTCATCGATTTATTAGACGTTGTCACGTCAAAAAAAAAGTTTATTTTCTAGTTAACTATTTCTACCATTTGAGCGTATTTAGTTCACCCTTATAGAAATATAATGAAAATAAATGTTGGCCGAAACGGACCAAGCATAAGAAAGGACAATGGAAGGCCCGACACGTACAGTAACATATAAAAAGAGGAAGGTGTTAATTAGTGAATGACACAAAAATAGGAGAGCGTTTAAGGTAAAAGAGAGGGTATACTGAAAAAACCAGGGAGGAAGTGGGTCACCCCATGAGAATACTCGCTAAAATTCAGGCTGACGAAAATGGTTTAGTGAATTTTGAAGAAAAAAAATTTGCACTAGTCTCCAGATGGGATCAGATGTCTTGGTATCTACCAGTCGTAAGGAGAGGTACAGAGGGGCAACATGTCTTCACAAATGTGTTGACAAGTGATCACAGGTGGGTGAATTAGTTAAAAACGAGTGTTCACTAAGTCATCAACTGTAATTTTTCGTTGTGAATGTAACAGAAATAATCATGCAAATTTCAGAAATTTGTAAATTTGTACATTTACATGAAAATAACTGTGTCACTACAAAATAGAGTTCGCAGCAATATTGGTTACAAATTTTTACCCGGGAATTTATGCTTTGTGTTGTTCCAGTAACACCAATAGATACAATATTTGTAAAACGTTCCTTGAATAACTTTCCAGTATTAAGTCAACGCATTAAAAAATGATAATAAAACAAAATAACGTCCAATTATTGAATATTCGATTATATTTTCCATGTTTGAAATAAACTATTCATGAATGAAATATCGATTTAATTATAAAATTATGCGCCAATTTGCCTAAAAAATACTCAGTATTATCACAAAAAACCTATTTTATAAATGCTAAAATAACCACAGCCATGTGTTGCAAAAAGTTACAAAATATTTCTTGTAGTATGACAAACTATTTCTTGGCAATTGGTTTCCAAAGGAATTTTTTGTAAAAAGTACAAAATGTTTTTTTCTTTGATATTTAGAAACCGTTCTCTTTATATTAGATGTTATAAAACACTGAGTTTCAATAAAATAAACTTGCCACATTTTTACAACAATACCACGATATTCAAGAGTAGGTACCCTCTTACTCTAAAGTAATCTTACTGGGTTTCACTTGTCAACCACTCGCTTTCATTTTTCTGACCAATAGTTGTTTACCTGCTTATGTGCAGATTTTTTGTAGTATGTGCCGAAAACACTAAATAGGTGAAAGAAAAATTTGTAAACTAAGGTATACCTACGTTTATTCACGTAGCAACCAAATTATTTATGAAGGGGGAGGGGAAAAAAACAAACAAAAGACGCTCTAGTGGTTTTAAAATTTAAATGCCGTAAAAAATTGTTTACGTTTAGCATTGGAATTTAGCCTTCGTTAATGAAGTAGCCTATATGACATAAAGAGATTTTTAAAGTCAATAAAATTGTATCTTTTGACAGAATTATTACAACTGTAGGTATTCTCGAAAATGAATTTAAAAATTAAACCCAATTTCTTTACAGAAAAAAAAATTTTAGCAGGTAATCACTTTTAACTTCAGGCATTCCACTATATTATATGATATGCTATAACTAGAGACAAGAAAAGCCTGCGGTTTCATTTTTGCGATAGGCTAAATGAATTAAACTCTCTGCTCCTTCAGTGACTTGACCACAGTTTGAAGGACTCTGAGCCGATGAATAACCCTCAACGAAAACAGTATCGAATCACAAGCATCCCAGTTAACCGGGTGTCACGAGGCATTAGTCAATGAGCAAGTGAAATATTCCCGAATACATGGAGGATCATGGAGTCTATACTGGAGGTAATTGAAACTGCAAATTTTTCCAGCCCCTATGTATAAATGAGCAATATTTTTAAAAGTTATTAAAAGAATATTGTTATGGCATAAAAATTGTTGGAACCAAGATGGGTGTGTTGGCGTTCCTATCTCTGCCCCCAAAATTTGTTCGCGCTAGAAGGGAGCGTTTTTAATTCCTGTTGAAGGCCGAGTTTACACGTCTCATTTGGAAAAATATAGAGGTTGCGTTCACACGCACCACCGCAGTTCGAAAACTCGCGATTTATCTCCGAGCGACCGCGGGGACAGAGTTCTCCGGCAATTTGTGTCGGGTTTCCGGCGGCGTGAGCAAATTAAGCCGAAATAATTGCCGCGCTCTTCTTGCAGCGGCGGAGAAATTGCGCCAATATAACCTCCGCTGGCGCAGCGCTTTCCCCGCGAGTTGGAACACTTTTTTTTGTAGGGTCTGACCTTGCAGTAGCAACCCTGGTGTTTTATTTATTACGCTGGCCTGGTAGCAAATATATCCACCAACAGTGTGGAGCAGGAAAAGGAAATCGTTTATGGGATGTGCATGAAAGGCATGGCTAAATAATATTAATAAGGCGGATTATATGCTCAATTTGAATCAAGCTTCGTCCCGGAAAAGTATGGAAAAGTGCATGCGGGACTTTATATTCCCAATCTGAATGGAAGTGTACATTTTGAATTTAAGGTGGCAAACGTTTGTAATATAATAACTCATATATTTTCATGTAACATTGATTACTGGTAACCATTATTTGTTGTTAATAGAGGGTATGTTTGTTCTATATATTTTTAATGGCCCTGTGATCGTCTGGCTAAATCAAAATTTATTTTAGACACACACAAGTTGACTAATGTGCCAACTGAGATCTCCCGTTTTTATCATTGTAAAAGTGCAATGATAAAAGGAAAAAAACTTTTTATCTGCCTCAAAATTTATTTTTTGACCCTGTTAAATGTTTTCCGGTGATAACAAAATAGTTTTTACTATTTTAATTTCGTTTCAGCGTCGTAGCGTTATACGTACATAGTTGATGCAACAACAAATGTGAATGTTGCCACTAGGCAAAACTTTTCTCTTCTATAAAAAATAAATATCTACTTAATTATTTTTGTAATTATTTGTGTTATTGACATAAAGAGGCCAGATTTATGTTTCAAATGCTTTATTAATGCGCAATAAGCAGCTCACTTAATTTATCGGGGTTCAAGTGACGAGGTCACAAACATACGTCATTCATAGGATATAAAGGCAAAGCCGAGTCGGTGAGGAAAAAATCCAAAAAAAAATTTTTGCAAATGGGAAACATGGTGGACGTAGCTGAAAGCTGGTGAGTTTTCTCATGGTATTCCCGTTTCCTTCTCGACGAATTCTTTTGCTCTCCATTCTTTGTCATAGTTCGGAGATCTAGTTGTCTTCAGAGGCCATTTAGAAGGCCACGCACAGTTATCGAAGCCTTACCCTAAGGTTCACTGCCGCTCAAGAGATTATTGTTTTTTGCTAACATTATTTATCACGCATTTATTTCTATGTATTATTCTTCATAAAGACATTAATTGGTAAATGTTAAGATCAATAGTTAGAGAATTTCATTCAAATTAATGTTAAAAAGGCCTACGATTGCCCAAGTTCAGCTTGAATTTTTACTTAATAACTTAAGAGCAGATCTCGATATGACTACAAAAGAAAAAAATATCATACAAAAGGTTTATTCATTATTTTAGTGAAGCTAAAAAAATTAGCAAAAAACAAAATTGTAAATTTTGAAGTTGTTCAGAATTGGGTTTGAATAGATTTAGTTTGTAATGTTCATGCAACATCTCTCCAAGAAGATGAAGATAAAATACTGTTTTCATAAATGATCGTCTTTGGTGGCTGAGAAGCGCCCAGCCTGCACTCTCGGGATGAAAGCCTTCCTCTCTCCCCTGCTCCCACAAAGCTGGCGGTGGATGTTGGAAGTGCCGGTTACGTAACAACGCCGAGGGGCGCTTTCTCAGAACTGGCGATGGACAGCATGGTCGAGGGGGGTGAGCGGCAGGGGAAAATGAGAGAAAGAGACTTTTGCGCGAATCAGCATCCTTCAACCCAAGAAGGATAAGGCTTCAACTAAAGTTTTCCATAACTGCGTCTAACGATCTGTGGATACGTTTCCAGAATTTACCCCTTCTTCCTCTCAATCTCAGATCATTTCATGTTTGCTCTCCCCGAAAGTTTATTTTTCGTTGTTTTACTTTTAAAGAATCAAATAGTAGCAAATTTAAATGTGTTCAATTAACTTTTTCTTAGAAAATGTATTTATGAAGTAATTTATATCGACCTGCAAAATTCTAGTTGTATTATGGCTCTAGGCTTAGCTCCACTCGCTTGTACATTAACAAACCAGTGTCTTTCGTTCATTGTCTGCTGCCACATTCTACCTTCTGTCCACATTGCATGTGGTTGGTTCGTGTGTATTTCAGTTACTTTCTTATTGGCTTTCAGTATTTCTGGATTCGTCAGATACCCGTTATCCAATTAAACTTTCACATCATGGTTTCCATTTCATAATAAAGCGAACTATGTAGGTCTCTAGTGATCGCTGAAAATAGGATTACGAGATATATTCGTAAACTTTGTTTGGTCATTTTAAAAAAATAACAACCCTAGAGAATAAGTTATTATGAACAGTTTCAGTTTACTACAGACCTACTTTACATTTTCTCATAATCGCCATTTAATTCCAAGCAGTTTTCGCAATGCTGCACCATTTTTTTTAACCCCTCTGCACAGAAGTTTAGCGTCTGGTCATAGGCATCACGAACATCGAATCGGCAATGCGGTGTAGCCTAAGTACAGTCGCTTAGTAAACATTTCCGGGAAACGTTTAATCAATCTTCGTATTCAAATCAAAAAATGATGTCTACTTATTTTTTGTGACAAAAGAAATGTGTAATTTTGGTTTATTTAAATTAAACGTGGGTAAAAAATTGCAAAATCACGGTTGTCAACTGGTTTAATTTCCAGGCGGCTAAAATCTATGAAGAATAGTTAAAGAAACTGGTACAGCGTTACGAAAAGTGCTTGTAACTGAATGGCGATTATGTGAAAATGTAAAAGATATATGTAGTAAACTAAAACTGTCATTAAAAACTTTTTCTCACAAGTTTTTTATGACGAAATGGAATTTACTTTACGAATATCCCTCGTATTTGAATTATTTACTTACAAGCCCACAATAATTGAATTGCATTAACTTATTCAAGAATTTTACATATGTATAGCTTATGATGTACAGTGAAGCACTATGCCAAGTTATTAATTCCGTTTGACTTTGTCATTGTCTTAATTTATTATATATTTCTTTACTGAGTCCATATGGCGAGAAAATCACTTGTTCCATGATTTTCTGGGCCAATGGAAACGCAGAAGCTAAATAAAAGAACTTTAATGGTTTGAATGAATAAAACTATTACACATTGCACATGTTTCCTAAAAAATTAAAAAAAATACTCAGAGTTATATTGTTTTGGATACTAATTTGGTTCAACATATTTTCTGATAAACCACCCTTCGCTAACCGACAGTCTAAAGTTATAAGTGAACCTGTGAATAATCGCAAGAGATACTGAGATGTGTCCACATCACAGCAATTTCAGCCGTCTACAGAAAAATAGATGATCATAAAAAATGGTAGGCCTAGAACTAATAGCAAAAATTATTAGCGAGTACACGTAAATGATGTATGAAAATCTAACTTTGGTAACGAGCGATTTCGTGTGTTCTCACGTTGCAAATGAACTTATAATACGCTTATTTTTTGCGTCTTAGCGTTTCTTGCGTAGTGTATAAACCCGGCCTTCGAAAAACCACATGGCAGGCAATGCGTCGTGATAAATATTCGCTTTTCAAGAAGCAAAATGATAAGAAAATAAAAATGAATTCATATGTATTTTCTTAAACCACATTAAGTATTATCCAGTTATCTGCTATGAAACAGAAGTTTATGAACAGCGCGGTCTCCCACTGCACTATCGGTACAATCAGGCGCGGATCCAAGGGGGGGGGGGCGATAGGGGCGATCGCCCCTTCCCCCTTACTCCCAGGGAAGCAAAATGGATGATGTAGCCAAATACATAAAGACCCACGCAATGCCTTACATGAAACCGAAATATTGATAGCTGTGTGCCACATTGACACAGAGTAACTTCACTCTGGGCATGTTTCCTTCATCCTTCAAATTTTCAGCTCTCCTGAGCTCAAGGGAAAAGCGTAGCTTAGAATGTTGGAAGGGGGTGGCGGGCGACAAGCTGGGCTGTCCCGTTACTGGAGTGGAGGGTGGAGTGAGGAGAGTTGCAGTGCGACCACAACCAACCCCCCCTCCCCAACTATACGCCGCACCAACAAAAATCTAATTTTTCCGTGGGGTGGACCCCCAGACTCTCCCAGTTTAAATACTTTTGAAACCTACATTCGCCCCCCCCCCTGACATCAAACGCTGGATCCGCCCCTGGGTACAATTGAGGTTTGGAAGGAGAATATGTATTATCAACAGTGTAAATACAGTTTTTCTACGTTTTTATTAAACTTGGGATTTCTTTTTACTATGACTATTTTAGTTTACCAAACATATTCCATGGTATTTTCTCTATCATAAATTTCATTTGGCACACCAATACATTTGGTATGTACCCTAATGTTCACGAAAGTAATTACATACGGGTTTATGTTGCCACACGTGGGACCGTCATCTTTGTGTCGGTCACATTTCCGTTCATCGACTTCCGTTCCATTTTTACGAAGAAAAAACTCCTACCAAATGCCGTATACCGAAAGCTAAGATGTTTACACATCAAAAAATATGTAGTACATATACAATCGCAACGAACGCATATGTATACATATATATACATACTGTTCAACAATTCGTGAAAATGTGTAGGATTTGCAGAATCTGCGGCCCAAGTGTTATTACGTGTTTATGGTGACGAGGGAGGGAATCTACATAAGAAAATTCAAAAAGTTTTTATTTAAACGTAGTTTTGTCATTATCATTGCGTGTATCATCCTAGTTTCACAGTTACGATTGCCTCCGCAGGTAAGGCCCTTTTCTATTCCAGGGACTACATCCTCTACCACCCTCCCCCTCTCCCAAGTATCAACGCCCAGGGTGATCAATAAATTGACCAACATTTAAAACTAAACTAAATTACATGAAGTTTCATTGGGGATCTTTTTTCCTTGGAGTTGTACCTTATTTTGTTTAATTACATTTACCAACGGAATTCACATACAAAAATTCGTACAATTGTAATGTTGTTTGATTCGTTATCATTATAAATGCATTTTTGACGTGAAACCAGACCGAAACTTGCGGGTACCAGGTTAGAAATTGGGACCGTAAAGAAAACGGCTCTCGTCTTGTCTTAATAACTTCACCTCCGGAGAAGAAAGTGCTGTGTCTTTTTTTTTTTCTTCAACAAACATAGTCTGCTCTCTAATACGAACCTTGACGACGCTGCTCGGCGGGTGTGGATGAACGTGAAGGGAGGGGGCAGAGAGATCAGAGCTGGCGTCTTCGTCCTTCCCCTGTAGAGCGACTCACGACCCAGCCGTGTTGTCGCCTGGCCGCGATTTACACCCGGGCCAGCCGGGCATTTGCCCAGAGCGCCAATAGGTGCGATGAAAAAAGGACAAAAAAATCTGAGAGCCGGGAAAATTAAGTTTTCTCGCTACGTATTAAATCAAGATAGAAGAAACACAAAATAAAATAAATTTTAAGATAAATACGACGTGCTTAAATTTATTCCGATATTTCTCTACATACCGCGTATAAAATGTACCGACCGTTTACGTGTGCGAGGCATTATAAGAAATCCATAACAAGCCATAGGTATTATGAAATACGAGACTGAAAGCGGATTCTTCTTTGTAAAATGAGCTTTCTGTCTGTGAAAAAAAAGATGATTGATTAAGTTCTATGAATCGGATATTGTTTTTGAATCAATATCTCAGTGATAAATGACGGTGAATATTAAATTTGCGAAATCCTGCCCATCCATCAAACCTGGACATAAAGAGGCTTCCGGCAGGGATATAGAAGAAAATTATATTGCCAGTATAAAATATAGTATCAGTCAGAAGACGGTTCACGCCATATAACATTTTTTTACGCGTGTTAATTAATTTATTATCAAAAAAAACGTGTAAAATCCTACAGTTTAAAGCACAAAATAAATATGTGTTAATATAAGAAAAAAGAAAAACAGCCTATGTCTTTGAAAAATCTTTAGTATTTAGATGCATAATGTGCTGTTTTAGAACTGTTGTGAAAAAAGCTTGAATTTGTAAAATTGTACAATGTTTGGGTGGAACTGGAAAAGGAAGGGGGGTGATAAAGATTTTCTGCCCAGAGCGCTTGCTACCTGGAATCGGGGCCTGAGAAGCGCAGCGCGGTGTCCGTGCGTGGTGTGTCGACGTAAGTGACACTGAGTGTGCTAATGGACAGTGTTTCCTCGTGAGGACCTCGGGCTCGGGCCGCGCCAGAGCCAGCTCGTGGTTGTGGAGGAGGCTGTGCTACACACGTCCGGCGGCGAGCAGCCACAAGGCACCGGCTCCTCCGCCGCAGCCAGCCTCCTCCATCTCGCTCCAGCGCACTCACAGCGACTCTCTGCAGTAGAGTGACACGCTAAACCAGCAGACGTGCACCCGATACAGACCCCTCCCCCCCCCCCTCCTTGCCTGTTTTTATTTTTATGTGTAAAAATCTTAGCTTTCGTTATATGGTGTTTGGTGGGAATAATTTCGTGAACGGAACGGAAGTCGCATGGAACGGAAATGTGTAACCACGTAGCTGACATCTGTGGCGAATGGCGCAAACCAATTTTCATAGCGACGAAAGGAAACGTTGTGTTATTAACTGTTCAAACGAATTTTAACAAATTTTTGTGCAGTATTTTAGTAAAATATCCTGTTGAAAATCAGGTACAAACAAAACCGGGGTTTAGTATTTTTTTTTGACGTGACAACGTCTAATAAATCGATGAACGCTGGCTGCACGCACGAAATTGTCCCACTACGGATGTCCCACTACGGATGTCCCACTACCGATGTCCCAATTTTTTTTCCTAACCTAAATTAATTACTAAGTGTGTTTGGGAGGGGTCTGGGTTAGGGAGAGACTCTAAGTGCGTCTCAGGCCGAAGCCTATACGCTCTACACATGCAGGGGGTAGGCCTACCATGCGGAGAGGGGAGCATGCATATGTGCTAAGGAGGGGGATTGGCCAGCTATGGCAGCAATTGGCGCCATGACTAACTCCCCTCACTTGGTTATTCTAAACTATAACTAGAGTTAAGTTGGGCCCAGGCAAAACCTCCATAGACAGAGGGAAAACCCTGGGCATTGACATGCGGGATGCAAAATTTCATGCATTATTAGTGCAGGTTGGCTGCAGGAACAGAAGGATGGTTCAGGAAGAAGAGTTGGACGGAGTAGAAAGTATCTACTAAGCAATTTTGGGGGCTTGGACATTTCTGTCCGCTTTTTGGGTTGGTGGCACTAGTTTTTAGGGTGACATTATGTCGTTTCCCAAGCTGCCAGTCAGCCAGCCTTAAAACTAGAAGAAAGAGAAAAATAATGTCGCTAGGTCTAGACCCGGCCTCTAGCTGAGCTACCTTGCTGCCCGGCACTCGATACCGCCAGCCAGTAGCATTCCACTCGTTGGCCAGGTCTGCTTCAACATTGTCTATTTGCACTTAAAGGCATGGTCGGTACTTGGCCGGGCAGCACTATAACTAAGCGGCTTAAGGCCTTGTGCACCGTACCCCTTTACCCACTAACGCGAGCAGCATTCCACTCATTGGCTAGGGCTGCTTCAATGGTGTGTATTTGCACTGCCGCAGGGGTTAGAGGCACAACACATACTCTAGAGTTTAATTATTATTTTTAAGAAACGGCTAAGCATAATATACCACCCTACTGCACCCACCATTGCTGCAGCATTCCACTCGTTGGCAAGGTCAGCTTCAACGGTGTTTATTTGCACTGACAGCTGGCAGGCACAGCGAAGTAGCATCTAATTGCTATTATTTAAATTAATCAAGCCCCCTGATTATTTAAATAAATTTTAAATTACGTTTCGAGCTGCCTTGTGTGAGTTTAAATAATTAAATTATTTAAATAAGCCATGAGTTGAAGTGAAACCTCGCAGGTTAAATGCCTATGCGAAAGCAGTAGCCAGTAATTCAAAATCTCATGTCTTTCAGAAACGCAACCGGCACTGGGGGCGAAGCCATCCAGGCGGGCCATGCCCATCAGTCCACCGGACCATTTTGAATTAGCATTCAAACAGGTTGGTCGTGCGTGTAATTGTGTGTTGACTGGTGGGCGCCGTGTAAGCCTAGTGGGAAGGCTCTACTCATAACATGTTCTATGAGCTGCTTGGGTGACACGGGCTCCGCGCGCGAGGATGCACGCACAGAGCCGGAGAGGTACTGCGCTTTTTTTTTTTTTTTTTTTTTTTTTTTTAGCCTGTATCCCGGCTCCCGAGGGACCTTTGCTGTTTGTTTTGGAGTACCAGACCTGTGGTCGTACCTCCTGCCTAATACTGCGCTGCTCCGAGCGCCGGCAACTAGTTTTGTTTGGAGGGGGTCGCGCGCTGATTGGCTGTCAGGCGCGGCCAAACAGCTACGGCGGGCGGTGCGCCAGGATTGATTTTGGCAGCTTATACTTCTGTTTATTATTTAGATCATAGTTTCCAAGGGAGGAAATATGCGGATTTAAGCTATTTATGCATTTATCGTAAACATTTTGGGTTGTGCGGACATAAAAGTCTTGCAAAGTTTCTGTGTTAGTTTCACTATGCAAGTTCTCTACTGGGCAGTATATCGGAGCGTCTGCAGCGATTCGAATACATCTATTCTGAACTCGCTGCAGTTTTATTAGATGGCAGTATGCTGCAGTAGCGCAGACTGGGGCTGCATACGTGATTATCGGGCGTATGAGAGCTTTGTAGAGCAGTAAGCCATTTTTAACTGTGCTGCCACATCGCCTGCTCATTACAGGATATAATGCGCGCATTTTAACCTGAGATTGGGTTCGTTTGATGTCAATGTGCTGTCTCCACAGTAGTTTCCTATCCATACCGATGTCCGATTTTTTTTTCATAACCTAACTAAAAACTCGGTGTGTTTGGGAGGGGTCCGAATTAATGAACGCAAATATAAGTAAATTTATTAATTAAATTGTACATTTCATTTCACTCCTTTGTGTCCATACAAAATAGTGATAATTCAAAAAAAAATTGATTCAATTTTATTCATAAAAGTATGCAGAGGTAGATTTTATCATACAAAAGATAGAACAATTTAAAAAAAAAATCTTCCTCGAAGAATAGAATATTTTTAATGCCTAAAAGGTTTGTTTGCAAAAACCTATTACGGCTCAGTCTCAGGCCGAATATTATATTTCCTTTTCTTCTGGATCAATAATTTTATCAATGTTTTGTTATGACGTTGTCACGTTAAACTATTATCCGTAAACCGACTTTACAGACAACCAATTTTTTTTCAAGCCTTTTTTTCGTGCTGCTATCTGCGTTATTAGATGGCAAGCAACGTTTACGATTCAGGCAGAGAATTCTTGCGGTGGACGCAGAAAGTTCGTGTGTGATTCGCGTCCAGATATTTTAATACTTTAAAAGCCAACATTTTATCTGCATGTTTATCACTTCCATCAATATTTTAAAGAATTCAAGATTAAATTTCGTTACCGAGTTTCGAATTATAAGTTTATTTTGCAACATGAACAACATGAGAACCCATGAATCGCTCGTTACCGTGGTTTGATGTTTACACATCAATGGCAAGTACTAAAAGTTACGCTCACTTTTTTTTCAGAATTGGGCTATTTTATGTGTGAAGATACAAATATTCAAGTAATAAAGAATCTAATATAATAGTACTGTAATATAATAATATAGACGTAAGAGTACTTGGCAGCTAGCAGGTCATTAGCTTATTTTGGTGTGGAACACAGCTCTTCTTTTAGACCTTTAAAATAATTTAAATAATTTAGAGGAAAAAAAAGCCATCACTATTTCGCATAGTTAGCTGTCAAGGTTGCCGTTTTATAATTCTGGCTGTCAACTCGATAAAGTTATATAAATCCATATGAAAAAAATAATTTCATGAAATAGCCAGTAACACGTTTATATTTTAAAGCTGAAATACAGTTTCTTTTTCTCTTATGTAGGCACTATGCGGTCAAAACGTTTAAAATTGGGCCTTGTCGACTATATAAATTTTGAAAATACAAACTCACACAAAGTTTCAAAAATTCTAATGATTTACGTGAATGATAAACAATGAGCTATAATGTGCAACATCCTTAATCGTGCTACAATGTGATAAGACGGCGCGTCAGTGCAGAGCCATCTGTCGGGCTGCGCCGCAACTACCGGCTCAAGCTGTCGCTGGCAGAGACACCTGTTGCGCGCAGCTGGAGTCACAGCTCCCTTAAAGTGTGCTTTACGACACAACAGCTCATGTTTAGATATTGGCCTCAAAAATTGTTCTATTTGTAGACGTATTAAGTAATACCATTTTTATAAAAAAAAAAAATTAATAATTAATTTTTTTCAAGATTAAGAATAAATTTCCAATATTTAACGTTTTGGTGATTATTGTAAAAGAAAACTAACTGCATTAAATAATATTACATTTTGTGGTGTTGAAAACCAATACCATTGGCTTCTTACTTAATTATTATTTATCTCAAATAATTTTATTTGTCTTAATAATCCTTAATAATCCAGGTTTATAAATCCTATACGTTTTGACAATTTTGATACTAAAATATTAATTTTTTTTTTTTACAGAAATTGAAAAATGTCATAAATAGCCAAACATGCTTAAGTTATTTTTTCCTTACTCTGAATGACTTACACACCGAAGGGAGGGGGGAGGCGAGAGTATTGCACGCGGGGTCAACCAAAATTTCATCTCTGGAAACTGTACTTGTATGTTGTATACTGCTCATATTTTGGACTACGTGCATGCAATAAGCAGGAAATTTTAAAATGTACAGAAAGTTTTCCATAAGACATAGTTTTGACATCGAACCCGTTTCATAGTCTCGCTTTTGCAAGTGCAGGCAGATCCTTACCCCCCCCCCCCCCCCCCACCATCCCCGGCGCAGTGATGGGCTTCTTAGTTCCCGGGGGGCCCCTCCCCAACTCCCGGGATATACGCCCATGATTATGCGCATGACGTATATGCAGATATTTATATTATAGTCGTCTATATTTGTCATTCCAGAGCATGCGTTTTTAAGACTTCTGTTTAAAGTGGCGTTGTGCTTTCAGGTATTTTTGAGTCAACATTACTTTGAAAAATGTTTCTATGTGTGACTTACGACTTACTGAAATTTCCTGTAGGTTAGTGGATTCCAATCAGTTATCTATACTAATATTATAAAGCTGAAGAGTTTGTTTGTTTGTTTGAACGCGCTAATCTCAGGAACCACTGGTCCGATTTGAAAAATTATTTCAGTGTTGGATAGTAAATTTATCGAGGAAGGATATAGGCTATATTATATTATCAATAACTTTAGGGATCCTTACTAAAAGTCCAAATTAGAATCAAATGCGTTGGAGGGGGTTAGATACAACATGCAGTGCACGTACGAAGTGTGTGTTGACAATGCCGCAGGCGCTAGAAGTTTATTTCCTATTGCCTATTAACATTGTTGCCACGCACTAGATGCCTTATCATTCTTAATATTCCCATACAAGTAAAAAACATCCGTGTGATATTAACAACGAAGGATTCAGTACCCTCATAAGAGTTAAATTTGTATTTAAATACTTTTTATCACTTTAAATCGCAAACCTAAACTATTGTTTTTTTTTTTCTCTCTCTGTGTTTAATTAGTTTTTTTATTGCCATTTTTTTTCAAGTATATATATTTTACAGACTTGAAACTTCAAAGTAATGTTCCTTATGTTACGCAGGATGACATTTTCCGAAAATTAGATCCCATGGGTGGTTGAAACCAGGCAACAGTGGGTACTTTGTGTGCATGAGAACAGGATTTTGCATTGTTCATGCCTTCTGCGTCTCCATGGCAACGGGCATCGCGCGGCAGTGGCGTACCCACAAGGAGGGGCATGTATAATGAGCGGCGCAAGAGTGATCTGCCTGTAGACTGCCGTAGCGAAGTACGGGTACATCAGTTGTACGTTGCGTGCACGAGTCGGGAAACCATCGGTGCTAATCATTTTCTCTCCGGTACATTATACAGCATTGTAATAAATTTTCACTGAATTTTTTTATTTTCCATTACTGTAAATGGGAGATGTGGCTTAATTTTTTTCCATTTGTATAGCCGTGTGAAGCCGGGTCGGGCAGCTAATTATAGATACAATTTTGATCAAGTGACGTGCAAAAAAAAATGCATTTGCCAATTGGTTTAATTGGTGATCCGTCAATGTCACACATCCATTTGCTGTCCAAATAATAATAATAATAATAATAATAATGTAATGTGTTAACACATTTGCTTTTCCATTCGCTGAGAAGAAGCTTCTTGGCCTCTTAGAAGCGTGATTCGCTTACCCTACTGACGTGTGACTGGTGACTATTGGTTCGAGAACGTGCAGAGGCGTGTAAAAAATAACTGTGGCCAAATCCGTAAGTAATTCCGAACGTATAAAGTCATGCAGTGACTTGCGACCAAATAAATATGCGAAGCATCCGGGTGTCTGCTCAAAAATGTTTGTAGGTATACGTCTGCACTTTAAAACACATTTTTGTATTGACCCTGACGTATTAACCTGTACTTCGAATGGTTGATTGATATATAAGTATGAAACATTTTCAATGTATTTTAAAAATACTCAACAAATATAGGAGAGCTACCATGAATTCATGTAGAACGTATTTGGCATTCATAATAACTTTTTATTGTTAATACATTATAACGGCGAATTTGTAACAACTTCTTAAAGAGTAATTTTGTTTTGCAACTGATATGTCTGGGTTAAATAGCTGCCTTTTTTCTGGAAGCAATAGATAAAGAGGCTAGTCGGTTTCGGAAATGTTTCCTGTCAAGATATTTTACAAAACGCAATATTTTTTCCCCCTTAACACGGCTGAGCTGTTTTCAGGCGAATCGTAGAAGGTTCAGTAGCACAGCAACCTCTCACTGAACATGACGAATAATCATTATCGGAAGTAGTATACAAATGGGGCTCCGGGAACAGGGTCCAGGGGATGGTGCCGGTGCCGGTGTCCGCCATCTTGGATTGTGACGTCACGGCGGCCATCTTGGACGAGCGTAACGGGACACAGCGTAACGGGACAAGTAGGACATTGACCTTTGACCCTCAAAATCCACCAAAATTGGGCAAAATTTGCCCAAAATTCCTCAAAATTCGCCAAAATTTCCATTTCTGTGGAAAAAAGTTCCACCAAAAAATCTCAAAAAATTCCACAAATTAAAAATTTCTCTTTTCGAGGGAAAAATTTCCCGTTTCGAGGGAAAAATTCCCGTTTTTAGTCCTTAAAAATCCCAGCGGCTGAAAATTCCTAAAACTGGCTTAAGCATCCTTAACTCAAGCCTCAGTTAAGCCATTTCTAGGAATAAGGATACCATGACCGCCATATTGGATTGTGACGTCACGGCAGCCATCTCGGACAGTTGTGACCTTGACCTTTGACCTTGACCTTGACCCCGGCGGCCATTTTGGATCCGCCATCTTGGATCCGCCATCTTCGTAGTCGGTGCTTCCAAATGTGCTGCCTTTTCGTTGTCGGTGCTTCCAAATGTGCTGCCTTTTCGTAGTCGGTGCTTCCAAATGTGCTGCCTTTTCGTTGTCAGTGCTGCCAAATGTGCTGCCTTTTCGTTGTCGGTGCTTCCAAATGTGCTGCCTTTTCGTAGTCGGTGCTTCCAAATGTGCTGCCTTTTCGATGACGGTGCTTCCAAATGTGCTGCCTTTTCGTAGTCGGTGCTTCCAAATGTGCTGCCATTTCGTTGTCGGTGCTTCCATATGTGCTGCCTTTTCGTTGTTGGTGCTTCCAAATGTGCTGCCTTTTCGTAGTCGGTGCTTCCAAATGTGCTGCCTTTTCGTTGTCGGTGCTGTCAAATGTGCTGCCTTTTTGTAGTCGGTGCTTCCAAATGTGCTGCCTTTTCGTTGTCGGTGCTGCCAAATGTGCTGCCTTTTCGTTGTCGGTGCTTCCAAATGTGCTGCCTTTTCGTAGTTGGTGCTTCCTATTGTTTTTCCTTTTTTGAAGGTACTTCCAAATGTGCTTCCTTTTTTGTTGATGGTGCTTCTATTTTTTTAATGTTGTTTTGACTCTAGTATTTTTTAGTAAATTGTTCTTGATTTGACTAGCGTATTATTCAAACCGGTTAATGTATATAAACGAGTCCTAGACAGCAAGACGCTCAGTTTGTTACTGCCGTCGACGGTGTACGGATCACCTAGTTTGTTTCTTCTGGTGCATAAGTCGTGTTATTGCCTGTTCTTGAGACTTCGATGGCATCTTTACCGACTTTAACGTCGTACTCGATGGAGGATGTACCATCGACTACGGGAACCATGACGTCGGCGCCGACGATGTTGGAGCAGATCCCGTTGGCAACGCCTCTGACAACACTGGAGGAGACTTCGATATGTGCTGTTCCACCATCAGCTGAAGTTTCGTCAGCATTGAATACTTCAATTAATGAAGAGCGTACTTCGCATCAGTGCAAATACTGTGGTGCATCGTTTACTATCACCTCAAATGCTCGCAGACATGAAAGAAGCGGTTGTTCTAATAATGTTCAAAGAATACAATTTCAGTGCAATAAGTGCAATAAACTAATTTCACGTCTCGATAGCTTACATCGTCATTATAAAAAATGCTCCGAGACGTATAATGAACATGGTTATTGATTTGACTCATGTGTTGTACCGGCTAATGAGACTATATAAGTGCTATGAACTTCAGTCTGTCTCTGGCTGTGGTGATGAACGGATCGGATAGACATTTAAAGTCATGTAAAAGGCTTAGTCCGTACAATAAGAAGACTGTTTGAATCGAGGAATCCAAAAGGCTTTGGTTATTTGTCAGTTTTTTTGTACTTGTAGTAGTGTATTGAATTTATGTAATAAATTTTTTTTAAGAGAACTTGTGGTGTTTTTATTTTCTCAAACCTAACACTTTTTTAGTATTTTTTTTTAAATTAAAGTTGTTATGTATCGGCCAGGGATCGAACCAAGGACCTTAGTCGATCCAATCAATCATTATATGGATTACAAATTTATTTAATGAATTTTGGATTTTTTCCCGCTTTTCTAGCTACATTATTACATGATTTCAAGATGGCGGCCGAATTTCAAGATGGCGGGGGCACCTCCATAATAAATGATTACTGCACTGTAGCGAGTTAGGATAAAATTATCCAGATGGAAATGTACTCTATAATACAAGTACACACACACACAATATGGCGTACCCCAGCAGGTGGTAGCTCCTGGTAGCATGTACTGAACATAAAATGTTGGATCCATGATGGTCGACAAGGACAAAGTCAAATTTCAAGGAAAAAGTCAAATTTCAAGGTCAAGGTCAAATTTCAAGGTCAAGGTCAAAGGTGTGACCAGATAATTATACTAACATGGTATCAGCACACTCTAGCGGACGAAAACAAGATGGTGATCTCCAGTGGATGAAGACAAGATGGCGTACATGTCGTCATACCAGCTGACGATATATATGCTTTGAAAAAAAGTGGTAGGAGTCAGTCTGCCTGCATCCACCATTGAGGAAGGAGCCTGTCGCCATTTTTAGTTTTCTCTGCACTCACCGGGTTCGAACGGAGGACGGTGATCGATATAATCAATCAGAATTCGAATAAGTTAATTTTTTGATGAATTTTGGAATTTATCCCGGTTTCTAACATAAAAATTGCGGATTTCCAAGATGACGTCTCAATTTCAAGATGGCGACCATTACGATAATTGCAACGGTGATATCATCATCCAATATGGCGGACAACACAATGCCGGAATTTTCTAGAAAACAAAATGACGTCATCCAAAATGGCGGATACAAGATAACCGCCGTGATCTACTTGTCCCGTTACGTTATGTCCTGTTACGTGGTGTCCCGTTACGCTGTGTCACGTTACGCCCCGCCAAGATGGCGGATCCAAAATGGCCGCCGGGGTCAAGGTCAAGGTCAAAGGTCAAGGTCACAACCGTCCGAGATGGCTGCCGTGACGTCACAATCCAATATGGCGGTCATGGTATCCTTATTCCTAGAAATGGCTTAACTGAGGCTTGAGTTAAGGATGCTTAAGCCAGTTTTAGGAATTTTCAGCCGCTGGGATTTTTAAGGACTAAAAACGGGAATTTTTCCCTCGAAACGGGAAATTTTTCCCTCGAAAAGAGAAATTTTTAATTTGTGGAATTTTTTGAGATTTTTTGGTGGAACTTTTTTCCACAGAAATGGAAATTTTGGCGAATTTTGAGGAATTTTGGGCAAATTTTGCCCAATTTTGGTGGATTTTGAGGGTCAAAGGTCAATGTCCTACTTGTCCCGTTACGCTGTGTCCCGTTACGCTCGTCCAAGATGGCCGCCATGACGTCACAATCCAAGATGGCGGACACCGGCACCGGCACCACCCCCTGGACCCTGTCCGGAGCCCCATTTGTATACTACTATCGGACAGAAAAATTCTCGTTTTTTTTTTTGTGGTACTAGGCTCCACTGCACACACTTGTACACAAACAATCCTATGTTTCCTGTGCACTGACTGCTGCCACATTCACCTTGTGTTCGGATTTCATATGGATGAGTCATGAATTTTCGTTATCTTCTTATCGACTGCTTGTATTTCAGGGAGTATCAAAATACTCAACAGTAGAGGCCGTAAAAAATTCGCGCATTCATTTCGCGATAGGCTAAAATTCAAAAAAATAAACCTTTGAGCCGCTTTCGCTATTGGCTCACAGTTCGACTGGACGACTCTGGGCCAATGAGAAAATCTCAACGAAAGAAGTATAGAATCACAGGCAAACCAGTTAATCAACTCAATTTCAACGGCCAATTAACTGGTATCGGATACACAGAGGAATGTGAATCCTATCCTGAAGGCCATCGAACTCGCGAATATTTACCAGTTCCTACCCATTAACGAATGAAAAATTCTTTTAAGTGTATAATAGTATCCATTTTAAATTGTCTCCAAATAATTGAGCCTGTTTTCCATGCCTCTAGCAATACTAAATATTATTGAACAAAAGAAACTGAAGACCACTGTGTTGAAGTCTAACCAACCATTAACTCTTCCTGCGGAATGCAGGCGTCTCCAGCAATAATCTCTAACTATAATTAGGGCCATCTACTTTTCACGAAAAAAGATTTCCAGACCAGCTGTATTGTTTAAACTTTGTAGCATTGTCTGCGTTTCGTGGTTGGCTGGGTTTATTTCAGGTACATGTCTACTGTTGGCAAACCAATCATAGCGTCCTGAATGGCCCAGCCAAACAGGGCAATGGCTTCTCTCGCAGACGGTCGCCAATCATAAGGAAACGATCACTAGTTTGAGAAATACAGGGCCCTACTGTACGTGTGCGCATTTAGCCGGCGCAGTGCAGCAGACTGCGTTGCGAGGCAGCTCGAAGCCCGCCATGAGAGCGGGTGTGTCCTGAGGCCTTATGCTTTCTTAACTTCATGTTTTTGCTCGTTATCTAAATAAATAAAAACGTAAATGTTCGTTGGTTTAAGATCTTAAATCTTCGAAAGTTTTTCACCGATTGCTTTAAATTTTTTACACAACGTTGCATTCGAATACGCGCATGTGTGTGTGTATATATATATACACATACATGCATATATATATATATATATATATATATATATATATATAACCTGTGACAGGTAAAAAAATGGATGAATAGAAATATGTATGTAAAAACATAGATTTTTAATATTTTCATTGTTGTAGAGATATATAGATATAGGATAGAGATAGAGAGCTATAGAGGGCGGTATAAATATAGAGAGATATAGAGATATAAAGAGAGATTAATAGAGATGTATAGGTATTGTGTAGAAAGAGAGATTAAAAAATATGCATAGAGAGAAAGAGAGATAAATTATTAGGGAGAGATAGAGAGGTGTTTTGTATATGTATACTGAAGCATTGCAACGCATGCCGGGTATTAACTAGTTTTCAATAAAGTTTTAATATAACCTTTTATTATTTATAAAGTGTTTTATAAATGTAATATATACTTAAGTAACAGTTTTTAGAAACTTAAAGGACAATTTTTGTTAACCCTAGCATGAACGAAGAGCATGTAATCGTGTTATATAGAGTTTAAAATTTATCTTTTATGGTTGGTCTTTGGCATTCATAAAAATTATGATTTACGAAAATCCTGAAACATATCTGGGTGTAAAATTGTGGGAAAACCATTTTTTTAATATTTCGTTTTGAATTATATACAAAAATATTAAGTAGGTATATGTGCCAAAGGCTAAACACAAACTATTAATTTAAAAGTGTATACAACACGACTACATGATGTTAGATGCTAGGGTTTCAATAAAAAAATTGCCTTTAAGTTTTGAAAAATCATGACATAAATACTTATAAAATTTATCAAACAGTTAAAAACAATTAACCAAAGTTATATTTTTTATTTGACGAGCACAAACAAGAAATTATGAAGAAAAAAATATTCAAGACACCACCCCCTTAACCGCCAGCTCCAGGCCAGCAACGTTTACCCAAGCCAAACTTCGTAGCTGATGAGCTGAGCCACGCCCCTCAGGCGAGACCACTCCCCCTGGTAGGCTATCGAGTGACGTCACACGAAGTCGCTCGTCGGCTAGCAGTGAGTTCAAGGATGGCCTGAAGGACCACTGTTGACTTTACGGTATTAGGGCAGCTTTTTTTTGTTTTTGTGTTTCTTTTATATATACATTTTATAAATATATATATACGTCGAATTAGTTTAGCATATCATATTTTTCAAAAGTTGTTTATGCTAGCAATTTTTGTTTGTTTTTTAATTTACTTCTTTGAAATGTGTCCCCATATTCATTTTAGTGGTTTGTAACACAAACATTATTTTGGTTATCTTAGTTTATTGTTTTAATAGTTCTTATCATTTTAATTTGGTTTATATTTTTGTGAATAAGTGAAAGACATTGCCGTATAAATCAAGTCTCAACTTCAGCAGAATAAATATTTATTTCTGAGTGTTGGAATGGTGGGGGAGGGACTTTTTCCCTTCAGATAAAATATTTTCTAAACTTAGAGAAAGAAAAACAACTATGAACTTAGGAATATTAATGTTAACATCAAAACTTACAGTTAAAATTAAACTTGCATATTTACATAAGCTTGAGATGCATGATTTGTTCTATGTATTATTTAGATAATGTTATAGTTTTGAACACAACGATTTATCTTAATTTTTAATTAATTTTTAGTGTTTCTATTGTACATTTATAATATAATTTATTATATTGGAATACACACGGAAATAATATAGACTATTATTTACACACATTCAGTTTATATTATTTGTATTACAGAAAAATTGTCACGAACTATATTATAATTTTACTCTTTTTTTTTTTCAATCTGGATCGTTTGAGTTATTAATTAATCACCACAACCAAACACAAAGCTGTGATGATCACAGCAACAGATGAAACCCATTAATTTTTTTTTACAAACACAGACTGTCACAAAACATTCAGCCAAGAAATAAAATAATCGAATAGCACGCTAACTTGTTTAATTTTACGTTTCAAAAGACCTCTAAGTTTCATTGTCATATGCGTTATTACTTTTTTTGCATCATATTCGTTTTATTAATATACTGCCTCGATAAAAAAAAATTCTTTTGGCACAGCTTACGGGCGTAGGTGGATTTTGAAGTACCTATTTATTCTGGAAATATTTTGGAAACTTCTATAAACGTCTGGAATATTTTAAGAACTTAATGTGCATAACAAATTTGTGTTCTCTAATATTACAACATTATCTACTAAATATTTTCCCATTTTCCATGCAGCGAAAATATTACTAATATTTGTTAACTCAATGGTTTACAACACACCATTGAATAGCTTAGAACGATTTCATATTATATTCCAACAAAGATAATTATTTAATTTTTTTTTTGCCTTGAAACAGATTTTTTCAACCCTTGAACTAATAACGTTGTTGTATAAAAGTTTCTTTGCATAAGGCTTAAGATAATAAATTCAAACGAAATTGGTACAAAGAAATTTGCGTTCTTTTTTTAATTTCAACCAATGTTTATTACGGTAATAATTCGTTTCATCAAAATCAGTTTCAGCCAAAGCTTTAGATAAAGTTTAGGATTCATACAATAAATTATAACAGATATGATAGTATATCTATTTTTAAAAAGTTATTATAAAAATTTTTAAAAATAATTTTTACTTTCAGAACTTGATATTTCCATCCCTTGCAGTAATAGTTGGGTAAAATAAATTCTTTAAAGAAAAATTTTAGTCAATATTTAGAAAGTTAAACAAAATTAAGAATGGATTCGATAGTGTACCGGGGAGGGAAGTTTTATTTATTTTCTCATTCCAACTACAGGTTTTTAATCCCTTGCAATAATGTTTTGTATTATTAAAATTGTTTTAGATAAAAATAAAAGATTTACAAACAATTTGTACGGATTTTATAGTGTGCCTACTAAGGGAGTTATGAATTTTCTGTTATTCAACTCCTGTTTATTCCAACCCATACAGTCATGGTGGATAATATAAAAAAATATTTCAGACGAAAGTTGTAGACAATAATTTAAGGTTTTACAATAATAAAGGACGGATTTTACACTGTACATGGTAAGTAAATTATTAATTTTTTTTAAATTCTGCCCCTTTATTTTGTCTACCCCCAGCAACGATGGTTTATCTCATAAAAAATTGTTTCACACAATAGTTTTAGTAAAAATTATGAGATTTTCAAGCATTTTGAACGGAATTGATTGTGTACTTATTAACGGAGTTATGATTTTTTTTTAATCTAACCCTTATTTTTTCAACCTCTTGTAGGAATGGTTCGTGTAATCCAAATATGTTTCCAAAATCTTTTAGATAAAAAATTATAAGATCAATAAAAAATTTGCAAGAATTCTATGTTGTTCCTATGAAGAGAATTATTAAAATTTTTGTCTTCCAACCCTTGTTTTATTCAACCCCTTGCAGTTATGGTTGGTCGTATCAAAAACTTATTCAAACAAAATATTTAGGCATTACTGCTACAAGTTATAGTATATTCAAACGGATATGATAGTATCCATTTTATGGGAGTTACAGCGATTTTTTCTGTTTTTAAAAAACCTTCCCCATTTCTACCCCTTTGGTCGGATATTGACCATTAACGAACTCGGCCGAGATTTTCCACTACCAGATTTTATTTACTAGTTTGGAAGTGATTTGTGATAAATTGTGACAGTTATCTTGTCCACAAAACAGATATATATATATATAAACTTACGAGTTGAAGATGGTTTTAGGGTCTATGGACCATGAAACGAAGAACCATATAGAAATTTTAGAAAGTGGCACCATGGTAATGGTTACAATAGGTAGTATTTATTTGAAATCTACCTAAAATACCATGTTTGTTCATCGTACTACACGGGTCTGTGGTTGAATCTAAAAGGCTGCAACGACTCATAAACTGTAGCACAGTTTTTTTTTTCACCGATAAGTCCCACAGAAGCGTGTAAGCGACGCGAAGACTGCACGTGAGTTCTTTGCCTGTAGTGATTTGTGCGTGATTTGCGAGACAATGTCGCCCTTAACGCCTTTGCACTTTAAGAAATAATATTTCTCTAATATACTAATTATGGGGGGGGGGTTGTATTTTGTTAAAATATGTCATGTCGGAAAGTTTTTGAACGCACTGTACACTGTAAAAACATTTCTGAACTTTTACAAGAAAAGCCCTTAGACACTCAGTTCAACGACATAACTTGTAAAATTACAGGGTAGAGATCAGTACAATTAGTATTTTTACAAAGCTCTGTCTTGCAGTTTTACAAGTTATAAAGTTCGCAGGAGTTTCCAAGGATTCTCCTTGCTTAAGAACACGGAATTTTACTGCGTAGCTTCCTCATGCTTCTGTGTAGAAACTGGAAACATTCACGTCTTCAATGCTGTTCTATGGTGGACGCTACATTTTTATACATATGATGGTTGCTCACTTGAGAGAAGCCTTAACTGAATTGCCCGTAATTCGATATTTCTTAGGTTGAGAGTTTATCATTGGCTCAGAGTCTTCCTCATTAACTGTAGGTCAATCACAGATGTAGACAAAGGAATACAAAAATTATTTGTACACTCTTAGAAATTATAATAATTTTTAGACATTTCAAAGAATAATTCTCTTTAAATAAAGGAAGAGATGTCCGTAATTTCCGATAGCTGGATTTTCGTAGCAACTACACCATTTTTCGACTACTGAGTTCTGATTGTATAAATAGAGTAAACACACTTATGGACAACATTATTGTGTTTTCACAGAAGTCTTAAAAGTTTTTTTTAATGTTTTGCCTGTATATTAAGATTATTCTTGTCAGTTTGTGTTTAAAGAAAGCGTACTTAGTTCCCTGTAAATTTACGAAGATCACTGGATAATTTTCGACCAGTGTCCTTCTTAATTTTAGGGAGAAATTTTTTAACAGTGTATATTTTAAGCCTATAAAAAATTAAATTGCAAGTTATTTCTGGTAATCGTTTCAATTATTGTGTATAATCAAGGCTACAGATTTTTTCAGACAAATCAAGGCGTTCAGATAAAAAAAATTATTGCATTCGAATCGGTAAAGTTGGTCATGTAGCCTAATGAGGAAATAGCCAGAAATCAATTGTTGCAGATATAAATACAGTGTTTTGAAGTCCAACAAGTCGTAGCTTCCCTGTATTATGATAATGTACACCGATTCCTGTCTTCTATACGCAGGACCATTTTTTGCTTACGATTGGACAACACATTAGTCAAAATCGGCATTTCCACAGACACTTGCTTTTGTTAATATTTCAAAATATATATTGAAACTGTGATTCGCCGCAGTGTTCCTCAAGAAATGTCAAACCCTTGCTGCTTTGAAAATAATTTATGTAAATATGGGAGAAGGAGTGGCGTGGTGGCGGGGAGTTTAGAACACTCGTGAACCCCTAAGTGTCGAACCCGCATGTTCGCCAAGTGGAAAACGTGGCGGACGTTGCTGTGGCCTGTGGGTTTTCTCCGGGTACTTCATTTTACCCCACCCATTCATTCCATGGGTTTTTCCATACCCATTTCACCTCACCTCACGCACTCTTCAGGCTGGCAGGAACGACCCTGCCTCAGGCGAGAAACTACATGTCGATTTTCATTTTCACACTGAAGGATCCATGACATTTTGTAACCACAAATGTGTGGCAACTGCGTGCACTTTCACACCAGTCTTCTGACATTTCAGTTTATCCATGTTGGGGCAATAACTTGGTTAATGCGCAGCTTGTCTCGCCACTATCACGTAACACGTGGTTGCGATGACGCAAGCCTCGCACAGCCACGCATGCGACTGATGAACACCTGCAAACCTCGCGTTACTATTTGTAGTTAGTATAAAATGCGCATTTAAATAGCATATTTACTGGACTGTGGATCTTTGACGCGCCCTGAAATACAGAAAGCCAGAAGTAAAACAACTTAAGTCCATATGCTCAACTATAAACAATCCGGACAAAAAGTAGATCGTAGCAGCAGCCAATGAAAGATCGACATTGGTTTCTACATACATAATATATGTACATATGTATTTAAACATGTATGTTTGTACAAATATGTTAATCCTATAGCTAGTACCACAAAATTAAAATTTATGTAGCAAACTCGTTCTAATTTTACTATTGAAAGTTTATCTTATGCTGGCCCCTCTAGTTGTGGTAGCCGCTGTAATAAATCTCCTTGCTATTGTATTATACGTTGGCCACTCTCTAATTAATATTATGTGTTCTCATGGGGTTCTTGGCGCCTACCCTCGTCGCAGTAAATACCAGGAACGCTGCTGCTGGATGGTCTGCCCAGACTGATAGTCCAGCTAGCACGTCACTGCCCCGTGTTACTGCCCAGAGAATAATTATAAAAAGGAAATTTAGTAGTGTTGTGTGAATAGTGGAAAATTTGCATATAAATGAAATAATAAATAACTGAAAAACATGTGATTTTAATGGGTTCTTGAATATGAGTGTGAAGTTACGTTTAACATGTGATTAAGCGAGAACAACCAAGGTGTCAAACCTAGGTGTCGGTAATTAGATGCAAATGACGTCACTGGAACACATTGAATATCATGCCGGGTCTAGCTATACGTTGTCGGAGGCTTGAGGCTCTCTTCACAGGACCTCCAGGTGGTCTGCTGCTACACTGGAACACTGGATGCTGTAAGCTTTAATTGACGAACTACAGAAGCTCTGAGGTAGCCGGGTATCTGGCTGAAGACTCGACTTCCCTCTCGTCCTAGAAAGTCTGGTTTAATCTGGATCGGTCTCACCAATTGTCGTGGCCGATCGCAGCTGGCGCTGCCCTCAGATTTCTGGAACCACTACGGGACGAAAACGGGACCGACGCGGAAGTTGGCACTCGAAATCGCCGATACTCCCTATCTAGGACTTCTTTAGTCCAGATACAATACTCTCAACTCCTAGAGCGGAGAATTCTAAGTAGGACACGATCGTGGATGACGCGAATCTTCTATTTCTCGGGCGGCAACCAAGGCTTTGGTTCGCCCCAGCCCGAGAAACGTCTTCCCGCTGCAAGATGGCGATGGCGTCTCTCTTCTTTCCTCCTTATAACTATTTACTTTCAGTCCCTAGCAACCAAGGAGCTATAGCTATCAGCAAACAGAATAAGCTGCATAGTGAAATACCAACTTGGATGTTAGAGTGTAAGAGAATCGAACTAAGACCAAATGAATAAAGTTTCCAAAGAGTAATTCTTAGAAGACCCTGAAGTTGAAAGTGTGTTGTCTATGGCAATAAGATGTGTTATATCTGTTATACCTTGGTTGTCCTCTTTACAATAAAACAATTAAATACATAATATTCGCTCATGGAATATACAATTAATATTACAATAATGATAAAAATAATAATTATATAACTGTAAACAGTTGTACTGGTTACACTATCTTTGGGGTGAATTATAAAATAATTATAATAAACGAAAATTTATGACGAGATTTAAATTCATCTTGCCTAGTGTGTTATGTACTGAATTAGTGGGGTATCATAATGGTTTTTAAATCAATACTCAATACGGTTGAAACTTTAAAGGTTATATTTCAGGATATATATAATAAAAGAATGTAGTTTAAAGCGTGTTAATTTAGCACTACATGTATATTAAACTCAATTTATTACATAAGTAGATTGCACTTACTTATATACAGTTTAAGTCTGAATTCGACCGGAAAACGTGACTGTAGCTGAGCCACATTTTTTTATTATAAATAATAGAGAAAGTATTTAAGATAGAAGACTGAGCGTCTGGATTATGTTTAATTCAATGAAGTTGTAGAAACACTACTAATATTGTTGGTGTCACTAAGTTATTTCATTTCAATAGTTGAGGGAAACACCTTTAGTTTTCGAACACTTTAGTGGTTGTTTAATGCTCCAATAATTTCAATGAAATATTTTTTTGTGTGATAAAAATCTATGGTAGTTGTAAAACTTCATTTAAATAAACATACATCAGGTGCACAGTTTTCAATCTTAAAAACTTTCTCAAATATTTACAATAAAAATTTTGTTTTGGCCCAACTTCAAAGACGTGTACCAGATTTGGGGAGCACTTTAGACCATAAATCGTATAGAGGTTTCCAACTCATCTTGTCGTGAGGAACCTGCAGCCGATGTTTATAGGTTGATTTAAAAATCATCAAAATCATTATATATACATATATATATAATATATATATAAGTTCAAAGAACAATGTGAACGTTCACTAGACTACAACTATGTACGAGTACGTATGCCTTCGCCAGCAGTTTTTCTCTTACATCTGGCTGCTCTATAAGTAGAGACCTGAAAAATTCGCGAATTCATTGACCTATAGGATAGACCTTTACAGTCTTTTAAATACTCGCGGAAATGACACCTGTTCATTGGCTACTGATGCGTGAGACGTCTCAACTAGGTTGTCCGTAATTCGGCACTTTCTTGGTTTAGTGTTTCCCATTGGCTCACAGTTCCCCGGATAAAATGTGGGCCAATCGCAGAAGCGGTACGAAGGTATAGTTGTTTTGATGCTAGCCTATCGCGAAATGAATTTGCGATTTTTGCGTGTCTCTATCTATAAGAGAATCAATTGCCTTATTTGACTATTGTCATTCAGGATTCGTTTGCTTTCTCACAAAATGTTTCTTATCCGTGCGTTGACAGAAGCCATGGAGCTCAAGGAATCACCAAACACATACGATGCTATAGGGTACTTTCTCACAGCAAGTTCTTCTTTTTGTCATACTGGCCCTAACCATACAGTGTAACACCGGTAATTCGTTTGGAAATAACCACGTTGTTATTTATTGATCGAGTCAACGATTAGTTGCAGATTTATTTCACTTCAGGCTAGACTCAACTTGTGTATACATAATAAGGTTTTATTAGAATGCTCAGAGAAGTCAATGGCACTGCAGCCCATTCAGCGACGTGAAAGAGATGTACGATTATATGTGCTTCGAATCTACTTTTATACCCAGTGAGTTCGGAAAATAATCGTAGCACTATACAATGAGAGTAAAAAAGAAGATACGTTATCTTGTAAATTACGTTAGCACAAAAAAATATTTTGTGTGTATTGATCGTTCAACCCCCCTCCGCTTAAGATGTTTGTTGGGATGGGGTCCAGCCAACAATTACCCGCCTCACAACTTCTTCGCTGATGAACGACGCGCGCCATTGTCGCGTCATTGATGCCATTGTTCGCCTCGCCCGCTCTGCTGTCTGCTGCGACGTCCCGTAAGCCTCTCTTTGTCTCGCCACACTCCTGGCTGAGGGCGCTCAGACCGCGCTAATCACTGCCTCTCGTGGCCCGACACTCTCCTCGCTTCCTCGCTGCCCGCTCGCTGCTGCGCGGAGTCAACTAAATACTTCTCCCAAGAAACTAGTTGCACCTGCAAATCGGAAACATATATATTATGGGTAGGGATACCTGTATTTCGCGAATACATTTCGTGTCAAGGTATTTCACAAAATACTGCAGCTTTTCTCCTGTGGTTATTGGCTGAGGTCGGTGAGAGGTGTCGTCCCGCTCTTGACGGGGCCAATGAGAATGTGGTCACCGTACTGCTGCACCCTCACAATTTGCCATGACTATTAGAAAAAGCTACAGTGTTTTGTAAAATACCTTGTCATGAAATGAAATCGCGAGATACAAGTGTCCCTAATTATGGGTGTGGCTGTGTCAGGACACACGTTCGTTGGTTTAACGTGAAACGTCTATCTATGTCAGCGAGACGCTCTTAGTGTGGTGGATTGAAATGAAATCTAGACATTGACTGCGTACTAAAAATTTTAACGCAAAGCAGACACTGAATGGAACATAATTATTTATTTTGATTTAATACCGTTTCGATGAGTTCGTCCGCTGCACGTCAATGGTGCTGCATCACTTCACTTCGACTGGTGTACACATCCCTCAGTTTGGAGATGTCCTGGGCAGACGCCCTGTGTGTCCACTGGTGCAGGCACAACAGCGGTAGAAGCGCCGGTCACTGAGCGAGCCGTGGCGGCTTGCCACGCTCCAGAGACAGTCTCGCTCGCTCGGCCCCGGACACGGGCGCCTGTACGCCTCTTGCCGGAGATAGGCGGGATTTATATTTTTGGCTGGCTCGTTGTCAGGCCAAGGTTGACATATTGTATTTTAATACTTTTTATATGCTTACTTTACATTTTTACATATAAACATTTTCCAAAATAAACTATTTTTGGCTTAAATCGATCGATATAAATAAACTCTATACACAAACATAAAATTCCCACGCTATGACGTCTAAATCGTAAGCTACGCTGAGTATAAAGGAGCGAGAGCGCCGGTTTTGACCAATCAGCGCGGTTCTCCTTCCCGGCCAACCAGCCCGCCCGCGACGCAAACACAAGGTCGTATCATCGAGCTGACTGTATAGGTCAAACAATGACACCACACTTACTTTCCTAAGACTAATAATTAGCGAATATTTAAGGCAAGACAATATAGACCTTTTCGTTTCGGTACCCGTGTGTTTTTGATGTGATTTTTAGACATTTCGCGTCAAAAACGTTTCTTGAGACCAGGGAATCCCAGAAATAATTTTGATCACAGTGTAGACGTTTTATACATATACTCGCTCTTAAAGATAAGATGACACTTTAATGCAAGGTATTCCAGCGAACTTTTGAACTTTGATAGTTAAATATTGTGACATAATGAACAAGCCAAAAAAATTATTCATGTAGCTCCAGTCTAGCTAGTAATTTATATGAGTACATCTTATAAATTTTTCAAGAATTTATTTTGAGACTAGAATTATGTAAAAAAAACACTGTAAACGGGGAGTATACCCGTTTCATGCATTCAGATGTATATAGGCACAGAGAGAGTTGCCGAAATTTCGCGCATTTATTTAGTCGCAAGTTAAAATGAGCTCATGATTGGACCGTAGTTATTTGGACACGCCCCTTTACGAACGTGGTTAACGATGCCCAGCTAGGAGAGAAGTAAGCGAATCAGGTAGTGTAAATTTACATGAATAAAAATGTTCTTGCCAAGAAATCAACCAATGGAAAAGCAAACATGGGTTAAGCACACCTAAAACTTGAATTTTACCATAAGGCCATAAGATTCCGCGAAATTTCCGGATCCCTAGACATAAGCGAGAAAACTCTGAAAACTTGCCAGTGTTACCGTTTTTTCCAGTGTAATATTGGTTGTGACCCCAGTCAATACACAGTTTCTGCGCAGCAAGAAATATGCTGTGATGTCAGACGTAGGAGTTGGAGAATAAATATTTTGTCCTAAATTGAAACAACAAATTTTAACTGTGGGTTCATCACGAGTAAGTAAGTTTGAAACCTTAATTCGACTTATCGTCTATATTGCTTCCCAAATCTGGTATACGTAGATAAAGGAAAAATTCGCGATTTTATTTTGCGATAGGTTAGAATCGAAATGCGTTTAACTTTTTGCTGCTTCGGTGAATGGACCACGCTGGTCTGAAGGACTCTAAGCCAATGAATAAAACTCGACGAAGGGATATCGAATCACAACCATTCCAGCTATCAGGTGTCACGAGTCATTAGCCAATGAGCAGGTGTAATTTTCCCGAATACGTAGAGAATCATGGAGTTTACCCTAGAGGTCATTAAACGGTGAATTTATTTAGAGTCCCTAATTATAAACCTACCCGAAACGAATTCCCAAATATTATTCTATCTGTATATTTACTTAGGGAATGGAAAGATTCTCCTATTTATTACTGTTTGGATAGACTGCACGTGTTCCCTGTATACACGAGCGGCTAACTTGCGAATCGTCTCAACATGATAGCCTGTGATTTGATACTTATTTGAAAATACTTGAGAAATTCGTGTTGTTTTACGGCAATAGGCTGGGCTCCACACTTCTACATAAACCTTCTGTCCGGATTGCTTTTATTAGGAGCGTATGAATTTTAGTTATTTTGTTATTGGCTTCCTAGAGATCACGGTGCGTCAAATATCCGTGAGTAGGGGCATGTATTTTTCGCAAAACGATTTCGAGACTAGCTGAGAGTTAAAACACTGTAGCATTATCTGTTGTTCATGATTGGTTGAGTTTCTTTCAGATGTATTTTAACTGTTTGTACGCCAACCACAGTCATTAAGTGTGGAATCAAACGCGTCCTGAATGGCCTGGTCAAATAAGGCAATACCTTCTCTTGCAGACGGTCACCAATTACAAGGAAGAAACAGTTGGTGATGGCATACCTTATTGCAGACTAATGAGCGTTAATTTTTTTTCACGAAAAATACTTATCCCTACTCATGAGTTTTCATTAAAATGTATAATAGCACATATTTTCGACTGTCTCCAAATTATAACGCGAGAATTTCATTTCACTAATAATTTTGTTGGGGGTTTATCGTTGACCCAAATGTATTCATAGGTGTTTGCCTTTTTGCCTATCACTAGGGACCCGTCGAAATTTTGCGAAATTTTGTTGGCGTCAGGCTAAAATTCAAAGCCTTATGTTTGCTCTAACAAAGTTTGTTTTTACATTCACTGATTTTGTAGTGAGAAACGTTTTTGATATTGTTACTCGGCACTACCTGATTCGCTTACTTCTTTCATAGTCAGGCCTCGTTGGCTCGCGGTCTCTGAGGGGAGTGTCTAGATAACTGCGGTCCAGTCATTAACCCAGTGCATGAGCATGAAGGTTCCCCATTCTAGCTTGCTAACAAATGAATACGCGAAATTCCCGTACCTCTGCCTATCACGGGATGAATAACGCGAGTGTTGCTTCTCCGGCCTCTGAAAGTGCCCGTAGCGAGAATACGTGGTCCTGCGATGTGATTATGAACACCGCAGCAAGCAGCGATGATCGCGAAGAATACCGCAGGAAGAAGCTGCGTGATTACGAACACGACATTTTTCGTGAAACTCCGACCATTCATGACGTTCTGACGGTACGGACCGTAATCTTTGAGAATGAACACACCTTTCGGGCGGTGTTTATCGCAATGGTATACACCACGTGTGTATCAGTTGGTGTTTTGAAAAGAATGGGAGGCAAGCCATGTAATTGAACTATAATAAGTGTTAAATAATGTGGCATTTTAGCTGTATGATGTTCTTGTTAACATAACTGGGACTGTTAAAAAGCCAAATCTATTTACAATGACGTTTGATGTAAACAATATGAACTGTTATAACAGAATGGCAAAACACAAATAATGGTATCATTGAATACACAAAAAATTTATTTTACTCCATTTTTTCAACAAAAAAAATCACCGATAGTTTTAAATGCGTGAGACAAGACTCAAACTAAAAGTGGATATATGTATCGCTGAGACAAAAATATTTTTAAAGCAACATATTAATTAAATATTAAGTGGTTGCTTGCCTTTGACGTCACTGAATTTTACCGTGGCTCACAAGCTACGCGGATCGTAACGGAACGCACCCCGCGTGTTGGTTCGTGATCAGTAATCACCACACACGGTTTGTGTTCCGGCGGAGCGTGAAGAACCCGCAAGTCTCCGCGAGTGCTTATAACCATCCCTCAGGCGAAGACGTCGATGGCGAGAAAATCGTTGACTACAGGTCGTCTCACGCTTAGATTGCAGTACACGGCTTATAGCGCGCGCTGTTGCCAGATCTCTAACACGTTAAGAAGAAATCCAGGGGGATGAACTCCTTTGGAATTTGAGTGCACGATAAGCATTTTAAGAGTCTGTTTTAGTAATTTATAATGTTTTAGGCCTATGCCTACTATTACGATCATTAATCTGTAATACGTCACCTCTTTACAACTTAAAACAAGAAACAATTCACACGCATTCATTGATACAAATTCATACGAAAATGGCATTGGTCATTTGATAAATAATTAAACAAAATCCAATAACTTCAATGTCAAATACTTGTTACATACGGCAACATCGCGCGCATAACCAGGGACAATGCTAACGGCAGTCGGCGTGTGTTGGTAAGAGAGAGACTTCCACACTGCAATCTAAGAGTGGGACGCTCTATAGCGCAGTATCGCCTGGCCCGGCCCGAGTGAAGCGTCCCAGGGCGCGGCCAGCACTCAGCTCTCTGGGAGAGGACGTCGAGTTGGCGAGGGAAGCTGGAGGGGAGAGGATCAACTCTCCCTCGCTCTCTCTTTCTCTCTCTCTCTCCTGAGATTGCATCGAGTTACGGCGGTGAAACGAGCGCGGTCCATTTGCACTGCTCCCGCGTGCTCCACAACAAATACTCCCGTAGAGAGAGAAAGAGAGGGAGAGAGAAGAAAGAGTACCCTCCCTACCCTATTTTTTCCTGCAGTTCCAGGCGAAATTTTATGTTGGTGCGGTTACGAGGAGTTTCAGTCTTGAATGACATCAGTGTGATTCGATGTTGTCGTGCGTTTGCTACTGGGGACTGGACAAAACTGTGGGCCAATCGAAGACTTAGTTGAAATATAATCGTAATGGAAGTTTCTAAACCCTTTATAATTGCATACTGAATATACCTTAAAGATATAGTGTCCATCCTATTTTCTGTTTAGGAAAACTGCAGATGCAAAGGAAATTTCACATAATTGTACGGTAAATTTCTCATACAGTTGTATAGATTAAAAACTTCTATTGTACGCATTTCTTCAAAACCTTTTTGTTTAATTTCCCTTACACTTTAGTTCAAATTATAGGTTTTTTAAAAGTAACATTTTTAAATCATCATAATAACTACATCAATAATTTTTTTCACTGTGAAGAAATATATATAATATATAATTTAATTAAACCATTTATTTATGAACACCCTTAAAGCAAAAATTTTAAAAACACAAACTGTCTTAATTAAAAGTGTCAGCTATTAAATTATTTATAAAAGATATCTAAATAAGTTAAACTCTAATAAGAGTCCACATACGTATGTGCAGTAACAAGTATTAGCTCTAAACGGTTGTTTCTTAGTCCTCTAACACGATTTTGTTCTTTCTATAGTAATTTTATTAGCAAAAACACTTTTAAATTTATTTATAAAACCCATTCTTTGTCATTAATGGGAAATAAATATATACAATATAATGTTCTTAATGAAAACTATTATTTACACAAGTCCTTAAAATATTTTTCTGATATAGTATTTTTATTTATAAAATAATTGAAATGATGAAAACCACCTATAAATCTCAGTTAACTATTAATGAGGTAATACACGTGGGTAGGGACTGGAAAACTTCACGGTTTCTATGACCTCCAGGATAGACTGCACAGTCTTCTCCACATTCGAGCAAATGTCACTCTTTCATTGACTAGTGACTTGTGATACATCTTCGTTGTTTAGTCTCTGTTTCCACACTTGTGTGGGTGATGATTTCTCATTGGTCCACAGTGCTTCGCATAAACTGTGAGTTAATAGC
The DNA here is from genome assembly GCF_032445375.1 of Bacillus rossius redtenbacheri. Lineage (NCBI taxonomy): Eukaryota > Metazoa > Arthropoda > Insecta > Phasmatodea > Bacillidae > Bacillus > Bacillus rossius. Next base: position 77,753,304 of record NC_086330.1, read on the forward strand.
AGACGCAGCAAAATGGTATCAGTATTTCAATTCTAGCCTGTCGCGAAATTAATCTGCGAATTTCTCCGATTCTTACATACGTCCAATATTATCAATTAGTAGGGGCATGCAAATTTCGCGAAAAGATTCCGAGACTAGCTGAAAGTTAAAACACTGTAACATCATCTGAGTTTCTTAATTGGGTGAGTTTATTTCAGGTCAATGTAGATTTTTACAACACCAATCACCGTGAGTCAGTGCGGAAGCAAACAAGTCCTGATTGGCCGGGTCTAATAAGGCATTGACTTATCTCGCAGACGGCCGCCAATCACAAGGAAGAAACCACTGGTACGGGTATACTTTGTTGCAGTCTAATAGGTGCTCAGATTTATTCGCGGCAAATGCCTGCCCCTAACATTTAGTTTAAACTGCTATTTACTAATCATTTTCATAGTTGTTTATTTTTATAGCGATTTTTATAAAATGAAATAACAATTTCGACATTATTGATAAAAACCAACTAAATACGTTAAAAACCTGAAGTATCGCGTGTATCCGGTATCAAATTTAAACTGATAATAATTAGTCCCAATTAAACGATTATACTCCAAATAAAACTTTTAAATTATTTAATAAAATAATTGCAATAATTTAACACAAATGGGGAAACACATTTAGGCAATATTACACATGAACGATATATTTTTATTTATTATCCATCCAGAAACATTTTTTTCTTAATTTATCGTTATATATTTAAAAAAAAAACATTTTAAAATTTATTTATGATAACTATCTAAACCATTAAACGATATTGGAGACACATTATAAAATGATACCCATATACTTAAAAAAATGTTAGTCCCATTGAAAGTATTTTATTCATAATAACAAATCAAACCATTTTGCAAATATTGATTAAAGATGATCTAAATTGTTTTTCAAAACAAACGTGTGAGAATATTTATGCAGCACTTAATCAAATATGTTATTTTTTTACCCTGTTAAAGCGAATTCGTAAACGTATAGCGAATACTAATAATACTATTTTATTAGTGTGAAATGGAAGTTGAGTACAGGATTCAGGCTGTGTAGTGAGGAGCGCGTCAATTACCGGCAGCCATCTTGGATTTTTAGGAGACATTTCAACAAAATTCCTCCAAAACGACTCAAAAATCCTATAAATGGCTAAAACAAATCCCTATTTCGAGGGAAAAATTCTCGTTTTGAGGAATAGTTTCCTGTTTTAATCCACAAAATTGTCGGAGGCTTGAAAAGTCCTAAAAGCGGCGTAAGACCCCTTAAAAAATGTAATAACAAGCCGCTAAGCCTTTGACTGTCATGACGACCGAAATATGATAACGGTAGAATACTATTTTTAGTACTTATATAGAACTATATGATAGGATTCGATTGGTAAGATACGGAAGGATATGATCGGCAGGATACGATGATTGAATTAATGGTAGTGAGCCTGCAATAATTAATGGTTCAGTGGTGTCTTCTTAGGTTTTTATAAGTGCTATATTAAGCTTAGGCTCTATGAGTATTGTCACATTAAGACTTTTTGTTCGAATATGATTAGTAGGGACCCGGAAATTTCGTGATTTCGTCTGGCCTCAGGGTAGAACAATTCATATGTGTGCTCTACCCATGTTAGTTTTCCCATTGGTTGATTTATCAGCGAGAACATCTTTATCCTGGTTAATTTACACTACCTCAGTCTATTACTTCTCTCCCAACTGGATATCGATGGCTCAAGGGCGTAGAGAGGCGTATCCAAATAACTGCGCTACAATCATGAAACAGAGCTGGAGTGTGAAGGTTTGCATTTTAACTTGCGACTAAATAAATGGGCAAAATTTCCTTATCTATAATGATTCGCGTGTAGTAATTATTTTTGTAACTCGAATATGTTTTGCTGTACATGCTTTCTATACACCTTACAGCTATCGCTAAGTAAATCAGGTATACATCGCACTAAGATTTGGCAGTTTGATATTCTTGTCTTAAATCCGTGTAATAGGTATTCTTAGCAAGAGCGAAGCATGTTGAGTATATCTGCAAAGCATGGCCTTGTGTTTCGGAGACTCTCGACTATAGGCTTTCTTTTTTTTTGTTTTTTGCTTGAATATATTGCAATCAAAGTATTGACAAAGAGGGCTTCATGATTTGGAGACGCTTAGATTATATGCTTGCAGTCAGCACTCTAGTAACTATAAGGTGCACTAATACAGCCTCCATGGCAAGCATAATGACAATAGCATTTTTATTCAGCCGGTAGAGTTGTTTTGAATAGAGTCATTTTTAGTATTGAGGGTATTAATTAAATAAATTGCTTATAGCCTAAATTACTTTTTTCCATCCTTCAAATATCAAGTCACGCATGAAAATTGATCTAGTAAATCTATATATTAATAGGCGCTTATCTAAAATGTTTTTTTTTTTTTTTTTTGTAATTTTTCCGAAATTGTTGTTTGATCATTACAGGTTTTCAAGATGGCTACCAATATGGCCAACTAGTTGGTGGACGATATGATTATTAATTTTCTGGTTATTTATTGTATTGCACTCTATCGGGTAAAAAATAAACCGATATGGTGGTGGCACACTCTAGCAGACGAAACAAAGATGTTGTATCCATAATGGCTGCCGTGAAGTCACGCTGACAGATGAAATATGTCTTGGTAGAGTAATGGGTGTCAGTATGCTGTTTTTTCCCGTGTTAAGCCCTTGTTATGGTTATAATGTGAAATTTTCTCTCAAAACGGTTACTTTATCCCAAAATAGGGAATTGTTTTAGTAATTTGAAGAATTTTTAAGTCGTTTGTTAAGAATTTTAGGGAAATTTTCCCTAAAAATCAAATATGGCAGCCGGTCATCGACCCGCTCTATGCACCACAGCCATAATCCTGTACCAGACTTTCATATATCACACTACTAATGTTTTTAATTATAAATGATATTCCACATAATTTAAACACTAATAGGTAACACATATATGTAATGTAACGCAACGCTTTAAATTAAAACGGTTGTCAGTTACTCCCTTAAAACCGTTTGGTTCCTTTTATAACAATTTTTATAATTCTAAAATTCTAAAAATTATTGATAAATACTATATTAATTTATTCAACTTTGGGGAAAAACATATGTGTAGTATTATGCAACTCTAAACTATTATTTATTAACCTCCGTGGACGGTTTTTTTACACTGTTTAACGATTTTTTTATAAAAACAATTCTTGAATTGTTAATACAAAATATGTAAATCACTTCAACACAAACTGGTAACACATATAATACATATACTACCAGGAACCTGCAAAACCACATTTTTCTGGCACTATAGTTGAAACATTAGTGTAGTGTCGTTTGCTGATTGGCTGCTGCTCCATAGTATCTTCTGCTCTGGTTCCTTATGACTAGAGACCGGGAAAATTCGTGGTTTAATTTTGCGATAAGCTAAAGTCCAAAAGCGTTTAAACTTTTGCTATTTCAGTGATTGGACCGCAGTTGGTCTGAAGGGCTCTGAGCTAATGTATAACACTCAACAATAGAATTATCGAACCACAAGCATTCCAGTTAACATTTGTCAAGATACATTAGCCAATGAGCCGGTATATTTTCCCTTAATACATAATGGATCATGGAGTCTATTCTAGAGGTCACTGAAACTGCGAAATTTTCCAGCCCTTGCTGCATGTTTTTGATTCGTTCCTAGACCTTCACAATTGGTTAAGTTTCACTTGATCCAAAAGATTGGCTGTTTCAATTTGTATAACAGTTATCTGTCTTGAATTTTGAATAACTCTTTATCCATTGCATGTTTTAGAATTTTATTAAGAATTCATTTTACTAAGCACTTAGTTAACAACTCGTGGTTAAATGTAGCCACAATATTTCCAGTCGCTCTATGCCCAAGCAGGGTTGTTTTTGGGGCTTCCATCACATTCGAGAGCCGCCACCACCGCGGGTGTGATGGCGAGATGTTGTGTTTTATCTTTTCTCGTCTGCCGAGGCGGTCGTGTGACGGTGTCGTTCCCTCCTGTAAACACCAGCCCCGGAGCCCGAGTGCGCGAGTGGAGAGAGGAGGGAGCCAGCGGGAGAGGAAGAGCCGTGAAGAGCGCCACCTTCCTCGACGACGACAATGACGGTGAGACAGCGGCGGCTGAGTGCCCATTCCGGCAGGGCTGCCACTCCAAACAGCGCCCTCGCTGCCTCGCCAGGACTGCCACCTGCCCGGCGCTGCATGGGAAGATCCTGATCCTGGCGACTGCACCGTTTGGCGACACGGAAAACTCGAAAACATCACAAGTGATTGCCATTTTCACTAACTGATCAAACATGATTTGTAGGGGACTGGAAAAAAATCGTGGTTCCAATTATCTCTAGGACAGACTCCATGATCATGTATGTATTCGGCAAAATTAAACCTGTCCATTGGCTAATAACACCTGTTAACTGGGATGCCTGTGATTCGATACTTCTTTCGTTGAGGATTATTCATTGGCTCAGAGTCCTTCAGACCAAATGTGATCCAATCAGTAAAGCATCAAAAAGTTAAATGCCTTTGGATTCCAGCCTATCGCGAAATAAAACAGCGAATTTTTTACTGTCTGTATTTATTTGACACGTCTTGGAGAACACTGAACCATGCTCACCCACCGGAAAGGAAAGGAATAATCCTGCACAACCAGTCAGGATACAATGGTCTTTCCAAAAAAGGTTCCAGATAGTCATATAATAGTATCGTCTTTACTAAACGTACAATTGACTCTAAACTATAGTGTATAAATCACTGAAACCACCAATTTTGTTGCAGAGTAACAAGTTATGTTTTACTGACAATGACCGGAATATTTTTCAGTGATTCATTTACAGGGCTAAGATTCCTAAACACGTGACTTCATTGATCTACCCCTCGTGTAATGGGCTCACATTCGATGTGGAAGCCTTACGTCAGTGTCAGCTGCACTACGACGGAAGATGTACCTCATCACGTACGACCAGTGAACAAATTCTTTCAGCCTCAATATATATAAGATCGTGTATTTCTAGTTCTTGAATATGAACATATTTCGAAAATTCACACGCGCAGAGACTTTCCGGCCTGACTACACCGCATTATATACGTACTCAAGTGATGTGTTAGCTGATTGGTTCCAGCCTTCGAGACAAGCCTTGAATGGACTGCGCGTCATTCGGTATTTCTTTTCTTATTAGTTCGCCATATGCTGGAAGCCCACCAGAGCGTGACAGAGAGTTTTTGTTACAATTTAAAAGGAAATAAAAACTTGCTGTCGTGGAAGAAACTATTTTCACACAGAGCCCCGCGTCAATGAGATTGTAATCCCTGAGATACTAAATGGCTGTTATTTGTTTTGAAAATGGTTGTTTTTGAATAACGATAGCACGTCCTTTACTGATATAGTTTCAACTAAATGATCCTGTAACATAAAGGATGCATTTAGTGAGAAACCAGTCCTGAAAGGATGTCCTAATTCTTTAAAAGCTTGCAGAACCTGGAGTATCAAAAAATGAATACAGTTTCGGTGGTCATTTGTTTATGTTCACAGATCTTCGTGATATTTTTAGTTTGTACGCAATCAAGTTGATCTATCGCAATCATAGATGTATAGAAAAATATATTAACAGCAGTTGGCTAGTTCAACTACCAACTATCGTCACATTTATAGACAACGCCACAAACCCCTGAAGGATGCGCGAGTAGGGACGTGAGCGGCTACAGTTTTCACAGACCGCTGCATCGGCGAGTCTGTAAGGATCTTGTAACTGTTCGTAAGTTACACAAAAATTGCTCAAATCCATTAAGATGCACTTTTCAAGGATTTTTTAGCTAAATGGTCCTTAAGGAGGTATGCAGAGAAAACCATTACATCCATCTCTTTAATAAAAGCAACATTTATTCTTATGTAAATATAGTGGCATTTCACACATTCGTTAACGAAAACATTGTTTTAACCATGCCAAGGTACGGGAAACATAATTTGCTGTTATTTACATACGCAAGTATGGATCGTTTATTTAATGTATAACACCTTCGTTGGCATAATGTTTCCCATATTCAACTCTAGCAAAAGGAACCAAATGCGGAATAATTTATATTGGCTCAGAGATGTGTGTAGGAAGTGTTGGATGAATATAGATCTGATAAGCCACGCAAATCAACAACTACGTTTCCCACTCCTAGCTATACGGTATCATATCTATTGAAGTCCGAAAAATGTTCGCAAATGTACTAGTTCCAAAACTTTGCTCTGATAATCGGACAACAGCTATTTTATACTGAGGAAATGTAATTGGAATTCTTGGACTTGATGTTTCATTGTCAGTGTGACCATTAGCGACGGACATCAGTCACTCAGTGCAACTGGTGAAGAAATCGACCATGGCCTATATGTAGTAAATAAGCATCCCAGCATTTATTTTTTATTTATTTATTCATGGCCAAATTCAGCTTTGCTGTTTTACAATTGTACATGACAAAACAAAAAAAAATCACTATGAATACATAATTAAATAATATCAGGAGTGATTTCAATGAAGCCACGGGAAGTCGTGGTCATGATGGCCAGACTGGCATTCGAATCACGGGTCCTCTGGAATGCAAGTCCAGTGTCCTTCACTTTGTCACCATTTGTTACTTTTATTAATTATTTTGAATGTTTGTTCAATTGGTTATTAACATGCATTTTTACTGACAATCATTTAGTTAAAGATCACATGCTTTCAAGGCCACTGTCTGAAATTACTTGGATTTTGGTATTTAGCCGCATTGACGACAAAGGTCTAGTCGACGTTTCTGTCAGAATTGCAGTCACCATCATCAGGGTAGTATCATACTTATACTTAAAGGATGTTACGCTGATGATGACGACTCCAGTTTCTACCGAAACTTCGGTGAAACGTTTGCCCTTTACGCGGCTAAAACATAAAAGGCAAAGCATTTCAATCATTCCTTTAATTTGGTTGTTGACCTGTGCATACTTTGTGTGAAAAATTTAGACAATACAAATTGACAGCAATGCCTTACCCAGGACTCGAATACAGAACTCCTCGTCACGGATGTCGACTGCCTCGCCTTGGAGAAAAATTAGACAACAGCTCGCTCATTTGAACGCCAAGTGTCATGGTCTATAGCTATGAGCTATATTCATCATCGTTTTAACTTTTTCCGACACGTGAATAAAACATTATCTTTCCCCACACACGCATACAACAACCACAACAACAACAATAAAAACAACAATAATAATAATAATAAACTCTTCTACCCCTCTTGGCTAAGTGTTTTACTGGTGTTCTCTGTTTACATGTAAAGTTTACAATTTTATTACTATTATTGAGGTTTATTGATTTGGTGATTGATTTTATTAGTGTTTAGTAACTGTAACCATGTTCCATAAATTGATTGGATTTTTTTTTATTGTTTTGTACTGATTTGTAATTGTATCTGGGATTGAAAATTTCGTGAGGTCCGGCTGGAGAAGATGCCTGTAGGGCCCCTCCCTCAGTCAGAAAGACAACAATTAACCCAGATGCCATCTGTAATTTCCAAAATTACCATTTTGGAAGAATAGCAGATGCAACTACTAATGGCTAATGATTGCCTTCTCCGGAACGCGTACGGGATGAATGAACGTCATCCTCGGCCAGTAAGTTTCAACCGCTGTCCCAGCTGCAATGTCTGTATCACCGCCCGCGGAAGTGACTTCGCTGGAATGCCCGGCCACCCTTAACAAGGGCAAAGTTTAAATTGAAAACTTAAAAAAAAAAAATTGCCGTCTCTGTTTCCCCTCGCGCCCCGCGGCTTCTCGGCCGACTCCCGGGGCCACTTGCAAATAAAACGCGCGGTAACGAGCGAACTTGCCCGCTGCGTCTTTAGAGGCAGCAGAGAAACAATCCCCGGAAGTTCCAGCGTCTTGAAAAAAAAACTACATAAAAACAAATTTTCAACTCCAGCGAGTTAAAGGATCAACTAAAATTTCGTTTAGAGTTTACTGTACTTTGAATCAACCAGCGGGAGAAAAAAAAAATATTTTTTTGTAACTGCAACTGACATATTCTTATATAATTACAAACTTGTGTTGATTCGGAGTTTTATCTGTTGTAAACCTAAGCTGGCTAAAGTGCCTGGGTCCCCTCGGGGAATGATTGCTGACCTACGACGTGTCGGAGCTGTAGCCGGCTCTAGTATCTGAGTGATGCTCTCGCCAGGTTACCGAAACGGGCAAGTGACGCGAATATATAGCCTCTCCAGCTTACGGCAACCCATAGCCTTCACGCGGCGCCAGTGTTGATATACAAATAGGGCACTGCCGGGACTGCCCAGTCCTCTGACTTCCTCGGTGAGTCGAAACGGGAATTTCTAGTAGGTTAGTAGGCTGTGGATGGGTGGCTGCGCCCTAACCTGCCGAAAAGCTATCGGGGGGTTTGGACCCCCAAACCCTAGGTGGTGTCTCAAGACACCAGGTGCATAGTGATGAACCAAATGGTGTGCATGGAATAGCGAAGGACTGCTGAGAGTCCTGAGGGTCGCCGTGGTCGGGCGCAACCCGGGCCTTTTCTAATGAGGCTGTAACCCGGTGGCGGGGGAGAGTCCGAGGTGAGTAACCGAGGATATCTATGCGGCCGAGGGCGGCGGTCGCTGGGACTGTAGGTAGTGCCGGGAACGCACTATACCTGAAAGTGAAGGGTACCATGGGACTGATCCTTTGAAGAGACAGATCCCCGCTGAGGTTTCCTTAAACGGCCCTGGATCAGATTATGGAGATGGACTCGTGGTGGCAGCGGTGCTCCGATCGCTTGGAGCACACTTGGAGGGGTCCCCGCCCCGATGACGAGTGGCAGTCGTGAGCTACTTTAATGCTCGGGCACTAGCCTGCAAAGCTAGCAGAGGTTGGATAATCCTCGGCTGGATCACGAGCATCTGGGTGACCGAGGAGTCCCAGTGATGTGAAAGGTACGGGCCGTGTCGGTATTTACCGGGCCCACAGTGGGGGGGCTTGCACTGGTGGTGTCCTGGGGTATTCGGCGGCTGGTGGCCTGCGGTGGCGTAGCATGTTGAGATGGGTCTCCTCAACCACTGTGCGTAGCCGTGGGTTCGCCAGAACCGTGCCGCGCCTGAATATCGTAAATATTCCAGGTCCATTGGGGCCCATGGCAGCTTCACTACCATGTAAAACAGATCCGCCCCTGGCTTTTTATTCTGATACTACCTTTGAGGTGCAGGCACAGAACCACGGACGAGTGCAGCTAATAGATCTTGCGAAAACATGTTGTAAACCTAAGATGTTTATTAACAGGAGTACCTAGTTGGTTAATGAAATATAGTGCGTATTTTGTAAAATATTAATTTATTGGCTAATTCCTACACTGTCTTCACTTCTAACATTGGGAGTTCATATTATTCCGGGATCCTATTCAGGTTATTTGACTTATTCTTCTTATTTCAAAGTTTCTAGGAACCAAAAAAAACTTAAAGTTTTGAATATATGTAATTTTTGGGTATAGACTTATAAACATTTCACAAAGTATTTAGATAAATGGTTTCAAAATCATACAATATATGCAAATACTACCGATGTTGTCTCTTGAGACATCTCATAGTACAAAAACTGTATTTAAAAAGTTTACAAGCATATAATTTTTTTTTCAGAGTTGCAATTCTGGGCTCGAAGAAGACAATTTTTTCCGCGCTGTTTTTAGTTCCTAATAATTATCCTTAATGTTGTCAAACTATTTTGAAGATAAAATAACTTCCCATACGTTACAGACGCCAATTGTAAGAGTACAATTAATGGTATGTTAATTAGTTTTAGTTATTTTATTTTGTTAAACATCCAGAACTAAGCATTACACGTAAATTTGTATCAATGTATGGAACCCACTGTTGTGGTAGCTCAGCAGTTTTAGTTTAGCTTCTCATTTCACAAAGAGGTCATTTGAGTTGGATCGAGCCTGGAAAATTCAGGTAAAACAAGGAAACCTTGTCCAGGCAGATTGTAAGCGACCATCCCAGAATTTTTCTGGAGTGGTTCCAGCGAATCCTGGGAACCGACACCAGGAGGAATGGCCCGAGGTTTTAATCCCCTTCTTCCGGTTGAAACTCCAGTGTTTCAATGTTTTACAACTGCACCACCTCACTTGGTCCAATGAACATAAAGTATTTGTAGATGTCGCAAAAACGTTTTCCTTAGTAACATACATTGTTAAAATTATAAATGATTTTTTAATAAATTAATTCAAATTTAAATCAAATATGAAAATAAATAGGTATATAAATATTTTATTCTCGTTTATTTTAACATTATTTATACGTGTAATTTCAATGCTTTAGCATGTAATACAATATTTGCTTTATTGCCACTGTTATATTATTAACAATGCTAACTTGCTTTCACAGAAAATATATGTTCCAAACCAAAAATTTAGTTATTTGGAACGTTGGTTTGCGGAGGTTAATATTTGGTACCACTTCTGCTGAAAACCAATTTCAACATTATAGTTTAGTGATTATGATTGTACAAAAAAAATTAAATTGGTTTGGGGGGGGGGTGTGGTTTACTGTGGTTTTCCCGAGACCTGATGCGAGATCAAAACAGAGCGCTCTGTCGGAGACCGCAGTAAGCTCACGATCGGCCTGCGCGGGGGGAGGGGGTGGGGGTTTGGCTATTAGTGGCGAGATCCCCGGGCTTCTGCCGTGTTAGCTCTGATGCCGTAACGCTCGCGTGCATCAAAGACTCAAGGTGCCAGTGAGGTGCAGTGACAAGGTCGGTATACCCTTGTGCATCACGAGAATACTCGTCCTTATGGCTCGACGACGCGGGAATTTAGGGCCCGTGTTAGATAACCATACATTTATATCAGTGGCCTAGCCATGGGTGGGAGATAAAGGCACATAATATTACCTCCATCCCCCTCCCCATCCTTGTTTTAAATTCAGCAAAATATAAATATTTTTTGCCGTTTAAACTGCTCTTAAAATTGGTTTTTTAAGTTATTTTTTTAAGTTATACTTCTTTAGGCACGTTATGAAAAAATTATGAGAGTTAATTTTTACGATGCGCGCGCACCATGCACGAAATTTTCACAAGACCACAAAAATAAAAGCTACCTACAAATAAATATATATGTGCTTTTAAATCTTAAACTTTAGTGATTGGTATTGAATGCTGGTCCATATAATTATAAAACTTATAAATTGTAAATATTTTATGTGAGAGTTTTATTAACTTTTTCAAGTGTGTATATATATATATATATGTGTGTGTGAATTATGTTTCCTTAAGTGTAATTTATATGTATTATATATTATTAAAGTATTGTTCTATAAATACCTAATAAAAATTAATAAATTAGAATAAACATTCAGCATATTTATTGATTTTAATTATTAATTAGAATTCATCCCAGTTATTTAACTAAATAACAAAATTAATTATTTATGTGTTTATATTAATGTCCAATACTGAGTATATATATTTATTTTATTTGATTAAATTTATACTTTCCCAACCATATAACTTCAGTCCATTTATTATTTTATTTATATTGATTATTTACATACAAATTTAAAGTTATTTTTTTTAGTACGCCAATTAAATATAACTTTAACGCGCGTACATAAGTATATGAGTCCATTATTATTTTTTTCGACTGCCAAGAAACGATTTGTTCTGGAAAACGATAAAGCACAGCTACAAATTTTAATCAGGCAGTTCCATAATATAACTCCCGCCTATTCCCCCTCAAATGTGAAAACCTAGTTGCCACCCCGGGGTTGAACAGAAGTATAAACCCCGGACGACGTGTCGGGGCCGCAAGCAGCTGAAGCGGAGGTGGCAGGCTCGTGCCAGGGTTGGAGATGCGGCGAGTGTGCGGTTCAACAGGTGAGGTCCCGCGTCCAGCCACGAGCAATGCCCCGTCGATAGAGACTAGTTAGACTACAAGCATCTACACCTCCGCAGTGCTTTGCTGATTGTTTCACAACTGTTACGCCACTCCGTTATACGACTGTGAGCCGGTCAACTACCAGCCAGCAGTAGAGAGACAGAATCACATCGACCCCTTTAAAAGAAGTAGAGGCACTAAAGCAATAAATCAGCCAATAGTAAAGAAATTGTGGGTAGAGTATCCATAGTACTATGAATTTTAGCCTGATACAAAATGAATACGAGAAATTTTCCGGGCCCATACGCATCAATAGGGACTGGAAAAAAAACATTCGCGTTGTCAATGACCTCTATAATAGACACCACTATTATCTGTGTATTCGGGTAAATTACGCCTCACTCGCTAATATCTCGTGCTCAGCATCCTTCAGACCAACTGTGGTCCAATCACTCATCAAAAATTTTAACGCATTTGGATTCCAGCCTATCGCGAAATGAAACCACCAATTCTTCCGGGCCTCTGCCTATCGAGCTGTTTCATCGCCGCGAGCTGGCAGCTCAGACCTGTCTCCGCCCGGCCAGCAGTGACGCCAGCAGCCTCGCAGCAGACTGGCCGGGTCGAGGCAGACACCGGCGCGAGGGCTTCTGCTTCGAGCAGCAGTTTTCGTGTGCGGCCGTCGGCAGACCGGCCGTAGTTTGGCAGAAATATCGGAGAAATGACTGTTAGTTGAGTGAATTGTCTACGATATAGTGCCCGTCGGTCAAAGGTCTGTTGATAGATTTAAGACATTTTCCGAGAAAGATAATAATTCCGGATTTCGTTAAATAGCTGACAGTCGGTAAACCACCGCGGTCACTTCCTCACGTGGCACAACCACGGACCTTCATCCTTCTGGGCTCTGAAGACAGCTTCGACCACCCCTTGCATTAACTGTATTCCCTTGCCTGGAGCCCCACGGCTGGCGGACGTAGGATAGGCGAGGGATCACGGGTGGCTGAGGAGTCCCAGGGTAAAGTACCGGTTGAGGTGAGCGCCTGACAGTGCTCAGGTGTGGAGAATACAGCCAGGGCCAACTGACTGGTTAGCGACACATCTCAACTGGGATGAAACGATGTTGGGCCGCTGCGTGAACAAGCATTAAAAAAGGGGGGAGAAATCCTTATGTATGTGTCCACTGTTAAAGATTTTCCCCTTAAATTTACGAAGTTAGCTGGTTACAAATTATCGCGGGGTCTTCGTAAAATTACCGTTATCTTCGTATATTTACGGGTACTAAGTTCATTTACTTCGAAAATGAATCCACAAGAATAATCTTGGTAGATAAGCAAAACATACAAAAACTGTTCAAGACTACTGCAAAAACACATTTGTTTCCTCCACTTGTTTATTACGAGAAACAGACTTAGAAGACGAAATATGGCGTTGTTTATATGAAGACTGAGTTTGTGTTAAATTACTTAGAACTCTTCGTTTATTTCAAGTAGATTCTTCGTTGAAAAATCCGAATGTGTTATGTAATTTCTAACAGTGTATTTAAAGCACTTTACAATTGTGGGTAAAAATGCAGAAACGTTTAAGAACATAGTTCTATAAACGCGTCTGTTTATCGCTAGAGCTTTCAACGTGCACTACTACTTGTAATGCTACTAGCGATCGAGTGCAACGACACACAACTCCACACGTGCTCTGTGAGAGTGCATGTGAGCATGGCCGTGGCTGAGCACTCTTGTACTGCGCAGTTGCAACTACCTGCTTCATGGAAGACTGGGAAACAATCCGTGCAGTTACTTGTTCCACTCTTTTGCGTGTAACAGGTTCCGGCGTGGTAGGTTGGATACCTTGCCGATACGGCATTCCACGTTACAAGGATCCAGTGTCTCTCATTATAAAGAATTATTCCGAATTCTAAGGACAAACTTAGGCTGTAAGTTCATCATGACAGAATAAGTTGAAAACATATACACGACTTATGGTCTAAAGTGCTTCCCAAGCCTGGTATACGTCTTTGAAGTTGGGGCTGAACAACATTTTAATTATAAATAATAGACAAAGAAATTAAGATAGAAAATGTTGCATCAGGATGATGTTTAATTAAGTGAAGTTCTACAAACACCTTGACTTTTTGTCACTGTAGTAAAATTATTTCATTGAAATGACTGGAGGTACCAACACGCTATAAAAATATGTGGAAAATAAAGGCATTACCACTCAATTATTTCAGCGAAATAAAATTCAGGGTGATTGAAGAACTTCGTTCAATTCAGATGCTCAGTGTTCTATTTGAATATGTTCTTTATTATTTACATAAAAAATTTGGTTCAGCCCCAACTTCAAAGACGTATACCAGCCTTGGAAAGCACTTTATACCATAAGTCGGGAAATATTTCCAGCTTATTTTGTCGAGATGAACCTGCAGTTAAAGTTTGTCGGTCGAATTCACACTCATTCCGTGTATGGTAACGACTCTAGTAATAAACAGTAGCATTTATAGAACATATATTCATTTTCATTTTTGCCCCCTCTTCACGTCCTTCATATGTACCCAAAGTTTTGATGTGTATGTCAGATACATCCTGTACAACCGACTTCATGGGCTTGTTCTCAAGAATGTATTGCTGTTCCGACTGGGCCATGGTTTTCTTGACACGCACCGGATAACACTGGTCCAGAACCAACTCTTGCGAGTTTTAGTCCAAAATACCTGTATAACTGCTTTTTCAATGGTGACTTTCCTTTTATGGTAACAGCTGTCAACTAATAAACTAAACTTACTCGAATAAACACTATCTCATACAAGTTGGCATTTATGTATATGACAGACTTAATGATGCATCGAGCCGTCACAGTCATAATTTACTACTCGTGCAAGCTTTTGACCTTATCATTAAATTTCATTACCTTTTTAGTGATTCTAAATTTGGCAGAAACATTTTTATTGCGGTAAAATTTACTGAGTTTGTAAATTTAAAGTCGTAACAGGTTTGCTAAATAATGTAGTGACATTTCGAAAAATAAAAATTTAACTCTTTTGCAATGTTTAACACTGCATAAAATGGTTTTCATTCTTGTCAGCAATATGTTAGAAACTGTAGCCACAGACGAGCGAGAAGAAGGATATAGCGAGAAAGGATCAAAGGGAAGTTGGAACAAAAGGCCCTCAGCAAAAATACTACACGGCGGGACATGGGAAAACATTATTTCTTTGTGTGTTCGGTGTTTACGACAGCGACCAGAGAGGGGCGGAAGGGGGAAGATTGATACGCTGTCTCACTGCACGTAGGAAATTGCCGCGGAGGAAAAGCGATGGCATCGTCGCCCCAGGAGGAGTACAGAACGAGCGCAGGATGCAAGGATTGCTCGTCGTCAGATGTAGGAGTCGTCGCCGAATGTCATCACGCGCATTTTTCTACCGTTTTTATTTATTTTTTCCTCGAGAACAACTCTTTAAATCGACCTAAAGTATTTCCCGCAGTCACATCGGACAAAAATCCTCACTACAGGCCTCACTTTATTTACCTGAATTACTGTGTTCTTGCTGTTGACAAGATCTTAAAGCCATAAACACTTGAGTGTCTTCGTAATATAATGTTTGTTATGATCTCGATCATTACTAATACAATAGTTATCACTTTAAACGTATAAACATAACCTATTTTACCATTATTGTCATAATAATCATCGGTAAACATGCAATCATCCCCAATGCCATAATAAACATGCAGTGGTGGCCCTGTGAGAGGTTGGTAAGGGCTTTATCCTTCCCTTCGCAACCTCCCACCTTAGCAATAATAAACTGCACAGATAACAAAAGATTTTCTTAACAGTTACGTATTTTTCAATATAACGGACTTGACTACCCATTTAATTGGATGTTCTTCCAGTCCCCAAAAATCCTTCTGTCAAAAATCCCCCTACCCGCTAAATATAAGCTGATTCCGAGCTGATTCCGCCAACATTTACAACTTCATATATGTTACTGAAATTGTTTCTAACACTGGTTTATTTCCATTGCATCGTATCTATCCGCTTTGGCGTATTGGATTCCTATTCACTCGACCCCTTGATTCCTGGAATCATTCCCGGTATCTCTTCTTCTCTCTCTAGCGTACGTTACAACTCTTTCTGTGCCACAACGGAGTATTTGTTACACAAAAAAAAAATTGAATAATGTGAAACACTGCGAAGTGACTGTGATGCGGGTTTTTTTTTTTTTTTTTTTTTTAAATCTGGCAGTAGACGAAAACATGCACTGTTATTAAAATAAGTACCTGAATGACCGAGCTTTGCTCGGTATTGTTTTTTTTTTTGTAAATTGAGTTTTTTAGAAATTATATTTAAATACGAATTACATAATGATGAAATTATGAAATATAAATAATATTTTTCGATCTTACCGACATAATAATAAAAAAATTATGAACTGGTTATTTAAATAAAAAATCAAGAGTGCAATCAGTTTAATATTTTATTAGAAACAAATACTTAATTTTTTACAGTTTATCAATCAACTACTTAAGTAGCCTACCTATATATGTATTTTTTTCATCACGGTTTTAATTTTTGAAATTGCTTCACAACGTGTGGCCACTGAAAATTACGAACAACGATAGCAACGTCTGCAAGATTTGCGGCAGCGTGCGGCACAACGTGTAGTTAATGAAAATGACGATAAACGAGAATATCAATTAGAAGAACAAAGACGTCGAGACGGAATACGTCGTAGGGCTTTAGAAATTAATAATTATTTACCGACTTATAAATGTGCCGTTACTGCAGCTGTGCAATATCACGCCTTAGGACCATTTGAAATTTTGTGTATCCATTGTGGTGCATTCAATTTCCCTGAGTAACACGTTTCTAATCGTATAAATATAAATTATTTTGGTGACTGTTGTTTGCATGGACGAATTTTAATGGAGCAACCAAATTTTTAAAATGAATTAGTACATCTCTTTTTAAATGAGTCTTCACTGTGTGAAGTTTGAGAAACCTGACCAGTTTGATGACGATGTTCTTCAAGGTGTTCTTGAGACGAGTTGCGTCTTCGTGAAGTTAGATTGTTTATAAGCGGGTTTTTTTTCGAAGATCGTTTAGAAGACACAAATAATATAAGTATACAATTGATTTTCTTGGTCTAACCTCAAACCAAGCACTCATTGGCTTATTGTTCCTTAACAACGCCATCTACTGGAGTAGCTTTAGTGGTGTTGTGTCGTTAAAGCAATTAGTTGCTCCCAATTAAAAAAAAAAGGAATTATTACTCGCCAATAGATGTCAGGAAGAGTCATTTATGTTTAAGTTGATTATCGATAAAGTTGATTATTGAAAACAGGGATAAAACGACATTTTCTAAAAAATGAATCCTAACTAGATCGTTTTATCACCCCCGAAACCCCCTGCATACTAAATTTCATTAAAATTTTGGAGCCGTTTTCGAGATTCAGATTATATATACAAAAATTGCTCGTTTAAGGACATAAGATATAACCAATAGATGAATATAGTTACAGTTTCTTTGCTTTACAAGCCAAAGTATTGTTAATACTAACAAGCAGTAATGCATAATCAAGCCAAACAAATCAAAATAAATATTTTATAATATCATTGCCATATTTTTAGATTTATGTAGTTCAAACAAAACATGCTATAAAATAAATGTTTTATTGTTCAAACTAATTTTTTTACAATGTAGCTTACAGGGACTGTTCATGGCCTATCCTCCCTTTCAGATTTTTTTTTTTTTTCGTTTGGTCTCTGTTGTTGCTCCTTCCCTACTACTCGGGAACATTTTGCTCGTTTCCTACAGTCTACAGCATTGTTTTTGCCATTGTGCGTACTCCAGTTGCGTTTCAAAAATTTGGGTGCATAATTCTTTCCGCGGATCAGCCTTTTGTATTTTTGTGACACATGTTTGCCACGCATCTGTGCTCTCATTCTTCTGTGATATGGATCTACCTGCATCATTCTTCTCTCTCCGGTGTCTCTCTCATTTCTTCCATTCTTCTTCACCGCAGCTATTATCCCCACACCCCACCCCTCAACATTGCTCTCGAAATTGCAGGCTCGGATTGATCGACTTCGTGAATAGTAATGCCTGTCACGTGCCTCGCACTTGTTATAAGGCATTCTAATAAGGCCAAAGCCGTGAAACTCATGAAATGTTCTAAATTAAGACACTTTCAAATCTTTTGACATGAGTTTTTTTAGCTGTTTGTTATGAATACTGAATTTTAACATATTGATTTCATTTTGCGTTATATTCAAGCAGATTCACGTAGATGGAAAAAAAGAAACATGTTGAAATCTTACCCAATAAATAAGATATTGCCTGGTTAATGCCCCCACATGTCCTTCCTCCGTGAAACGTGACATCAAAAGAAACAGGTTGTCTTATGCTAGAATCTCAATAGTGGACGGCGTGATCGCAGATGGCGATGCGCCAATAGAATATTGGGTTATTTGAAAATCACTCTTTTATCCGCGCGACAACCAAAAATAAACGAATGTATGTAAAATGTTGCTTTCTGTTACATACGCACCACATATACTACTACCATCACTGCATGCAGATTTTTTTTTAATACATTATGATCGAGAGAGTAATTTGTTTAGTTCAAATTTAAGATTAAATTGTGAACGTCGCTGTGAGTAAACACGTTTAAGAGATTTCACAGGTAATTTTAATATAGAAAACCTTAAATATGCAAGAATGATTATAGATCTACCAATGCACCAGTTTAAACATTATTCGAAAACAGAATTCTGACACGCAATTCAGAATCGCCGCGCCCACCAAACTATCGAAATATAACTTTTCCTAGTCTGTAATTCTGTCGCGTCCACCATTTTGGTCGCGCTGAAGTCTCGCAGATGTGTAGAACGTGATTGGTTGGGAATATTAGGCCCGGTGCACACGTGCGGACATTGTCCGCGCGGTGCCGTTGCGGCGCCGGAGATGCGTTCTCGGAAGGCTTGACTGATAAGAAGTAATGCACACACAGCTGCGGCGCCGCAGCGGCGCCGCACGTCCATTGCACGTCCACTGTGCTTACATTTTTGTCCGTAGATTCCACAGGCACGCTGCGGCGCCGCACGTCCAACTACGTTCCTTAGTACATTGGTGTCAATCGAGCAATGCACACGTGCGGTCGATTGCCGCAAAGTGAGATGGCAGCATCACGTGAATTTGAAGACATATTAGATGTTGAACTCTTCATCGCAGAAGTCAAAAGTTATCCAGAGATATGGAACGTAGCCGTTGAAGAATCCATGACCGTAATAAAAAAAGATGTGCGTGGATCAACATGTGCCGTAAATTTTGCGAATCGTTTGACGAAAAGGATGACAAGGAAAAAAACTTGTTGCAAATCTGCCTCTCAGGAGCATTGAGTCGGTGAACGGATGCACCCAATGTTTCCTAGTTGTATCCAATAAACATTTGTATACTAGGTACACAAAGAATACCCGTTTACGTTTTTACACATCCATCTCGTAAGTCGGCATCGTTCAGACTGTGCGGTATTTGTCCGTACTGTGTGAATGTGTTTCTGCGGCAACGTTGCGGCTCCGCAGCGGCGCCGCGCGGACAATGTCCGCACGTGTGCACCGGGCCTTAGCGTCGCCACCGTCGCGTTATTGTGATTCCAATAGTAGGTCCATTTTACCAGCCAGAAATTCTGCTATATGCGCGGATATAATGTCCTAGATGCGACTGTACTGTCCCTAATGCCTTCCCTCTTTCCCTTCACAAGCTCATCCTAACCCAGGAGGACTCCATGCAGTGTTTCTCGGAACTGAGGGCACGCGCTCACTTACTTGACAAGAGGTCCTTAGCCTCGCATTGACGATTCCACTGCGAATTTCAGCTGAATCACAACATCGCGCAGGGCAGCCACCCTTCATATCGGCCGTCAAAGCACCACTGTACGAAATTCAAATGAAAAACAATAAAAATACAGGTATTTTCTAAACCTAAACGACAATTTATTAGAAAGGTGATGTAGCACTCATTTATACCGAACAATGATCGTGCTCACAAGAAAGAGAAATAATTACAGAAAAAATTACATACTTTGAGTTCGCCTGGCCCACAAGTAAGTACGCTTTATTATGGTTCACTCTGGAGGTGGGTTGTTACAGCAATTTTCGGTATCTGTTCCAACCTGTTACTGATACAGTAATGTACTGGTTACAAGTAGCTGATATTTTTGTATCAGCTACAGCAGTAGCGGTCCCATGGTCCCAGGAAGCAACAAGTTATCAGCATTCTCGTTACAGGTTACACATCATCCGTGCCGTCATCACCAGCGTAAAAAGTTATCAGTTTTCTCTTTCCACGTTCTTCGTAAAAAGGTATCAGTTTTCTCATTCTACATTCTTCGTAGTCGAAAAAAGATATCTGTGTTCTCTTTCCACGCCTTTCGTAATCGGAGTCTTCAATCTTTGCAAGGAGCACGCACTGCGCACTGAGCGTACTTTGATGAGAAGCCTAAGATGTACATCAAGCTCTCTCCCTGCCCGAACACGCCCGAATATTCACCTTCGGCCAACCTCGGGATTTGTTTTATTTTTGCGTAGGAAAAATGAATTCAAATATTAAAAGTGGTCGGTTTGGTTAGCTACATTAAAACACTTTAGAACGCTGTGGACGGTTAGTTAGGTTAGAATAGCTACATTAAAATAAACAGAGAAATATAAATATATACAAATAAACCCGAGGTTGGCCGAAGGTGAATATTCGGGCGTGTTCGGGCAGGGACAGAACTTGATGTACATCTTAGGCTTCCCCCTCCCCTACATTCTTTCCCTTCTTCATCCCTTATTCGTCGTGCCGCTCCCTCCCCTTTCACAAGCTTCGCCCAAGTGACCGTCATCTGCGATCGGGTTCTGCGCAAATTGGCCGTGGTGTTGTTCCAGGTGAATTCTAAACTGATACTAAAGTACTTGATACTTTAATAGTGTACTCGTTTTCAGTACCTGATACAGGCGTGTATCAGTTACAAAGTATCAGATTGATACTCTGCAACCCTCCTCTAGTTCACTCACGAAGTAGCGTCAAATGTTTTACAAAATCTCGTTCAGGTAAGAAATAAATATTTTTCAGGCATCTCAATCATGAAAATGAAGAATAAAAGCCAAAAAAATTTAACACAATCAAATTATGTCACATTGGATATTATGTTACAGCAAAGATGAACAAATATAAAGAAATTAAAAATTAAAAAATACTAAAGATGTTAGTGCGCAATCCAAACTGCCTTAGATGTGTTACTTTTGAGAAAAGAATTTTTTTCCAGAAAAAATCGTACGGCTGTTCTTTGAAAAGCATTACAAACAAAAACACTTTGTAACAAAAGAGCTTAACCGTAAGAAAGAGATACGAAGAATAAATAGATCTAATATATATCCTCCATCTTACTTACCCCTCGTTTTTCTTTTACTTCAAGCCAAATTTTTAGGGCAAAAAATATTATGCTCGAAAACATAAGAAGTACACGAAACTATGCACATGCACTTTTGCTGGACTTAGTTGTCTTCTTGAAGTCCACATTCTGGGCTTGCAGAGGACTTGCTGTCGCTCCCTGCCAGCTCGTTGTGCACTGGGCGACTCTTGAATGAATGGGTATTTTTTAAGACCTCCAAGCACGATTAGTCCGTACTGTCAGTTCGGACTCATCGGTGGGAATTTAGCAGTCAAAACTGTCGTGTGCGAGCAAGACGGTGGTTTGAGCAGACAGAACTGATAGACTGGCGAACTGATGGCTTCCCGTCATATTGAACTGGGGGCTCAAGAGCACTTAGTCTGAACTGCCGTGGGCGGGAACAGTGTCTCTCCAGTCCAAACTGCCAGTCCATCCGTCCATCAGCTGATTGTTTATACTCTTTGGTTACATTGTTATTTTTTCCCCTTTTCTAACTAAAAGTACAACTACAATTGCAACATTCAAAGTTTCGTCCCTATTCTACGATGAAACGATACATTCAACAGCAATCGCAATCACAAGACTGATGGTGTGTGGGGAAGGCTTCAGATCGGTCCAAACTGTCAGTTCTGACTTTTCTGTCCTTCTCACCAGGACTGATCGTGTGTGCAGAGGGCCTCAATTCAATTCAAACTGTCAGCTCGGGCTGAGCATTCCGTACTGGGAGCTGGACTGCTGCGAGCAAACACGGCGAGCTAACTTCCTTATAGAGAGGTTAGTTTATTCATGGCTGTAGTGCAGGTTTAGTTTGGAATATTTCTGACACGACGTACTAAACGAACCACCCACAACCAATACAAACGTGCAGAATTTTGAAACTTATTGATTTCAAAATCCTCACCCTAACCTGAGTCCTGTGGAATCATTTCAAATCACAACAAAATGCTTCACGCATTGCATGAGTATGCATAATCTTCAGCTTCAGTGTGTAAATAAGGGACTAAATGCACTAATGTTGAAGAACATTAATGAATGCAACCGGCCACACTCACAAACTACGGAAAACTACATATTACTCAACAAATAGTGTACCTTAAATAAACGAAGGAATCCTTCGTAGTTTCATATAAATGAATCTTCGTAGAAACTCGTCAAGAGTGAATCTTCATAACTTCGTGTTCCGTTTTAAATTGAAGTTGTAGGTGGAAGGAACAAGAATGTTTGTCTGGAGACTTACCAAGTTTTTGAAAGTTTTGTTGAGGATCCACACTAAAAAACGTTTTCTGTGCTTTTACAAAAGATTCCTTTGGAAATAAATTGCCAAGAAATAGTTTATAATACTACAAAAAATAAATTGTAATTTTTTACAACACAAGGCTATGGTTATTTTTGCATGTATGAAATTTGTTTTTCGTGATAATTCTGAGAGGTTCTTACGAAAATAGGCGCATAAATATATATTTTTAATTGATCATTTACAAGAATATTTTTTCTAAACCATGGAAAAGATAATCAAATGTTCAATAATTTGACTTCATTCTATTGTATCATAATTATTCATGTGCGCAGTTAGCACTGGAAAGTTATTCGGGAAACTATGATAACACAAGGTATTAATGCGAACCCAATATGTTGTAGTGATGAAGTGGTTTTCATGTAAATGTATAAAAATGAATATATCTGTTTAATTTTAAAATAATTACACTGCTATAAGTTTGTATTAAGTTTAAATATAAATTAAGTAAAGTTAGTTTTTGTAAATTTACGAATATATTAGTTAATTTACAAAGATCCTTGGACAATTTGTTTAAGACTTATTTGTACATTTAAGGTAAAATATTTCAACAGTTTCTATGAAAAATATCAGAAGATGAAACATGAGCATTTTATTTATCAGAATGTATTTTAATGCCAGTTAATTATTTTTATTATCACAAAATAGTTCTGTGGGTTTGACAGATGAACTTTTCTTTGTCAGAAAAAAAAATTAGTAGGATGAGTTCTGGCAAAATGAACTGCATATGACACAAACCTATTTTTGGAAGGAAATATTTTAAACGCACAGTCGAGAAACAGCTCTATCGTGTTTTCATGACGCAGGGCCTCCCTAACGGAGGGGATGTCCGCTTTCAAGTTCTCCTTTCTACAGAAGTTTTCTTGTTAATTCCTGCCGCTGATAGCCTGCAGGCGAGGACATTCGTAAGATAAACACCAGCTGATAGAAAAGGGAGTTTGGAAGAGGAAATGAATCGACTTCCGTAGTGATAATGGACGCACCCACATATTATTTTTCTTGCCGTCATATAAGTTTTAAGTTTATTTGAAAAGCTATTTCAATGCAAAATATTTTCCTTCTGTTCATCAATGGGGTTGAAAGCTGTTGATTATCATCCTGTTTGTGTGTCTCCATCTATTGTGTAAACCAAAAATCACTGAAGTAACCTAAAACATTTGTTTTCAATAGTTTAAAAAAAAAACTTTATTTGGGAAATGTCTCTTACTTTTCCACCATTGATTGGCAAACACCAGGTTACCTACTTGGCCCCAAATTGTGTTATTATTTTCAAAAAGGCACTTCATTTAACTTATCATTCACCAAAAATTTGTTATAGTACCAGCTTGATTTATCTTAATTTGTGAGAACTGTAGTTTCACTTTAAACTACCTTAGATAACGTAATTGGCCAGTAAATAATATAGGCATATTTACATGTATCATGTGCTCGGAAATAATCTGCATTTGAAACATTATCTGAATTTATCTGCAACGAATGAGTGAGTGGACTTTACGGACCAGACTTCTGGACAGTGTGGGAACTGAAAGTGAGACAGACGGACACAGAGGCAGCTAAACCTCGCTCTTCTAGCGATGCATCCAGCTCGTTTGAAAACGTTGGTATAATGTTCAATTTGAAAAATCAAATTACTGATAACCTTAAGAGATGCATTGTCCTTTGCATGATGAAACCCATCGAATTGAAAGATAAGAATAAGAATTAAAAATATAACTGTTTTTTGTGAATATATTTAATATTTCTACGATTATTTTACTACCACCAAGCACTGAAAAAATTCAATTTTCGGCTCTTTTAAAATTGTACGTATTGAAGTTAAAAGTACACAGCGTGATACAAGCTAATAAATAGCAATGAATAACCTTATCCGAGAAAAAATTACAGGAAAAGAACTTCAGGACATATCTGTAATAAATATACAATTCAGTGGTAAACAAACTTAAGGTCCAATAAAATATATAATTACTAGATACCCGCTGAATTCGTATCAGGCTAGGCTCCACACGCCTGTACGTAACAAAACAATGTCTTGAGTTCATTGGCTGCTGCCACATGCTACCTTCTGTCCGGATTGCATGTGGTTGGGTCATGTGGATTTTCGTTACTTTCTTAATGGCTTACTGTATTTCAGAGCGCGTCAAAGACCCGCGATTAAAGATTCTTAAATATCGCGGATAAATTTGATGTCAGGTAACAGACAGTCCTATGTATAGGTACTATACCTTCGCATGCTTCCCTATTGGTTTATTTCTTATGTAGAACCACCCCCTTTTGTGAGTGCTTCCATGTGATTCGGTCTCTATACTGCTAGCAATTAGTTGACTGTTCTACAGTAGTAGAAAGGAATGGCAAAAAAAATGTTGTGCTAAGTTAGGCCTATAGAGGTTCAGATTCTAACTTTTATCCACGAATAATTGCAAAATTTCTGATTCTCGGCCCATAAAACGACGAAAAAATTTTTTTAATATTTTTTAGACTGCCTCAAAATTACAAAACGTGTTTTTCGCAGGATTCTAGTAATAACCTGTGATTAACAATAGTTCCCGTGTTGCGGAAACAGTTATGTGTAAGGACTGTAAAAATTGGCGATTTCAATTACCTCTAGAATAGACTCCTTTATTCTCTATGTATTCGGGAAAATACACCTACTCATTGGCTGATGACTCGTAACACCTGTTAACCTGAATGCTTGTGATACAATACTTCCTTTGTTTCGGGTTATTCATTGGCTCAGATTACTTCAGACCAACTGTGGTCTAATAACTGAAGCAGCAAGAAAGTTAAACTCATTTGGATTCTAGCCTATCGCGATGTGAAACTGCGAATTTTTCCGGTATTTGGTTATATTGTACATCATACCTATCTTATAGTCCGGGGACAGGTTCCAGGTTGTGAATTGTGGATGGGGTCAATTACCGACCGCCCTGACATCACGGTAGCCATCTTGGATAAAATTTACCTTGATATTTGACCTTGACCTTGAAACCGGTGGCCATATTGCATCCGGCATTTTGAATTCAAACATTTTGTTTTCCGACATTTTTAATTCTAGAAAATTCCGCCATATTGTCATCGAACATCCCAAACCCCAAAGGTTTCAATTTTCTTTACGGTCACCATATTGAATTCTAATAACATGGTAGCCATCTCGTATCTGATATCACAACCACTTTTTTTATATTCTGACATCAAGTCCGCCTTTTGTTTTTGTCTGCTAGAGGCCGCTATTTTAGATGATGTCACTGACACCATTTTGTTTTTTTCTGTTATGCTGGAGGCCGCCATCTTGGATTCTGTATTTTTTTGTATTTATTCCTAGAGAGCGTCAGCATCGCTTTGTCTTATGCACGAAAGGTCGATTTTGCATTACCTTCCAATGCTATTGTGGTCCTTATCAACATATTAAATTTATTTTTTATACTATTCCTATACTTATATTAACAGACTTTAAGGGTTACCGTTCCCTCGGTGTAAAACAGACTTCGCACAAACCGTAGAATGACCCGCCTCCAAGCAGCAGCGCCTCAGAGCTCGGGCGAAGCGACCTGAGCAGGCAGTCACGGCTCGTGTGAAGCGCCCAGATAACGAGGCGGGCAGACACAGCAGCGAGGGTGAATGCGGCGTCGAGGGGAGCGAGGGGACTCGGCTTTTCAGCGAGGCCGTCGCCTTATTGACCCTCGCCGCTGAATGGCTCGCCACGGACGCCTGTCTTCACGGGCGACGCCTGGCGTCCTCGGCCCGTCCCGCGGGGACGATTACTTATTTACCGCCGTCGGCGCGTCCTGCCCGCAGCCAGGCGGCGGACCAACTTTTATTTCCCCCTCTCGGTCCTTCGTCATCGTTACTGGACGCACGATAATTTATTAACACGGGTCCCTTTGTGTGCCGACTCTATCTGCCTGTCTGTTCCCCGTGAAAGCTCGCCTGAATAATCCAGTAATACACGACCGCATAGCGAGGGAATTATGTGTGAGAGCAGCACCAGGGTTTATCGAACAGGCAGTGATGTCATTCGATTTCTCTCCTCCCCCCACCCCTCTTAAGGGAGGGCCGGAAAGCGCGAGGTCTTTAAAGTGGGACGTCACGGTGTTATGGTGTTACGGCCATCCGCCTTTAAGGAGTATTGGACACGCTTCAATTCATTATTTTATATTTACGATAAATACTTATAAACTTTAGAACATTTGGAGTGCCTTATCTTTCGAAAAATGTTATATCTATAACCTTTTTTTTTCGTAATTAAATGTAAAAGTTTCCATTTAATGGATATTTGCAGGATGAATAAGGTCAATCTAATAGATAACAGAACTGAAACATTTTGCGGTGTAATGACAATGCTACTGGCTACGTCATGACAAAGAATTAATTTTTTTCGGTAAGATTAATTTTATTTCACTTAGTTGTCAAAAAACTTAAAATTTGTAGCAATTTTTAAATCTAGATAAAATTAAATACTATTTTTTTAAGAATTTCAAACCATGCCAGGAAGTAGCCAGTAGCATTCTCATTAAAAATAAAAACGTTTCAGTTCTGTTACCCATTTGATCCTTTTTGTCAGTACTGCACAAAAACATTAAAACCGTCACTTGGCAGTAAGCTATGCAAAAGGTATGGAACATATATTCACTATATTTGTAGGATTAAAGCCACTCAAAAAGCCGGCAAGTTTGCTGGTGTTTAACATAAACATAAATTTATTCTCTGGAGCGGGAAAAAAACCTTTAAGAAAATGGATAAGGGCTTGAAACTCTGCAAGGGTCTGCACACTTTGCGATGTGAAGGAAACTATGTGTTCAATTCAGAACTCCCCTGTGATTTTTCTGCATTGATTTCAAACATTTACCACCGATGATTACCGAGACAAATGAAGCATTCCTCACTGCGTTCTTAATTTAAAGTGTTTTTTTATTTAGCTATGTAGGTATCTGGTTATTAAGACTATATGTTAGTAGGTATGTTTAACGGTAATTATTTAAACTCTCTGAGTTTATTTTTAAAACAGTTATGTTTAATTTATTATTGCTCTGGATTGTACAAACGAACTGTAAATTTCTCCCGCCCTACCCTGATAGGGCGCACATGTGGGAGGGGACCGTGAGAATGCCGGCCGTAGGTCGGAACAATCTGCCAGAACTTCACCAAGCGTGTTCCATTGCGACACGCCCCGTTTATTGTGTTTTGTGATATGTAAATAACGTAAGTTTTTAATATGGTTTTACTTACTGTGTAGATAGTGTTACATATATTTATGGCTGGGGTTAAGTGTATCTATTGTAGTAAATAGTTTATGTGACTGCAGTATTAGTCTAGGCCAGGGGTCGGCAACCTGCGGCTCGCGAGCCACATGCGGCTCTTTGGATGTGAAGCTGCGGCTCTTTAGTTCCGTACAAGAAATACTGCATCACCAGGTCATTTATACAGAAAATACTTTTTTATTACAAACCAGTAGTAAGCCTGGTTTTTTTTCCACGCTTGTTATATTTTACTAAACAATATGTCACTAAGCAGTTAAATTATCAATTTAAAGCTATCCATCCCCCAATGTTTTGGTTTTACTAGTACTTACGGGCCCACCCAACAGATAGCGCCACTTGACGCGCAAACATGGTTTCAGTTTCCAACATATCAGTCGCACTTGTATATCTCCCTCCTTGTTCTGTGGTCCGTCGGAAGCTCTCGAATGATGCCGTCGTCGGATGTTTCTGTGTAGGATTTAATTCGTTTCGACGCAAGACAGTTTGGCGTCTTCACCAGTGCTTTGGCTGTGACGTATAGTTTGTTGTTTCAAGTAGAAGAGTTAGAAGCGAATTATCTTCTCAGAGGTATGTATGTACATATATAATAATTATAATAAAACTGAAGTATTATATTTATGCATATTATACATATTTTTTTTAATAAGTTACCTAACTCCTTTTTTGAAGTCAGTAAGAAGGGTCAAAAAAGAAACAAAGTACACTTTTTGATATTTTACCGCGAAAGTGTTTTTATTAAAATTGTAAATAATTGAAAAACTTGTCATATGCTGTTTTGGATACCTAAATAATAATTTTAAAAATTCTTTATTACAGCTTCGCCACAAAAATGGCATCTACAAAAAAAAGAGAAGAACTGAAGTAGAGCATCGAGAATTCAATCGGGATTGGACGGTGTCGTTCGCTTTCATATGCAACTCAGATGGCATTCTGACCTGTCTCATTTGCCACGAAAAACTCGCACACAATAAGAAATCAAATTTAGAGAGACACTTCACTACAAAACATACTCAGTTTGCTAGTTAATACCCAGCCGGTGAAGAACGAAAAAAAGCTGTCGACGAGCTCCAAAAAACTAAAGAGCAATCAAGTTCCATGTTAAGTAACTGGACGTAATCTACAAGTAATGTTAATCTGGCAAGCTTTGCGGTATCACTAGAAATCGCAAAAAGGCAAACCATTCACAGATGGTGAGTATATCAAAGATTGCTTCATACGTGCATCTGAAGAACTGTTTCGTGATTTCAAAAACAAACCGGAAATCTTGAAAAAAAATCAAAGATTTGCCACTATCCGCTAAAACAGTACAATACAGAATAGCAAAAATGTCTTCAATTGTAACATATTTGCAGGTGGAAGACATTCGACTGGCTTCTGCATTATCACTTGCTATAGATGAGTCTTGCTACATAAAAGACACGGCACAAATTGCCCTTTTTGATAGGTATATGTCTTCCCAAGGTCCAAAAGAAGAACTTCTAGGTTTGCTACCAGTCTCGGGACAAACTAGAGGGGAAGATATAGCGAATGCCGTGCAAAAATGCCTCGAATATAATAAGATCGATTTAAATAAAATCGTTTCAATAGCAACTGATGGAGCCAGAAGTGTGACAGGGAAAAATAAAGGGACAAAAACGATTCTTCAGAGCAAAATAAACCACGAAATTCTTACGTTTCACTGCATAATACACCAAGAAGCACTTTGTACCCAAACATTTCCGGTCAAAATAGTTGAGGTCATGAATTTGGTTATCAAGATTGTTAACAGAATCTTGTCAAAAGCACTCTACCATCGTCAGTTTAAAGAATTCTTAAACGAAATGGAGACTCAGTATTCCGACCTCCTTCTTCACAATAAAGTGCGATGGCTTTCCAAAGGTAAGGTGTTGAAACGTTTTGCTTTGTGCTTGAATTAAATAAATACATTCCTCAATGAAAAAGGCATTAATCACCCTGAATTATAGAGGACGGCAAATGGTTGCAAAAATTTTACTTTATGGTGGATATCACAGCGAAATTAAATGAGCTGAATCTAAAACTGCAAGGAAAGGGAAACCCAGCCTATGTTTTGGTAGAATAATTGGTTAGTTTCGAAGAAAAATTAATTATTTTTTGCAGAAGATATTCAGAGCGGTAAATTACTTCATTTTCAATTTCTAAAGAAATATCGCGATAAAACCAGTGTAACTGTTGACACGAAATACTTCAGCACAGTTATAAAAAAATTAAAGATGAATTTTCTGACAGATTTCAACAATTCAAAACCAACAAAATCACTCTAGCATTAATAGTAAATCCTCTCAACACAAATGGTAACGAAATCCACAATGAGCCATTTGGAATATATTCTGGATCTCTAGAAATGCAATTGATCGATTTAAAAAGTAAAGCTTTGTGGAGTGGAAAATTTACAGAGTTGAAAAGCAAGTTGGAAGAGTTGGAGGTCCAGAAATGTATGTACATAACGCAACAAAAGTGGACAGCTTTAAAAGAAATGCCGCGAGTTGAGGCACTTATATTCGACGCATGAAATAGTCTTCCTGATTGCTACAGTGAGGTGAAGAAGTTGGCATTTGGAGTGCTGACTCTCTTCGGATCGACATATTCGTGCGAGCAAGCGTTCTGTTGCATGAATATAATTAAAAGTAAAGTAAGAAGCCAACTAAAAAATGAAAGTTTAGAGTCGTATTTAAAACTTATAACAAGTCATGAGCCAAATGTATCCAAACTTTCTAAAACCATGCAAAGCCAATGCTCCCATTGAACGTGTTTGCGCAATTAATTGTTATTGAAGTACAAGTTAGTGTTGTAAGTAAGTGTTTAATCGTTTTAATTTTTTACTAATATAATAAGTGATTATCTAATAAGACCATATATATTATCTAATTTGTTGTGAAAAAACACTACTTATATATAATTAAATTTTTCTTATGAATAAATAGGTAAGTTTTTTTTATTAAAAAACTTTATTTATGCAAGTACTATTTATTTTTGGCAAGAAAAAATTTTGTGGCTCTTTAAAAACTTTGAAATTTTGTAAATTGTAATTTTTGGCTCTTCCGACTCAAAAGGTTGCCGACCCCTGGTCTAGGCGCATGGCCCCAATATTTATGAAAACTCTGTGGTTTATTTTTTTTAATTGCCGGTATAATGTGCGTGAAGCAACATGTGGTACTCTATGGTACACGAGTAATGAGATAGTTAACTTGTATTTTTCTTTAGCGAGTAATGTTTCGTTTCCAGCAGCAATTTTGTGCTTGTTTCGGTTCATCAATAAAATAGTTCAATTTGGTATTTTTGATAAGATTTATTCTTACTACGCACTTATAAATTTCATCCCTTTCACACCGTATTTATTTTGGTTAAAATCTGTCAACATTTTAAAGTAAACCGCGATGTTGGCAGTTCCGAAAACCAAACATCGCGTGGGTTTTCTTAAGAATGGCTCGCTCCTGGCTAATAGTGTGTTTTCCGTGCCTCCAAAGAAGGTGGAAGAATGTAAGTAAGGTAACCGCGTTCTAAAATCAAATTTACGACACCTGTCAAATTTGTTCTACAAAATAGCTGCGATATAAAATGGCCGAAACACAGTGTGCCAGTAAATGTACACTCTTTGTGTTTACTGTTTCCACTCTGGCCTTGAAAAGTTTCAATCAGTTTTATATATAAGTATAGAATTAATAGAAGCACGTTTTTTTTAAATTAAAAATATCTGCATTAAGCCAATTATAACTGACAAGCGAATGATATAATTGTTTGGGTTATAGATGGCTGATTCTAAAAATTTACTTTAAATGTTAGGAATAACTTTTTACACAGAATAATTTAACCCGCTTTTACATATTTTACCTTTTAGGTAGATTTTGAAGAAATATTACTTATTACCATGATGTGACTTTGACAAAGTTTACATAGTATATTTTTTGTTGTTTTATTATCTACAGACACCAAAACCATACTCATATCAAAAGTTTTAATACTTATAAAAATGTTAAATGGACACGATAACTGCTCTAATTTTTCACAAATCAATTCCAAAGCTATGCGTAAAATATAGTAACAGAAAATCTCGTTTGAGTTCATTGATGGGCAAAATCCAACCGAAAGGGTAGAAATATGGTAGGATTTTTTCTAATTTAAATATTGCTATAGCTCCCTTAGTATAACAAATATCACATATGTATGAAGTTATTATATTTCGTAAGAACAATACTAAGAACTGTTGTCAACATAAACTTGTTACCAAGCACGGTAAATGGGTTTGTTCCCTTAAGCCTCGAAGTAATAGAGTACGCGTTACGTACAAGCACACCTTTATTCATCAATAAACAGAGGGCGTAGTATATCACAGAAAATATAAAATTTAACACTTACATCACCAATTTATTATCGTTTCTGACTATTTCCATTTGCATGTCCATCAGGATATGTCCAAAGCGATACTATAACAAAGATTGTAACATTAACGTATCTGTTATACTATCACAATATAATCAAACATTATATCCCTCGCACTTTATTGCTGTGCAGCCAAATAATTTGCAAGTTTAATATCAATACTATGCAATAAAATCTTATCATTTTCAAAGATATCTGCGCATCAATAACATTATCATACATAAAAAAAAAATTATGAAGCAAATCCAGCTGGAAAATTAGTAAATGAAGCTATCAAAAGAAACAACAGCAATAATTTCAATTTAAACTTTACCAAATACCTTTAAGAATTTTACTTTGAATAATTATGCAAATTCTTTAAATAATCTATCCTAGTAACTTTTAAGGTAAGAATATAGTTTGTGAAAGCACAAAATATAGATTCACTATCAGAAACCTGCTTATGACACTACTTTAATGTCTCCTCGAGTATTTAAAGAAAATTAATTTACAACTGCAGTCTCCAAAACTGAAAGGGAGAAATGGTTAGCGCCACTCGTCATTAGCGGCTACCAGTGACTAGCGACGCTTGCCTTGCGATCCGCGGCTCGCCGGACGAGTTTCAGAGCCTCGCTAGGAGCGGACGACCTCCCCCCGATGCTACTCGCTCCTCCAGTGGCGCACGCAGCGAGTGGGCAGCGAGTTGACGAATCCTGCGGAAACTCGCTTTGGCACACGTCCGGGGTCGTCCCGCGATGTCTTGCGTCTGGTATATGTTATTAGTAAGGGAGATGGTTGCATGGAGCCCCTTAAAAGTTCATCGTAACATCTGGTGTAATGTCGATCAACCGCACGCACATAGATACTCCAGTGATAACAGAGTACAGAACACGTGTTTTCCTTGGGCGTGTCAGGATACGTATCTACGTATCTTATCGTAAACAAAAGTTTACGCTTTCGAATTTCGCAAAAAAAATAAAGTAGTTTACATAGTTGCCCCTTTATGCTAGGTCCATATCAGCATAGTGATTTTTCAAAAAATCGTAACCATAAGTGAGGTTACGTAAGCTACGTAAACCAACGTAGCACTGTTGTCTCCACAGTGAAAAGTCTAAGTACGAACCAGGATGAACACCGCCGACACCCGCATAGACCCCTGACAAGCTCAAAGACCAGACACCGCAATAGTCATCCAACGCCATTCTTCACTTTCCTAACTCCCCACGTAATTGCATATCATAATTTCACAAGTACCAAATGGCTCACTTCCAGAGTTAAATCCGCACTGGACTTGGAATATTTTCCAGCTATGGCTGCAGGACTATCACCTGAAAATATTCTGTCAACAAGTGGCTTTACTTAAAGAAATTCTAAGTCCAGTACGGAGTTAGTTTCTGGCTGACACACCAAGAATCACGTGGTGGCGATGACGGACCGCGTGACGTTCTTCATGGTCTCACGAAGAGACTCACTCTGGGCATCTACTCGGAGGCAGATTGCTATGATGCCTCTCAGGCGACCCCCTTATATACTCAACTTCTGCAAGCCTCAAACAATCTGGAATGTTTTCGCGACCAACTAGCTAAGATGGCTGACTTCCTATGACATCACTTCTTGCCACTGGGTTTTTTTTATAAAGCGGAACACTTATTTTGTTCCCATACGTCGGGTGGCCTATACTTCAGGCATCACCTGTAACGCCGGTAGTCTACCTTCGCAGGCTTCGATCATGCCAGGCAGCAAATCGCCGAAATGGCGCCCGTCCACTTAAGATAAGTTTGGAGAGAATGCACTTCAGCCTATAACAAACTTTTGATACCACCAATTATAACTGCAAGGAGTGGAAAAAAAACAGGGGTATGAGGCAAAATGTTTCATGAATCCCTTAGTAGGCACCCCATCAACACCGTTTCAATTGTTTTTAAATCTTACAAATACGTCTAAAACCAGAGACGAACCATTGCTGCAAGGGGTTGAAATAACCAGGTTTTAAAATAAAATTTTCATAATTGCCGTAAATTGCACATAATTAAATCCGTTCTTTTTTATTGCGAAACTTGTGAAATTATTTACAACTTTCTTTTGAAATAATTTTTGTACAATTATTACTGCAAGGAATAAAAAAAGAAAGAATCAGGGTTTAAAGGACAAATTAATTTATAACTTTGTTATTAGGTGAAGTATCAAATCTGTTACAATTTATAACAAATATTCTCAATATTATATAAAACTTTCGTCTGAAACCATTTTAGAAATGACAGACCATTACTGCAAGTAGTTGAAAATCAGTGGTTGAACAAGTGAGGTGTTCCTTGCCTCGATACAGTTTATTGTAAAAATCTTAAACATTACCTAATAATTTTGGCTTTAACAATTTTATTGTGACGATCTTTTAGTGTAAAGAGTTTAAAAATGGATTTGAAATATAAAAAAATGTAAACTTCCGTACTGTCGAATTCGTTCAAACGTATTGTAAAATTTCTATATGTTATCTTAATCCTTGATCCAAAACAAATTTTTATACGACTACTTATGGGATAAAATATAGTGTTGAAATGAAAGAATAATAATAATAATTACATTAGAAGACGTAGTATGAAATTCGTTATTAGTTATTCAATGCTAGACGCACTGAATTAAAATCATTTGGATAATTTTCACTTCATCGAATATTATGAAAAATGTTTAATCGTTCATTTTGTAATAGCAACGAACATAAACGATGTTATGTATGTACATTAATTCTCAAAAATTTCCAGACGTTTCTAAAACGTTCAAGAAGAAACAAGTACTTCGAATTCTACCTGCTTCCGTAGGCTGGTACCAAAATGTATTTTTCATTTGACTGAATGTCATTGAGCTTGAAAGCGGCGAAATAAGATTTTTACAGTTTTCTACAGCTTGAAATCAATACAAATATGTTTTTTTTCAATACAGCTCACAATTGAAGCATAGCCTGTTTATCACGTCATAAGACCCTTTGATTAAACGTATTCAAAAAATTTTTCTGGATACTACAAAATTATTTTATTTTATTGAAAATTTAAAAAGCTATGTATTAAGATTTACAAGAATTTTAATGGTGTTTAATGATTTTAAATGTAGCATAAATATTAAACATTTATTATATTGCAGTCAAAAACTTTAAATACTACCTGTTTTCTTTTAAAACCCTTAAGAAACAAAGCGAATATTCTGTACTCTACAAAAAGATGAATGTTGAAAACGGCTTCACCATCTCTGTTGTAACGGCTGAAGGAAGTCTTCACAGTCGTGGCGGTCCTCACAGACGTTCAGTGTATTAAACCCTCAACACTAAATGTAACACCATTGTCAGTCTGCTTGCACCACTAATGGTGTTACATACAGAGTTGGCAGTAAAATACCATGCTTGCGTTTTCTTTCTTCAGGATGTCCTGGAGGGCATGTCTTCATGAGTCTGAATCAAACGAAGATCCGTCATCATTTCTAATGCGATATAATGATTCCAGACCCAAGAAGCATGAGCGAGTTGTCTCACGGTCGATTAATAAATATATCCTTGGAGTATTCCAATCCAACCCTGGATGCATGCTTGTCCTTCTTCAGTATTCTCAACCCCACTCACTAAATAACCTGATCTGCTACAGTCTGCTTCAATGATTCTGGCCTCAGTCTACCTCAACAGTTCCCACCTCCGTTTTCTACCTCCATTACTGAGGTATCCAAAACTTAATTTATTGATTACATTAACTAGTTTTATTATCTTTTTTAGTCAACATATCAACATATTTCCGCCTTTGCCGAAATAACCAAAAATATTTTGGTTTGCTACCCTATCCAACAACCAAATTTGTATCATATGTTTGTATGTACACGTCTGCAAAAATCCATGTAAACGGCCGTTTCCTGGAACAACAACAAAACATTAAAATATAAAACTTATGGCACTTATAGCAAGACTAAATTAAAATAAACTAAATGAAAGTGAAATAATTTTAGAAAGTCACTTACCGCAAGCATGTGATTGCGATGCCTGGAAGCATGAGGCTCGAGCATAGTTTCAAGAGTTGCAACATTGTACGTTAACTTTTTTTAAATTCTCTTTCACACACATGACACTAGGTAAAGATCAATATAAGGTGTTACTTCACCGGTTGTTCACTGAAGCTTAAAGCGACCGGGCTTACACGGTTGAAGAGGGCTCCAAACCACTCAGGTGATTAACTAAGTGCTGAGTGCTCTGTGAGTAGGCAAGCCAGGTTCACATAAGGTAGTAACATTGTTAACCTTGTTTATATTTATTAAATTTTCACAGTTTCACGTCACGTGCTTTGCATATATTTTATGACGGAGTTAATTGATGTCATAGACCAAAAAGGTGATCGACTGTTTTCATCCTTTGCGCATGTTCCCATCGTTACGCGTTAGTGGTAAGAGTATCAGAAGCAGTCGATGGGTCGAATCACGATTTTCTCAAATCCTAATCTTGAATTATAATCCCATAAAGTACTTCGAATATACCGGTTTAATTATAATATAGGACTCAAAGGTCCAAAATAAAATAACTTATAAAAAATTAAAATATTAACTATGATGTTGAAACATTCAACCCTTTAAATGTTTGTTTAAGAAAACTAAGTTTCCAGAATCGATTCGTAGTTCTATTTTATTTATGTAATTAGGTGTTATAAGAACAATTTCTTAGGGAATGGTAACAGGATAGGAATGAAGAAAAAAAATACCTAGTAAACTTCAGAGTTTATCAGTGTTGAATTTTTAAATTACTCTATTTAATCTAATGTTTTCTGCAAAAATTTTTCCTCAAATAAATAATACTTAGAATACTAAGGTTTTATCATATTTGAGTTTTTAAGAATAGAATAGACCAGCCATAATTATTTTAAAAGGTTTTAATTCCAATAATGGGTATTTATCTGCTATAAAACGTCATGTTTTGTCAAAACGCTAAATATGTGCTGGAATTAATGTATTATTCACTTTTATTTATTTATCGTCAACATTTAGCATTACATCGAGTTATATTAACCACTATGCGTGCCTTTTAGCATAGTTGCTTATGTAAAAATATATTATGTATTTATTTTTGTTAATAATATTAGTTAAAACACCCAGTGTTTCTAATTTATATGGTTTTTATGACATAAATTGCTCGTAGTGCCTATATAGACAAGTATTATATTATTAAGTACAAAGTATTATGATTGGATGCGAATCAATTTTTCACGATAATTAACCATCTTTTAGATCGAACAACAGGCAAAGGTTGTAGTGAAGTATATTTAACCTAAACAAAGTAGGAAAGATGTGCTCTGTGCCACGGTGTTTTGTTGGTACACAAGCCACTCGGAGTTGGGACCAAAAATTAGTTTCTGAGCAGCGAGCGTGCCCCCTCTACCCAGGATTTCCTTGATGGTTCGGTCTGCGGACGTGGCCTAGTGGCGGGCAAGCAAGCTCCACTTTTGTTTGCGCACGTGTCGAGTATCTGCCTCTCCAGCAGAATGCCCTTCCCCATCCAACACATCTTCCGGACCTCTCTTCCTCTCCCGTCCTCGTCTCTCTGTCTCTGTGTAGCTCTCCCTGCACCCGGCGCCTCATAGTCCGACTCACCCCTCCAATCGGCCTCTCTGCTGGCCGAATGTGGGCCATAGAGCCGGGTTTCAGGTCGAAGAGAGGCGGTAGAGACGTTGTATGCGCCATCGCCAACATCTATTGTCGAAAGCCAATTGTCGTGAGCGGTGCTTCAACCCGAAAGAAGTTCAAGAAACCTTAGAGAAAATACCATTTTGAAGACCACTACAACTCTGCAGAAACACATACTTGAGATTAACCATAAAATAAACCCACGAGATATTCCACATCTATTAAACATTAATTTTAACTCTTTAAATAAACAAAAATTAGCGTTTGTACTCTGTTTTAACTTAAATATCTACACAACTTAATATTGATGCTGCAATAAACTGAGCATCCCATTATTCGTTAGTAAAATTCCGAATACTATTAATTCACTGAGATTAAATATTTGTGGACCCCTATGTCATTCGAAGCTGTGGCACACACAGAAGGAATCACACATAGGCTTTTGTAAACAATCATCTAAGCAATTAATTTGAATGGTTTAGAGCAACAGAAACGAACATAAATCAAGTTAGTCATAATGGAAGTCAAACCTATGTCCTGTATAATGTAAGTCAAATGTATTAACACTGCTTCTACTTGTTCCGTAAACTCAGTTACGTTACGCAAGTATTTTCAAAATTAAATAGTTCTGAGGGTGTATAACAGTCTTCTTAGTGGCCGGTGTTAGCTATTCGCAGCAAACTCGACGGAGATCGTATACACAAGATGGCCAGTGTAGCCCAATGACCTTATTTTAAGTAACTGGTTTTCACTGTTTTTTCTGTGTTTGCCACTGACCTGAGCTTGATATAGCTCATATACACAAGTTGGAGGGTTTAGCCACTGACTTGCGTTAGTCGCAGCTCGTAAATGCAAGATGGTCGGTATCTGGTCCGTACTGAGCTTTTTTTTTAACTTGATATACAATATGGCTGATGTAGCCACTGACTTGAGCATTAAAGAATCGTATAAACTTAGTGGATTGTGTTTGCCGTTGACCTGAGCATGAAGGATCTCGTATACACAAGATGGTAGGTGTTTGCCGCTGAACTGAGCATAAAGAACTTTGTCTACACAAGATGACCTGTGTTTGCCACTTATATGAACTTGAAGAAGCAAGTATACACAAGATGGACGACGTTTGTCACTGACCTGAGCTTAACGGCATTGCGGTCGTCGCAGTGGTCGGTGTCGGCGCTGAGCGACATGGGCCAGGCGATGTGCAGCAGAGAGTCGCGGATGATGACCTCCCACGCCAAGTGCTGGGGCGGCGGCTCGTACACCCGCTCCGAGCGCACAAGGCGTCCACGCCGGCGGGTCCCGCCCCGAACCGGCAGCCTGGGCGAGCGGCCATCCATGGTCTGCCCGTTGTCAGACCCGTGCGGGGAGGCGGCCGGCCATCAGAGTGGGGTCTAGACGCTCCCTGGCCGCCAACAGGTCGTCCTGCAACCAGCCCTGAGCAGTGAGCAGGGTTCTTGGTCTCCCCATCGTCAGCCCCTATGTGGTGCCCCGCGCGGGGAGGTGGCCGGCCATCAGAGTGGGGTCTAGACGCTCCTTGGCCGCCAACAGGTCCTCCTGCAACCAGCCCTGAGCAGTGAGCAGGGTTCTTGGTCTCCCCGTCGTCAGCCCCTATGTAATGCCCCACACAGGGAGGTGGCCGGCCATCAGAGTGGGGTCTAGACGCTCCCTGGCCGCCAACAGGTCCTCCTGCAACCAGCCCTGAGCAATGAGCAGGGTTCTTGGTCTCCCCGTCGCCAGCCCCTATGTGGTGCCCCGCGCGGGGAGGAGGCCGGCCATCGGAGTGGGGTCTAGATGCTCCCTGGCCGCCAACAGGTCCTCCTGCAACCAGCCCTGAGCAGTGAGCAGGGTTCTTGGTCCCCCCATCGTCAGCCCCTATGTGGTGCCCCGCGCGGGGAGGTGGCCGGCCATCAGAGTGGGGTCTAGACGCTCCCTGGCCGCCAACAGGTCCTCCTGCAACCAGCCCTGAGCAGTGAGCAGGGTTCTTGGTCCCCCCATCGTCAGCCCCTATGTGGTGCCCCGCGCGGGGAGGTGGCCGGCTATCAGAGTGGGGTCTAGACGCTCCCTGGCCGCCAACAGGTCCTCCTGCAACCAGCCCTGAGCAGTGAGCAGGGTTCTTGGTCTCCCCGTTGTCAGCCCCTATGTGGTGCCCCGCGCGGGGAGGTGGCCGGCCATCAAAGTGGGGTCTAGACGCTCCCTGGCCGCCAACAGGTCCTCCTGCAACCAGCCCTGATCAGTGAGCAGGGTTCATGGTATCCCAGTCGTCAGCCCCTATGTGGTGCCCCGCGCGGGAAGGTGGCCGGCCATCAGAGTGGGGTCTAGATGCTCCCTGGCTGCCAATTGGTCCTCCTGCAACCAGCCCAGAGCAGTGAGAAGGGTTCTTGGTCTCCCCGTCGTCAGCCCCTATGTAATGCCCCACACAGGGAGGTGGCCGGCCATCAGAGTGGGGTCTAGACGCTCCCTGGCCGCCAACAGGTCCTCCTGCAACCAGCCCCGATCAGTGAGCAGGGTTCATGGTATCCCAGTCGTCAGCCCCTATGTGGTGCCCCGCGCGGGGAGGTGGCCGGCCATCAGAGTGAGGTCTAGACGCTGCCTGGCCGCCAACAGGTCTTCCTGCAACCAGCCCTGAGCAGTGAGCAGGGTTATCGGTTTCCCCGTCGTCAACCCCTAATTGGTGCCCCGCGCGGGGAGGTGGCCGGCCATCAGAGTGGGGTCAAGACGCTCCCTGGCCGCTAACAGGTCCTCCTGCAACCAGCCCTGATCAGTGAGCAGGGTTCTTAATCTCCCAGTCGTCAGCCCCTATGTGGTGCCCCGCGCGGGGAGGTGGCCGGCCATCAGAGTGGGGTCTAGAAGCTCCCTGGCCGCCAACAGGTCCCCCTGCAACCAGCCCTGAGCAGTGAGCAGGTATCTTGGTCTCCCCGTCGTCACCCCCTATGTGGTGCCCCGCGCATGGAGGTAGCCGGCCATCAGAGTGGGGTCTAGACGCTGCCTGGCCGCCAACAGGTCCTCCTGCAACCAGCACTGAGCAGTGAGCAGGGTTCTTGGTCTCCCCGTCGTCAGCCCCTATGTGGTGCTCCGCGCGGGGAGGTGGCCGGCCATCAGAGTGGGGTCTAGACGCTCCCTGGCCGCCAACAGGTCCTCCTGCAACCAGCCCTGATCAGTGAGCAGGGTTCATGGTATCCCAGTCGTCAGCCCCTATGTGGTGCCCCGCGCGGGAAGGTAGCCGGCCATCAGAGTGGGGTCTAGATGCTCCCTGGCTGCCAATTGGTCCTCCTGCAACCAGCCCAGAGCAGTGAGAAGGGTTCTAGGTCTCCCCGTCGTCAGCCCCTATGTAATGCCCCACACATGGAGGTGGCCGGCCATCAGAGTGGGGTCTAGACGCTCCCTGGCCGCCAACAGGTCCTCCTGCAACCAGCCCTGATCAGTGAGCAGGGTTCATGGTATCCCAGTCGTCAGCCCCTATGTGGTGCCCCGCGCGGGAAGGTGGCCGGCCATCAGAGTGGGGTCTAGATGCTCCCTGGCTGCCAATTGGTCCTCCTGCAACCAGCCCAGAGCAGTGAGAAGGGTTCTTGGTCTCCCCGTCGTCAGCCCCTATGTAATGCCCCACACAGGGAGGTGGCCGGCCATCAGAGTGGGGTCTAGACGCTCCCTGGCCG
The DNA here is from genome assembly GCF_032445375.1 of Bacillus rossius redtenbacheri. Taxonomy (NCBI): domain Eukaryota; kingdom Metazoa; phylum Arthropoda; class Insecta; order Phasmatodea; family Bacillidae; genus Bacillus; species Bacillus rossius. The sequence continues at coordinate 77,794,846 of NC_086330.1, forward strand.
CCAACAGGTCCTCCTGCAACCAGCCCTGATCAGTGAGCAGGGTTCATGGTATCCCAGTCGTCAGCCCCTATGTGGTGCCCCGCGCGGGGAGGTGGCCGGCCATCAGAGTGAGGTCTAGACGCTGCCTGGCCGCCAACAGGTCTTCCTGCAACCAGCCCTGAGCAGTGAGCAGGGTTATCGGTTTCCCCGTCGTCAACCCCTAATTGGTGCCCCGCGCGGGGAGGTGGCCGGCCATCAGAGTGGGGTCAAGACGCTCCCTGGCCGCTAACAGGTCCTCCTGCAACCAGCCCTGATCAGTGAGCAGGGTTCTTAATCTCCCAGTCGTCAGCCCCTATGTGGTGCCCCGCGCGGGGAGGTGGCCGGCCATCAGAGTGGGGTCTAGAAGCTTCCTGGCCGCCAACAGGTCCCCCTGCAACCAGCCCTGAGCAGTGAGCAGGTATCTTGGTCTCCCCGTCGTCACCCCCTATGTGGTGCCCCGCGCATGGAGGTAGCCGGCCATCAGAGTGGGGTCTAGACGCTGCCTGGCCGCCAACAGGTCCTCCTGCAACCAGCACTGAGCAGTGAGCAGGGTTCTTGGTCTCCCCGTCGTCAGCCCCTATGTGGTGCTCCGCGCGGGGAGGTGGCCGGCCATCAGAGTGGGGTCTAGACGCTCCCTGGCCGCCAACAGTTCCTCCTGCAACCAGCCCTAATCAGTGAGCAGGATTCTTGGTCTCCCAGTCGTCAGCCCCTGTGTGGTGCCCCGCGCGGGGAGGTGGCCGGCTATCAGAGTGGGGTCTAGACGCTCTCTGGCCGCCAACAGTTCCTCCTGCAACCAGCCCTGAGCAATGAGCAGGGTTCTTGGTCTCCCCGTCGTCAGCCCTTATGTGGTTCCCCGCGCGGAGAGGTGGCCGGCCATCAGAGTGGGGTCTAGACGCTCCCTGGCCGCCAACAGGTCCTCCTGCAACCAGCCCTGATCAGTGAGCAGGGTTCTTGGTCTCCCAGTCGTCAGCACCTATGTGGTGCCCCGCGCAGGGAGGTGGCCGGCCATCAGAGTGGGGTCTAGACGCTCCCTGGCCACCAACAGGTCCTCCTGCAACCATCCCTGATCAGTGAGCAGGGTTCTTGGTCTCCCCGTCGCCAGCCCCTATTTGGTGCCCCGCGCGGGGAGGTGGCCGGCCATCAGAGTGGGGTCTAGACGCTCCCTGGCCGCCAACAGGTCCTCCTGCAACCAGCCCTGAGCAGTGAGCAGGGTTCTTGGCCTCCCCGTCGCCAGCCCCTATGTGGTGCCCCGCGCTGGGAGGTGGCCGGCCATCAGAGAGGATCTAGACGCTGCCTGGCCGCCAACAGGTCCTCCTGCAACCAGCCCTGAGTAGTGAGCAGTATTCTTGGTCTCCCCATCGTCAGCCCCTATGTGGTGCCCCGCGCGGGGAGGTGGCCGGCCATCAAAGTGGGGTCTAGACGCTCCCTGGCCGCCAACAGGTCCTCCTGCAACCAGCCCTGATCAGTGAGCAGGGTTCTTGGTCTCCCAGTCGTCAGCCCCTATGTGGTGCCCCGCGCGGGGAGGTGGCCGGCCATCCGAGTGGGGTCTAGACGCTCCCTGCCTGCCAACAGGTCCTCCTGCAACCAGCCCTGAGCAGTGAGCAGGGTTCTTGGTCTCCCAGTTGCCAGCCCTTATGTGGTGCCCCGCGCGGGGAGGTCGCCGGCCATCAGAGTGGGGTCTAGACGCTCCCTGGCCGCCAACAGGTCCTCCTGCAACCAGCCCTGAGCAGTGAGCAGGGTTCTTGGTCTCCCAGTTGCCAGCCCCTATGTGGTGCCCCGCGCGGGGAGGTCGCCGGCCATCAGAGTGGGGTCTAGACGCTCCCTGGCCGCCAACAGGTCCTCCTGCAACCAGCCCTGAGCAGTGAGCAGGGTTCTTGGTCTCCCCGTCGCCAGCTTCTATGTGGTGCCCCGCGCGGGGAGGTGGCCGGCCATCAGAGTGGGGTCTAAACGCTTCCTGGCCGCCAACAGGTCCTCCTGCAACCAGCCCTGAGCAGTGAGCAGGGTTCTTGGTCTCCCCGTCGTCAGCCCCTATGTGGTGTCCCGCGCGGGGAGGTGGCCGGCCATCAGAGTGGGGTCTAGACGCTCCCTGGCCGCCAACAGGTCCTCCTGCAACCAGCCCTGAGCAGTGAGCAGGGTTCTTGGTCTCCCCGTCGTCAGCTCCTATGTGGTGTCCCGCGCGGGGAGGTGGCCGGCCATCAGAGTGGGGTCTAGACGCTGCCTGGCCGCCAACATGTCCTCCTGCAACCAGCCCTGAGCAGTGAGCAGGGTTCTTGGTCTCCCCGTCGTCAGCTCCTATGTGGTGTCCCGCGCGGGGAGGTGGCCGGCCATCAGAGTGGGGTCTAGACGCTCCCTGGCCGCCAACATGTCCTCCTGCAACCAGCCCTGAGCAGTGAGCAGGGTTCTTGGTCTCCCCGTCGTCAGCCCCTATGTGGTGCCCCGCGCGGGGAGGTCGCCGGCCATCAGAGTGGGGTCTAGACGCTGCCTGGCCGCCAACAGGTCCTCCTGCAACCAGCCCTGAGCAGTGAGCAGGGTTCTTGGTCTCCCCGTCGTCAGCCCCTATGTGGTGTCCCGCGCGGGGAGGTGGCCGGCCATCAGAGTGGGGTCTAGACGCTCCCTGGCCGCCAACAGGTCCTCCTGCAACCAGCCCTGAGCAGTGAGCAGGGTTCTTGGTCTCCCCGTCGTCAGCTCCTATGTGGTGTCCCGCGCGGGGAGGTGGCCGGCCATCAGAGTGGGGTCTAGACGCTCCCTGGCCGCCAACAGGTCCTCCTGCAACCAGCCCTGAGCAGTGAGCAGGGTTCTTGGTCTCCCCGTCGTCAGCCCCTATGTGGTGTCCCGCGCGGGGAGGTGGCCGGCCATCAGAGTGGGGTCTAGACGCTCCCTGGCCGCCAACAGGTCCTCCTGCAACCAGCCCTGAGCAGTGAGCAGGGTTCTTGGTCTCCCCGTCGTCAGCCCCTATGTGGTGCCCCGCGCGGGGAGGTGGCCGGCCATCAGAGTGGGGTCTAGACGCTCCCTGGCCACCAACAGGTCCTCCTGCAACCAGCCCTGAGCAGTGAGCAGGGTTCTTGGTCTCCCCGTCGTCAGCCCCTATGTGGTGTCCCGCGCGTGGAGGTGGCCGGCCATCAGAGTGGGGTCTAGACGCTCCCTGGCCGCCAACAGGTCCTCCTGCAACCAGCCCTGAGCAGTGAGCAGTGTTCTTGCTCTCCCCGTCGTCAGCCCCTATGTGGTGCACCAAGAGAAAGCTGGAGGGGACTCGAAATGGCGCCATCGCTCGACATTTCTTGGAACTGAGAGCTGAGTTCTAAAGCGTGACCCTTTTAGCATGCGGAAAAATTTTTGGATTCGTTAAACGTACCCTTGAACTCATTCTCCTTTCACGTCAGAAATTCTTGAAAAAGTAAAATGATTATCGCTGCTTTCGGGAGCCTTGTAAAATCCTTAGACTTTTTTAGACTATTGCACTAAGGAGATGTAATGCAAAAGAGAAATTTTTATTCAGTTTTATGAATTTTGAAGGAAATTTTCAATGAAACTTTCTTCCATGTTTATACATTAAGTTATGAACACAATGACCCAACGATACAACACGCAAAGAACGAAAGAAAAAACCTTTTTTTATAAAGCCGATGGTATCAAATCGTCAGTAATTCTACAACTTTAAATTGTAAAATAATAGGAAGCAATATTCTTCGCAATTTTTATTTTGATGATTTTTGACTTTCATGAAAAAAAATTAAAATAAATATTTATTAATAAAAAGTTTTATTTATTTCACTGTGTGGAAGTTTAATAAGTGAAAAGTAATGCAAATCGTAAAAACTTAATCTATCGTTCTATTTACATAACGTCCACATCTGTGAAAGTTTTAGGAGTACCTCACTTAAATGACAGATGGTGGAAAATCAAGCCATAACGCAAGAAGTTAAACTTTGGCCGATGCTTGCTAACACGCTTCATTGGTCCTAGTAAAGTTAATTCATTTAAAACAAGGTCTGGAAAACGTACTAGGAAAAAAACATTACTGGCTGAACACCGAAAGTGTCTCTTCAATTTTATCATCACACCCATAACACTGTTGGGTGAATAGGATGATCGTAACATATGAGAGGTTAGAGCAATATTAATTATTGAAGTAATTAATAATATAAATATCTGGTAGCTGAGTAGCAAATTTAATGGAAATATTTATGGGTTGAGACAATAAGGTACATGAACAAATGGTTCTTTGTGATTATCATGTCAAAAGTAATTACAATTAGTTTAATACTTAAAACTCTTACATTCTCATGAATGACTAGAACTACATATTGAAAAGAAACCGTCCAGTAGAGATTAAATTACATTAGTGGTTAACAACAAGATTTAATATATTTTAGATACATACTAGCTGCAGTACCCGGCGTTGCCCGGGCTGAACACAGGATGAAGTGGACCTTATTCGAAATCAGATGTAGTTAGTAATTGTCTTCTTTATTTGAATGTTAAGTGTGCAAAATAATTTATATCACTTTCAGATCCCGACAGACGTTATTCTGCCAGTGTATAGTTATTTACCTGTATATAACTAAAAATTGGTGGTCTGTATGTAGTCTAGACTCTATAAAGCACTATAGAAAAATAAGAGATTACTAATATTGAAAAGATTCCATTATCTAGCTAATGCTCGACATGCATTGCAATGCCTCATTCAGTTTTCTTTTGTCATATGTTTGAAGTAGTTACACATATACAAATCATCCATCCATATCTGTAAATATATATTTATCTCTATTTACATCTATATATATGTATCTCTCTATCTCTATTTATATCTTTATATCTACATACATATATACCTCTCACTATCTCTATCTCTTATATTTATAAATATCTATATAGCACTATACATCTATATATCTCTTTATCTAAACCATTTCATTCTCTATACCTCGCTCTATCTCAACTTATCTCTCTGTCTCTCTCATTCTCTCTGTATATACATATATCTCTCTCTAGCTCTGTCTCTCTTTTATATTTAAATAAATTGTGTCATGCGTGCGCACTTATACAACAAAAACAGAAGAAGTGCCGCTATATAATATGAAATAAAACATTTTTTTTAAACGATTCGTGCTCCAACTATTGCAAAATAGTTATACCGTTTCAGAAACCTTCACGGGAATTCGCATAACAACTCACCAAAATTTCATCGCAATCGGATGAATGGTATAGGAACGCATACGGCACAAACAAACGAAAATTAAAAACATGACAAACGCATCAAACGATGGTGCGTTTAAAATTCAAGGCAACTCTATCTATTGACGAAGTTAAGAACAAAACTGTTATGAGCGCCTTTATTTTGCTAGCCGCTGTGAGCTCCACTAAGCGGGCTGGTCTCACCAAGGAGAAAAATATTAATTTGCCAGACCTTACTTACATAGAGAAATGACACTCACTTACTATGTGTATGTCTATGACCTATGATTTTGACGTGACAGCATCTAATAAATCGATGAACGCTGGCTGCACACTAGAGATGGGTCGTAAAATCACAACCTGTGATTTAGTCACAGATATCAAAAAATCGCAGTCACAGTCTGTGATTCATCGTACGAAGTATCTGTGATCAGAGTAGCAATATCATCAGGCACTGCCTTGTGTGCGACGTGATCAGGAAACTGCGATTTCCCATACCACCAATGGACGAGCTGCTTTCAATAAACTGTGACTGCTCTCAGACAACTTCAGCGCCTGTGAAACTGTGATTGCTCTCAAATAACCAATGGCAATATTGTTTTTTTTAGTTCTTCCACTTTCCTTCCAGTACCAAAGCACCATCTACGCGTTCGAAAATGAACTAAACTGTGATAATTCTCAGCCTACCGATAGAGTGCAGGTTCTGCACAAGCCACATAAAACTTTATGCGTTGCTTTCTCTAATTCAGTAGATAGTGTTGATATACGGTAAAATAATCTGTTTTGAATATAATTTTGAGTATTTAATATTTAGACTTTCGATGGATCCTTCTGCTAAGATAAGGAAAAGAGTGATATTTGGACGTTTTTATAATAATATTGACAGTAATTTTGCGGAATGCAAAATGTGTAAACATAATCTGTCTTACAAAACAGCAACGATAAATATAAACTTCTAGTTATTAAGAAAGCAATACATTTTATTTGGAATTAACTACTTTAGTCATCTTATAGAACGACTATTTTGCATTATATAGCTATCATTTTAGTTTGGGAGGTAAATATGGCAAACAGAGTAGCGTTTCGTATTGAAATGTTAAATAAACATTTGGTTTTTTCCCCTCTACACACTAATATTTATTTGTTTATGATTTAAATATTTCTGTTAATTTTTGAGTTTATCGACAGTAATTTACAAAAACCAATTTGGAATATTTCCTTACATGTATTAGGTACCAATAATAATTTTATTAGTTGATTTTGTGACAAAATTTAATTTTACAGCACAGTTTAGGTATGTAATTATATTAGTTTTTATTCATGCTTGAAATGTGCTCTTTACGTATAAATATTTTGAAACGATACACAAATGTCGCGTTATGTTAATAGAATGTGCTGTTTACTCAAATACTTTCCATATTACAGCAGACAGCGCTCCAAATACAAAAGTTCGGAAACTGTGATTGCGCCCATACCACCAATGACAGAGCAACATTCAGTAAACTGTGACTGCTCTCACGCGACCAACAGCAAGGCAACTTTAGATCCCTAGAAACTGTGATTGTTCCCGAACAACCAATAGCAGAGCATATAAAATCACAACATGAGATAGATATCGAGCGATCGCAAGACTAGCACTTAGTCGATATAGAAACTGCGATTGCTCCTTTACCACCAATGGCATGGCCGTTTTCACCAAACTGCGAATTAAACCGGTGATTGCTCCAAAATCACCAATAGCAACGCAGCTTCGGTTCCCGTGAAACTGTTATTGTTCCCAAACAATCTATATCTATATATTATTTCTTGGATACACCGAAGCGCTTAAAAGAAGAACTACACGCTAATAGTTCCAGACTTGTCGATAGATAGATCCTGTTACCACTGCAATAAATAAAAACTATTTTGTGTCTAATACTAAATGTTTTATTTGTATTTTACGATTGTAATAATCTTTTCTGGAGCTATTATTTAACATTAGATAATTATTATAACTGTTGTCGAAGAGAAGACGGACGCAATATTTTTAATTTTTTTTATTATTAACATTATTTTCTAGGCACAATTTGAATATTTTAAATGTTAACATTACAAGGTACACACATTTTTTTTTTAATTAACATTTTCTAAGGATTGTTTTTATTTATAATAGTTTTTTGTAACAAAGTTTCTTTTGCAGCATACTTTAATTATAATAGTACTATAAATTCATTAAATAGTGTATTTTGATGTAAAATTATGTCTTTAGTACTTGCCATTTACATTATTATTACTCTCACCATTACAGCAAAAAAAAGCTTTAGCTGTGATCGAATCACAGATAAAAATCACAGATACTCTAAAAGAGCAATCACAGTTTAAACTGTGATCGGAAAATATCGGTTTGTATCATCTCTACTGCACACACGAAAAATTGTCACGCATGCGTGGCATCTCTCTTGTATGTTGCGGACGTTACAGAGAACTCGGCCGGCACGTGGCGGCAAACCGAGGTTACTGTTGTGCACCGCGCCACGGGAGTATATTCGCAAGGAAGTGGCGTTCTTACAAGTACGTATTATTTTAATTACTAATGTAAATCAGTATATTTAAACAGTGTTGTATGAGTATTGTTTAAGCTGTGTAACTAAATACGTATTGCTGGTATGATACTTTTCACGCTTTAGTTTGACATTGGTAATTATTTGTCATGAGTTATTATTTCATCAACTAAATCACACACCGTATTATAGTTATTAGCCCACGAGCGTGTAAATATTTCGAGTCCAACAGAGAATATGCTAGTTAAAAGAAATTCAAACAAATATCGTGCGTGGAATATTATGAATTTATACCATCTGAAACAAATATTCTAAATATGGTCTCGTGGCCGTGCGGTTAGCATGGATTTCCTATCCAAAGGTTATCTGTTCGAAACTCGGCAGCTACGAATTTTTTTTTTGTACTTGTAAAAATAAATACGGCGCACGCAACATTTCAAAAGTAATAAATATATTTGAATTAATTAATGCAAATAAAAGTAAATTTATTAATTAAATTGTAGATTTCATTTCACTCCTTTTATTGTATCCATACAAAATAGTGATCATTCAATAAAAATTATTAAATTTTATTCATAAAAGTATGCAGAGGTAAATTTTATCATACAAAAGATAGAAAAATTAAAAAAAAATTTCTTCCTGAAAGAGTATAATATTTTTAATGCCTAAATGGTTTGGTTGCAAAAACCTATTACGGCTCAGTCTGAGGCCGAATATGATATTTCCTTTTTTTCTGAATCAATCATTTCATCAATGTTTTGTTATGACGTTGTCACGTTAAACTATCGTCCGTAAACTGACTTTACAGAAAACCAATTTTTTTTTCTGTTATAAAATGAAATTATCACTTTTTCACTCCCTTAGGGATGGAATTTCATATAAATGTGTGGCCTGTGTGTTAATCCAGGTTATGTATGAGCTCGCTGTAGGCGGGGATGGTCGATCAAGTGTTAATTGATTAGCTATCAACCGGGGTTGAAAAATATAAAATTCTATTAAAAATTAGGGGTTGGTGATAGAAGAGTGTAAAATTTAGGGTTGTTTGCGTTTTTTTAATGCCACATTATAAAAAATTAAAAAAACTTTTGTCCAAAAAATTTTAAAAAATATGTTAGAGGTGGACAACCCTTATCACTTAGGGGTATGAAAAATAGATAGTAGCCGATTCTCAGACCTACTGAATATGCATACAAAATTTCATAAAAATCGGTCAAGCCGTTTCGGAGGAGTATGGTAACTAACAATGTGACACGAGAATTTTATATATAAGATTAAACTGCTAATCCTTAATCATATATATATATATATATATATATATATATATATATATATATATATGCGAAGTGTGTTCTAAAAATAACGGAAATTTTGCATTTTAGTGGGTTTTATTAGTCCGATTCGCGCAATTTTTTCGTTGTTGCGATTGGTAAACATGTCTGAAAATTTTATGTACAATTGTAGCCACATTGGATTATATTTTGTTGTCAGCTGTCAAAAAAAGTATAATTATTTGTTCAAGAAAGCGAATCAGATAATTTGCATTAAATGTTGTTAGAATTATGCAGTAAAGATTATTAATGTTTTATAACTGTTACATATTGTTTTTTTCAGCAGGAACACTCAGCTTCAGACGAGGGTTCAGCGGTCCGAGAAGCAGACGCAGGTCACGCGCCGGCAAGTGCGCCTGCCTGCAGAATGCCAGCGTGCTGCGGGAAGTCGCCCACCAGGAGTCTGCAAGAAGCCGCACTTGCTTGCTTCTCGGACTTGCTGAGAGAAATTTCGATTATAATAATAAAACATGTTTACTGTCCCAGCAACAAAATATGCTGTCAAGAGTCTGCCTGAAAGTGTTTTTTTTTCCTTTCTGTGTGACAAACATAACGTATTAACGACACATCGCATTGTTTTTTATTTTTTTTTGTTTTTTTCATCTTTCGTAATTTATCAACGAATAGTTGAGAAATTGTGTACTTAACTTCTTGCTCCTTGTGTTTCTTGAACTTTTTATTTCGTGTGTGGTTTATGAACAAAACCTTAATGTAAAGCTGAAGCATAATGTCCCTCCAGCATGAGAGGTTATGGCTCTGTCACATTGTCAAATTTCCGTTTCCAACACCTTCCAATATTTTGCGTGAAATAAAGTTGGAGGGTTGTGACGTCACCAAAAACGTCACTAGCGCAACCTTGTTTGTTTGACAAGTTGGATGACTTGAGTTCCCATCAAATATTTTGCATTTAGGACGGGTTCTAAAATAAGTTGGATGTTGGATGCGATTGGCGAATCAAAATCGTGCCTGGTGAAACCGGAAGTGACATCCCTTTCTGTCTCATCAATTCTTTAAAATTAAAAATGGCATATGGCCAATTAAATAGGTTAAAAAAAGTTAAATAAATTAAATAATTTGAATTTGAATGTTGTATGCTAAAACATTTACTGATTAAAAATTAAATGATGTTTCTATAATTTTAAAAGATTTCTGAAATTGTATTTCATTTTATAACGAATATAATTATGGTTTAATTTTATTCTTGTACAAAATTTTTGAAAAAGCTCAAACATAATAAAAAGTTTTAAAAAATTTCGTCCAGCGCTGTAATGGATGATTCAATTTCAAAATTGAGGAAAAAAATTGAAATTTGGAGGTAGCTAGGACCAAAAATAAATTTTAATAGTGCGAGATGATTTTTAAAATATTTGAGGTTATCTGTCCAAATTGGAAGATATTTTCCGACCAGTACTACCCATGCAACTAGTATATTGGAAACAGATATTTGACAGTGTGACAGGGCCTTAACTAGTAGACGCGACCCTGAGGGAGCGCATGCCCGTGACGAGGCCAGAGGGCATTAGCGAGTCCTCACTTGCATGCATCAGCTCTACATACGTAACGAGCCCTGCGGCACTGGGCTAGCGGTCCGCTCTCAATCAGAGGCCCTCTTGCCCCTGAGGTTCCAGCAACCCGCCTGGCGCTCCTGCCGTCAAACTGGCCACAGCCCATAGTCCAGTCATCTAAGAACGTCTCCAGTCTTGGAAAAAAAAAAAGTATGATTTTCATGCAAAACAAATGTGTTTTTGTGTAATATAGCACTATTTTGGTGTCACGGAAGAAAAACACATTCAGGCAGTCTTGACAGAATAGTATGTTTCCGAAAGAAAAAAACAGGTTTAATCAGTAAATTCTAAATTTCTTCAGAAAACCCGTACATCCATCTGGGTCCCATTTTTGTGTTCGTGCTTTCATGTAACGTCAAGATCTTTTCAGCTTTTAACACAATTATATGTTAAAGACTAAAATCTCTCCTACTTAGATATTATATTTTCTTGCCATCACATAAAATAATCCCATCTATGTGAAAAACCATTATTTGTGTTAAATAAGGGAGAAAAATATTTCAAATATTTAATAATAAAATTTTGTTTGATAATGTTTTACTAAAAAAAAAAGGTACCCTAGTCACCAGTGCACACTGGTCCTCGATTGTTAATTGTAATCAAATTTTAAAGAGAATAGTTTTTACTTTTTCACTTAAATTTAATAGCTTTTCTATAATTATTTTAAGATTTTTATGTAATATTTTTGTTTTAGTTTTAGATTTAGTTAAGTTTTATCTTTCAAGCTCAAGTTAGGCGGTTTGGTAAAGTTGGTTGAATGAGTTGAGCTGCAAATTGCTAATTTTTTTCATGTATTTTATTTTATTTATTTAGCTATTAGTAAATTTTCGTAAAAACAAAATAATTTAAGTGCTACGTAAATTATGGGTAGGATAAGATAAGTTCCTTTTGTTTTAATTGTATATTTACGTCGGACTGGTTCGACTGAGTCCCGAGGTGCAGCGCTAGTACGTGTGAGTGACGTCACAAGAAGTCAGCTGCTCGCCACTGGAGGGGTGTGAGACTTGGGATCAAGGTTTAGCGTGGAAAGAGGGAACGCGGGAGTGACGAGTTGTTCGGCGAGAGTCAGCTGTGCCGCGGCGACTGGGACACCTGGTGTGTGCCGGACTGTGTGTGCTGTGGCACGCCGGGTGAACGTCCGCAGGGCGTGATCAAGTGAGTTGCGTCAACCTGTTGACACTAGCCCCGGCTGAAGAATTTAAATAGCCATGTTTCAGTTACATCATTGTATTTTAACATTCTGCCTCCTCAGAAAAAAAGCAGATACTTTTGTTTAAGTGAATTACCCTATACTCCCATAAAAAAATGTATGGAACAACTTTAAATGCTGCTCGTCACTGCTTGGAGGAAATGGCGTGCAGAAAATTAAACATGCAATTTTGGAGTACGCCATTACATTTGAATCAAGAAATATATTATTGTGAATTAATTGCAGTTTCTATAAATGAGAGACGCGCGTCCCATCAAACATTTGGTTTTTACCCACGACGGAACGTAGATGGTGTATGCGTTTAGGGTGAGAGGTTGTCGGTGTGTGCAAAAAACGAATGTTCCCATTTATCTTCAGAACGGTTAACCGCATTAAATACGGTTTTACGTAAAAGGTTTGTGATTCATCGACGATGCTTCTTAGATACGTGCAACGGTGTTAACTCGCCGAGGGCTCTGTAGTAAAAATATTTATTATTTCTTCTGTATATGAACTGCTGAGGGTCTGATGATAGAGAAGAAGAACATCGTCGGAAACTACAGTATGCGCATTATATCTAGAAGACTGAGTGACCTTTACGGCCAGGGCAAGCAGGCGCTTGGCGGGGGTTAACCTTGTGACTGCGCATGCGCAAAGTGCTTGCGAGGGGGTTGATCACGTGACCACGCAAGCGCAGAGCGCTTGGGTAAGGCTCATACTATCGGACCAGATAATATAACCCTTTTTCTGTAGTTTCTGTGCAGAAGTCTGCCAGATTTGACTGTCCTATTTTGTTTGCGCTTAGAGTCATCTGAATTCGCTACATTATGTGCTTTTGGTGTTGTGATTAATTTATATTACACATGGTTTTACTGTAGTCGGTCCGGACTTTAATACACTTTGTCTTATAATTATTTTTACTAGTGTTAATTTCGTCTTGTGAATACGTGTGTTATGAAACACTTTCGAGTGCGTAGCTAAATAAATAAATTTGTTGTGGGTTTTGTTATCACGATGTCACCGATATTATCGACGGTAAATCTGTGACGTGTCCCAAGCTTCTAGTAATCCTGCGCCTACTGTACGTGGAGGCACGTAGCTATAACTCATGTTTAAATAAGCAACTAACGGTCGTGAACAAACAAAGAAAAACAAGCTAAAAATACGAGTTAAAAAAAGAGAGGTTATGTTCCGTTTATAAACTTGGATCCGTTGGGGCTTCCATTCCCTACCCCTAAATGAACTAAAATTTTGCCGTTTTATGAGTTTGTGACTAACTGAAATTGCGTTGGGTACGTAAATAAATGTAGTCTATAATTGATATAAATTTCTGTATCTCTACCAGACACATAAAAGTAGTCATATACAGCTATATTTAAATTGGGAATAGAGATGGCAGTGGCAGCCCCGATGGATTTTTCTTGGATTTGTCATTATATTAATAGGTAGCTGACTATGAGCAGTAACTATATTTGCTATTGCTGTTTCTATCTCTACGAGAAACATTTAGATACATAAAGGTAGGAAGCACTAAGCATAGGAAGTCAATATTAGTTGTTTATATAACAGATTTCGCGATAAATCAACCCTTATTAACAATGCTTTTTATTTTTATCTTTCGTTACTTGCTTCCTTTTAGTGGGGGATTTTTCAAAAATGTTATTTAATCCTTTTTTCAAAAACAAAGTTTACATCTGTCAGGGGATTTTTCAAAAAATTTACTTTTTATTTTATTTTACCGAACGTTTTAGTTCCCAGTAGAAGAGTGGATATCCGGAAGGTGTACCTATGCGTGGAAATAGAACTTAATATCATTTATACTTGTGTTATTTTTTCGTAAGTTTATCCAACACTCTATTTGAGATGCATGTCCGAGTCATTAGTTTTGTGTTTAGATTGCTATATTATTTGTTATATTTATGTTTGTATTTTTAATAATTCATTTTGTAACGTTGACAATTTTAAGCTTTTTAATAGTTTTAGTTTAATAGCATGGTTAGTAGGATTTTTTGTTTGAAATGTCTTCCAAAATTACAAAGTTATTTCACTGCCTAATTAGTTTGTAAAATTTGGTTAAAATTTAAAGTATGCTTAGTATGCATGAATAAATATTTTAAAGTATTTACTGGTAAACCTTATTTACTAATTCATCAGCTTTATATTTGTTTATTTAACATCTTTACTTTTTGGATATCCCGTTAGAGGGAGAGCAAGCTAATAACTATGTATGTGGTTCTGAGTAATTTTGTAAAGTTTTATTTGGTTTCAAAAATGTAACTGCTGCTCCCAGTCGGTGTCAAAGTTGTAGTTTCTGACTCGTGAAGCAAGTATTTTCACAATAATAAACATTTTTATAACAAAACACGTTTCAGTAACATTAAAGTTATTTTGAAGGTACTGTGGAAATACTATATATTGATTTTTAATTTACTACAGAGTTTTATAACTAATCGTGTTTATATTTTTTTCATAATCAATCTTTATTATGGGTTTTTATTTCTTATTATCATACTTTTTATATATGTTCAAGGAATTATAAACACTGAAAAAGATGCAAAAGAAAATAGTCCACTAAATAAACAAAATAATTTTATTGAAGTCCAAGCAATTTATAGTTAGCTCAAACATTATGCAAATCTGCATAAATCATGGCGGTATTAGTCTATTTGGTTGGTATATGTTCCAAGGGTGAAGTCACTCTGGTTATCAAACTGTTAGCAACATAATCCATAGCAAAAATTAATTCTAGAAATTTGTTTGAAATGCTTCAATTTAACTCGCTATAAAGAATTGTAAGAATGTAGTCGTAAAGTCAGTGCAGTTAAACAGAATAACGGCAAATAATCAGCATTAAACTTCATTATAACTCCAAGAGGTTATGTTATTCAGGTGGGAAAGAAGTATGGGTATCTTTATCATTTAGACTTCAGTTGTCACCATGGAAAATATTGCACTCATTAACTCCCTTAAATCTAACGTAATATAAATAATCTACAAAAATGTCTTCTACTGATCAACTTTTCTTGTAACCGTCGCCACTTTTCTGCTTTTCTTCGTGAAGAGAAGAACGAGAGCATATAACAAAAACACACACATACACAAAAAACCTCTATCTTGCATTGTTTTTTTAGTTATGCCACGTGGTTAGTAACCGCACTGCGGGTTTGGTGGGTGCTAATTCTTCGTGAGACAACAATGCAGCCTCCTCTTTTAACGATAAATCAATACAAACCCGGAGTCATCGCATATTCATTTGATGTCAGACTAAACGCAATAGTATTTTGTATACCCGCTGTGTTTAGCATTGTAATGTTATTTATTACAACCTTTATTTAATTGGGTTTTACATAATTTGACCAATCTAATGCTTGCTAGTTATCACTGATTCATAATCGTAGAGCACTTACCAAAATAATCATTTTCACAGTTAAAGATTACCACGTATTAATCAGGCTACAATTTTTATCATGAGCTAAACTCATGGACGGGATATTTTTTGGAGATTTTAATTCCTCTGTTTGTGTTACTCGGAATAAATCACCTGATAGATATTTGTTAGTAAATTCTTGTGTGAGAGTTTAAATACTCCAATATCAAAACCTTCCCAAGTTTTACGCAGCCTTTCATTTTAAGAACTAAGTAATATTTGAATAATATTTAGTTTACATTTCACAGACGCCATTTTTTCCATACAAAAAAAAGAGGTAACGTGTGTTTCTTTTCCCTCTGTCCTTAAGGTAAGAGTAAAGAACTTTTCCTTCTGGCAAGTATATTTACCGCATATGGTTTCCTTCACTTCTCCTCCTGTGGTTGTCAAGGACTCTCAACAGCTCCGGAGGAACAAGAGAGAGGCGTGGGCAGTGTCGTTCGGCTGGATTAAATAAAAGAAAGGCAGGCACGTACCGTCGCTTGTCGTCACAAAGAAACGCAAAAAGGCGGGGTAAAAGAAGAGTAAACAGACAGATACCAACGCGTCGCTCAGCAGGGAAATTATTTCGGGGACATTTAAAGTGGTGCCTGCCATCAGATAGCGCGCTGCGGGGGACAATGGAGGCAGAACACAAGGTTCTCTAGTTTCCCTCTCCCTTTCTTTTTAATTCAAGGCTTCTGTCGCGTTTCCATTCTGCTGGTCGGAAAGGTATTTTCGCATCCGTAATGGACGCATTGTGCGCGTGCACAAAGGAGTTTCTGAGTTTTGTGATGCCGGTGAGTTGCCATGGAGTGAGCGGCTGTCAGATCTCAGAAGTCGGCGTAGCGTGGAACTGACAACCAAAAAAAAATGTGTTACGGGTTTTCTTTCCATTTAGTAATTTGTAAATAATTTATTTTAGGAATAGTTTATATGATTGCAACCAAATTTAAATGTAGTGTTTTTTTATATTTATGAATGTAAGGTAATTTTTGTTAAGGAAGGAAGATAAGAACCTGAACCCGTCATATTGGTTTTGGTAATTTTTGTGCCATAACAATATTTTAACTGTCAATATTGGATATTTGTGTTTCTGAAGCATATATCACACAATAATATATATAAAGACCCCAAATTATTGTATATTGTCACGGTCTGAAAATTTCATTACTTTTTTTTCTTAAATTTAGTTTACTTTTGTTAACGTGTTGGTGTACGTGCGCGTTTCCAGGCTCGGCCGGTTGATTTCGACACGCGGGTATGGGAATATAGGTTACTGCGATAGAAGTTTGCAAGCGCCGCGGGCTTTTGCGAGGCTGCGTGGGTTGCTAATTCTCGTGGGTCGCTGGCCAGGGCCTGCTGAGAGGTTGCAACACGCCGTTCCAGAAAAACCTGCTGCGCTACGCTAGTCTCTTGTTTGTCGCGCGAGGCTTTTGTGTTCTCGTTTCGAGGACTCTGTCCTGATTAGTGATGCCATCTTGCGTCCGAGTTTGGAAACGTAGACGGAAAATTAACAATCGAGCAGCGCAAGAGGGAGAGGGGGAAACTCGCTCGCGCCTGCGCAGAAGGAATAGCTGTCTTCACTTGTTTTTCATTTTTTTTCCTTGTGGGAAGGGAGGGGACCGCGAGTTGCCTTGTGGATAAGTTTTCCCGGTGTTCGTGTTTTTTTTTTTTTGTTTTCCCGGCATGGCCCAGTTTTGTAGTTAAAACCTCCTTCCAGGGAGGGGCCGAGGCTTTTTGCCTGGGGACCTCTCTGGAAGCCGAGTCCACGTCGGTTTGAAACAACTTTGCTTCGCCTCAAGTCAGTAGGGTAAGTGGTTGGCCATGGCTCGTTCGCAACGATCATTTCTTGAACGATCTTCGTCTTGATCTTTTAAGTAATAATGTAGTATTGTTCCACCTCTATTATTTATTATTTGATTTTGGGAAAAAAAACGACGGCTGGTTATAAGCATGCAGGTAGTGGTAACTGGGAAGTATACTATTCTTCCGCGGAGCTGCGACGACGAGAGAACCGCCATGTTGTAGTGATAATTGTTTGCCGGCGGACGTCACTTTAATATGTATTTAAGGTATTTATTTATTCGTGAATCCACGTGATAAATTATTATTTATGAATTTTTCTGTTAACCTTTTTTTTGTTTTAATTTCTCAGAGTTTGTTTATTATGCTTCTCATATTTGGATTAGTAAATAAAATCTGTGCTGGAATGAACTAATCATGTCTCTTTTCAGTGCATAAATTATACCCTACACTTCCTGTATAGGGAGAAGACTTGATCTCGAGTATCCTGCCTACCTATGAGCTACAGTACTACCTCCCCCCCCCCAGTGTTATAGGTCATTTATTGTTTTGTGTATAGGTGTATGCAGGACGTCTGACGGAGTCACGTCACAATATTAACAGTTTTACTACAGTTGTCTCTCACAGAACCGTGTTCACAGGGTAATCTATTGTATCGGCCGATAAGTTTTAACTCCACTGGTTTCAGTAATTAGTTAACTATGCTTTCACTAAGAAAATTTTTGAAAGTAAAATGATAGAAAAATTTATGGCCTACCTGTTGAATTCGAGATGGTGTCTTCCTGTTTCTACCCCTGCCCTTGAAAACCAGAGAACCCCGTCAATTTCTTTGACTAGTGCAAATTACGTTTCCTTGCTATAATCCCAGTATTTCCTTTCTCCGTTTGTTTCAGTATTGCAGTACTTTTTTATATTTTTTCACGCCACGATGACAAAACTGATTCTCCTAACCATACAACAAGCAGAAGTTGGAATATCTTGAAAGGCGATTCCGCAGTCGCTAGGAGTCGTCAGGGGGTAAACACAACCCGCAGTGCACGACGGTGGCGCGCGGGTGCATAGCTAGCAGGGGAGCGCTCTATAGCGGGTCTGATTCATAGTTTGCAGTGTGTATATTAATGGGCATTTAATTTATCTTTCCAATTAACAATTTCTGACATTAATGATGTCCTTATTTCTGGGTGCTCTGTAGCCAGATATACGCCATAGATCACAACAGTTTTAGACACAACTTTATAATCTAATGGATATTTTTTAATGTATCTGAATAGTATTTTTTAATGGAAAATTTGGTATAAGATTTTTTAATAAATTATTTTGTATTTTATCAAGAGCATCATCTGATAATATTCTATTTTTACTTCTATGGAGATGTAACTGAAATACGCCAGCTTTGTTTTAACCGTTTTTTGTCAATTTTTTTATATCATGATATATGAAATTGTTGGCTCTCTTTGAGAGAAATGCATAATTCAGTGGTTTTTCTTGTTATTAAAACTAACCGACCACTACAAATAGTTTCTCATGTGAAAAATTATTAGTTTTAGCAAATTATTATTATTTTATAGTGACTACAACTGTAATAATGTTGTTAATAAACAATGCGTTGTGGCCTTAAAAAATTAACCGCTGGCAAAGTTAATAAATAGTAAAACTTATTATATGTAACGATGTTAAACAAAATATCTTTTTTTAATGTTAACAAGCCGGTATTATCAATCTCGCGACAGTGGGTGCCATTTACGCTGTACTGCCCTATAAGCGCGAGACGCACTGTACACACTTACACAGCTACATTCTCGTTGGACCAGGCAAGAGCTAAACTAACTTATTCTCCAATCAGAACTTTTTACTAAATACAACTTACAAACACTAACAGTGCGTAAAGAATTATAACAAACCGTCCAATCGCCTACGATGAATCACCATATACTTCATGAGAGATGGTGAGTTGGCAGGCCCGCATGCCGGTTTGAGACCTCAGCCACCTCCACGGTGACTGGGACGGACTAGCCGAAACGATAGTGCGGTGGGTTACCATCACCTTCCGCAGTGCGGTTGTGAAGCCAACGCTACTCTCTGTCTGGACCGGAAAGGAAATGTTTTACAATTAAAAATAAATCACAGCCGGGAATCGAAGCAAGGACCTGACTCGCACCTACTTCAGAGTGGTTCTACAGGAATACTTTTTTTATTTTATTTTTCAGTCACACTCTATCATTACTTAACCTAAAATCTTAATAATTTGAATTTTAATTAAGGCATTAATTCAATTTTCATAAAATCATAATTATATGATATAATTCATAGCCGTAAAGGATGATGTCTCATATAATTTACACCATGACCGAGACATTCAGTCAGTAAGTCATTGAAATGTAAAGCTTTCACTTCAATAAGCGAACAGTCTGAAAGTGTTCATCGTCTCGTCAGCGAGTTCTGTAGACACGGCACAACGACACAATTCAGTAGAGCTAGAGAAGAAACGTGCCACGGTCTGAGGTAAAGTACCGTTAAAGCATTTTCTTGGAGTGGTTACGAGGAAGCCATGGAGAATCCAGAACGCGGGTCACCTGTAGCTCCAGTCTAGAGCCTTGCTACCGCGCTAGGCAGGCGCTGAGGTCTGGAGGTGGGAGCAGGCTCGTATGGTCGTCGCGGGAGAGGAGACGTCATGGTGCATTTATTTACGCGCGTGTGACAGGTAAAAATATTGATAAAAAAAATTGGTTGTCTGTAAAGTTGGTTTACGGACGATAGTTTAAAGTGACAACGTCATAACAAAACATTTATGAAATGATTGCATACTTTTATGAGTAAAATTAAATCATTTTTATTGAATTATCACTATGCTGTATGGATACAAAGAGGAGTGAAATGAAATTTACAATTTAATTGATAAATTTACTTTTATTTGTACTCATTAAATCAAATATGTGTATTACTTTAACGAAGATATTATTTTAACTATAACTTTTATACATGTTTGCTATTTAACTTCTTCCAATCTGTGTTATTCTGTTAAGCATAGGACGATGATAGGAAAAGTAGGAAACGAATGGGAGTGTTTCAACGATGATGTGAAGGAAAATGGCTTACCGAACACCAAGATGCAGTCAAAAATAACATATTTGCGCCCCGGACTCTGCAGCAATGCTAGGAGGAACGGGTTAGCAAAGAGCAATGAAAATGTTACATTGAAATGCATGAAAACAGAATTACGCCACGGACTCTGTCGCAATGCTAGGAGGTTCAGGTTAGCAAAGAGCAATATAAAATGAGCGTAACGGGACACAGCCAAACGGGACAATTTGCGTAACGGGACACTTTTTCGTGCGTGCAGCCGGCGTTCATCGATTTATTAGACGTTGTCACGTCAATATGGATAGTTAAAAACCATAGATATTTAATATTTTCAATGGAATAGTGTGATATAGAAAGATATAGCTATAGGAATATGGATGAGAGATATATAGGGATAGATAGATATAGAGAGAAATATTTAAAGAGAGAGATAAAGAGAGACAGATAGAGGTATATATGTAGATAGAGAGATGGATAGATGTATATATATAGAAATAGAGAGAGAGAATTAGAGAGATATAGAGAGATGATTTGTATATGTGTACCTACTTCAAAACAAATTTTCAAAATTAATGGAATGGAAACAGGCATATCCACGCATGCCGGGCATTAGTTAGTAAATACATAAAATAAAAATTAATTCTAATATCCGTTGTTGAACACAGTGCTGCCATTGAACACAGTGGTTTGAAGGTGTTCCCGCGCGGCAGGCAGTGGGTCCGACGCAGCTGCACGGCAGTGGCCTCACCTGGACATCCCTGGACGCCAGAGCGACGCCCGCCGCGCGCCGACGCTGCCAGACGCCCACACACCAGCCGCCGCCGGGGGCGGCGCTAGGCCGGCGCTGGGGGCGTCTCCTGGCCAGCGGCTCGTAAAACACCGCGGACTCGACGGCCGTAAAAACCCGCACAAAATTTTCCCGGCGGATGGAATAAATTATCGGGGCAGCGCGCGCTTCAAATAACGTGGCTTCACGCGCGCCTGCCGACCTGGGAGCTCGTACTCGACCCTCGCCGCGTGAAGTAGCGTGTTTACGTCTGGGGCGTTGCCTGCTCGCGCCAAGCGTGCTTCTCGGCACGCGGCCTATCAGTGCATTGTTTAAATTCACTAAGAGCACTGGTTCGTTGAGAAGTCCATAATTTACTGAGGTTTCCAACACCGTGGAGACTATCTCACTTGTCGCCCCCAGGCTGACCTGCGGGCTTGAAAAGAGGGAACTGTGCAATGGAAAGGATGGGAATGACGTGCTGTCCTTCGGACTTGGCCGGGCGCCACGTGACTCTCGAAGCGTTGTGACGCGGTCACGTGGTGTGAGGACGCCGCGAAACTCCCCGCATGCCCACCTGCCGGATGCAATGCTGCGATAAGAACAGCCACTTCTGAGTCACGAAAGATGTCCAACGCACAGAGCGATGCACTGTGCAGGGCATAACGCGGGCTCTTCCCATAGTATGGCAATGTCACAGACATGTTTCTCTACTAAGTATAGGAATGTGGCTCCAAGCGCAGGCCGTTGTAGCTGCCATGGTTTCCAGTAATATTATTTAATCGTTCAGCTTGAGTAACAGAAAAGCCATCAGAAAATTCTGTGGGCAGATAAAATCTTTCATGACTCATCTTAGGAAACTTGTCATCATTTTCTTCCCGTAATACTGTACTTTAATGTCATTTCTTCGTTGCTGGAATCTCGTTACATTTCAATGTTGGCGGTGCGTATATACAATTTTAATGATTTATCCCAATTTCATATACATTCTGTCCAAACATCCAAACACTTTTTCTCAAGTGACGAAAAGTTTACCTTAGCATGTATGATGTGTTTTTTTTTTTTTTAATTTAACACTTCATCCAAGCTGAAGATCGCAATTGTTGCAACGTAGCATTTTCCGCAAATGATTCTTTGCACAATTGCCTTTCTCATGACATCGAGCATTGTTGGTTTTAGTGGACGAAATGTCACAGTACCGACACGTATATGCCGACGATGACACTACTGTTTTTGGAACCAAAGTGACTGTTTTTGATATGTCATCAAAATCGTCTTCCATATTCCAACTAGAAAATAATCTAACCAGGGTCGAGCACCTCACTTTCGAAATAGCTTCTGCGTCTTTACCAGATGCAAACTAAGAGTTTTAAATTGGAACCATTACTTAAATGGAATTTTCAGTATTTCATCAGCGGTAATTAATTTATCTAATATAAGAAACTTATTACAAATAGTTCTTATTTTTGCCAACAATGTCGCCACGTGTTATGTTAAAGTAATTTTTTTTTATGCTGGATGCGGGAGGCTCACTAACGATCATAAGAGGAGGAGGGCTTCGTTAGACCTCAAGGAGAAGGGAAATCGTTTTGTAAGATAGTGTTTGACTGAATGTTGAATTTTTTTAATTCCACCTTATTAGCATATTGTAAGTTCTAATAAAGTATTAGGAATTTACCAAATAAACGAAACTCTGAATACATTTCCATGTCTCATTATGACAAAAAAATATATATACAGCGATTGTTTTCTCAGAAGTCATCTAGAGCACACGGAGAACCCAATAGAATTAATACCAAGAAAAAATCAATAGCACACTGTAAAAACAAATAGAAGACTTAAAAATCGAGCTCAGTTAACGTGACATTAAGACGATTAATTTATATAGTATGCCTTGCTTACTATTATGTTTAGCATATATATGTTACAAATATGCTATGCATATTATTATATTAAATATGAAAGCATATGTTAACTGTATCATCTAAAAAAATAATATATTTTGTAGTTCTTTATCATATTTTTGTTAATTGTTTTTTTTATTTAGGTTAGCTTAGTTATGTATGTTTGTTTTGTTGTAACTTTAAATTTAATTTTACAAGACTTATGTGGTTAAGTAGTAGACTCCAAAAATAAGTCGTTAAATAAATAGTTAGAAACCATTACCGTTCAGCCATCGATTATTTCATGACTTTGGTATACATACGCGTTCAAATGCTCTTATAGAGCATGGTTACGCTACTGTACAATTTCATTTCCACCTAATTTTGAAAATAATACTTACGAATTTTAATAACGATGTGTTTTTTGTCATAACTCAGGTCACTTGTTTTTTTGTTCGTGTGACGTAAATTTTCTACGCCAAACTGGTTGTTGGTCCTTCTCTTTTATGTTAATTATCATTTATAATTTTATTCTTCTAGCATAATATTCAGAACAGCAAAACGTTAAGTTTAACTTAAATTAATGTGGGGAATTATTTGAAATAGAACTCCTATCTATTGATACAGTTCATTAACATGTATTATACAGAAATATCATATCATTTATTTTTAATTTATGTATGAACCAATTTTCATGGTGATTAGAGTGTAGGTTTTTATTATTACGGAAAATGACGTAACATGACGAAATTGTAATTGTATTTGTATTCTGGCAGTTTCCCAGTAATCCAAGCTTAATTCTTTTTAGTGGGCCAGAATTTCCGCGATTGTATTCAAGTACAATTTGATAAAGTGATGCGATTTGTTTGATATCAACTGTATTTGACAATGGAAGGCCAGAACAACGAACGTTCTAACTCGTTAATCTTGTTTCGTAGGAAATTAAGCCTAAAACTCGCTGTAAAAAGCCCCGATGAACACATGAGTCTTTTTTTTATACTAGTCAGACAGTTTTGACAGAATCCCAGTTTAAAAAGTAATTAAAACGTGAGATATAAATACGCACCTGGAGCTCTACAAACCAGGGGGTTCTCTCCTAAACAATATGTTGGTTTTTCGTTTTATCGTCATTTCTTTTACTTATGGGCTATGTCTTAAAATTTAACTCTATATCCACCTTGCATTTTTTTTTTTGTTCTGCCACAAATAACTCCAACATATATTCACTTAGTGTAATATTACGGGTGTAAAAAGTCGCGCATATTTACGCTCATGATATTAAATTAAGTGAATATTTGTTGGAAATATTTGTGGCACAACAACAAATTCAAGGGAGGTATCAAGTTAAATTTTGTGAAAAACCCCTTAAATAAAATCAATGATAGAAAAAAAACCTGCAAATCATAATGACGTGTGAGACCGAACATTAAGTCTCCAGCAAAACCGTGCTTATTCCTTCAACGCCCGTGTTCGCTCTGTTTGAAATGGAACACATGGCCGGGTAGATACGTATTTACGACGATTTCCAACTGGGACTGCGAACAATGCTTCGCTTGTCAGAGTTGGAATCTCCGTAGGGAAGGCCGTCAGTGGTGCACCAGTACACAGCTGCCGACTCGAACTAGCGCCCGCGGCTCGAACAATCGAAGCACCGTATCGACGTTCCCCTGATCGTTGACGGAGAGGTGTTTCGAGCGTCGGACTTCACAGTGGGCAGGTATTCAATACCCCGACGTGCGAACGCAGACGAAGAGCCTCTAGGGAAAAAACATGACGCGGTTCGTGAAAATTACTTGACTTGAAAAAAAAACAATAGCAACAATACTTAATATACACTGCTTGTGTAGTGAAAATACTATAAGGGGGGAAAAAATTTAAAACTTATGGCGTTAAAATGTACACTAAAAATGAAAGTTTCTGGCAACGAATTTAACTTGTAGTCCCACGAAGACTTATTAAAGCACTGTAATTTTTTTAGTGATTTGAAGAGAAATATTCTTGAAAATTAAAGATTTGTAAATTTGTAAATTTGTAAATTTGGGTTTTTACATGAAAACAACTGTATCACTACAAAATATTGTTCGCAATAAAACAGGGTTCGTATTCTTACCCGGGCATTTATGCTGTGTGTTGTCCCAGTGCCTTCAATAATTATTTGTAAACCGTTCCCTGAAAGCTTTCCAGTAGTAACTACACACATTTATAAGCATAAAAAACAAAATAAAGTCAAATTATTTAATATTTGATTATCTTTTCCATGGTTTAGAAAATAATATGTTTGAATGAAACATCCAATAAAATATAAAATTATGCAGCAATTTTTGTAAGAAATACTCATTAAAATGTCGGAAAACGTATTTCAATTATGCAAAAATAACCAAAATCGTGAGTTGTAAAAAGTTATAATAATATCTTTCTTGTATTATTAAAAACTATTTCTTAGAAACTGGTTCCCATTGGAATTGTTTGTAAAAGTATTGAATAGTTTTACTGTGTGATAGTTTTATTTTTTCGGTAATAGATGCCTGCATGATTATTCTGACGCCAACAAAAATGTTCGGTAGGGTGTGTATCAACAAAATGTGGTGCGGTGAGCCCAAAATGGAAGCCTTTTCCCTTCAGCAGTGCAACATGGCGGGTCTTGACTCGTGCTCGGTGCTAACGAGGGAGGACAGCCTTCTTCCTCCCCACGGGGACCGGATAGGAGAAGAGGGGGGAGTTTTGGCTGCAGCGACCGGAGGCACTTTCGCCTCCCTCCCTCACCGTACACACACGCAGACTCGCAGCAGGGACACGCAATTACCAGGCGGCCACACGCGCACACGGCCCGCCTGGTATCAATGCAAATGACACAGGCGGCGCGGGGAGAGGGGGGAGCTGGCCGGATTAGCGTCCCGGCGCCCGGCGTCACGACCCTTTCCGGCAGAGGAGACGGTCGAGCCGGCTCCCGCGTCCCTGCAGTGCTTCCGGATGGCACACGTGGTCCACGCGCGAGGGAGTCAAGTCACGAACGGCATTAGTTAACTTTTTATGTAAGGTTACATATTCATCATGCATTCTGTTGGATGCCAAAAACGGTATTATTATTTTTTTAAGTATATTTAAATATATATATATATAGTTACTGTGCTTATGTAATTTTCTTTCATTTATTTATATAAGTAGCTGAAGTACCCGGCGTTTAACGTCAAGTGTAAAAAAATATCATCAAAGAGTGAAAATTTTTCTTTAAAAGAGTGTGAAAGGGGATGGTGTAGTTTTTTTTTAAAACATCGTATATTCAATTAATTGTTTTATACAAATCCTCCTCTTTTGAACGGAAAGTGCTCAAGATGTTATCAAGTTGTACCAGTTCTATACTTTAATGGGTGGGAAAGATAGACGGGGGTGGTTTTTTTTTTTTTTTTTTAAATCTCATGTTGATAATTAGATGTGGACAAATTTTTAATTATAGGTAAATGTTAATTTTTTCCTAACTTTAACGTCGAGTTTACAAAATTTCATCAAGAAGTACTATAATACTGCTTTAGGGGTAGTAAGATAAATTAGGCGTGGTTTTATGTAATCTCATGTATAGAGGGGATGGGATATTTTTTTAAATTTAAAATAGACAGTTGTATTTCTCTTAATTTTTGTGCCAAGTTTGCATATTTCATAAATAATTAACTATATACTGTTTTAATGAATGGGAAATGTGGACGACGGGGTGGTTTCTGAAACCTCGTGTAGCGGTTGCTATTTAGAAATCAGAAAAAAGCAGTAAATTTCCTCTTGTTTTTAACATTTATTGGTCTTGATTTTATTTACATGTACCAACATTGTGCTTTAAGGGATGAAAAAAGTGATGGGATAATTTTTCAAACTCTCATGTAGCCACGTGAACTTAACTTTTATTTCTAAATTATATGTTGAACATTTTTTTTCTTATTTTTAATTTCATGTGGCAAATTTTCATCAAACAGTGCTTAGGTTGGAAAAGGGGTATGGGGTGGTTTTTTGACTTTCCTCCTTTCTTATAAATCCGCTCAAGACAGTAATTTCCCTTTCAATTTAAATGCAAAGTGTACTAAATTTAATCAAAAAGCACAAAAACTTAGTTTTAGGGGGTATGAAAGGGCGATGGGGTCTTTTTTTATATTTCATATAGATGTGAGCCGCCTCTTTTTTTATAAATCAATTATAGACGGTAATTCTCTCCTTATTTTGAATGCAAAGTGAGCAAAATTTCATCAAATAGTGTCAAAGTTCTCTTTAAAGGGGGTGAGAACAGGGGATTTTTTTATCTAATTAGTCAATGGCCTTCCTCGTGTTTCGAAGATAAAATGTAGTTTCATTTTAGGCTCCAACAAAGGTAATAATTTAAGCTCTTAATTTTTTTTGTATTGGCTTAGGCAAACAAACAGTACTATCTTGTTTTAAACTATTTTTGGTAAAATGATAAATTAAATATGGTGAAGAGTTATGGTTCAAACCATTTTAACATTTCTAACGAAAATTTGGCCTCAAGCCTAATGCAAAAACCAAAACCCACTCACTCACAGAATGATCACTCTACTTTCTAAATGCAAAATGCTTACAAAGCTAACATAGGTGAACTGGTTCATCGTAGGTTATTGAACAGTACTAATAAAGGATATTTCGCGCCTTTTACGTCTAATGAGCAGTACATGTGTTCTGCCTGCAGACTTCCGTTGCGAAACACGGGTACGTCAGGTAGTATTTCCCAAATATGATAAGAGTGAAATCTCGCAAATCATCGAGCAATTTAGCGCATCATATTTTGAAGCTGTGACGGAGATTTATTCTGTTGTTTTCGAATTTTCCCAAAATAATTTGCGGGTTTTCTTCGCAATCAAAGCCAAGAGTACCTATGTTTAGGGACTGAAAAAATTAAATATTTCAGTCACCTCTAGAATAGACTCCACGATCCTTCATGTATTCGGGAAAACTACACCTACTCATTGGCTAATTTCTTGTGACACCTGTTAACTGGCATGCTTGTGATTCAATACTTCCTTCGTTGAGGGTTATTCATTGGCTCAGAGTCCCTCAAACCAAATGTTGTCTAATCACTGAAGCAGCAAAAACCTGAACGCTTTTGAATTCTAGTCTATCGTTAAATGAAACCATGAGTTTTATCCGGTCTATAACTATGTTGAATCCTAAATGGTTTACAGGGTTTTTTCTAATAGCTCAGGGATCAACGGGGCGTGGCCAGTTATCTTCGGTCCAATAAAGGTCTCCCACGTCACTACATGAAGCATGCGAAACTCTCCTGTCTCTAACTAAACTTTTATTAATTTATGTGGTCAGGCTTTCGGTGCAGTGGCTAGAGCTTCCGGCTAGTATGCCAAGAGTCCTGGGTTTGATTGCGAAAGTTATTGGAAAACAACCACATATTCTTGGTCACCGTGTTCGGGCACTAGCATTAAGGGTTCAGCATCATCATTAATTAGCATGCACTCGGGCTTATTTAGACCATCTTTGATGATCAGTGAACTTAATAACCTGAAAGTCAACGATTTCCATCGCTATCAGTTAAAACCATGTGACATCCCAGCACGAACCACTTCAGCTATTTATTAGGTAGATTTCAAAGAAATACTACCTATTGTTGACGTTACCATGGTGCAACTTTCAGAAAGTTTTTATATAATATTTTTCTTTCATAGACCCCAAAACCATCGTTTATTTATACACACACACACACACACACACACACACACACATATATATATATATATATATATATATATATATATATATATATCACAGTATTGGGGACACGACAACTGCCGCAATTTTTCACAAAAAAAAATATCTTCTGAACTGCTACAAAAAAATCTAGTAGTGAAAAATCTGTTGAGTTCGTTAGTTGGCAATTTCCGATAAAAGGGGTAGAAATAGGGGAGGCATTTTGCAAAACAGAAAAATCACTGAAACCCTCATAATATGGAAAGTATCACATCCGTTTGAACGTATTATAATTCGTAGGAGTAATAAAAATATCTTTTGTCTAAATAAAATTTTGCTACGACCAACCATAAATGCAAGAAGTTGAAAAAACTAGGGTTGGAAGACAAAAAAAATCATAACTCCCTTCGTAGACACAATATGGAATTCGTACTAATTGTTTGTTAATCTTATAATTTTTGTATAAAACTCTTGTCTGAAACAATTTTGGATAAGACGAACCATTGTTGCAGGGAGTTAAAAAAATTAAAGGGTATAATTTTAAAAAATAAATAATTTCCATACCGTGTACACTATTAGATCCGTTCTGTTTTATTCTTAAACCTTAAATTATTATCTACAACATTCATCTGAAATATTTTTTTATACGACCAACCATTACCGCAAAGGGTGGAATAAAAAAGGTTTGAATGACAAAAACAATAATAAGTAGGCCACTATCAACTCCATTCGAATTATTTGTAAATCTTATAAACATTATCAAAAAGTTAAACTGAAATCTTTTTGATAAAACCAATCATTGCTACAATGGGTGAATAAAGAGTGGTTAAAATACAAAATTGAAATTAATAATGCCCTTAGTAGGCATACCATAAAATACGTTTTCATATTTTGCAAATCTTATCATTTTTATCTAAGACTTTTGTCTGAAACAGTAATTGATAATACTAACCATTACTGTAAGGGATTTAAAAAAACCTGAGGTTGAAATAAGAAAATAAATAAAACTTCCCTACCATGTACTCTATCGAATTAATGTATATTTTGGTTTAACTATTACATATTGTTGAAAACTTTGGTCTAAAGTAAATGTTATGTAGCAAACCATTGCTGCAAGGGGTGGAAATAACAAGGGTATAAAGACAATAAAGTAATTACTTGTTTAATTGATATACTATAAAATCTATTATAATTTATTGTATAACTCCTAAACTTTATCAAAAATATTTAACAGAAACAGATTTGATGAAACGAACTATTACCGAAAAACAGGGGTTGAAATTAAAAAAATTAAAACTTCCTTAGTATAAAATTCGTCGGAATTTATTTTTAACAATCTTAATATTACCTTAAACCTTTTTTCAAAAACAAATTTTTATACGACCACGTATTAGTGCAAGGGATGAGAAATAATGTTTCAAGGTAAATTGCATAACTACCTTATTAGGCATAGTATGAAATGCGTAAAAACATTCAATGCTGGATGCAATGAGTTAAAAACATTCAAAATATTATCGCTGCATGGAATACGAGAAAATGTTTAAACGATCTTTTTTTTAATATTGGTCAACATGTAGTATGTCATTTACATTAAGTCCTTAAAATGTTACAAGAGTTTGAAGAATTTTCCATAAAATTTCCAGACAAAATAGGTACTTTTAAATCTACCTACGCCTGTACGCGGTGCAGAAAGGGATTTTTTATTTACTAGTCTTATTTTTAAGCGTGGCGAAGAAAGGTTCTGACATCCTTAGTTTAAACCACATGAAAATACACAGAATTACTTTAACTAAGAAAAACTAATACTAAATATTAAAATACTATTAGTTAACAGTTTTAAAGAGACTAAAAATTATGAGAAAGCTCAGATTAAAAGAAACTATAAAATCTTCATAATTTGTCAAAAAAACATACTAACATTTCAATGTGTTTCATTTCTTAATTGGAAACACTGGATACTAATTTTTGAATAAAAATATAAAAATAGTACGAAAACTCAGACTTATAAAATAAAACTTATGTAAAGTACAGCGTATTATATAATAACAAACTCATTCAGCATTAAATTGTAAGTTTAAAAATATTTAACATGTCAGAAAACAATGTAAATAACTACACATGCATACACACTACACACAACGCTTACATAAAATTGAATAAAAATAGGGTTCACATTCCACATCCACTACTGCCGATTCTATGTGATTGTATAGAACAAAAAGAAAATTTGTGATGTGTTCCTACAAAAGGAACATTTCCTGAGACACGTGAAGTACTCGTGCGTTCACGATCATCTATTTTTAAAACAAGTGGATGTTTATTCCTAAAGGTATTCTTTGCGCTGTGATTGGTTCATGCAGGAGAGCGCACGTGCGATGTGGATTGTGATACAAGGCTAACATGATTTTCTTTTTTCCTGTCATGAACTACTTTCTCCGTTTTTCCTCCTTTTCAGTTAATAAAAGGACTGTTTCTTTCCAAGGAAAGGCGCGAGGGAAACCATATTACTTCTCGCGTGGACGTGAGGAAAGATTGTGGTGTTGGACGGATGAAGTTTATCACGTCCTAGCTCTGGGGTTGATGAAAGTTCTAAACTCTAAAAGTCTGCTGTTTCTCTATGCTACAGTGGCGTTTATAAACATGTTCAACTTATTTATGGGGACTGAAGAATAGTAATTTTATTGTTTAGCAGGCTTCAAAATGTAGCAGTTTCGGTGAGTACTTTAAAATGTGATATTTTTAATATTATATTTATTTCAAGGCTCAGCCATCATGCTAGATTTTCGGTTTCTTCTTAATTTCAGATTTGTATTACTCGGTATTACGAGACTGGGACAGTAGAAACAAAGTTGTATCCATGCTCAACCATGGAAACGTGTTCAGTAAGCTACCATGACGCATTTAGTGAAGCAATAATTTAAATCATGAATATTTGTCTGATATTTAGTAAAGAACATCCAACAGCAAATCACACGACCGCGTGGCAATACACATTAGATGAATCGCTGCCACACTCCACATTTCACGAGCAGTGTGGCCAACTCAGAAACCACCCAAATAAGCCCAAAAAACCTGCAGGCACACACAGGGCTGCAACTAGAGTCTCTGGCACCCGGGGCATGAATGGATTCATGCTCCCCCCCCCCCCCCTCTTTTCAAAAAAATTTTACCAGTTACTAGAGGTAGTAGGAATTACAATGAAAGCGATTTCGGCGCCCCCACAGCTTTGCGCCCGGGGCGTATGCCCCGCTTGCCCCCCCCCCCCCTAGTTGCGGCCCTGGGCACACAACCTAACGCAAAAAAAAAGACAACTATTTTACATATAAATACTGTGTAAATACAGATAGACATAACAATAGTACTTGAGACCTGTAAAACTCTCATTATTTTCTGCCCGGATTGCGTATTGTTGGGTCATATGGATTTTCATTATTTTCTTATTGACTGCCTGTATTTCAGGACGCGTCATAGACCCGTGATCCAATGAAAATTTTATTCAAATACATCATGGTATTCACTGTAGCATGTCTCCGAATAATAACACGAATTGTACAGGTCCTAAGTAGCCTACGTATAACAAAAAATAAAATCATAGACTATGGGGTTGGGAATTGTCGGGAGATGGCATGCTGGGACGTACTTGAAGTTATTAACATCTCCATCGCCATATTGATTGATGCACCAAAAACATAGTCTAAATGTTGCTTGATAACAGCTCTTATTATGGTGAGTATGAATTATAATATCCGTGAGCTCGTCTTTCGTACACAATAACGAACCAATTCATGTGTTCTCTTGTAACAAATAATCTTATAATAAGAAACTCGGACATACAATTTAACGTCGAATTTTAAAAACAATGCTGAGCGTAATTAATATACGAAAAGTATTCATTTTAGGTAAAAAATAAAATAAAAAAGATAAATATTTTCCCCATTTTTGAAACCTAAATTTTTTTTTTGTTTAACGCTTCGGGTAATTTCGTAGCATTAATGATGCAGTTTGAGTGCTGGTGTAGGCAGGGTGGCTTAAAATAACGAAAAGTAATGTTAAAGTACCGTAAAAATTGTATTATTTTTTCTGAGATATTATTATTTAATATACACGTTTATATGACTATTGTATTTTTTAATCTATGATATCATGTAGGCTGAGCGGGTAAAGGCGTATACTTTATTTTGGACTATTATTTATTAATTTAAGCACCAATCAGTGTGATTGTTACTTTGATGGGTGACCACGATTTTAATAAAAATATATGTAGGTATGTGTGTGTATATATAACTTATATACACACACAAACGAATTAATCACGTGGGTTCGCCAACTTTTCGAGTTTTCTGAGACTTACACGCTGACGTAGCACCGTGGTTACGCGTTTCCGTTTCATATTGAAGAAATTACTTCCACTAAATGCCGTATAGCGTGAGATAAGATGTTTATACATCGGAAGTCATTTTAAATGGTGCAACAATAAGTTGAAAGATAACCACGATTACTACGTAATCATTCAGATGTTGTCACCTTCTGCATCTACATATGTGTAAAAATAATCATGATTGTGGCTTCATGGCCGGCACGAAGTAGTTGGAGAGGCCACCGCTCAGCCGCGGACCAATCAGCTTTCTCGCACGCGGAAGTACGTGCGTCGGAAACGTGGTGGTCCGCGTATCGATTCCAGCGGCGCCCAGACGTCTGGATCCCTCTTGTGTGTTGGAGAGGGAGGGGTTGAGGACGGGTAAAAAATTGCTTGAAAAATCGTCCCCGCGAGAAGCCGATAGCGGGGAAAGAGTGTTTGGGGGGTGGGGGTAGCAGATTGCAAGGGCCGCCACGACGCACCGTGGCGCTGGAACTGTGTCACAATGCTCCAGTATATTGGATCCCTCTGTCCCAACCACCGGGCACGTTCGCCCGCCATGTCCCAGCTTGTGTTTATCCCTAATTGGTGGCTTTTATGGAGAAATATTATTTCCAAAATGAGACAGAATAAGCAGTTTTGCATGCGTTCCTAAATTATGGAAATCATGACAATATATAAATTTAGCAGACACGTAGAACTATATTTCTGGAGATAAAACATAAAAATAATTCGTTACCTACTGGGGTATCCTGTGAATTTGACATAGTGCGCGGTCACATGGTACGTCTAACTACTTTAGGTTAACATGTTTAAGAAAAACTAATGAATGTTTTGTGGAATATTTTTTATTTGAGCAAGTGTTTATAATTCCTGTCAGCACCAATTTTAAAACAATAAATGATATACCTGTTGATCTTTTTTCTTGCAGACAATAAAATATTACAGCAATCTTGCATTTTTCGTAAAATAATTTTTATACTCTCAAAACACAGCAGCAAATCAGAGGCTTATGTATAAAATATGTCTATCTTAACTACTATGCCAACATGTTTAATTTAAACGAGAAATGCATTTGAACGAAACATGTTCAGATTGTGTGTAACCACACGAAAAAAGTTGAAAATGTTTACCTAAAGTAGATCAGAGTCCCGTGTAACCGCGCCCATAGATTATAAATATTAATAATTGCGTGGCCACGACGCGCGCTAGAAGTGAAACTTCACATACAGCTCACTAGCGACGCTGTAGGTAGCGCTGCTATGCCATTTGTGTTCTCGGAAAGTATCTTTGAGTGTTATTGCAAGTACAGTACAATTACAGGTTATTTGTAATTTGTGTGTTTCAAAATGTTTATATAAACCTGGAAATTAATTTTGTAACGGTGTTTACAGGACTCAGAATAATGTGCACGGTGTCGCCATATAAGTGCAAGTGGAACACACATAGCTCAAAATAACAAAGCAGTTCCGCCACTCTCTCCGGAGACGTTTAACTTTGCGTAACGCTCTGAGCGTCAACAATTTTTTTCGTGGTGTTACTTTGCGTTACGCTCTGATGAAGCTACTGTCTCAGCTTACCCTAACGGCTGAAAGAAGTTTCACTACAATAATGGCATGAAAATCCAATAGGCTAAGATGGCGGCAGAAACAAATTCTTAACGCTAGAGAATAGAAAACCCTCGAAGCATAAACAACTTCCCGTCTCCAACTACGAACACTTCGTTTAGAGTTTTGAATCTGTGATTTTTCATTTGGAAGAATGTGAATAGCCTTGTTTGCGAAGATGTGCGTGGAACCTAGCCTAGTTCCAACAAATAAAGAGAATTTTACAGGTGTCTACCAATAAGTTCCTTGTAAATAAATATGCATATGAATAATAAAAGAGTTTCAAGAATAAACAGGCTTGTTCTCCTAAGATCAGTATCCCCTAAGGAAAATACAGCCTGGTTGCTTACCATAAAAGCTGTAACTTCTTCCATTTATTCATCTGTGAGGTCACTTTGGCATCGCCTTAATAAGTGTTCTAGTTTTGAGTTCAGTGGCTGCTCGGTATGGCTAATAGGTGAAGAGGACTCATACTGGCCTAACCAAGAGACTGGTTCACAGCTAGCTAATAGGTCTCCCTGTTCAAAACCTTTGTTCGCGAATCTAGGTTGGCCACCCTGACTGGTACAACCTCGCCAACCTTTGCAATGCTTCGAGTGACCAGGAGCTTCTCTAAACCTCAGGTCCAGTAGGTATAAGAAATAAAACCAAAAACCCACTGTAGTGTCTTGTACTTGATGCTTTGCTGTTTGACATAGTTAATATCTAAATCATATTTTTTGACGTGACAACGTCTAATAAATCAATGTACGCCGGCTGCACGCACGAAAAAATGTCCCGTTTCGCACATTGTCCCGTTACGCTGTGTTCCGTTACGCTTGCGCCGCATATATCTCTCTTCCACTCGATTGGAACAACCATCGATTTGACTTTTTCGAGGCAAATTAAACTTGAAACACTCCCATTCGTTTCCTACTTTTTCTATCATCGTCCTATCCTTAACAGAATAATACAGATTGGAAGAATTTAAATAGCAAACATGTATTAAAGTTATAGTTAAAATAATCTCTTCGTTAAAGTAATAAACATATTTGAATTAATGATTGCAAATAAAAGTAATTCATCAACTAAATTGTAGATTTCATTTCACTCCTTCTTTGTATCCATACAAAATAGTGATGATTCAATAAAAAAGATTCAATTTTATTCATAAAACTATGCAATCATTTCATTAATGTTTTGTTATGACGTTGTCACGTTAAACTATCGTCCGTAAACCGACTTTACAGACAACCTATATTTTTTTAATTTTACTTGCAATTACTATTTTACTTTAATTTGTTTGCTCCAACTGCACACTCAAGTTTTGAAACAAATTGGAGATAATATGCTCGCAGACAACACATAAATCCTTGTCGTTTAAGTAGTAGCTTACGAATGTTTTATCGGTTTGCGGGAAAAAATAATCGGGATTCGTCATCACACTTTGATGTATGAGCTCTAGTGTACTGTTGCTGGATTGTTCATAACGATAAATAAATATTCGCTCTATTTGATTTTTACAATACTCGAGAGTTTATTTTAATCCCGTATTGGGATTTCAAATGGTATAGATCTTAATCTTCTTTGACAGGAGACCAGATTTTGAGAGCATTCTGAATTAGTTTAAAACCAGGGTAAAATTGATAGACATTTGTACCGTTTGCTTTGCACTGGTTGGTTTACGTATGTAAACCCCAATTATCTTTTTTTTATTTAAAATTGGTGAGTAATGCTGCAATTATTTGAGACTCGAACAAAATTCTTGGATTTCGTGATATGCTAAAATTTTAAAAAAAAAAATAGCTTTACATTTTACAGTTTATGTGGCGAAATCTGGGCCAACGAGAAACCCTCAATCAAAGAAGTATCGAATCACAGGCTATCAAGTTCAGACGTCTCAAAAGTCTGCAACCAATAAACTAGTGGCCTTTACCCTAGTAGGCAGATGCCTTTGGAGTACGATATCCCAGAAGTAAATGGACAATATATTTATCCCGTACCTAATAAATGATGTAGCTCTAATATACAATGTTTTTTTTTTATTTTCAACATCCTTTGTAATATAAAAAAATATTTACATAACCTATTAATTTATCGCCAAACTTACAGCAGGGTATTAGTTATTTTTCTAATTTTCTACATAATCGTAAAAACGATCGAAGCATTTGTCATATCGCAACACAAGCTTCTCCATGGCTTCTTCAAGAAGTTAGCTGCGCCAGTGAATAGCGATACAGGGCTAGCACCTGGATCTCACTCTCCCTCAAGACGCCGCTGTGAGGCGGATGGACTAATAGTGCGGCGCATTCTGCCCCACTATTCACAAATCTTGCGATAATTCTTTATGCGGGTGCCAGTGCGCCGTTCGATTACTCCATCCAGGTGCTAGCCCTGTATCGCTATTCACTGGCAGCTAACTTCTTGAAGAAGCCATTGAGAAGCTTGTGTTGCGATATGACAAATGCTTCGATCGTTTTTACGATTATGTAGAAAATTAGAAAAATAACCAATACCCTGCTGTAAGTTTGGCGATAAATTATTAGGTTATGTAAATACGGATTTTTTTATAGCACATCGGATGTTGAAAAAAAATTCCTTCGTATAATAAGGCACTAGGATTTCACGGATTCTTTCAGCTGCAAAGTACTCTTGAAACACATATACATGTGTGTACTTAAATTGATGGACCAACAGTTCTCTCGAATGCCCTAGGAACACGTTGAGCCAGTAATAAACAAGAGAACACAGTGTGAGCGAACCATGTCCTGCTCACGCTAAGGGATGGGAAGGCTCTGCCCTTGGTATCGGCCAATGGACTCACGGATGTGGATTGAGTAAACAGTTAATTCTACCTGGAGCGAAAATAGTCAGTGAGATAATCGTAACTGTAGTTACATATAGAGACCTGGAATAAATCCGCGATTCAGGGACCTCTACGATAGACTCCAAAGGCAACTGCTTACACTGTAACTTTTATTGTAAATGGAACAGAAATATTCATATTAAATAACAGATTTTTGTAAGCTTTTACATTTACATGAAAACTGCTCTTATCACTACAAAATAGTATTCACTGTAGTACTGGGTTCAGATTCTTACCCAGGAATTTTTGCTTTATGTTGTCCCAGTGCCTCCAGTAGTTAAGTAGTAAACCCTTCCCTGAATAGCTCTCCAGTATGAACTGGTCACATAATAAGTATGATTAAAAAAATAAAATACAATTTTTAATATTCGATTATCTTTTCCAAGGTTTCAAAAAACGTTATTGAATGAAACATCATATGTACAAAATTAGCCATAGCCATGTGTTGTACAAGGCTCTAATATATTTTTTGTAGTATTACAGACTATTTATTGGCAACTGGTTTCCAAGGAAATATTTTTTAAAAGTGCAGAAACATTTTTTCTGTGTACTATGTTAAATGATGAGACGTCTGAGCTTGTTAGCCTGTGATTCGATAGTTATTTGGTTGAGAGTTTCTCATTGGCCCACGCAAACTGTGAACAAATTTCAAAAGCAACGTAAATTGTTTGAACATCAGCCTATCACGAAATGGATCCACGAATTGTTCCGGTCTCCAGTTATAGAACCACGAGGTTTGCCTGAAGGTTAACACGGTGTATTTAAAAAAAAAATCTTACTGTAATATGAGTTAAATTGCAAACTATGGCAGAGGAAAAGATAATTCTGCGATAAGTTCCCATCTGCAGTCATTAGTCGCTCGGCAGTGCTGTTGACATCCGACAGGGCTCCTAATAGCGATCCATGATACGCCGACAAGCTATGGCCGTCCAGCCGACGTGCCACGGGCGCGGGGGCGGACTGCTCCGGTGGAACGACCCTGTTGTACTTCGCCATCATCGCTTAAGCCCCGCGACCGGGCAATTAGCTGGCGGGACGGTAATGAGCGCTTGAGGAGGGAGCAAATTGCTCGGCTAGAGTTTCACACCCAGGGTTTCATATCTCCCGCCATGTGAACTGATCCCAGCGCATGAACAGACAAGGGTGAAAACTGAGCTCTGTTTGTTTCATTTAATTGCCTTCGAGAACATTTTGAGGCATAAATCTTTGAAGGGGAAGAGGCCCCGCCATCTTGTTTTTTTCAAACATGAAATCACAACTTGCAGTACAGCATCTGTATTTTTTTTAAGTTATACTTCTTTAGGTACGATATGGAAAAATGATGAGAGTGAATTTTTATATGAGCGCGCAACACGCAACGAAATTTTCACAGGACGAAAAGAGTGCTCTCTGGGAGCGGTGGTGTCAAACAACTTGTACATACGCGCCGCCGGTGCATTCCAGCGGCGTGTGTAGAAACTATGAGTTACCTTATTATTCGCGTCCACCAACTGATTTTTTTAAATTCATTTTCGTTAATTTATCATGCTGGTCGTATGATTTGAAACCCGAGAAGACACGACTTTGTCATTTTGTGTTTATTTTCGTGGTGATCTCGACATTTTTATTTGCGAGCAGATGACCTGGCGATTTGTAGACGCTGCGCTCTTCAGGGATAGTATTAGCAAGAAACTGGGTTGGAGAATAAGTATTATTTGATTTGTTTCGGGAGTGTTTTTATGAAATTCTACGTTTTATTTCTTACCGAATACCAAAGTTTGGTTTCCCAACAATATCTGTTAACCTGACAAATCTGGTAGGTTTGCGCATAGCTACGTAGTTATCCTTACTAATATTATAAATGCGAATGTGAGTTTGTTTGTTTGTTTGTTACGCTTTCACTCGGAAACTACTCAACTGATCATCGTGACATTTTGTACGCATATTTTCAAGGGTATATTAAAATATATACGATACTTTATATATAAAAAAACAATTTTTTTCTGAAGGGCAAAACAATTGATAGTGGTATGTATGTTCGTCCGACTGAAAGTTTGAGTAAATTTAATGAAATATAACGCCAACCTGGCATTTCAATAAGTACATTAAATAATTTTCCACTCTAATACTGTAATTCCGGCGGTCAATTCACTATTCAATTTTATTTTTATGTCACCGTCAAATAATACATAAACGTTTTTAATTTTTGAGGTTAGGTTAATGTTTATTTTCTTCGATGAAGTTGTTCGGACGTTGATGCTGAAGGTTATATTTTACTTTCAAGAGAATTTTGTAATTTAGTAGAAAGATGTGGATCTTATTACTCAAGTTTTCCCGGACTTGCAACAAAATTTGAATAGTGACCAGTGGTTGTGTACAAGAGCAATATTGGTGTCAAAAAATTATGTCGTTAATAAAATCAACACTTATATTTTAAAAGAGGTGCAAGGGGAAAAGAAGGAGTACTTGTCAATAGATACAATCATCACTTGAACTTCCGGGTCTACCCTCACATAAACTTCAAATTAACTAAATGTACAAGTCATGCTTATGCGGATCATTCGTTGGGGCAGAATATACTTGGTGCCACCATTTTAACAGGTGTCGGTAAAGGGGAAAGTGTTATCATACCTCGAATTCCAATTATCCCCACTGATCTACAGTTCCAATTCAAAATTGTTCAGTTTACCGTCAGGCTTAGTTTTGCTGTTACCATCCAACAAAGCACAAGGGCAAACATTGCAGGTAGCAGGGATGCATTTGGAAAAGCCGTGCTTTTCCCATGGCCAACTATATGTAGCCCTGTTCGCGTGTGTCCAATGCCCGAAATCTACACATGTTTTCAACGGACAGAAAATTTTATAACATCGTATCAAGGAGCATCCTAGAATAATACTCTGATTTAAGCTCTTTTAAAGAAGAATTAATTTATTATACGTTAATACTTTGAACTTTTTAAAATATTATTTAAATTTTTTACTTTTTGTAATAGTGAAACATATTTCAATGAAGCATGTTTTCAGTTTTTTAAGCTAAATTGTGTGTTAGAATTTTTAAATACTAATGATCCCAGTCACGCAATAAAAAAAACATTACAATAATGTTTTATTTTCTTTGCAATGATCTTTGATACTTATTTAAGGATATCAACGCTAGCGAAGCCGCGGGTAAAAGCTAGTGTAAAATTTAGTAGAATTCTCGGTCATCATTATTTGTTAAAAGTTCCTTATCGCATTATAAATATATCCTGTGATCCTGATGGCATGATCCTGTATATATTTATAATAATTGATGTTTGCTGTTTTAATTTAGTACATTGAAGTATTCTGGAAGGTACAAAAACTTGTGTTACAACAATGAATTATGATTATAAAATATACATTTACGAAAGAAAAAATTTCCAGAATACCTGACATTATTTGTTTGTTTTGTGCTATTCCAGTTTTTGTTATGTACAGGATTCTTCGACATACTACATTAAAGGCGGTTACTACAGGTATAGAAAATAGGAAAAATAGGGAAAAGTTATGGAAACTAAAGTGTTCAGGATATACCTGGATAAGTCAGGGAAATCACCAAATTTTTCTGTAATTATTTCTTGTGACAGCAAAATTAAACCGAAAATACTAGTTCCGACAACGTTCAGACACCTCAGAAACTGCTCAAACGTTTACTAATCACAAAATTTTGTTTATTTTCCTTTTCCTAAAACCCTGGTCTTTTTACTGCAAACACAAAGGGAGTAAAATAATTTCCGGATGCTCTACATCAATAGCTTTACATGAATCTACAGCAATAGTATACAAACACGTGAATATATTTGAAATTACGTTAATTTTGCTAAGGTGACACATATGAAAGCACATAAGTCTTTTTCTCCCAAAAAGCAACACCAAGTGAGCCGCGGGATATTTTGTTTCTGGAAGGTCAGGGAAACTTGTCGATTCAGATCTGGAAAATCTGTAAACTTTAGGGAATTTTGGAACTTTGAGCTTTTGATTATAATAAAAATCAGCATATATTTAGATATTCGTTTTTATTTTTAGTTTATCTCGATTGTTTTACTAAATCAAATATATATTTATTTACTCATGTTTATATTAATATTGGATACTGAGTATTTATTTTTTGTTACACTAATTGTAAAAATAGTTGTGATTAAATAAAAAAGAAGTATAACTTCTAACGCAAGTACATAAATAAACACACTATTTTAGCAGGAGACCTGCAGTTGCCAACGTTTATCATCTGAACCGATTAAAATTAATACCATTATTTGAGTTCGATAACATTGCCGTAGGCTTCGGGTCTTACACGCACTCTGAAATACAGGAAACCAACAATAAATGTCGAAAATCCATATGACCTAACCATTAGAACTCCTGACAGAAGGTAAAATGTGACAACAGCCAATTGGTTTGTTTCTGTGCAAGTGGGTGGAGACTAGCTTAGTGACACAAAATGAAGCTAATTTTGTGTGTCTCTAGCTATCAAGTCATTTCTTAATGCCAATAACTATGGGTAGGCATTTTTCACGGGAAAAAATCTGAACGCATATTAGACTGCAACAAGATTTACTCGCACCAGCGGTTTTCTTCCTTGTGATTGGCGGCTGTCTGCGAGAGAAGTCGATGCCTTATTTTACCGAACCACTCAAGACGCGTTTGCTTCCACACTGAACCACTGTGACTGAGGTTGTAACAATTTTTCATGTACCTGAAATAAACTCACCCTAAAACGAACAACATGCGATGGATGATTCAGTGTTTTAACTTTCAGCTATAGTCTCGAATTCTTTTCGCGAAACATGCACGTCCCTACCGATAACTTTTGCAAATGATTTAAAAGGTGAAATATGGCAAACAAATTAGATGAATCCAACGCGATCCACGCAAACCACAAGCCAACCACGCGCAGCTGTAATCAGGCGCCGCCTGCCTCCGCAGATGTGTCGCTAGTGGCGCAGCTGCCAGGGGGTCGCCGTCACAGTCGTCCGCGCTCGGCGCCCAGCTGCAGAGCGCTAGCCCGGCGTAACATCTTATCCCTCGGTACACGGCATTTGGTGGGAGTCATTTCGTGAATGGGACGGAAGTCGTGTGGAATGGAAACGTGTAGCCACGGTGCTGCCATCTGTGGTGGATGGCGAAAACCAAAGTACACACATCCAAAGGGAAACTTTACAGTTTTTATATTTTTTATATTTTTTATATATTTTTATATTTTTAATTTGGGCAGTATTTCTGATCCAAATCCGGGTTTTAGTAATATATTTTTTTAAGTCTTTTTCAATTTTATCGGAGCTGTTTCATTAATAGTTTCAAATTTCGTTCTGCGAATGGAATAATTCGATAGTCGACGTAACTGCTCCGGCAACGAATTCTAGCGGTGGGTGCGAAAACTACACTTGTAGGAATGTAGTTGGAAACACTTTTTTGGTATTTTATCACGCTAGGGATTATCCTAAAGAATTCTACGTTAATATTCGTGTCCCGAATTGCGTATTATAAGTGTATTTGCAACGCGACAACACCGAGGTTAAATGTTGTACATCTCTGGCCAGTACTGAAAGACTTGCTGACATATATTTTTTTTTTAATTTAATGTAAAATATTATAAACCTCACAAATAAAAAAAATATC
Organism: Bacillus rossius redtenbacheri; assembly: GCF_032445375.1. Lineage (NCBI taxonomy): Eukaryota > Metazoa > Arthropoda > Insecta > Phasmatodea > Bacillidae > Bacillus > Bacillus rossius. The sequence goes on from NC_086330.1 coordinate 77,837,724, forward strand.
TAAAGATGGTAAACGTTTCTGTGGTCACAACTTTAGTCAAAGATAATACAACTTTAAACTTGACCTGCACGTATCACATTCCTTCATATTTCCTATGAATTCTGTAAACAACACACTTGTGATTGTCGTCCTATCAGGGTACACTGTCCCTCCCCCCCCCCCCCAGGCAACCCACTGGGCGGCCCTGCCTGACGGTACAGACACCGCGCCACTTATTTTGTTTACGGGAAATCCACGACCCGCTCCACTCGAGTCGCTTCCAATCACAGCCGACTGCCATTTGGGATTCTCGAACGGCACGTGAAGTCGTTACAACATCGTAGTCTCGGCCATCTGGTCGTTCCATGGAGCGAATGCTCCAATCCCTTGCAAGTGTTACTCTTCGAACAAGTTCTAAATTTTATTCAACTCCCTACTTTTCAGTCATAAATTCTTAATGGTTTTATGGATTTTGCGGCAATTGCATTCATTTAGTTTTATAACTGATTTAAAGTCCTATATGGTTTTAAAAAAAGTTATTATTTAAATTTAAATATAAAAATATAAATAATAGATACACAATGTAATCATGTATTTAAATATATTTTAAAAACAATTTTTTTAACATTTTCAATCTCAGAAGTCAAACATAAACCAGTAAATATCAGGTATTTAATAAACCATACCGTTAAAGTATTGAAGGTGTGTGAGACTTTCTATAAACACTTTCAATTATCATCGAATACAACCTTTAAGGTACATTTACTTGAACGTGTGATAATATCAATAGAATACAGGCCACTATTTTTTAAAATATTTTGCCACCTGCTCATCAAAAACTATTTTATCCCTTAGAATCCACTGTACAAAATTTTCACCTCAAATTTGCAAAGATAATCGTCTAAAATCATCCAGCGATTTTTGTAAATTTACTTATATCTTAGAAAAATGAGAGGCTCTGATTTTTCTTTATAAGCACATAAACGCACAAGAATTATCTTCGAATACTAACAAAACACTTCAAAACTGGTTATATCTTCAGCAGAAAAACTGTTTATTTTTTCGCATGCACGTTTTTTTTGCACTTTGCAATAAATCAGAATTATACACAGAAAAAAAATATTAAAGATTCCCTTGGAAACCATTTGTCAAGAATTATTTTTTAGTACTACAGAAAAATATTGTATCTTTGTACAACTTATGACTGGCTATTTTTGCATACATGAAAAAAAAATGTTATGGATAATACAGAGTTTTTCTTACGAAAATTGTTGCATAAATTTTAATTTAATTATCTTTCATGGAAAGCATAATTCTTTTAAACCATGAAAATGATAATAGAATAATCAATAATTTGACTATATTTTGTTTTATTATGCTTTTTATTGTGTAAAGTTAATATTGGAAAGCTATTCAGGGAACGGTTTACAAATAACTTTAGTTATTGGAGGTATTGGGACAGCAAAATACAATTAAAGGAATACGAAACCAGTATAACTTCGAACACTATTTTCAAGTGGTACAGATATTTTCATACAAATGTATCAATGTTCATATATATGTAATTTTACATGACTATTTATGTTCCGTTTACAAAACAATTAAAGTGTATAGTCGGAATCTGGAATAGTTCATACGGCGAACCGACAACTTGGAACAACAGAGAACTAACTGTTTGTTTAATCAAGATGCAATGTTGTTGAAACATCTCTGAGTTGATTGGGAAGTTCAACAGCGCGTCAGACAGGACGACGCTGAGATCGCCAGGAGATAACCGCTGCTCTCACGATGTTCATTCAACTGCAGCTTGGACTCCGAACACGCCTATGTTTTTACGACGACTTCAAATGGCCCATTTCGTTTTACTCTCCGTAAGGCAGAACGAGCCAATAACTTGTCGCTAATGGAATCCGCGAATTTCCGGGTCAGTCGCTTCTCATTGTCTCAGTCAGGGGTGACCGACCTCTTGTAAGTGAGGCCAAAGTAAAAAAATTTAATAATTCAGTGGAACAGTTTACATCTAGTATGTTATTTTTAGAATTTAATTCAACAGACCAGTATGTCCATAAAATAATTACCTATTAATAAATTTTAAGCATTCTAGAGTGTTGGTTCACGGTCACAATTAAAGAGTAACTCAAACAGTTTCAGATAAATTCATGCGCGAGTACTGTTTTGTTGTTTTCTCGCTTGAAGCGCCATCTAAGTTTAAAAATCAATAATATTTGCCCAACAAGTAAAGGGTGAACCGGTAAACTTTATTATGAAACGGGATGGAGCCCCTTCCCAATGGAATCTCTTTGTACGAGAGTGGTTCAACGTCGAAGTCCATGACCGTTGGATTAGTCGTAATGGTCGAGACGACAGAGCTCTTTTTCTGTGGCCTCTACGTTTGCCTGACATAACGCCAAGCATTATTTTTTTTTCTTTTGGGGCTTTATAAAAGATCGTGTCTACGTTCTGCCACTACCTAATGATTTTCCAGAGTTGAGACATAGAATTGAAGAGATTTTGTTCCATAACTCCGGACTTGTTAACCAAAGTGTGGGAATAATTGGACTTTAGGTTTGATGTGTGTCGTTTAATTAAAGGTGCACATATTAAACAATTTTAAGAAAAGCTATGTTAGTTTACCTTCAATTTTATGTTTGATTTGTAAAAAGCAATAGTCTAGATTAAACTATTATAATATGGAATTGAAACTGGGATATTCTTTTCGAAGACAAAAGTATACAAAAGGGGCTACTGGCGCAGGGTTCAGGTTGTGGTTTGTGGCGGTTTTTGCTGCCTTGGAACCTAAAACTCCGATGACGTCACGGCGGCCATCTTGAATAACCGTTACCATGACCTTTGACCTTGACCTTAGCTGCCATATTGGATTCGCCATCTTTAAATCGAGCACCTCACTCACTCATTATGAAATTTTCGTCATGGCCACCATATTGTTTTCTTCTGTTCCGTTGGAGGCCGCCATCTTGGATACCACCGACTTTGTTTCTGCTGTTTGTTCCTAGAGAGCGCCAGCGTCGCTCTGTCTCAACACATTAGGTCGATGTTCCATTAACTACCATAGCTATTATGGTCCTTATCGACATATTAAATTTAATTTTTTATGCAAAATACATTCGAAGCGCTGTGATTCGAACCAGCGCAGCTCTGATCTCTAGGTTGGAAAACATACGCCTTTAACCGCACGGCCATCGAGACATTTCCCAGACTGAGAATTAAATAATGTATATATAAAAATAACATGTATATTCGGACTTACATTTTTTTTTTTAATTTTAATTAATAATATCATCACCTATTCTATACATAACCACCATCTTGTATTAAGACGTAACTGATGCAATTATCGTTACGGGCGTCATCCTGAAAATCTTAATTTATTACCGGATTTTAATGGAACAAAGTTCAAAATTCATTTAAAAAAATTACTTATTAATATACTAATGGATTCGATTGATTCCTGTCCTTGGTTCGATACCTGGACGTTGCAAAAAAATTGTAATTTTATGTAAACATAATAATTTCAATAAATAATGTTCAAAATCCTAAAAGAGGCTTAAAATCCTCTACTACCAGCCCCCAGTAAGCTGTTATGTCCACCATTTTGGAAATTTTTATTTATTGACTTAGAAATTCGGGGATAATTCCATAATACACCGAAAAAATCTTTCATTAATTTACATTTTGAATGTATACTTTTTTCTATCCCTGGGGGATACAAAACAACTTTAATTTTAAAAAAATACCAGAAAAGTGACAGGTTTGAGAAAATAAAAACACCACAAGTTCTTTTACAAACACAAAATTTAATTACATATTAATTTCTACACTTCTACAAGTACAAAAGAAACAGACAAATTACTAAAGTCTTGAGTATTTTTCGATTTCTGCACCTGCTACCCACGATTTAAAGCGAGGTGGAAAGCCCCACCACTTGACGTAGGATCGTCCATTTCTTCGTTTTATAATCTTCTCCACCAAGTACGTATCGGGATACAACGTAGGTTGAATCTCTTCGGCATAGAAGCTACCAGGAATAGGTTTGTGGTCCAAATCTTCGAGGTAGTAGGTCCTAGGCTCTGATTCACGAACATGTGTCACACGGAAAGGTTCGGGACTCCAGTTCGCAGTGAAACATTTCTCGAAGATACCTTTCTGCTTGGAGATTTGCACAATGTCACCGACGTTAGCTTTTAGCTTTCGTGGATCTTTCTTCTTTGTGGTGGAAAACACTGTTCGAAGTAGGTGATTGTCCTTTAAATCCCTTGGCTTCATTTTCGTTGTGGAATGCACTGTAGAATTTTACTCGCTCATTAGTTTCGGCAAGATGTCAAGCCACTTGTTATTTCCGTTAGCCGTGAATTGTCGCCACATCTTGGAATGCAAAGTTCTGTTAAACATTTTGACAGCGGAGGTTCTGACATTACTAAATGTAGATTAGTGTTGGATGCCATACTTCTTCATCAAAGCCTTGAAGGTTGCATTTAATAATTCTTTCCCGAGGTCCGTTTGCAGGTGCGATGGTACACGACCATCACGCAGAATATTGCCCACGGCCTTGGCTACTTCAGTTGCAGTCTTTGATTTTACAGGTCTAGACCAAGCGAACTTGCTATAAACATCGATGACTGTCAATATGTACTTGAAACCTTTATTCAATCGGGAATATGGTATAATCTCAACAAGGTCCGCCTGGAACAAATCATCGATTCCGCGAATTATGACTTTGCGACGAAAGTATTTTCGTCTAGCCGGAGCATGAAGTTCGCGAGCGATTTCGGTTCGACTCATTGTATGTAGCTGGCTTCTCTCAGTTCTTCAAGTATGGAGACTATTTCGTTGATGTGCGAATAGTTTCCTACACAAAGCGAAGCATGTAGAATTCTAAGGCGATCAACTAATTCATTGGGTCGTCCCAATATAAGTCAAATTTCTGACCACTTTCTAGCTTTTTTAAACCTTCACCATGTATTGTTAGTTCACTAAGGAGATTAGCGAGAATGTCGATTCTTTCATGATCTTCGTCTTTATATACGCCACTATCTGAATCGTTATCGTGAAAATTTGGATTGGTTAGCTCTAGCAGTTTTTTGTACTCTTGTAAATCTTTGTGGGAATATCCTTTAGGGTTCCTGCGAAACAGCAATTCGTACAGACCCGGAGTCACTCGCATTTTTAACTCTTCTACACGCACGATATTTTCTGGTAGAGCAAACCACTTATATTGTTTTCTGTACACTCCATAGGTCTTGTCATTATTCCGACTCGTAAACGATATCAGGTATGGTCGGACCATTGCATTAACTTGGTGTCCCTTTTTCGTTTTTTTTTTTCTTTTGCATGGACTCTGTAATCGTTAAGTCTTCTTCTCGATCTGGTTCATACTTTTTCTTCTTTACAGTTGGCATTTCATCTTCAAATTCTGTCTGTACATTGATGGCTTCTTCTTCCTTATTTTTAAGTTCGTCGAGGCGACTAGTGATTGGTTTAAATAACTCTTCATTTTCCATCTCACGTGCAAGTCTGTTTCGTCTAGCAAGTAGATATTTTTCACGAACAGACTGTATAGCTCGATGAAGGTCACTGGCCAGGTCCGACATTGTACTGGTGAAAAAATATTGCAAGACGTCCTTTTATACTTTTTTATTCGTTCGCAGAAACTTCTTTCTTGTGTTTAGCTAAATCTGAATTGGTTGACAAGTGAGTTAGTGATGCTTTCAGACTACTTTGAAAAGTCCTCAAATCGTCACGTCTTTGTGCATTCGATACATCGATCATGTCGCGAATGCGAGAATCCAAGGCTTCCACGCACTTGTCGATGGCAGCGAGATACTCTATTAATTCCTTTTTCACACTTTCTACTTTTTGAGCCAGTAGCGAAATGTATTTGCGGATAACGTCGTCATGGGACTTGAGAGCAGTACGTAAGTCTCGACTGCTACGACCGAATTACGAAATGCTATGACTCATGGTTGACGATAAACTGATCGAAACCTCTTCAGTACCTGCCCTTATATAGAAGCCAGTCTTTGACTATAACTAGGAATCCGTGTTCTTTTTTCCAACACAAGGAGCACATGTCTTAGAATTCCTGGAATGTCATATCGGTGTTTACGTGATCGTCATAAGCGTGACGTAGATTAAGTTCGTCCATGCGAAAAAGCACTATGATATTTTCGTTGTCTCGTAGGAGATGTTTTGGAGTACGACTGTACGTCTGACACATGTAAACGCAGTATATTTTAGTGTGTCTGCCCATGGAAAAGTACTCTTGTATTATGCCTTGTTTCTCGCACATTACATCGTCGAAAACAAACACGGAATTGGCTTTTGTTTCGCTTGGAGGTACCACATCCGCATTATCATTAAATGGAAAATACTCCAGACTATCCACCGATTGTAGAACCATAGCTAGTCGCTGAGCTGATACTCTTGCTGTTGCAACGATTTGGAATAGAGGTAAACATTTCGAACCTAAGACCGTTTGGTTCCTCTAATAAACTCAGTAGAACGCACGTTTTGCTGCAGTTGGACGGACCCGCCATTATGCATTGTACGGCAGAAGGCAACATTAATCCATGTCGTGATTCACGACCACTAGTTTCATCGTCCTGCGTAATGCGCATGGGCAAACACACTTCTTGCTTGACGACTTGCATTGTACTGACGAAATTGTATCAAATCAAACACATTTATACTTTCTGGTCAGTTGTGCGCAATTACTCGAAGAGGTAAGAACAAAAAACACATCGGTGCAGGACTCGTGAACTCGCTGATAAACAATCTGCCATTTGAGCTACACATTCCCGGCTACAGATTCTGCAGCCCCGGCACTAAACTAGCGAAAAGGTTAGCTCGCGATGACGTGGGGATTAATTCTCTCGACGCAAAGTGCAAGCAGCACGATATTGCATATTCATTAAGCAAGGATCCTGAATCCAGGCACCGGGAAGACGAGATATTGGCAGAAGATCCGAAGATATAAGTAAATCGTAGAACACGGGACTAGGAGAGAAAATCGCAGCTTGTGGTGTTTCCAAAATCATGAAGGCAAAGACCAAATTAGGAATGGGTGCTCGTCGAGCCAGCTCCATCAATTCAAATACTAACTCACGCAAGACCAAACGCAAGATTGGTGCAGGCGTGCAAAAAGCCAATCAAAAGTTACAGACTCTCGACAAGAAGATTATAGGAGGATTTCTTCCTTTGCTTTTGCCTGCATTGGGTGCTCTCGGCTGCCTCATCGGTGCAATGAGCGGTATAGTGCGGTCAGTCAACAATTCGAATAATGAGCACAAGCAGTAAAAAGAAGCACAACAAGACAATGCCAGCATGGAAGCCATTGCCATGGGTAAAACAAAACGGCGCAGGACTCTACTTGCAACCTCACCAATCAGGTCGAGGCATGAGAAAGAAACAAATGAAAAAATCCTAAGTTCTTTGCCGAAACGTCCGCTCACCAATATAGATTTAATAAAGTACGCTCGAAAACTGAAAATACCAAACTTCCGAGGCGTGTTTATGCGAGACACTTTACCCAGCAAGCCAAGGACACGTGAGCGCGAAATAATTAATTTATATACATCGTCGGGTCGTGGCATGCACTGGGTGGAGTACATAAAGTCTGGAAAAATGGCCGAGTATTACGATAGTTTTGGAAATTTACGACCTCCGCCAGAACTTAGGCGGTACCAGGGCCGGACCACTATATTGTTCTACAATTACGAAACCGAACAGTCACCTAATCAAACAAACTGCGGACACTTGTGCGTTCGTTTATAACCTAAAAAAATTTGCTACTTAAAGGTTGTGCAGTGATGATAAATTATTAGTCATGTCGATAACACTTACCTTGACAGGTCACGCATCAGAGCTACGGGCGGTTCATTTCCCACCTTTGGATTTAGACGCAGAATGGTGTATCGGACGCGTAGATTTTCAAACATATAATGCCATACCGAATATCGACGAGGAAAATTGCAAAATATGCTTCCTGAAAAGCGATGGGACCGCTCATGAAATACAGTTACCTGTTGGCTCTTATGAAATTGACGACATTGCAAATTACATCAGGGATATGTTACCACAGGATATAGACTTTCAACTGCGTGGAAATCCAAACACCCAATAAAGCATTCTAAAATGCATGGAAATTTCCACTTAACGAAACCTGGGACCATAGGTACGATGCTCGGATTTGAAACAAAGGTGTGTGATACAGGAAGAACGTACGAATCTACGCGTGCAGTAAACATTTTGCCTGTGAATGTCATAAGAATAAACTGTAATTTGGCAAGTGGAACATATCTCTACGGAAGACTAAGCAACATGCTGCACGAGTTTTCGCCAATGGTCCCGCCAGAATATAAACTGGTCTAAGTACCGCAAAAATATCATATACGTTCCAGTCGTCGTGAAGTGCGCAAACGAAGTCGTCATCAGAATCGTTGACCAGCGAGGACGATTGGTGAATTTTCAAGACGAAGAAATTACATTACGTCTGCACTTGAAGCGATGGGCATAAAGTTCGTAACACCGAACAGTTATAAAAGAAATCGCATTGGCGTGAATAAGAACAGTTCTCTACAAGATATCGGTGCATTAACACCCGACAGCATAAAGTATCTTCTTAGTATTGGACAAGTGCCGAATAAATATGGAAGACGCAATATTCAACGTGGAAGATCCGGTCATTGTTGATGACAGCATTACGAAAATGGAATTGCACGAGTATCAGCCTTTCCTGCTCGGACCATATGCACTACCTTCAGAAGTACGCATTGCTGTACAGCACCAAGATATCTGTACTTTACCTTTGCAGTAATTTCTATGTATAAGAGGTACGCTGACAAAAGCGGATGGTACGCATCCGACAACGACGTCAATATCCTGCAATCGTATTCTTCACCTAATCGAGCGCATTACATATGTACTCAATGGCGTCGAGGTAGACCAGACGAGAGATGTAGGCATAACATCTGATATGAAAAATTACCTTTCGCTCACATGAAATGAACTGTCTGCTACAAATATGGCCGGTTGGGCTCTCGAGGATGAATATAAGATTCCTGTTTATGCCAAAGGAAAGTTCGAAGTTTGTGTTCCTAAGTCCATGGTTCTTGGATTCGCTGAGGACTACAAGCATATAATCATTAATTCGAAACAAGAACTCGTACTGCTTCTAGCCAACACGAACTTAATGTAATTGTCGCCGCTGCAGAAAACCCTCAAGATGTCTCGCTAACACTACAGTCTATCGAATGGATGCTGCCCCACATTCAAGTAAGCACCGTTGAATGAGTTAAGATGTTGAAGAACATAGAAAATTGAAAGAACTTCGATGTGCCATTCCGATCCTGGAGCCTGGAAACTTATCCTGGCTTGCCTCATAGTCAGCGTTTCAATTGGATAGTAAAGTCCAGCTTCGCTACGGAAAAACCAAGATACATCATTGCCGGGGTTCAGACCGGAAGACAGCTCAATGCAGAAGTAAGTCGCTCCGTATTCGATAACTGTCAAATACGTAATGTAAAAATATTTTTAAACAGCGAAAGTTATCCGTACGTAGACATGAACATGGATTTTGAAAGTGGAAGATTTCTTCTCGCATATCATATGTACGCCAAGTTTCAGCAAGCATACTATGGGCGGAGACAGTCACCGATACTGAGTCCCGACAGTTTCAAGAACAAGGCTCTGTTAATGGTGTTTGACGTTTCCAAACAGGATGATCGAATAAATTCAAACATCATCGACTGTAGGATCGAGATATCGACTAGCGGAAATATTCCACCAAACACCTATGCTTTTTGTCTGATACTTCACGATCGGCTTGCATCGTACAATTGTCGAGACAAACTTGTGAATATTCTGACATAAATACTGTTTCGTTTGCGATAATAATTCAGTTACGACCGAGCATTGCTAGCAACAAGTTGTTCTGCAACCTGCAAGGTTTCCAGAGCCAAAATGGATTCGTGCTCAAGGAAATTAGCATAACCTCCGGAGACAAGATCTGAACACGCACTTTCCGACCTCCGTATCCCTGGAAATTATTGGACGAAAAAAGTAAACGCACAAATGAACAGCTATGTAAATACTTCCTTGGCCTAGAGTGGGACGAAGGTAAAATTCCGTACCACCAAGTGAAAAATACTATTGAAGATTTACTAGTTCAAAACGAAATAATTTACGTTGCCGGACCTGAGCAGAAGAAATAGCTGAGCATGTGGTGGGAAGCACCTGTTGAAATTGTAGACCTACAGACCGACTATGGTTGTCTTTCCCTGTGCAAGCTTAGTGCAATATATGACGTGCAGTTACGTGACAAGTTTGAACGAGTATGTGCCGGTACAAACTCGCAGTTAATGAAGAAATGACACACACAGTGTTAGTCGGAGCCTGCATATATAAAAGGCGTACATCCGTTCGTGCCTTCAGTTGTCGTTAGACCTGCAAGAAGATGTTTACGTTTCATCCTGCTAATGTCTACGTGAGCGTAAGACCTAGCTTCAGCAGTGTCAAGTACAGCTACTGGGATGCCGGGTATCTACGTACATATACAGAAACCTGTGATGGAGGTGCTCAGCATTGGCGGTTTGCAAACTTTCCTGTGTCCTACGAACCGACTCAGCAGCTATTAGATTGTTGCGAACCTGTAAACTGTGCCGTCTATCACATGAGACCACATACAATCCTTCCTGCTAGCATCGCTGAGGTAGTCGTCTCGCCTGCACGTGCAACACCAAATATGGGCGTGTTGCAACCTTTTGCGACCTGTGATGCTTCTACGCAGACGTCCAAACGGCGTGCGTCTCGTCATCGAAGTTCAGGCAGTGAATCCGTCCCAACTAACACTGCAGTAAAGCCAAGGCACAGACGTGGTCACGGACGTCATCGACCATGTCTCGCTAGAGTTGTCGATGGCGCAGAAAATGACCAGCTTGAAACCTGTGTTCCTGATTCCGTGACCTGCGAACCAGTGGGAACCGGAGTCAACGAGGAAGTTCGTGCATCATTAAAGATTTTTCTTGCGAAAATGCTTAATTCCTTAACCTAATATGCATTTGTGTAATTTTTATAAATAAATATGTAAAACTTGAACTTGTGTGGTTTTATTTCTATAATTTTTAGGTACCTAATAAAAAGTTAATTTTTAAATCAGACAACATTTTGACTCATGTAGTATACCAGTAGACCGCGGCCCCTCAGTCCACCTCTAGCCGCGGTGCAGTACGGACCGGCTCTCTTCAGTAAGTTTCGCGAGATTTAGTTACTGCTCCAATGTCGACCGGGATTGGCTGTTTACCGTCAGCAGCAGGGACCTCGATGGTAGCAACGTTGATGGAGTCGGATATACCGATACCGGCTGCCAAGGAGACAACGATATGTGCTGTTCCACCATCAGCTGAAGTTTCAACATCAGCCTTGAATACTTTAATTAATGAATAGCGTACATCGCGTTAGTGCAAATACTGTGGTGCATCATTTACTAAACCTACAAATGCGTGCAGACATGAAAGAAGCAGTTGTTCTAATAATACTGAAAAGAACAGAGTTAGAATGTAACAAGTGCAGTAAACTAATTTCACGTCTCAATAGCTTACATCGTCATTATAAAAAAATGTTCCGAGAAAGTTAAGTGTAAGTATAATTATCATGGTTATTGTTTTGACTCATGTGTTGTACCAGCTAATGAGAATATATAAGTGAGACCCAGGGGATATGAACTTCATTCCGTCTCTGGCTGCGACGATGAACGAATCGGATAGTCAGACTTGACTAACATAATAGACCAGTATCTAGCTATTCTTGAGAACTCGATGGCATCATTACCACTATCAACACCGACCTGGATCGAAGGTCTACTATCAACAGTGCAGAGCACGATGACAACGTCGTCTACAGAGAAGTTAACATTTCAGCGGTGTTACAATGGTTGTCAACAGTACCAGTGACATTGTTGAAGGAAGGAGCATCCGACGGTGTTCCATCACCTAACTGAAAGTACTGTGAGAAGATCAAAAACTTGAAATTATGGGATTATGTAATACACAATTGTAATAATAACTCTGCACGTATTAAATATCAGTGCAATATGTGTTTAAGCAAGTTTTTACACTATGGAAGATTAAAACGACACCTCAGGAATTGTGATAGACTGGCTGTAATTTATCAGAATCAAGCTGTATATTTTGTAACAAAACATTAGCAAATATTCAAAGTGCAAAACAACATGAAATATATCACTGTCCTTTTAATGAAATCGATAATTCGTCTTTGTGTGAAAATTGTGGTGTACCAATATGTCGACCTGATAAAATGAATAGACATTTACAGTCATGCAAAGGACTTACTTCGTACAATAAGAAGACTGTTTGAATTGAGAAATGCTCAAGACTTTAGTAATTTGTCTGCATATTTTGTACTTGTAGTAATGTAATAAAATGTTGTGTTTGTAAAAGAACTTCTGGTGTATTTATTTTCTCAAACCTGTCACTTTTCTGGTATTTTTTTTTAAATTAAAATTGTTTTGTATCACCCAGGGATAGAACCAAGTATCGATTCTATATGTAAATTAACGAGTGATTTTTTCAGTGTATTATGGAATTTTCCCCTAATTTCTAGGTCAATAAATAAAACTTTCCAAGATGGTGGACATAACGGCCTACTGGAGGCTGGTAGTATAGGATTTAAGCCTCTTTTATGATTTTGAACATTATTTATTGAAACTATTATTTTTACATAAAATTACAATTTTTGCAGCGTCCAGGTATCGAACCAAGGACAGGAATCGATCGAATCAATCAGTATATTAATAAGTTATTTTTTTAATGACATTAATTACGTCTTAATACAAGATGGCGGTTCTGTTTCGAACAGGTGATGATATTACTTCAAATAAAAAAAAATTACAAGTCCGAATATGCATGTCATTTTTATATATACCTTATTTAATTCTCAGTCTGGTAAATGTCTCGATGGCCGTGCGGTTAAAGGCGAATGTTTTCCAACCTAGAGATCAGAGCTGCGATGGTTCGAGTCACAGCGCTTCGAATGTATTTTGCAAAAAAAATTAAATTTAATATGTCGATAAGGACCATAATAGCTATGGTAGTTAATGGAACATCGACCTAATGTGTTGAGACAGAGCGACGCTGGCGCTCTCTAGGAACAAACAGCAGAAACAAAGTCGGCGGTATCCAAGATGGCGGCCTCCAGCGGAACAGAAAAAGAATCAATATGGCGGCCATGAAGAAAATTTCATCATGAGTGAGTGGGGCGCTCGAATTAAAGATGGCGGATCCAAGATGGCAGCTAAGGTCAAGGTCAAAGGTCAAGGTCAAAGGTCAAGGTCAAAGGTCAAGGTCAAAGGTCATGGTCACGGTTATCCAAGATGGACGCCGTGACGTCATCGGAGATGTAGGTTCCAAGGCAGCAAAAACCGCCACAAACCACATTGTGAACCCTGCGCCAGTAGCCCCTTTTATATAATACTGAATACCTATAGTATAGTTAGTCGCGAAGCCTCTCCCTCCAGAGACCAGGAGCTTCGCCGACCACGCAGTCACGATCCGCGGAATGAGGTCTCCACAGTCGCACCGGCCTGGTCACGTGGGGCACAACACGAGAGAGCCTCAGCGCATTCGCCTTGAACTGTGGATAAACTGGTATACCGGATTTGATTTTACTGTGTCATTTCTTATGGCTCTCGGTTTTAAAATGAACCGGAAGTAATAATAGGCCCTGCGCCTTCTTCAATTTGACGACTGGACCACGACACTCCTTGGTCCGACCCTGAGCCAGTATTATACAGAGAGGCTGGTGTGAACCAATCGCATGCAAACAGTTCGAAGAATAAATATCCTCTGGCAGTGGTATTGGCCAATATAAGCACACCGTAGTGGCTTGAGTCTGTATGGGGCAGTGAGTCTAGAGTGGGGCGAGAAAACAAAATTAGAAAAACATTTTTAGCTCTGTTGATTGGAAGTTTTTAAGTGCAGTGCATTTATCCTCGAAGTATTTAGTTTTTAAATTCAGTGAATATGTATTGAAATTTAACTGTCTAGAAAAGCTGGTTTTTTGATATATAAAAACTCGCCAAACATATTTTATTATATACAAAGCATTTTTGCACTTTGTCACCCAAAACAATTTAAAAAAATTATTATTTCAGGAAGAAAACATATAGCGATTGTTTTGAAACTCTGTATTTAAAATACGAATTAATGCAGATCAGGAATCTTACGCCTGGGTCGTTTAGTAATTATTAATACTGAGAGCAGGGCCACCAGATAAAGTCACAGTCCAAATGCGTTAACATTTTTGCTGCTTTAGTGATTGGATCACAAGTAGTTTAAAGTACTCTGAGCCAATGAATAACCTTCAAGGAAGTAAATCAAAAGCATTCCAGTTAACAGGTGTCATGAGTCATTAGACAATGAGCAGGTGAAATTTTCCCGAATACATAGGAGATCATTAAGCCTATCCAAGAAGTCATCGAACGCACGAATTTTCTACTCCCTATGTATTTCTATAGATCTGCATGAATCGCTTTAATTTGTGGTGCTTGGCTATGCTCTAAATGTTTGTACATAAACCAATGTCTTTCGTCCATTGGCTGCTGCCACTTTATACCTTCTGTCCGGAGTACATATGGTTGTGTCATATTGGTTTCCTGTATTTCAGAGTACGTCAGATACCCACGAGCCAAAGAAAATATTCTTTATGAGTATAGTTGATCCATTCTAGAGAATCTAGAAAGTATAAACTTATCACTAGAGGCAGGCACTTTTTGTGAATAAATCTGAACGCCTATTAGACTACAATAGGTTTTATCCACACCAGCGGTTTCATCTTCACATTCCTCTACATACGCACTTGGGAAAATGTCTGCTCAAGTGATAAACTGCTAAACTCGTTTGCCAGTGGTTTCATAATTCTTTTGGTGAGAGTTTTTCTTTAGCTCAGTTCTTTACATAAATTATAAGCAAATCGCAGAAACAGGCTACAGTTAAAACAGTTAGAATTTTAGCAAATCGATAGATATAACTACGCTTATCACTGACTCACTGACTGACTCTTTAACGCTGTTTTCATGCGATTACATTTTAACATTTTCATCGCTCTTTGCTAACATGTTCCTCCTAGCATTGCTGCTGAGTCCATAACGCAAATATAATATGCATTGAGTATAGCGTCATATTTTTACGATGCCAATAAGTAGTATAGGAATGGGGCTTCTGGGACATGGCTTCTGGCTGTGGTGCTTGGTGCCGACCGCCATCTTGGATTGTGACGTCACGGCGGCCATCTTGGACTCAAAATTCCTCAAAATTCCTCAAAATTGACTCAAAATTCCTCAAAATTGACTCAAAATGACTCAAAATTTCCCGTTTTAAGAAAAAAATTCCAGTTTTCGAGGGAAAAATTCCCGTTTCGATGGAAAATTATGATTTCGAAAAACCACAAATGTCTTTTGCCTTAGAAAGAACACAAATTCCTAAAACTGGCTTAAGCATCCTTAACTCAAGCCAGCGTTAAGCCATTTATAGGATTATGACGTCACCGTTGCAATTTTCGTTACGTCCGCCATCTTGAAAATCCACAATTTTTATGTTAGAAAATCGGGAAAAATTTTAAAAATCATTAAAAAATTATTTAATCGAATTAAAAAAATATTAAAAACCACTGTTGCAGTTATCGTTACGGTTGCCATCTTGGATTATATAAATGTTACATATTTCGTTACACCCGCCATCTTGGTTGAGTACCATGTCATTCTTACACTTTACGTTACGACCACCATATTGGATCCTATTAATGTTGCAATTATCGTTATGGTCGCCATCTTTAAATTTGGACGCCATCTTGGAAATCCGTAGTTTTTATGTTAGAAAATCGGGAAAAATTCCAAAATTCATCAAAAAATTAATGTATTTAAATTCTGTATGATTATATCGATGTACGTCCTTGGTTCGATTCCCGACGAGAGTAAACGGTCGATCCTTCCTCCATGAAAGCTACCTAGACTGATCTACCACCACCAGTACCAAGGTTTATATCATCAACTGGTATGACATCATGTCCACCATCTTGTCTTCATCCGCTGGAGTCCACCATCTTGTTTTCGTCTGCTAGAGTGTGCCGATACCATGTAGTATAATTATCTGGTCACCATACTTTTGTCCTCAACTGTTGACATTGATCATTGACCTTGGCCTTTGACCTTGACCTTGAAATTTGACCTTGACCTTGAAATTTGACCTTGACCTTGAAATTTGACCTTGACCTTGAAATTTGACCTTGACCTTGAAATTTGAATTTGTCCTTGAAATTTGACTTTGTCCTTGTCGACCATCATGGATCCGACATTTTATGTTCAGTACATGCTACCAGGACCTACCACCTGCCAGAGTACTCCATCTTGTGTGTGTACTTGTATTATGGAGTACATTTCCATCTGGTTAATTTTATTCTAACCCGCTACAGTGCAGTAATCATTTATTACCGAGGTGCCCCCGCCATCTTGAAATTCGACCGCCATCTTGAAATCATGTAATAATGTAGCTAGAAAAGCGGGAAAAAATCCAAAATTCATTAAATAAATCACTCATTATCTTACATATTGATTCGATCCGCTCCCGTCCTTGGTTCGATACCCGATCGATGCAATAATGTTTAATTTTATGAAAAAAATAATAATTTCAATATACCATGTTCATCATTCTTAAAGAGACTTTAAAAACCTCTACTAACATCATCCTATCAGACATCAAGACCACCATATTGGAAATTCATAATTGTAATGTTAGAGATTCGTGAAAAAGTTCAAAATTCATTAAATAAATTTGTAATCTATATACTGATTGATTAAATCGACTAAGGTCCTTGGTTCGATCCCTGGCCGATACAAATCAACTTTAATTTTAAAAAAGTACCAGAAAAGTGTAAGGTTCGAGAAATAAAACACCTCAAAGTCTTTTACAAACATAATATTTATTACACAATTTCTATCCTACTACAGAATCACTTGCGAAAGCCAGCAATCTTATAAACATTTAGCCCTGCATAGACGTGCATCGACTACTTCTTAGCTCCAAATGGCTACAAATGCTTCAAAAGGCTCCAAATGCTCCAACAGCTCCAAAAAAAGGCTCCAAATGCTCCAATAACCACCAAATGCTTAACACAGCTCCAAATGGCTCCAAATGCTCCAAACGGCCTCCAAATGCTTGACAGCCTCCAAATGCTTGACTGCTCCAAACGGCTCCAAATGCTCCAAATGTCTCCAAATTGCTTCAAATGCTCCAAACGGCTCCAAATGCTCCAAATTTCTCCAAATGTTCCAAACGGCTCCAAATGCTCCAAACAGCTCCAAATGCTCCAAACGGCTCCAAAAGCTCCAAATGTCTCCAAATGCTCCAAACGGCTCCAAATGCTCCAAACGGCTCCAAATTGCTCCAAATGCTCCAAACGGCTCCAAATGCTCCAAATTGCTCCAAATGCTCCAAACGGCTCCAAATGCTCCAAACGGCTCCAAATGTCTCCAAAAGGCTCCAAATGCTCCAAACGGCTCCAAATGCTCCAAATGCTCCAAATGTCTCCAAAAGGCTCCAAATGCTTCAAAAGGCTCCAATTGCTCCAAACGGCCTCCAAATGCTCCAAATGGCTCCAAATGCTCCAAATGGCTCCAAATGCTCCAAATGGCTCCAACAGCTCCAAAAGGCTCCAAATGCTTCAAAAGGCTCCAATTGTTCCAAGAGCTCCATCTTCAATTGATTCCAACTGATTCCAATTACTTTTCTTATCGAACTTGGCATGGTTACTAACATGTCTTTATTAGTATACATTTTGACTGGCAGTGGTAACGTATTTTGCACCTTTAAGTTATAAGTTTTATTTAGAAATCAGATTTCGATAAATGATAGATACCATTTGGAAAGAAAATATATTAATTTATCTTCAAGTTTATACACATTTAATTTAAGCCATTATTGTATGTAGCCAGCTTCCCTCAGTTCTTTGAGTATGAAGGATATTTCTTTAATGTTCGAATAGTTTCCTGCACAAAGCGATCCATGTAGTAGTCGTAGCCTGTCAACCAATATGTTAGGATCTTCCCATGAGGTATAATCAAACTCTTCTGCTGCGTTCATCATCCTTGCATGTTTATAATAAATATTATTATCTCTGGTGTCTATCGTTTTAACACCAACCTCAAGGTCACTTTCGTCATCGTGACAGTGATTATCACAAGCTTGATCAGGATAATTTATTTTATTACGTCGTTTCCGTCGTTTTGGTCTCAGACCGCCATCACAGTCTTCGATCTTACCTGCTTTAGGTGCTTCAGTACAGTACTCAATCATGTCAGCCTCAGATGTGTCACCACAATCTTCAATCATGCACGCTTCAGATGATTCATCATAGTCTTCGACCTTGTAAGCTTCAGATGGTTCTCCATCTTTCTCATTTTCATGGAGACGACTAGATATTGGAGTAAATATATTTTCATTTCTAATGTGGTTACAACTTCCTTCGTTTGTTTTAGATTTTAAATTATTATCTTGATCTAGATCAGTAATTTTAGCATTAGCTTTTTCGCCTTCGTTCCTCTTCCGCGATGTTGTAGCCCAGTCTTCGTTATCTTTATTCATCTTAATTGTACAGGTCTTGTAATGTCTATCCAAGTAATATCTTCTACCAAAGGATTTCTGACACTGACTGCAATGAAATGGTTTTTGACAAGGACCCAAATTACACTCGCTTCTCTCATGTCGTTTAGCATTCTTTCTCAAGGTAAACACCTTGCTACAGTATCTACAGTGATGACGTTTCGATACAGCGTCAGATCCTAAATCGGAATTCATATTAGTTACCGAGACTAATGCCAGATGCAAACTAAGAGTTTTAAATTAGATATATTACTTAAATAGAATTTTTTAATTATTTCATCAGCGAGAATTAATTTATCTCATTCAAAGGTACTTTTTGCAAGTAGTTCTGCTTTTCAACAACAGATGTCGCCACATGTTACTTGCAGGTAAATAATATTTAGTTCTTTTATGCGGGATGCGGGATGCTCACTAACGATCGAAATAGAACGATGGCTTCGCTAGACTCCAAGGAGAAGGAAGTTCGTCCATCCTGTTAGTGCTTCTTAGATTTCTCAGAAATTATTTGACTGAGTAATGATAATTTTTTTTTTTTAATTTCCGCCTGATAAAAATATTACAAGTAATGATTGAGTAGCAGAAGTTCACTAATTATATGCAACCTTGAATAAAAAATGACATGCTTCATTAAGTAAAAAAATCCTTCATGCAGAGATAAATTCCTCATCAGTAACCAGAAGCACTCGGAGAAAACCATCAGATGTATAGTCAGGAATAATCAGAAGCACCCAGTGAAAACCATCAAAATATTGTCAAGAATAATCAGGAGCACACGGAGAAATCCATCAAAATATTGTCAAGAATAATCAGGAGCACACGGAGAAATCCACCATAATACTGTCAAGAATAAACGGGAGCACACGGAGAAAACCGCCATAATATTGACAAGAATAATCGGAAGCACACGGAGAAAACCGCCACAAGTTTTCTTTGATATCATAAAATTTCAGGAAAAAATAATAAAAAATAAAAATAAATTAATAAAAAATTTAAAAAAATAAAATAAAAAATACATAAAATTCTGGCTTGTACTAGAACTATATCTTTGCTCAACAATGAGAAGTTCACAAGCTAGCAGAATCTGTTTATGTATTTTTTATTTTATTTTTTTAAATTTTTTATTAATTTATTTTTATTTTTTATTATTTTTTCCTGAAATTTTATGATATCAAAGAAAACTTGTGGCGGTTTTCTCCGTGTGCTTCCGATTATTCTTGTCAATATTATGGCGGTTTTCTCCGTGTGCTCCCGTTTATTCTTGAAAGTATTATGGTGGATTTCTCCGTGTGCTCCTGATTATTCTTGACAATATTTTGATGGATTTCTCCGTGTGCTCCTGATTATTCTTGACAATATTTTGATGGTTTTCACTGGGTGCTTCTGATTATTCCTGACTATACATCTGATGGTTTTCTCCGAGTGCTTCTGGTTACTGATGAGGAATTTATCTCTGCATGAAGGATTTTTTTACTTAATGAAGCATGTCATTTTTTATTCAAGGTTGCATATAATTAGTGAACTTCTGCTACTCAATCATTACTTGTAATATTTTTATCAGGCGGAAATTAAAAAAAAAAAAATTATCATTACTCAGTCAAATAATTTCTGAGAAATCTAAGAAGCACTAACAGGATGGACGAACTTCCTTCTCCTTGGAGTCTAGCGAAGCCATCGTTCTATTTCGATCGTTAGTGAGCATCCCGCATCCCGCATAAAAGAACTAAATATTATTTACCTGCAAGTAACATGTGGCGACATCTGTTGTTGAAAAGCAGAACTACTTGCAAAAAGTACCTTTGAATGAGATAAATTAATTCTCGCTGATGAAATAATTAAAAAATTCTATTTAAGTAATATATCTAATTTAAAACTCTTAGTTTGCATCTGGCATTAGTCTCGGTAACTAATATGAATTCCGATTTAGGATCTGACGCTGTATCGAAACGTCATCACTGTAGATACTGTAGCAAGGTGTTTACCTTGAGAAAGAATGCTAAACGACATGAGAGAAGCGAGTGTAATTTGGGTCCTTGTCAAAAACCATTTCATTGCAGTCAGTGTCAGAAATCCTTTGGTAGAAGATATTACTTGGATAGACATTACAAGACCTGTACAATTAAGATGAATAAAGATAACGAAGACTGGGCTACAACATCGCGGAAGAGGAACGAAGGCGAAAAAGCTAATGCTAAAATTACTGATCTAGATCAAGATAATAATTTAAAATCTAAAACAAACGAAGGAAGTTGTAACCACATTAGAAATGAAAATATATTTACTCCAATATCTAGTCGTCTCCATGAAAATGAGAAAGATGGAGAACCATCTGAAGCTTACAAGGTCGAAGACTATGATGAATCATCTGAAGCGTGCATGATTGAAGATTGTGGTGACACATCTGAGGCTGACATGATTGAGTACTGTACTGAAGCACCTAAAGCAGGTAAGATCGAAGACTGTGATGGCGGTCTGAGACCAAAACGACGGAAACGACGTAATAAAATAAATTATCCTGATCAAGCTTGTGATAATCACTGTCACGATGACGAAAGTGACCTTGAGGTTGGTGTTAAAACGATAGACACCAGAGATAATAATATTTATTATAAACATGCAAGGATGATGAACGCAGCAGAAGAGTTTGATTATACCTCATGGGAAGATCCTAACATATTGGTTGACAGGCTACGACTACTACATGGATCGCTTTGTGCAGGAAACTATTCGAACATTAAAGAAATATCCTTCATACTCAAAGAACTGAGGGAAGCTGGCTACATACAATAATGGCTTAAATTAAATGTGTATAAACTTGAAGATAAATTAATATATTTTCTTTCCAAATGGTATCTATCATTTATCGAAATCTGATTTCTAAATAAAACTTATAACTTAAAGGTGCAAAATACGTTACCACTGCCAGTCAAAATGTATACTAATAAAGACATGTTAGTAACCATGCCAAGTTCGATAAGAAAAGTAATTGGAATCAGTTGGAATCAATTGAAGATGGAGCTCTTGGAACAATTGGAGCCTTTTGAAGCATTTGGAGCCTTTTGGAGCTGTTGGAGCCATTTGGAGCATTTGGAGCCATTTGGAGCATTTGGAGCCATTTGAAGCATTTGGAGGCCGTTTGGAGCAATTGGAGCCTTTTGAAGCATTTGGAGCCTTTTGGAGACATTTGGAGCATTTGGAGCATTTGGAGCCGTTTGGAGCATTTGGAGCCTTTTGGAGACATTTGGAGCCGTTTGGAGCATTTGGAGCCGTTTGGAGCATTTGGAGCAATTTGGAGCATTTGGAGCCGTTTGGAGCATTTGGAGCAATTTGGAGCCGTTTGGAGCATTTGGAGCCTTTTGGAGACATTTGGAGCATTTGGAGCCGTTTGGAGCATTTGGAGACATTTGGAGCTTTTGGAGCCGTTTGGAGCATTTGGAGCTGTTTGGAGCATTTGGAGCCGTTTGGAACATTTGGAGCAATTTGGAGCATTTGGAGCCGTTTGGAGCATTTGAAGCAATTTGGAGACATTTGGAGCATTTGGAGCCGTTTGGAGCAGTCAAGCATTTGGAGGCTGTCAAGCATTTGGAGGCCGTTTGGAGCATTTGGAGCCATTTGGAGCTGTGTTAAGCATTTGGTGGTTATTGGAGCATTTGGAGCCTTTTTTTGGAGCTGTTGGAGCATTTGGAGCCTTTTGAAGCATTTGTAGCCATTTGGAGCTAAGAAGTAGTCGATGCACGTCTATGCAGGGCTAAATGTTTATAAGATTGCTGGCTTTCGCAAGTGATTCTGTAGTAGGATAGAAATTGTGTAATAAATATTATGTTTGTAAAAGACTTTGAGGTGTTTTATTTCTCGAACCTTACACTTTTCTGGTACTTTTTTAAAATTAAAGTTGATTTGTATCGGCCAGGGATCGAACCAAGGACCTTAGTCGATTTAATCAATCAGTATATAGATTACAAATTTATTTAATGAATTTTGAACTTTTTCACGAATCTCTAACATTACAATTATGAATTTCCAATATGGTGGTCTTGATGTCTGATAGGATGATGTTAGTAGAGGTTTTTAAAGTCTCTTTAAGAATGATGAACATGGTATATTGAAATTATTATTTTTTTCATAAAATTAAACATTATTGCATCGATCGGGTATCGAACCAAGGACGGGAGCGGATCGAATCAATATGTAAGATAATGAGTGATTTATTTAATGAATTTTGGATTTTTTCCCGCTTTTCTAGCTACATTATTACATGATTTCAAGATGGCGGTCGAATTTCAAGATGGCGGGGGCACCTCGGTAATAAATGATTACTGCACTGTAGCGGGTTAGAATAAAATTAACCAGATGGAAATGTACTCCATAATACAAGTACACACACAAGATGGAGTACTCTGGCAGGTGGTAGGTCCTGGTAGCATGTACTGAACATAAAATGTCGGATCCATGATGGTCGACAAGGACAAAGTCAAATTTCAAGGACAAAGTCAAATTTCAAGGTCAAGGTCAAATTTCAAGGTCAAGGTCAAATTTCAAGGTCAAGGTCAAATTTCAAGGTCAAGGTCAAATTTCAAGGTCAAGGTCAAATTTCAAGGTCAAGGTCAAAGGCCAAGGTCAATGATCAATGTCAACAGTTGAGGACAAAAGTATGGTGACCAGATAATTATACTACATGGTATCGGCACACTCTAGCAGACGAAAACAAGATGGTGGACTCCAGCGGATGAAGACAAGATGGTGGACATGATGTCATACCAGTTGATGATATAAACCTTGGTACTGGTGGTGATAGATCAGTCTAGGTAGCTTTCATGGAGGAAGGATCGACCGTTTACTCTCGTCGGGAATCGAACCAAGGACGTACATCGATATAATCATACAGAATTTAAATACATTAATTTTTTGATGAATTTTGGAATTTTTCCCGATTTTCTAACATAAAAACTACGGATTTCCAAGATGGCGTCCAAATTTAAAGATGGCGACCATAACGATAATTGCAACATTAATAGGATCCAATATGGTGGTCGTAACGTAAAGTGTAAGAATGACATGGTACTCAACCAAGATGGCGGGTGTAACGAAATATGTAACATTTATATAATCCAAGATGGCAACCGTAACGATAACTGCAACAGTGGTTTTTAATATTTTTTTAATTCGATTAAATAATTTTTTAATGATTTTTAAAATTTTTCCCGATTTTCTAACATAAAAATTGTGGATTTTCAAGATGGCGGACGTAACGAAAATTGCAACGGTGACGTCATAATCCTATAAATGGCTTAACGCTGGCTTGAGTTAAGGATGCTTAAGCCAGTTTTAGGAATTTGTGTTCTTTCTAAGGCAAAAGACATTTGTGGTTTTTCGAAATCCTAATTTTCCATCGAAACGGGAATTTTTCCCTCGAAAACGGGAATTTTTTTCTTAAAACGGGAAATTTTGAGTCATTTTGAGTCAATTTTGAGGAATTTTGAGTCAATTTTGAGGAATTTTGAGGAATTTTGAGTCCAAGATGGCCGCCGTGACGTCACAATCCAAGATGGCGGTCGGCACCAAGCACCACAGCCAGAAGCCATGTCCCAGAAGCCCCATTCCTATACTACTCCAATAGTTTCAGCATTTTTCAGTAATCAAGAAGCGAGCCCTGGCTTAGTTTGTCACGTTTTGGCCGCGTATATCTGTTTAATGTAATTTAAGTTGTTAGGATCTATTTACAAATGAATCTAAAAATCTTTGCTGTGTCAATTTTCAAGCTCTAATGAAAGGATTAAATAGATTTTGAAACAGATTTGAATTGTAGCTGCTAATGTTGTTGCGAACTCTATTCAATTGAGCACCTTCATACGAATCGCAATGCCAATATGGTTGCCATCCTGATGAATATTGAATCGAATCCACAGCAAGGAAGATTATTGAATGACCAGAGACAACACGCAATGTAGTTTTTCAAGAGTTTCTTCATTAAAAACAATTTTTGGTCAAATATGTTTCTATAATTTCATACATATATATCAGAAATTATTTTCATTGACAATATTTAAATTAATTTGATTTTAATTATTATTTCGTTGTAAATAAATTCAAGTGTTTGTAATTTCATTATTTTTCAACGGGCGCCTTAGGCACCTTACAACTAACTAGTTTATATATACTGAGCCGCTCGCGTTACAGATCCTGCAATTTAGTTGTAAATAGTGACAAAAATATTTATTTGACAATGTACTCAAGAACGGTAATTTTCCGGCATAATGTAATTACTGCAAAAAAAAAGGGTATTTTTGGGTTTATAAAAACTTCACTTCTCGTAGCAGTTATGCGTGCATGTCTGGGTGGAACAGAAATCTTGCTTGCGGGGAGAGAGGGTAATATTGTGAAGGGAGTGGGGGAGGAAATGATCTCTCAGATCCGGGGGGAACCGTCTGGCTCTTCACTATTGTCCTGGCACGGAATACGTTGGGATGAACGGTATGAGGGACTCGAATGAACAGAAATATGGGATAGAATGTAACAGAAGTCATATCCCCAAAATAAATACTTGCCACAAAATGTTTCGTGAACTCTAACCTCGTACGAAAACAAATAAAAGCAGAAAAAAAAAATTTATCTTCAAAACATTAATTCGTAGTGTACTACAAAAAACGTGATTTCTATGCAGCATTTGTTTTTTATTCGTAAACATAATAAAGAAACAAACATAATTGTGTATTGTTTCAGACACGTTTATTTGACTTGCAGATTATAAGATTAAATTTACACAAATAAGACACTGGTGAAAAACCATGTAAAAATATATTAGTTCACAGTTTAAAATAATGACGAAAATATAAAAAATAAGCAAGGCATGATTTTCAGTGATAAAAATAATTAAATACATTATTCTTGTTAGCTATTAAAAATATATACTGATAGTTTTAAATTTGACGTAATTTGGGGACATCTACATCGTTGAGTAGCAGGACCTAGCTGCACGAGGTACGCAAATATAGAGAGCCTGTAAGATTTCGCAGATTCCAATCAAGGCAGGCTAAAACTAAAGCACTTAAGCCTGTGTGCCACATCTTTGATTGGCCCTATATTCCATGCGACGACCTTTCCGCAAATAGGAAACTTGTCATTCAAGAATAATCGAATCACGGGCTATCCACTCGAGACTTCCTCAAATTCAGCAGCCAATGGACAGAGGGCATCGGCCTGAGTATACAGAGGACAGTGGAGTTTATCCTGCAGGTCAATGAGTCAGTGAATTTTACTATCCCATAAAAAACACATCAGTAGATATTGCGTGATATATAATTTGCCTGCCCTGACATTTCTTATTGAATCAAAAATATTAGAGATGTTAATCCCCATCATTTTGAATATTTGAATTTTGTAATTTTTAATGTGGCACAGATTGGAGAACAGTCGGGAAAAATTCGCGGTTTCATTTAGTGACAAGCTAATTTTCATACACCTGTGCCTATGTGTTACTTCTTCGATTGGCCAACAGTTCATGCGAAGTCCTCTGCGCCAATAGCAAGCCTATCGAGTATTCCTCTCGAGATTTTAAAAAGTATACCAGCATTTACCCGAGTATACAGAGGCATACGATTATGTAGTCCATTCTAAAGGTCATTAAAATAGCAAATGTTTCCAGTCTCTAGTAATTATTGGAGTCACGCCAAATTTGCGTGATTTATTCACACAGGTAGACTTTACGTTATTGTACATAATCATGACCGTGCCGTTTTTCGCTTTTATCGAAGCCGTTTCATTTTATAGTATAAAATTGTGTCTGCTAAACAATAGGTACTGGAAAAATTTGCTGTTTCAAATACCTCTAGGATAGACTCCATGATTCTCTATGTATTCGGGAAAATTACTCCTGCTCATTGGCTAGCGATTCGTGACACCTGTTAACTGGGATGCTTGTGATTGGATACTTCTTTCGTTGAGGGTTATTCATTGGCTCTGAGTCCTTCAGACAAGCTGTGGTCGCATCTCTGAAATAGCAAACATTTTAACGCATTTGGATTCTAGCCTATCGCAAAATTAAACAGCGAATTTTCCCGATCTCTAATGATCACGTTTTTCTTGCAAGTTTATGATTGTTTTTTAGTCCTCAGGGGATGTCAAGATACACATGACCCATTTAAATGTGCAGAATGTCGAAGCTTGGTCTATCGCCAAATAATAATGTGATATTGACAGGTCCCTGCAGAATATAACTTCAAACACTTTTAGAAGCAAACAATCGTAATAAAGCGTAACTATATTACATCTGCAGTAAGCGGTGTAAAATAACCATTTTTTGCTGAGAACTGGACAGTCTCAAGAGTTTAGTGATTTCCAGAGCAGGACCCCATACTCACTTGCACAATTGAAATTATATCGCTTGTTCGTTGACTTCAACACTAAGGCGTATTATTGAAGCGACGTTTTTTTTTTTGGTCGTTTCTGTCGTCACTGCTTTATCATTGGCTCTAACCCAAGGAAACGAGAGATTCAACCACTAGTTCAATTGCAGGCTTCTTAAAAAGTATGTTTGGGGGTTTTACGTGTGGCCATTTCGGTTTTTGCAACTGTCTGTCTCTAGTTATCTTCTACAGGTGGTTTGTTTGTTAGTAACAGATGTTACAGCTTATTAAAGCTGGGAAAGATATTACTAATGACCTGCCGGGGTAATAATTGGATAAATAATTCACGATAAAAACTAGAGAAATAAATTGGTAAACCCAATTTAGCGGGGTTCAATCCCCTAATATGAGACTTTTAATTAAAATACGCAAGGAAAATGTGTGGCGTGTGACAATGTTTGTAAATTAAATCCGCTTACTAAAAAACAAATTGGGGGTTAATAACGTGCTTTCGAAATATTCAGGAATCTAGATTAATTTCAAGGTTCACCACGATAGCTATAATTCATATTCGGTTTGATTGTTTTGTATATCTAAAACAAATTGGAGTTAATAATAATTAGGGCTATTTCTGATAAGTAAACCGTATTTTTTTCTGTATGGACAGTGACTTTGAAGAGAATATGTTGTGGTTATCTGTGAAGCAACGTCCTCAAGTGTTGGCTCAGCTTAATATAAATTGATAGAGACCTGTAAAATTCGCGGATTCATCTCGCGATAGGATAGAGTCCAAATACTTTTGACATTATTTTGCTTCAGTGATTGGGCCACAGTTTATCTGAAGGACTCTGGGCCAAGGAAAAATCTTTATCAGAAGAATTAGCGAATCACGATCATTCCAGTCAACAGGTGTTACGAGTCGGTAACCAATCAGCAGATGTAATTTGCACGAGTGCATAGAGGATCATTGAGTCTATCCTTTAGGGATTTGAAATCGCGAATTTTACAGGTCTCTACCAATTGATCGTATCAAACTAAATAGTCCATTATGAAAGGCCAGATTTTTGCGGGTTCAAAGTTGTGCAGGCTAGGGAGGGAGTTGTATTTCATCGAGCCTTAGTCATTTGTAGGGACTGGAAACATTCGCATTTTCAGTGACCTCTAGGATAGACTCCGTGTTTCTCTATGTAGGCTATTTGGGAAAATTACACCTGCTCATTTGCTAATGACTTGTGAAATCTGTTAACTGTGATGCTTGGGATTCAGTCATTCTTTCGTTGAGGATTATTCGTTGGCTCAAGAGTCCTTCAGACAAACTGTTGTCCAGTCACTAAAGCAACAAAAATGTTAACCATTTGGATTCTAGCCAATTGCGAAATTAAACCGCGAATTTTTCCGGTTCCTAGTCAATTGTTCATCGGCTTTCGTCTTCGAGACAAGACAATTTAGTCTTGAGTGGTCTGAGTGTAAGTTGTCTACACTTCAGTTGCAGGATAATTTGGTTTCAATACCTTGTTTCCTTGTCTGTAAACAAACTTTAATTCGTGTTCCCTGGCTTATAGGATTAAGCCACGTCGATTGGCGAAGTTTTCACCACCGCTTCAGTGACATTGCAGTTGCTAACATCCAGTGAAGAATTTGACCCTACCCTTGGATACTATCCTGACTAGGCGACTGAAATGTCGACCGAAATGCCGTCGCCCTCGAAGTGGCTAGATCCCACAAGCAAATAAACTTTAGACAAATAGCTCTAAATTCTGCTAGCTTTATCAGTCTTTTCTTATTGGCTCTTATGGGATAAAGAAGCTCGTTTCGCACTAAACTCAGCCAATGAGGAGACACATACTGCAATACAGAACGTACTTTATTCACCACAAAATATCTTCTCCGTGTAAAAAATATTTCTTCCAGTGGTAAGAATATGAAAAAGTTTCATTGGATCCCAGACTATCACGGAGCAACACTTTTTTGCGATAAATCATCACTATAATTCGGAAGAATTTGCGATTTCATTGGCTAAAACTAAAACAATTATAATTTTGGCCTTCTTCTGCCACTGGTTTATAATTAATGTGGTGATCTCTGAGCCAATAAGAAACTCTTATCAAAAATAAGTATAAAATTACTAACAACCCAGTTAACCAATTTCTCGAGTCAGCAAGTAAACAGGGAACATTCGCCCGAGAATGTACAGGACTGTGTAGTCTATCCTAGAGGTCATTTAACCATAAAGTTCTTCCAGTCTCTGATCATCATCTCTAATTATCAGTTAAGACTGCCTTGGGCGTGTATATTCAGCTGTGGCCCAGCTGAATACGTCACAGAAACAAACAAAACTGTGAGGAGTTGGAAGGAGACCTCTAAAATTTCCAGGTGTCCCGCTATGATTCAAAGAAGTTCATTGTGGTTTCGGCGATACTTTATAGTTCACGATAAAACAAACTGCAATGTTTCGGAAGGTGCCGGCACGCAGCGCGCGGAGGTCGCGAGAGCCTTCTCCTTGCGGACCTGTTTATTCCCGGCAGTAAACACCGCCACAGCTCCCGTGCCTCGCGTGACTCGGGAGGGAACTGGGGAGCTGTAACCCTGCAAGCTGGCCCAATACCCGTCTGCCTTTATGACTTTATGGTGCAGCCACTCAGGTTATACGTTTTCCGCATATTTCAAAACGCAACCTCGAGTTTTACCGTCAAGTCAAATAGAAGCACGGAAACGTAGAGAATTAATTCGACCATCGTGAAGAATCGACGTACTTTACAACATTTAATACAACGGAACTATTTTCTCTCTATATATATACTAGCTTTTATATTTCTGAGAAACCAATTGCCCTCTTGGTTAGGTGTCATAAAACATTCTCTTGGCTATAAAAGGTTTACACGTGTGTCATCGCAAATAAATCACCACATTGCTAAAGTAGCTTATTTTTGTTTTTATTATAATTACTATTTTAGATCTACAAAATGAACTACGTTCTAAATAATCCTAATCAACTAGATTTTTATACTAAACGAAATTAAATATTTTTTTCTAATATCGTATGTCATGGATATGCGATAAAGACGCTTCGTAAGTAAATATATTGTTATTTAAGTGTAAAACGCTTGATCGAGTTACGTATTGTATATATGTTATTGTGTGTGTATGTGTGTATATGTATGTGTTTATATATTTTTATTTATTTATTTATTTATTCCCCCAGTACAAAACTAAACTGGAGATGGGGAATTTATGGAAAAAATAATATATTCAAGATTTTTATTTCTCTATCTTCCTCGTAAAAATAAGATTATCTGAGCAACCAGCAGCAAATATAGTGATTGTTCTTCCTCGGTATGTCCAAAATATTCCGTTTGTAATGCTTATGTTTTAAATTTTCAAATAATAATAACAGTATAAAGTTAAAGTTTTAAGTAATATATTTCTAGCACAGAGCAATTGAATTTACTTAATAGTTACTCTGAATAATTAATAATATTTTAGAGCATAGGCTGTAATGTAATAATAGACAAGTGTTTCATGAGCTGTTAATTATGTATGATGCCATCAATAAAAATATATTTATATATGATGTATATAACATATTCTGTTTTTTTAAAGCAGTTCAAGCTTTGATTTTAGGCGCAAGCACTGTTTTTACTTTTTTGAGTTGAGGGAAGAAGTATAAAGTTGTGAACATCTTAATTCAAACATTAAAGGCATAGCCAAATAAAAAGGGCAGTTTCTTTGCCAGTAAGTATTCCTGATTACCTTTACTTTAGTAAGTAATCGTTTTACCTATTTTTTTCAAATGATACATTACAATAAACCAATGGATATGGGTTGTTTTGAAGAGAACGCCATTTAATTGTATAAAAATTAATTTTTCGGAAAGCACTTTTTGAAAAAGAAAGGAAGTTTTCGTTTATGTAATTATAGATTTATCCACAAAAAAATTAAGTAAATAACTTAATTGAAGGCTTTTTTTCATCTCACTAATGATTACTGCAGATTAACTAGTTTTTTTCGTTAAAAATTTAGTTGATTAAGTGTCTGTGTTATTGGTCAACGACAGATTTAAGTTCCTCAGACACTGTCCAAACACTCTGTTGTCCAATGACTCTTTTCTCCGAGTGCAAACTCACCGTGGACTTGAAGCAACTTCAGCGATGTGCCACGTGGAGCTCTTCTTTTGCGCGGGAAACGTTACAACCGGAAGTAAAGGTTCCGCCGCGGTCTGAAACGTACTCCCGACTCGGAAGAGGAAAAAAATCTCTGCGTATGTTTGTTAAGTACGAATACCGGGGCAGCGAGGCGTGAGGCGCGTTTGTGTTGGTGCGTGCGCGGCCCGGCCGGTGGCGCTGCGGCGACTGAGCGAGACGGAGCACACGTGTTGCGGGCAGAGTGAGTAGAGAAACTCGGTCGGTCCGGGCGCATGCGCGCCTCTCGAGCGGCAGGCAGTCAACAAACCACCGCTGCATCATTCCCCCTTCCCTACCCTCCCGTACGGCCATTATCCTCTCCCCTCCCTCCCCCGACGAACCTTCGTCAGTCATTTCGCAACTCTCTCGATCAACTTCCCTCCCTTTTAACGCAGTTCTTAAACCATTCGTCCTCTTTCTAGAGCAGTCGAGTTGTAGAGCGACTGGGTTATGACGTAAATGTGGAATGCCTTAAGGTGATTGTGATTTGTTAGTTTCAATAGTTTCCTCTGCGAAATTACTATGATTAAATAATGGATATTAAGTTTATTTTAGTTTTCTTGTTTAATGTTAATATTTAGATTAAGAATTTGTATGAACTTTGTAAATCACTAACGTGGTTAAGTGAAAGAAAAGGACTTCGCCGCATAAAATAAAATAAATTAAATATCACAGTTAATTTAACACTTTTTAACTACCTAATTTCCGTTAGTAGTACGTCCTTGAAAAGATCAAACCATAAGAAAATGCAGAACATCCCTTTGCTCGGTATTTTTTTTTTTTTGGTAAATTGTTTTTTAAAGAAATTATATTTAATTACGAATTACATACTGATGAAATATGAATAATATTTTTCGATCTTACCAACATAATAATAAAAATATATGAACTGGTTATTTAAATAAAAAAATCACGAGTGCAATTAGTTTAATATTTTATTACAAACAAATACTTAATTTTTTACAGTTTATCAATCAACTACGTAAGTGTATATATATATATATATATATATATATATATATATATATATATATATATATATGCATATTTTTGTCATCACAGTTTTAATTTTGAAATTGCGTCACAACGTGTGGCCGCTGAAAATGACGAACAACGAGAGCAACGTCTGCAAGATTTGCGGCAGCGTGCGGCACAACGTGTAACTACTGAAAATGACGAACAAGGACAATACCGATTAGAAGAACAAATACGTCGAGACGGAAGACGTCGTAGGGCTTTAGAACTTAATAATTATTTACCGACTTATAAATGTGCTGTTAATGCAGCTGTTCAATATCACGCCTTAGGACCATTTGAAATTTTGTTTATCCATTGTGGTGCATTGCATTTCCCTGAGGAACGCGTTTCTAATCGTATAAATAGAATTTTATTTTGGTGTTTGTTGTTTGCATGGACGAATTTTAATGGAGAAATTAAAATTTTCAAATGAATTAGTGCGTCTTTTTTTTAATGAGTCATCACTGTGTGAAGTTTGAGAAACCTGACCAGTTTGATGACGATGTTCTTCAAGTTGTTCTTGAGACGAGTTGCGGCTTCATGAAGTTAAATTGTTTATAAGCGTTTTTTCAAAGATCGTTTAGGCATTTTTAAGTTAACACATGAGTTAAAAACACACAATTGATTTTCTTGGTCTAACCTCAAACCAAACACTCTTTGGCTTAGTGTTGCTTAACAACGCCATCTACTGGAGTAGGTTTAGTGTTAAAGCAGTTAGTTGCTCCCAATTAAAAAAAGAAATGGTATTATTACTCGCCAATAGATGTCAGGAAGAGTCATTTATGTTTAAGATGATTATCTATAACGTTGATTATTGAAAACACGGATAAAACGACATTTTCTTACAATGAATCATAGCTAGATCTATTTATCGCCCCCGAAACCCCCTGCATACTAAATTTCATGAAAATCGTTTGGAGCCGTTTCCGAGATTCAGATTATATATATATGCCTATATATATACCTATATATACAAGAATTAATTATTGAAAACACGGATGAAATGACATTTTATAAAAATGAATCCTAACTAGATCGATTTATCGCCCCCGAAATCCCCTTCATACTAAATTTCATGAAAATCGTTGGAGCCGTTTCCGAGATTCAGATTATATATACAAGAATTGCTTGTTTAAAGATATAAGATATCCAAATAACTTTATATATTGCTCTTGTTCTAGAAATCAACTTTATTTAACTATTATATTTTTAATCCTTTTAGTACAAATATAACGTCAAACATCTCTAAATGGTTTCAAGCTAGGCCTTCAAATACATTTAATTATATAATGTTCATTAAATAAAGTATTCCCTTAAGTTCTAACTTAGGCATGGGGCTACACTGATTACAAAAGTCCTTATTAAATGTCATAATCAATTTCGTCACTACCAGAAAGCTGTGGGTTTTTTTTTCTCATATTCTCTAATGATAACACTGTTATCAATACGAAAAGAAATTTATAAATGATTGCTTCGTTTCCTACAAACTCCACATGTCATATATCAGACAGCGCTTTGATACTGTAAAATATATTTGCAAACTATTATTTTCGTGATATCGCAAAATGAATCCGAGAAATTGTACACACGAGAAGTGGCCGACATTGAACGTATGCGAGTTTGAAAATGTTTGTACTGACATTATTTCACTAGAGTATTTTTTATTGTTTACTTCTAACAATTTTACTTCTACAAGACACAGTATATAACTCAGTGGAATGTCTTAAGCTGATGGTTGTTTGTTAGTTTCATTAGTTTCCTCTGAGAAATTACTATGATTAAATAATTTAATCCTTTTTTAAGAATGACTACATCTGTGCTAATGTTAGCAGCAGTCACACTCTAAAACTTATAAATTGGCTTATGTGTGTTTTATGTCTTGATAAAAGCAAAATGTCCAAGTATTTATCTCAAAAATAAATTATTGCGAAAATGCTACAAGCCCAAAAGATTGGCTTTCATTCGTACGAAGTATTGAGTCAGTTAAACAATAAGAAAGCCAGAATTTAAAAGAGTGAGGGATTTCACAGTCGTTTAAATACACCACTCATATCCCGAACAGGAGAAAGAACACTTGATACGTAGACTGAATCGTAAAACCCAATTGTGAGTGTTTCTTAAGTACCCACTCTACGTTATGAGAGTTCCCACCAGTTGCGTCCACTCAAAAACTTCTCTGTTTACAGTTGTGACTGTTAAACAGTGATAACAAAACGCTTTGCGATTTCATTTTTATGTATTGCTGTTTTCAAACATCCTTTGCACAATTGCCATATACGGTTCAACTTATCACACGGCG
Organism: Bacillus rossius redtenbacheri; assembly: GCF_032445375.1. Taxonomy (NCBI): domain Eukaryota; kingdom Metazoa; phylum Arthropoda; class Insecta; order Phasmatodea; family Bacillidae; genus Bacillus; species Bacillus rossius. Next base: position 77,872,225 of record NC_086330.1, read on the forward strand.
TAAATGTAGAAAATTATTTGAAAAACTGCTGTTTACTCATCAATTTTACAATCGTAGTAAAATGCATTGTTTTAAACTGTGTACGAAATAAATCTGTCAAGAAAAGTTTGAAATAGGGTTTTATACAAATATGTTATTTTTACTTTCAAATGGTTTTAAATGGAAGACTTAAAAGTTTGTCATTTCAATATAGAATCGTTACTATATTTGACATTTATTGATGTTATTAACCATAGCCGTTTTAACATTTAGAGCTATAACAATAATATTGGTAGCAAATTGTCAAATATAATGACTTCTGAAGTCAAATTAATATATTTTTTTAAAAAAATCATGTATTTATTTAGAGCTATTTGGAGGTTCGTGTATCCAAAGAGAACTGCGAGGTTAACACGCATGCCTCCAGTAATATTTTTTTAATCGTAATTTACTAAGTAACTTTTTCCTTGCAATTTTCATTTCTATGAATATTACTTATTCTTTAAGTATTTAATATTTTAACGTTAAATTTTTTTATTAATTGTGTTTAAATAATTCTTAATAACTTTTAATCTGGCACTTTGAAAAACCTTTTTTGAAAAGCATAGTTTCCAGTTATTAAAGCACAGTTTTGTTTGGCTACTGTTACCCTGAAGATGGTGACTATAACGTTGACCGAAACGATGGTTAACCCTTCGCCTTCTACGTGTCTAGAATCCAGAAGCCAAGCAGCCTCAGATTGTGGCCTTGAAAGCCTGCGATACTTATTCACAATTTTGTTTACTGGAAAATATTTCTTGACAAGGAGGCTTATTCCAATGTTAAACGTAATGGCATTTTTATGCAAAGTGCTATTGAAGGCGAAATAAACTGAGGCGGAGATAAAGGACTTTCCCGCCTGAGTCTTTCGCGTTTCTCGGCGCTGCCAAGGCCCCCTCGCTGCGAGAACAGTAGCGCTGACAAATGGCTCGCACTCGGATGTGGAGACAAAAGGCACAACGCGATAGCCGTGTGCGAAGAAATAAGGCACGGAACTTATCAGTCAAACGGACGTCACCCTTCTTTTCTCTCCTCCAGCAACCAGGAGGTCGCCGCCTCGTCGTCGCCAGCTAACACGACGGCATCACGATCGAAGCATAGACGGGAAGACTTAACTTACCACCCAATGCACCAGTGCTGTGAGACGTTAATTGTTAATCACCGGTGCCAGCTCGTAGCTCATTACCTTCTGCAACTTCCAGACTAAGGCCGGAATCACAATAGCCCGTCGACTCCGTCCATCCGTCATCCGGCCGTCGATCACGTGACCTGCAGCCAATCAGAGGGCGTAAAAAATTGCATCCATCCATACTAGCTTACCAAACTTTTGACGGATGCACGATGGAATATATCTATGTTTCGGTTGCGCCAGTCGATTATCACAAGAACACAGGCCTGTGGAAATTTAATATTTTTTTCGGTCAGATGTTTTGCATATTAACATTGTGGTTGTTAAAACTCACAATTAAATCACGGCTCTGAACTTTTCCAAGGATATGCTAATAAAAACATCCCACTTGGTCTAGTGGCTAGCATGTCTGGCTGATTCGATTCCCAACCGGGGAGGGGTTTTCCAAACCTTCTCCCTGGGAACAGGACTCGGTGAGTATGTGTGTGTGGGATGTCCCTTTCATCTTCATCACGCGGAAGGCAATGGTAAACCTCCGCAGAATCGTTCTTCATTGGAAAGCACAAGGACGTCACGGCTCTCTTCACCTTTGGCTTTGTTGTGCTCACGACACCCAGTAACGGGTAAAAAAAATACTCATAATCATGCTGATACAATACGTACAGGAACACGACATAAATAGAAAACAACATTGATGTAAATCTCTGAGATAAAAAGCTTGGGTTGTTGGCAACACTTATTTGGAAACATATTCTGACGGACGGGTGACGTCATCGCTTGGCTAGATGCTTGACTCTGACGAACGAAGAGTGATGGACAGAAGACGTCGGACGGGGGCGAAGCTCTATTGTAACTCCGGCTTAAGAAGAGCGGGATAAGTTAAAGGCTCTGTACCTTTACTTGACATAAATTATAATTGCGAGTATGTAGGGGAGACCGGGGCTAGTTGCAACAGGGGCAAGTTGCAACAGTGGCTCTAAATCATTAACCGATGGTAATAGTGTTGCACCACTACGGGAAGGAAAGGAACCACACGTAATCTTAATGGTATTAGTTCGACAAGTCATAAAGAGATCGCGCTTGGCTTCAGTCGTGCACAACATTCCTACTGTAGTCGCGAGTAAACTCACGCACGGATTACTTAGCTGCTGTTGTGTTGAATGTGTTTGTCGAAAGTTAATATATTTGTACTTCTGAGGGCAGCTTATAGTGTTGTACTTATCTGTATATAATGACAAATGTTTTATAACAACGCCTCTAAGTGAATGGCGGTAAGTAAATTCAAGTTGTATATCGGGGCTAGTTGCAACACATGTTGCAATTTACCCCAGATATCATGGATAATTTTTTAAACGTTAAACATCAAGTCATTTGTACTTCACTCGATTTCAACGTTTATACCGATATGTTCGCGTTACATTAGACCACGTATGTTAACTAACATAATTTGTTTTTGTAAACTTTTAGGGCTTCACTCAACTATTTTTTTACATAAACATTGTTTTAATTCATCTTAGAAGTTACGAATATTTGAAACCAAAGCAAATAATCGAGAACTAGAATGCCGCAATTACTGTTTATAATATTTATGTTTATAAATGTAATAATTATTTTTAGTTATTATAGCTATTATTTTACCATTACAGTTACGATGAGAACGTATAAGAAGAAGACGAATCGAGGTCAAACACCACAGGATGTCATGGAGAGGGCAGGTAAACTTGTTTTAGCCAATCCAAACGCCAAAGATTGTTCCGTACGACAGATAGCAAAGATGTACAACATTCACTACTCTACACTGTCAAGATACATACAAAAACTTAAGAAGAAAAACATGGATATAACAACAGAACAACCTGAATTCAGTTTTGTCTCAGGGGTTATCTACAGCCGCGGTGTGTTTTCAGTGCCGAACAAGAGTGTCAATTTGTCGAGTATCTCAAACGTAATTCGGAAATTATGTTTGGGCTAACACCAGCAGAAGTGCGCAAGCTTGCATATTAGTGTGCACTAAAGTTGGGATTACAGATTCCGGACCCTTGGAAAGTTAATGAGTGCGCCGGTCCAGATTGGTTTTCCGGTTTTATGAAGCGCAATAATGAACTGTCTGTCAGGCAGCCTGAAGCCACGAGCCTTGGGAGATGTACTTCGTTCAACATGCATAACGTTTCCGAATTTTTCAATAAACTATCATCCGTTCTCACACGTCATAATATTTCAGCCTCCCGAATTTACAATATGGACAAGACTGGAGTGGCAACTGTTTTGAAACCTGGCAAAATAGTTGCTAAAAGGGGAGTCAAACAAGTAGGATCAGTAACTGCAGCAGAACGTGGAGAAATGATTACTGTAGCGACAGCTGTATGCGCAATAGGAACAACTTTGCCACCCATGTTTATTTTCCCTCGAAGAACTTCAAAGATCATTTTATACGCGATGGACCGATAGGTTGCATAGGTACTGGCACAAAATCTGGTTGGCAAACAGAGGAAACATTCATCATATTTATGGATCATTTTGTCTCTCTCACGTTACCATCTCCTGAAAATCCAGTGCTTTTGCTTCTGGACAACCACTGTTCACACATAAGCTGCCAAGTCATAGATTTGTGCAAAAAAAGAGGCGTAGTTCTTCTTTCGTTTCCTCCACACTGTTCCCATCGCTTGCAGCCTTTGGATGTTTCAGTTTTTGGACCTTTTAAAAGGCGGTGTGAAACGGGAATTAATTCTTGGCACAAAATAAATCCCGGCAAGACTCTAACCATATTCTATTTGCCAGCAATAGTGAAAGATGCCTTCTTGCACTCTATGACACCAGCAAACATTACATCAGGTTTTCAGAAAACTGGTATTTCGCCTTTCAACCCTAAGATATTTTCAGAAGAAGACTTTGCCCCTGCTTTCGTTACTGACCGACCATATCCACACAGTTGTCAGACAGGCATGCAGGGAAGCGTTTCTTCTGAACCTGATGTGCATTCTGGACCCAGCATTATTGAAACAAGTGCTGAAACAAACATTCTTGCAATACCTGGTCCAAGTGTTTCCATTCAAGAGATTGTGCGTCCTTTCCCAAAAGCTCCACCTAGAGGGGAAACCTCTTGCAGAGGGAGGAAAAAAGGAAGTCTGCAGTTCTCACTGACACTCCTGAAAAGAGACCGATTGAAGAAGAAAAATGTAACAGTGAAGAAAGGAAAAGGAAAAAGGCTGAAGCTGAAGAAAGGAAACTACATGTAATCAATAAAAAGAAAATTCAGAAACCTTCACAAAATGACAAGAAAGAAAAAAGGAAAGCAAATTGTAAGAAAGTAACAAAAATAAAATTAAACTTTAAAGAAGTTAGTTGTAGTGAAGAACAGGACGAGATGTGTTTAGTGTGCATGACAAAATACAACAGGAATAAAGAATGGGTTCAATGTACATCTTGCCAAAAATGGGCGCATTGGTCTTGTGCAAGAAAAGACCCTATGTATGTGTGAAACGACTGTGAAACAGATGATTCTGATACATGGGAGTAAGTGTTGCAAGTTACCCCAGCTGGTGTTGCAACTTGCCCCAGGTCTGGGGCAAGTTGCAACACTTACATCACCATGAATACATAGCTCTAGATTTTAATACTTAACTGCTTTCTATGTTCTGGCAATGTTATGTGACAGCTAAGAGTTTCTAAGAAAACATTCCCTTTATTATAGTTTGATTTCTATCGAAACATAAATACTACAATGCAAAATGTGAAAAGTGTTGCAACTAGCCCCGGCCTCCCCTACAGGAACCTTCACCGAATATGACCTGCCTGATGATTGATATTTAATTTCATCCACACTACTAACACATCTCTCGATGACTGACGTGTACAAAGAAGACCGCTGTGCACGAACTGGCCTCATGCGGAAAGATTCTGACAAAGTATGGGCCGGTTGGCCATGTTGATGAACCGGCAATGTTCATACGGTCACCTTGCATGACACGTGGAACACCCTTATATGAAGCCAAAATATCCGCTTTTACCCGCACTTATAAAAAAATTAGTAGTACAGTTATACGCCAGGCAAAATGTAAAAGGGAGTAGTGAAACTAAGTATTTCCTGGTTTTATAAAAAAATGCAAATAAAACGTTGGACAATTAACTGTACCCTCTAATGAGAATAAGATGTACTGACTTTGACACTTCTTGAACTGAAATTTCTGCTTTCTCAGCTGAATATACTTATCAAATAAACAAAACAAACAATCTACATGTAGCATTAGCCTAGCCAACCATGAGGATTTTTTTTGTTTTACAAGAACTGAAAGCTGTAAACGTCAAAATTTGTGTTCAAATAGCTTGAGGTAAAGTATTTCAACCATGGATATATATTTATATAAATGATTACCCCCTATGCTTAAATGTACTGATAAATTTTAAAGCTATGCGTATTGAAAAGGTTAGATCTGGAACACATACTTCCGATGGTTATAGCAAAAACCTTTTTTATAATTATTTCTAATTTCAAAAGTGTTATTTCTTGTGGTACGAAAATACTCTCATTTTACTCGAAACCCTAAATACTCGCAGTTTTCCGCGCAGTAGTTTAAATACCCGAATTCGGGGAATTACCCGCAGCACTTGGCAACACTGCCCTCAACGATCTTTCATCTTCGAGTCCTTAGTTCGCGGCAAGGCGGTCGTCCCGACAGGAGCCATGTTAATCACACTCCACGAGTATGTCTACATTTACTAAGCTGTCTACGTGTCATGACACATCAATGGTTCGTAAACAATAAAAGTTCCCAACACATTTGGGAAAATTACCGCAATTGTCAGTCTTTAAAAAAAATTGTTTCAAAAATGTGACAATTGAATTTACAAGTGAAACAACTACCATTACTTCAATGTAGATGGCTTTCAAATGCAACATTGAGATTAGGTTTTAGTCAGTGGCCTGAAAACTCGAAGTCTCATTTCTTTTTCGTCCATCACTCTCGCCACGGTGTTCAATAACGTTGTATAATTAACCCTCAAATTAAAAACAATTATCTAACTTACATACTCATATAATAAGAAACTAGTTGCATTAAAAGCTACCTGTCACTTTCATTGACGACGGTTCTATAAATGTAAATAATTCAACATTAACATACATCGGTTTCAATAAACATGTCGGTTAACATTTCATCAATAAAATTAATTTTTTTACCACTCAGCTCAAAAGTTTCATGAAGCAAGTACGTGTAAAATTGTCACACGAATCTACATAATTGACATAACTGCTATGTGAACGTGTATGTTTAGTTTTAATGTAAAACATGAATTATAAATAATTAAGGCCACACGGCATTGTACCAATTAAAAATTTAATTAGTAATGTTGGTAAATAATATCAGTGGAATTATGTTCAATGTTAAATAAAAATCCAATAAAATAAATAACCTTGAATATATCAAGAGGGAAACCAAAGAACTTTAATAACATAAACAAATCAAATCTAAAACACGATACTTAACAAACATTAACACTTGACAGAATACAATAAGACATAGAACAGTAACACTTTCAATGGTTACTAGATTGTGAATAATAATGAGAATGTACTGGAATGTAAAACTGGAACATTTAAGCTTTAAAGTCAATTTTACTGCCGGATATGTGATATGGTTTAGTTTCCTTCAGAAAAAAAAAAAATATTTAATTTTACCTGAACTATTAAAATCGCAGAATTTTTTATGATTTTTCAAAGGCTAAATAAAATTATTTTTTTTATCTGAAAGAAAATTAAACCATACCACGCAGTACCCATCAGCATTGCCTTTAGACCCAAACATTGTCAGTTATTTATTAAATTTGGTTCTCCTTATCCATACTGCACAGATATGTTAAAAAATTTAACTTAGTTAGCTAGTTTTAATATTTTTACGTTTTAATCAACACATTCTAATGATTCCATATATTATATTACGTTAACTAGCTTCTATTTAATTAGGTCAGCACTCTAAATGAACTCAAAAGTTCTATAACTGATTTTAATTATATATCTTACTGTTATTTTCAAGCGGACACTTTTATAAAATTTTATTATATTAGGGTTAAATGATTTATAAATAAAAAGTTTGTTACACGTTTCACTCAAAGCATAAGCAATGTATCTAAGTTTATCTATGTTAACTTCGACTGATAACAGATAATTTTCAGACAGTAATATTATGCTGTTTCCAGTTCCAATCTATTCAAAACTGATTTCCCCTAATTCAGTTTGTGATGCGAAACTATACCATAGTTAAAATACATTTGAATTTGAAAATATTAATAATAAAACTTTGGTATAAACTGAATACGCTAAAAGGAACAATTACCCACTATACAGCTACAACTCCCACAGCATTTCTTGGCTGAATGTTCTTTGGACCGCGTTTCTTATCGCTATTTGCAACATTCTGCTCTTTGATCGTAAATCCAATGATCTTAGTCCAAGAATGATTTTTGGATCATTCCTCTAAACGTTGCGCCAACACATGCAAAAGCTAGGTGCACAATTGAAAAAATAACAGTAACAGAAACACTAGGTCGTGCGCACAAGATTTGACCGCCATGTTTTCGAAACTATTGATTTACAACAGCGCGTAGGACGGTCAAATACATAAAAATTAATATTTTATAACTGTTATGGACGCATAGCGTAACAACCAAGGAGAGTAGAGTAGGAAGATATTTAGGCGAGACAAGAGAATTTTATATTTATAAATCATATACTGGTAAGAAACTGTCGAGATATTACGATGATCATGTGTAATTCCTGCTTTAAACATTAATTAATGCTATAACTTGTAAGTCACGAGCAAAAATTTTAAATAAAAAAGAGTGATGGTTAGAATAGTTAACTAGAAATTTTCTATAACCGTTATTTATTTATATGCTGAAAACTGTGCTCACAAATTGCTGGTTAGATGTCACAGCATAATCATTTGGTAGTTAATATAGTTACTTACTAACACTGCCAACAGATGGATATATCGCGAAATTTCATTGGCTGAAATTAACGGTAAGATTTCAATTGTGAACCGACATCGCACAAGTCGTTTGCACAGTCATGCGCATGGCCTGCTGTGCACTTTCTTATGTTTTTAAATCAACTGTGTTTTCACTACACTACACAACCACCATCGCTCGAGTGAACTGAAGTTTATAAATTTCCAAAATGTAACAACAGGTAGCAGCAGTGTCAGAAAAATGGTAGGTGCAGTTCTATTATTAGAATGGAACAAAATGAATCAATTAGTCGACTGTGACACGGCTAGCCAATGATTTATTCTGTTCACACAATATAGCAGCTGTTTGCTGCCTCATCTGTTGAATTTCAATAACGGTTGAAAACACATGCGTATTAGTATTTAGTTTATATAAATGTAAGCAGTCTAAAAAAATAATAAGTTTTGACTAAAAATTAATCTATTTAATATGGAGAGTATTTATGACGAAATAAAAAACGTTATTAAAGCATTAAACAAAATTATAAGTAGTCACTTCAAACACTTAAAATAAATTATTTTGCGTGAGAAGTGGTTGTAGCATTAGAATAAGGCGCAGGTTTGATACGTGTATTATTAATAATCCGAGATTTTGTAAAAACAAAAAAAAAACATTCTGGGTAGGCTGTATTTTGAATTTCAGCCGCCAGGGTTTGTTTTGTTTCATGAATTCCCATCACGCTAAACAGGAATGTTGTGTATAAATTAAATAATTTTAAAAAATTGATGTTGCTTTATTTTTGACGTGAATTCAATGAACGTCTTACTTGACTGTCGGGCGGCCACACCAGAAAAATTGCGACACCGAAAATTGCGACACCAAACCGAGACCAACTCGGTCCATCGTTCACAAACCACTGGCTCCACTGACTCCACATCAACATCAGAATCATCAGAGAGCACATCCACGTCCATTACCAAACGATGTTCTGCATTCCCCGTCGCTTCTCGCGAGGCAGACGGCTGAGTCTCGCTCGAGTGCCAATTTCGCGCCTCGTTCGGGGGCCCGTTTTGCCCCTATGACTCATTGATCTTGGCTACGTTTTGCCACATTCGATACCTACGACACTTCTCTGCATTTTTAATTGTTTATGCTCGAGCGATTTAGCATGTTTTATTTCTTTTCTCCAACATAACTTGTTTACGCTTAAGCATTTTGCGATTAATGGATACAAAACCAAAGTTAGTAACTTTATAGTTATTTCACTCAACTAGCGCCACACAATGCTGACTCAAGAGATTCTTAAAGTTTAAATAAGGCAAATTGGTCCATCACTAGCACAGTCACACCTCTCACTGACTTCAATTGACGCTCCTCACTAAAACTCATTACGTCATCACTGCAAATGTTAACCGGGTGACAACCACGAGCAAAGTCTGCTCTACTAAGATACATTTTCTTCAACTCTGTAGCTTTCAAAATTTACGATTTTTAAGCGGTGTCACTCAGCCGAAATGACACCCAACCCGACATTAAAGACATTAATATTCCTGTCGTAAATTCCTGTCAAAAAACGCTCTAATATTTACGTCTGAGTTAACCTTTACCTCTCTCAAGAGAGTGCCGAATAAATTAATCAAAATCGAACGAGTAAACAATTGAACCGAGTATAAAATGTAAAACTGCTCCAGTTCAAGCGCGCAGTGTGATGGAGGCCATAGTGCGAGTGGCGCTCCATGGGTCCTCGCTGGTCCCAGTTCAGGTGGAGTCACTGGACTGACGTGATGTGCATCACCCGGCTTGAAAACACAGTTGATTAACCTTCTGTCAGTTAACTGATAAATGGGCTTAGAGCTCGTCTGCATCGTGATCATTAAATACGATGAGGGGAGTTCAGATTATAACGGAGAATTTTCGGAATGAGTGCGTGAGTAAACGGGAGTACGACGAGAAAACCCACTGGTACGTGGAAACGTCCATCAAGTTTCCAACTTTCAAGAAAATGATATTAAAAACCGTCCTGGGATCGAAACCCGTATCGTTTTGTTGGAAGTCAAGTGATGTAATCACTTTACCACGTATATTCCTTCCTCCTCTTTTTTTTTCTTTACTCTTCCCTGCCCACACACACAGTAAATATATGTATTTGCATAGATATACATAAATATATAAAGGGACAAAATTTTTCAGGCGTTATTTTGTGTAATTTGTAAACCTACGATATCGTGTTTTTTTTTTTTTTCTTTTAATTTCCGGGTCGTTACGCATTTTATATCGGAGTCGTTAAACTTCCATTTGGGGCGTCAGCTTTAATCAGAAAGTTTCTCGCCTTAAAAAACTCTGCAAGTACTTAGTCTCCATGGCTTGGCTCTGGAGCAAGAGGGCGGAAGTGACTGGGTTAACCGCGCAATCAGGTGACTACCGAACCAGCATTCCTGACTAGAAGAATCAGTCGCCGGTCCTTGAGGTAATTTTCGGCGAGTTCAAGCTCTGCGATTGAGATCTTTCAAAGTTTTGAGTTCATTGACTGCTACAAATCACTCGTTACACCATAATAACTTAATAATTATCTTTTATTCCCTTTCATGTCCAGTTAAATTTCTCTTTCTAAAAAAATATACATTAGCCATTAGTCAACCCCGATTTTATCTCTGTATGAAAGAAATTGATGTCCGCGACACAGATTAAAATACAACTACAGTAAAATGCTAGCGACCCCTCTCGCTTCATCGTGTGAGCAGGTATGTTTTATATCTTTCTGAAGTTAAGTTGTTAATTCAAACCATATGAGACATCCCTTGTTTAGCTTGCTAAAATAAAAGTTAAAATAATAGCTAATCTCCTAAGAATACTTGGCTTTGAAAAACCATGAAGCCAGAGACTTTCTGTGAGTCTCGTTTGAGTTTTTGCCCAATTACAATTGCGAATGAAGCAATTTTTTAATTTCGTTTCCTAGCAATAACTAACGAAAACATAAATATATGTACAGCCAACGGGTACATGAGTGTAATAAACTGTGGGCTGTTAGTGGTTCCGGCACAACACAATACAATGATTATCTGTGAAACTTGTTTTAACCGATGTACTGAGGTAAATGTAGCCTACAGATGGACAACAGAACAATTTCGTGACTGGTTTACAAGGGAGCAGTGTCCAAACATCATTACCAGCAAAATGATTAAACGTATTCTTTACCATACTCTTCTATAACTAGGAACTAGAAATGGCCACAGAAGTGAAGTTCGCAACTCGTTTAACCTGTAATAAGGTTAGTGTAGAATAGTGAATTGTGACAAAATGGGTAGGGTGAAATGTAAGTCGAAGCTTAAATGTGTGGGTTGTAAAAAGGTGTGGAAAGATGGAGAGAGTGGTGTACGGTGTGACAAATGCGAAGGCTGGGTCCATACGGAGTGTGCAGGACTAGAGGAGGGGGAGCTGGGTAGTCTGGGGCAGGAGTGGATGTGTAAGGATTGTGACAAGGATAACAAGGGTTCAGGAAGTGTAGTGGCAATGGCAGGAAGCAGTGGTAGCCAGGAGCTGGTAGGTGGGGTGTCAGGAACTCAGAGGGAAGGAGGGAATGTAGATGTGGGTAAGGACTGGGCACTCAATTTCATTGGTGATATTCTGGGAGGAAAGATTGTTGAGGGTCTGAGTGGGACAAGGAGGGAAGTCGATTTGAAAGAAGGATTAGGTGAGGTGTTGTACAGGAAGGAGATGGAAATAAAACATAGATTAGAGAGGGTAGAGGAAGAAGTAAAAAGGGAGGATGGGTTGAGAAGTGTGTTAGTAAGGGTCGAAAGGCTGGAGTGCGAGCTGAAGAGGACAAAGGAGGAAGTTGAGAAGGAAAGGCAGATGAGAAAGGAGGCTGATGTGGAGGTAGATAGGCTGCGCAGGAGGGTGGAGGAGCTGGAAGGGAGGGAGAAAGTAAGGACTCAAGCTGTTAAGGCCACATATGCAGAGGCATGTACTGGGGAAGTTCAGGAAACAGGTGTCAGGTTGCAGAATGAAGGGGTAGCAAGGAGGGTGCGGGAGGAGGCCGGCAGTAAGGCTGTGGGTACAAGCAACGTAGATGTGAACAGGCATGAAGAGGGCAGGGATACGAAAAGGGGTACAATAGTTAGACAGGAGCCCGAAGTGATTTTCCTGGGCAGCTCTATTGTGAAGGGGGTAGAATTGCAGGGGGTGGGGAAAGGAAGTATATATAAAGCTGCGTTTGGGGGTGCAAAGATTAGGAACTTGGGGGAGAGGGTAGGCTGCATGAAAGGAAGCAGTAAAGTTAAGGTGGTGGTTGTTCATGTAGGGGGAAATGATGTGGCTGGTAGAGTGGTGGGGAGGGAAGTAGAGGAGGATATGAGGGGGCTAGTGGGCAAGGTGAAGGAGAAGTTCCCTGTAGCCAGAGTTGTGGTCAGTGGGGTACTAGTAAGGAGGGGTATAAACTATGTCAAGGCTGCGGCGGTCAGCGAGGTGTATGAGAGGGTGTGTAGGGACTTGGGAGCCATGTTGGTAGATAGCAGGAAATGGGTGGGGCAGGACTGTGTGGGCAGGGATCAGGTTCACCTAACAGAGAGGGGAAAATGGATGCTAGGAGACCTGCTAGGAAGGGAGACTTCTGGCCATTTGGAAAGGGCAAGGTTTGAGCAGCAGGGAAGAAGATAGCAACTAGATAGTGAGGAAGGTGGAGAGAAGGGGGGTGATTGTGAATATAGAGCCGATAGCAATGCTAGGGAGGAGGTGACAGCTAAAGTCAACAAAACTCAGATTGGTTGGACGGGGAGCGAGGAAGGAGGAAAGAGGGGGGTGGAGTTGGATAGGGCTGCAAGAGTGCTGGAAATCGGGGTTCTAAGGGGAAGGGGCACTCGTATCAGGGCGGAAGGGACAGAGGCGCAAAGGGGAAAATGCCAATATGTAAAAGTCGCAGTTATAAACTGTAGAAGTATATATAAGAAGGTGGAGGAGTTCTGGGGCAGGGTGGAAGCCTATGGGGCGGATATCATTGTAGCGGTGGAGACATGGTTGGACGAGGAAATTAGAGATGGGGAACTGAAGAGAGCACACTTTGAAATATTTAGAAGGGACAGGAACAGGAATGGAGGAGGGGTAATGGTGTGCATGCGAGAGGGACTCTGTGGTAGGGTTGTATGGGTTGGGGGGAGAGCGGAGTTATTGGAGATGCAGTTCCAGGTAGGAGAGAAAAATGTACGGCTGATTGCGGTGTACCGGCCACCAGGGCAAGGGGATGAAGCCATACGGGAGGTGCAGGACAGGTTGGACATGCTAGGGGAAGGCAAGTGGGTGATAGTGGCGGGGGATCTGAACATGCCAGGGGTGGCATGGGAAAAGGGGCCGGAGGGGATGGGGTCAAGGGAACAGAGATGGGCATCTCAACTGGCAAACAGAGGACTGGAGCAGGTGGTGACTGAAAGCACCAGAAAAGGTGCCAGGAGAGGAGAGCAGGATGACGGGAACCTGTTGGATGTGGTACTTGTGAGACCAATGGAGGCGGTCAGGGGAAGTGTGGTAATGGAGGGCATCAGTGATCACAGGATCCCAGTAGTGGAGTTAGACGTGGGCTGGAGGGAGAAAAGGGTAAGGAGGGGAAACGTGGTAAACTGTTGGGGTAAGGCTGATAGAGTGGGGGCAGAGGCATTCCTGAAGGGGGAATACAGTAGATGGGTAGATATAGAGGACCTCGAAGGTAGATGGGCTGCCTTAAGAAATATTCTGCTGCAGATGGCTACACGTTTTGTACCTCAGAGGAGGGTAGGCCAAGGAGGTGACCCTCCCTACTATGGAAGGGAGTTGAAAGTGTTGAAAAGGAAATGTAGGAGGCTGCATGCGAGGGCAAGGAAGCTTGGGGGAGAGGAGATAGAGGCGGAAATGAAGGCGCTTGGGAAGGAACTAGGGAGGAAATCGCGGGAAGCAAGGGATGCTTACATGGAACAGCTGATGGGGGAAGGGGGGACGGTAAATGGGGCGGAGCTCTACAGATACATAAGAAGAGTGAAGGGTGAGGAGGGAATAGGGGTTCTCAGAGGAGGAGGGGGGCAGGAATATACAGAGGACAGGGAAAAGGCAGACTTACTGCAGGAGCAATATCTGGCAGTATTTACAAAGGGGGAGGCATGGGAGGGTAAAGAGGACGACAGTTTAATGGGCAGGAAGGCCTTTGAGCTGCGACTGACAGATGTAATTAAGGTGATCAGGAGGTTGAAAGGGAGAAAGGCAGCTGGGCCAGATGGTATAGGGAATAGTCATTTGAAGTTGGGTGATAGGGAGATTGGGAAGTACCTGTTGGAGGTTTTCAAGCAGTCTCTGGAGGAGGGGAAACTACCAATGGAATGGAAGGAGGCAGTGGTAGTTCCCATCTACAAGGGGGGAAATGATAAGGCGGAGCCAGGAAGTTACAGGCCGGTCAGTTTGACGTCCTGTGTAGGAAAAGTGATGGAGAGGTTGGTAGGAAGGTACGTAAAGGGGTAAATGGAAGATCTGGGGTGGGTGGATAACAGGCAGCATGGATTCAGGATGGGGTTCTCATGCGAGACCCAGATGGCTGGGCTGTTGGAAGACCTGGTGGAAGCGGTGGACGGGGGGAAGCAGATAGATGCAATCTTTATAGATTTTGAAAAGGCGTTTGATAAGGTCCCCCATAGGAGGTTAATGGAAAAGGTTGAGTTGCTGGTGAGGGATGGAAGGGTGGTAAACTGGGTGGGTGATTTCCTGAGGAATAGAAGACAAAGAGTGAGAGTGGGTGAGGAAAGCTCCGAGGAGGGGGAAGTGACGTCGGGGGTGCCACAGGGGAGTGTGCTGGGGCCTCTGTTGTTCACAATTATGATAAACGATCTGGGGGAGGGCATGAAAGCCAGATGGAGGCTATTTGCAGATGACTGTGTAGTGTATGAGGTTGTGGGGGAAGGGGGATGTTTAACAGAGGACTTGATAAGGTTGGAGCAATGGACGGAGAAAAATGGAATGTCCTTGAATGTTGGTAAGACAAAAGTTGTCAGATTTACAAAGAGGAGGAAAGTCACACGAAATGTATATTACTGGAAGGGGCAGGAGATAAGAGAGGCAGCAGGATATAAGTACCTGGGGGTGACACTGAAAAATGACCTAGGATGGGCGGAGCACATAGAGGGGGTGGTCAGGAGGGGAAGGCAGGCGCTGGGGTTGCTTGGTAGGACCCTGCAGGGAGCTGGGAGGAGGACAAAGGAGAAGGCATACTCCACATTGGTCAGGCCAATGTTGGAGTATGCGGCGGCGGTCTGGGACCCCTACCTGGTGACTGAGGTGAAGGAGCTGGAAGGGGTGCAGCGCAGAGCGGCTAGGTGGGTGATGGGAATGTGGAGAAGGAGGGAGGGGCAGGATGGGAAACTGCATAGCCCAATGGAAATGATTAAGGAGTTGGGGTGGGAAACGTTACAGAGGAGAAGAAGAGTGGAAAGGTTGGTCAGGATGTTCAAGGTGCTGAAGGGGGAAGGGGGATGGGGGCAATTGGGAAGCAAAGTACATAGAGGGGAGTACAGAGGACGAAGAGACCACAGATGTAAGCTCCAGAGGGTGTGGAGGCGGACAGAGAGAGGGCGGAACACCTTCCTGGTGAGGACGGGGAGGGAGTGGAATGGGCTGGGGGAGGAAATGGTGGAGGTCAGGGATGGGAGGGAGCTGAGGAGAAAGCTGATGGAGGGGGGGGGGAGAGGGGAGTGAGTGGGAGTTCTTGCCACCGGGTGAAAGCCCAATTGCAGGTTATTGGCAAAAGGATCGCATGTCTTCGCGGCCACTGTCCGAAGCTGCTTGGCTTCGAAAGCGAAGGGTTCACAGACGTTTCTGTCGGCACTGCAGTCGCCATCTCCCCGGCTGCGGTCTCCTGCGTCGACGCAACTGGAGGCCACCAGTCAAGCTGTGGTCGCCCGCAGTGGCGTAGCCAGGATTTGTGTATGGGGGGTGTTAAGAAGCATGGCCCCCCCCCCCCCCCGTATTAAAGTGGGGGGGGGGGTCCTCCCCCGGGAAAATTTGGATTTTAAGGTGTAAAATAGTGCTATTTTAGCAGTTTTCGGTACTTAAATTTAAATATTGTAATGGTAAAAATTTTATTAATTTTAATATGAAATTTGTTTGAGTGATAAATAAGAAATTAATTAAAGATTTAGTGCTAAGGGGGGGGGGGGGAGTTTGAACCCCTAACCCCCCCCCCCCTGGCTACGCCACTGGTCACCCGTCACCGGCGTGGCGGACAGGACGTCCCTTCAAGCCCGCATCCCACGGCGACGTCCGCCAAGTTTCAACTGGCAGATGTCCGGGAAGGATCCATCCGTCCTGCAACTTCCAGACTCAGACACGTCAGCAGGGACGGATCTGGGCTTTACTTCACCCGGGCCACTCGACCACCGCGCCTCTGCTGTTGAGCTGTTGTAGAAAAATTAATGCGTTCCTGAACTCCACCGAAACAAATTTTTATATACATTTACAAGAGATTCCTTTGAAAATCATTTGCCAAGAAATTGGTTTTAATAAAACAATATATATATATATATATATATATATATTGTAACTTAGTACAACACGATGCTATGGTTATTTTTGCATATATATAATACTTTTTTTTTCTAAATAATACTGAGTTTTAATTACGAAAATTGATGCATAATTTGGTATTTTAATGGGTGTTCAATTCAAGAACTTTTTTTTTATATTAGAAAAGATATACGTATTTAATATTTATGTGCACAGTTAATACTGGAACTATTTAGGGAACGATTTACAAATAATTTTAACTATTTGAGGTACTGGGATAACATAAAGCGTAAATGCTCGCATGTCTCGTTTACCTCTAATATCACTATGAATAAAGAACTACAACTTTAAAACATTATTTTACAACTTAATTTACATTTCACATATTACTGTGTCAATTACATCTCAGTTTTACACGCATATTGAAACACATCATAATTTTATTACAGTTAGGTCTACGATTTCGTCGAACACAAATAACATAACCCATAAATAACATTTCCTATGCTTTAAAAATTTGTAAAAATATTGTCAAAGAAAAAATAAATAAAGCTAACTGCGATTGTTAGAAAAAAACAGAAAGGTATTTCTTTTCTAATTTGAAAAATTAATAAATAATACACCATTTAGGTATCCGAATGTGTTTGCTAAAGCCTTCATTTTACTCGTTTGTAAAAAAAAATATGTATAGGTATGTAAACTTAAGTTTCTATGAACATAAATAATTTCAAATAATATAACACAAGTTTTCTTTCTGAACTATATTTGTTTACTAACTTAGCTTGATATCCCCTCTAAACGAACAAAAAACAGCCACTGCTTTGTAATTGTGTTTCTAACGAACTTCAATAAAGTAACGCACCCAGTATTACAGCTGTTTTCGTGTAAATGTACAAATTCACAAATTATATATATATATATTTACATGAAAATTTATGTTCCATATAAAAAAAATACCTATATTCCAGTGTGCAATGCTTCCACGCCGACAAACTTGAGGCATCCAAGTGCCTTGACAAAGGAAAAGATAACTGTTGCCAAGCGAGGTTGGGCAAACGGTATCACACTGAACTCTCTCTCCAGGGGACCCTGCTTGAACTTCCAGTCCGGCCGCCGAGAGGACTTCCGTATCGCATGTGTCCCAATGTGTCTCCAGGCAAGCAGGGGCGTAGCCAAGGGGGGGTTTTAGGGGTTAAACCCCCCCCCCCTTTAGCACCAAATCTTTAATTAATTTCTTATATTCTCACTCAAACAAATTTCATATTAAAATTAATAAAAAATTTTACCATTACAATATTCAAATTTAAGAACCGAAAACTGCTAAAATAGCACTATTTTACACCTTAAAATCCAAATTTTCCCGGGGGAGGACACCCGGACCACCGCTTTAATACGGAAGGGGGGGGGGGGGCCATGCTTCTTAACACCCCCCATACACAAGTCCTGGCTACGCCACTGCAGGCAAGTGCTGGGGTGCTGCGTCATATGACACGCTGGGGTCGACTGGCGTGGACTTTGGCCTTGTCTGCTGAGCTCTCTGTTGACGAGACATGAAATATAACTACATCAATGTAAAATACAAATACATACTGGATCCAAGATTTTGTGTACTGGTTTTTATGTTCCCTCCTTGATTAGAGATAAAATGTATAAAAAGACAATGGAAAAATTCGCGGGTTCAGTGACCTCTAAGGATAGACTCTATGTTTCTCTATGTACTCGGGAAAAATTACACCTGATCATTGACTAATGACTCGTGACACCAGTTGACTGGGATGCTTTTGATTGGATAATTCTTTCGTTTGAGTCCTCCAGAAAACAAATTGTGGTCGAATCACTGAAGCAACAAAAAGTTAAATGCATTTGTATTCTAGCCTATCGCGAAATGGAACCGCGAATTTTCCTGGTCTCTACATATAAACATATATATGTATATTATATGGTTCACCTTCATGCTATAAAAATAGTAGTTTCCAGTATCACTCAAACATCATGACTTTTAGTGGCAGATTCAGTGGGTATTATAGGAGAATATATACCCCACAAATTATGAAAAAAAATAAGCGAGATCTCGATGAGACAGTGATTAATTTTGAGAATGATAATGTAACTGCCGAAAACCCTTGTTATATACATAGGTTTTTTAAAAAATTTAATGTTCTTTTTTTGACGAATCCCCTCCCGAAATATATTTCATAATTTCACATACCTGAAATGAAGGTATTTGTAGTCAAGGGCTGCAGGCTGGGGAAAAAGAAAACATAAAGGAAGAACATCTTGGATCGCTTTTGTTTACTTCTCTCCATTGAAAGGTTATCAAGAGTACGGTTCACTAGCTTACAAAAAGTCTCATTTATGCTGCGAGACTGAAGATTAAAGGTAAGTCAAAAGCTTTAATAAAAAGATAATTAAAATATACCTCTGTATCAGCATGTGACCTACATAAAGTAATCCAGACATAGGCCTATGATAGGCTGTAGTGCTACAAAACACTTTGAATTCACAAGCTAATAATTCCTTCACTAGATAAACAAATTATACGTATTTTACATCAATATTCACATATATTTATGTCAGATGTTCGGACATTGTCCAAATAGAATAAAATATATTCTTATATAATTTATTTTTTATTAAGGACAAACAAAAAATATTTAAATATATATATATATGCTATGAAAATATGATGCCCCTGTTATCACAATCATTTTAAAGCTTACGACTTTTACATGCTAATCAGCCGTAAGAAACGAAAAAGTCACCTCTAAACATAAAACATTTACGTCACGGTAAAATAAAGAAATATAAATCTTCAAATTTTCAATAAAACATTCAAAAACATCAACAAAGGTAAATTTAGTTATTTGAAATATTATTTTGAATTAAATAATTTTTAAACCTTGAAAAAATATAGATCACTTCTTCATAGTCCAGATTTTGTCTCTCCCTAGCTGATAGATTTTCCCCTCACTCTGACTAACTCAAATAGGCGTTCGATGATTTTTAATTGCCGTACTTTGAACCCTCAGAAAATAGGAATAACATTTCCATACACCGTAAGGGCAAAACTATCGCACTTGGCTAAAATTAAATGCTGCTTTAGTCCTTGGATTAAAGTTAAAACATATATTGTACCCATAAAGGTCTAAAAAACGATAATCGCACAAGCAAGCTTTCGTGTACATTTTTTATGTCTGTGCTACGTCCTCGAATAAAAAACTGCACGTTTGTGAGAACACTTTAAAGCGTGTAAGGCTGGACCTAAATTGGTGCTTCTATCGAAAATTATCTTTATATGTTTCTGTCTACAATGACGTTAGCACGTCGTTAGATCCAGGTTATGGAACTTCCAATATGTTTGGAAATTGAGGTACTTCCGTGCCCTATCATGGCTGAAGTATCGAAAAGAACATTAAAGGAGGAAGAAAGGCGTCATATTGGTTTCAACATGTTTATGCCACAATATAGTTTACCGTTTAGTGTTGAAAATTTTCCTTTGTTAAGGCAGGCATCAAACACAAAGAGATTTTAAAGACCATAACATGTAACTTATTTACATTATAATTACAGTTTTGGTTATTCCTGATAACAAATTAGACACTAAAAGCCAAAGACTTTACGGAAAAAACTGATTGTTTAGTCAGTCACTATTATATTGTGTAGGATATATATATATATATATATATATATATATATATATACACATGTACTGTGATTAACTGAAGTCAAATTTTGACAGTTAAGGAAAACTTTAGGAATTATTATCTAATAACTGTTGAAAACAAGACTATGACTTCCAGTTTCTACCTGTCCTTAAATTATGATGCTCCATAGCCTGTACTAAGAATTAAACTGTTTTGCTTGAAGTGCGTCTGATTCTTAGTGTTCATTTTACTATTTTTCCCCATTTTATTTTAAAAAAATACCTATCACATATCAGCTTGCCTCAGCACACAATCTCTAATTTTATTTCGTACAGAGCAGCTAACAATCGCACTGTTTAGTATATGTTTCATTTGCGGAAATAACACTATTGTCCACTTTGGTAACAGATACTATCGTGATAGATATCTTGTCTTGAAAAACCTGGCTAATAACACAGCCGATAACATGTGCAGAAAACTAAAATTAGTTTGCTTCATCGTGGGAGTCTTAAATTTTTAATTATCATCCAACTTATTTCAGAACAGAACAACGGTGCTTTTTTTTTACTTCAGAAATCAATAGTGAAACTTAGAGCGTGTTTACACGCAATCATTGTTGTTTGCTTAACTCTAAGTGTTGGATTGGTCAATATTGAAAAAATATATATATTTTTTAGTGGGCACAAAACTTTGCAAGGCAAATGCAATGGTATGCTCCGTGCACACGTTGGCATTTGTCTATTCGTGTGGACTAGTTTATTACTATGACGTTCGTATGGGAACGGTGTGAGGATGGTTCCTCCATCTCAATACACACAGCTCCCTGAAATGAAATGATATAATCACTGTAGATTTAGCACAAAATAATCTACTCCTGACCGCACCTTACCATTGAAGACCGTTCAGATTTTTTTTTTTTTAAGTATTGTAAAAAAAAGTATAAATTTATTTTGAAGGTTGTACTGTGTGAATTTTTTTTTCAAACACTTAAGTACTCTAAAACAAAAATCTAGTAAAACCACTGTTTTAATAAGACTTTCCGAGACTTAATAAATGCGTTAAAAAACATTTTAAGGATCTGGCTCACTCATTGCGCGTGGCCAAGTGACGTGTGCGTGGGTCTCGTCAGGCCAGTGATCACGTGCATCAGAGCCGGCCCTCTGATCCACATCAGAGAAACAACTCGCACATACACTCTGTTCGAGATAAGGTGAGGCCTTTTCTTCTCAAATGTGCTGCAAGGAACATTCACAAATACTAGCAAATTATGTTTTGTTTTTTATTTGGAGACAGTCTAAAATGGGTACCATTATTCAGGATGTCCATGAAATACTGTCCTAATTTCTATGGTATATTATAATAGTTTAATTTAGACTGTTTACAACAAAAAATTCATAAAATTGAAGATAAACTAACCTATTTTTTCTTTAAAATTTTCAATATGTGTACCTTTAGTTATACGGGCACACATCCAACCTAAAGTCCAATTCTGGGTATTTACCTTCCCACTTAGATGAAAAGTTGACTCATCGCTGAACACCACACGATCAAGACAGTCATCTTTCAGCACAAATTCTTGAAGTGCAAAGTTACAACGTACAACATAGTCATCTGGCTTTAAAGCATATAGCAACTGTAACCAGTATGGACACATGGATAAACGTGTTCTTAAAACCTTCCACACGGTCGTATTTGACAACTGAAGTTCCAGACTTTCTTTCCGAACCGATTTCTTAGGACTACGCAGATAAGATGCTCTGACACGGTCAACATAATGTACAGACACTTTTGGTGCTTTTTTTTTAAAAAACAAAAAACATATCCTATCGTTTTGAAATGCCTAAACCGTCTGCTGATGTTTTTGCCACGTGGGATACCACAATTAAACTTTAAACGAAACGCACATTGAACTGAAATCACAAATTCACGCTTAGAAAATTGCAGAACACAAAACGCTTTACGCTTAAGAGTCTCCGTTTTGTCTCTGTTTTGTTTCTACAACGCTTACAGTTTATACTATTAAATTTATATCTGGACAGTCTTTTATGGACATACTGTAAATTTTAATGACATTTTAATTTAATTTTAGATCTTTGACGCACCCTGAAACACAGAACGCTAAAAAGAAAATAACGAAAATCCACGTGATCCGATCATAAGCAATCGAGACAAAAGGTAGAATGTAACAGCAGTCAATGAACGAGACACATCGGTTTGCTTGTGTACAGGTGTGTGTAGTCTAGCCTGGTGCACGAAACGACAGTTTGCAGGTTTCTAAACATTCAGTCTTTCGGAGCTTACCATTATTTTTTTAATTAACTAAATATTTATTGTTGCATAATAAGCTAGTCTGATGCCACATCATTCAGTATATTTTTGTTTCATTTATTATGTCAAATATCCAGCTGTTAGTGTGTAAATGTTCCTTGTAACAACAGTCAAGATAGTCTTGTATCTGGTTTGTAGTGTATCGTCCATAAGATGAGATGTTGCATCGTGCTTCACTAGTCAGAAACTCTACACTGTTAGAAAATTTTTAATTTAAATGTTTTAAGAACACTGCTTAAAAATTTTAATAGCTTAGTAAATTTACAGAAACTTAGTTTACTTACTTCGAAGATAAGCTCACTAGAATCTTCTTGGAGTATTAACAAAATCTTCATAAACTTAAGTATACATACAACAAACCCCACGCATTTTTTTCTTCTACGTTCATGTAATTTTTTCCAATGCAATCTAGCATAGTTTCAACGAAAGTCCAGCTTTCTGTAACTACGAAGAATTGTTCGTTTATTTTAGCTGCACTCTTCGTTGAAAATTCCGTAATTTTTCTGTAGTTTGTAGCAGCGTGTAGCACTAAACACTCCGGCGATAGAAATGAGCAGAGAAAGGGCAACAGGACACTCTCGCAGCTCCCAAGCTTTCCATACAGTAGTAGTATGCCGGGCTTATCTGCCCTGGTGCTGGTTGTAATCCCCAGTCGTGGTCATTAGGAGAAGACCAGCATCCGCGACCCAGTCGGGAATCGAACCCACCAGAAGCTCTGAGCCTTGGGCTTAAATCCTTGGTGACCCCCCCCCCCTCCCTTCTCCCACAGAATTAAAAAGCCTCTCCCTGTGGGGGCCCGCTTGCGCTTGCAAAATCGTGACTGCGAAACGGGGTTAATAAACGTAAACGTTAAAACTATGTTTTATGGGAAACTTTCTTTGTATTTTAAAGTTTTCTGCTTATTGCATGCATATAGGTCCACGTATAGGCAGTATACATCAAACAAGCAACCTATCCAGATATGACTTGTGTCGGTTATAACCTACGTCCAAAACTCTCGGGGCCACGCAGAACCTCCCCCCTCCCCTAAGCGAATCCTTGCGAATCCTACATATTTGCCCTCCTGCTCTGGTGGGATGTTTGTGTTTTGTGCTGGTTATATGTGCTTCAAAAACTTTTATAGGCATTGTGTGTGGGGGAAGGGGATATATCCATCCACCCAAAGTTATCAAAAAATTGTGATGTTTCTGTTACGTCGGTATGTTATTTATGGTGACGCAAAGTAAGCTATTGGAACGCCTGGAACGGCAAGCTATACAGGATTTGACGAATGTTTAGATTGATACTGTGACACTCCAAATCTCTTGTTGTTTAGTACACATATTCAAATTTTATTTATTTATTCAACCCCCTGAAAATGAGGTCTTTTTTCCGTCACTGGTTATAGGCTTATTGCTATCTCTATGTTAAAAGGAATCGATAACAAACGAAATACGTTATCTTGGTTTCAACATGGCATGGTTAATGCATATATAATAATTTAACAGAGCTTGTAGAAAGTGGTCCTGCAAAACAGATTAAGTGTGAAGACATTAGTGTTTAGTACTGAATTTATTATTTTTAATGAATACAACTGTAATATTGACAGTTTACGATGTTTTACAATTTATCAATCAACTTTATGTTTCCTCTTTGCCCTAACGACGGTACAATACATTTTGTTATATCCTAAAACATTTTAAAACTAAGTTTATTGCTTTCAATTCAAATTTCTCCCCCTTAAAATACTGCAAATACAGTGGGTACACAGTTGCAGTTTCCTCGACCACAATGTTGTCACGGTATTGCTGTCTTCTCTGCTAAATTCCCTGTACTAAATTAAATAATTTATTGTTTAAACATATTAATATTAATAATGAATACTAAGTATTAATTAAATTTATTTTTGTTACAGTAAATTTAAAAATATTTAAATGTTTTAAATAAAAATAAGTATAACTAATAGCACGCGTACATAAGTTCATACACTTTTTTTCCATGGCTTATCCGATTAATCTGAGGTTGTATTTGGAAATATTTACAATGTGTTGGGTAAGATAAAAAATTATTTCATGGCATGTTTCGTTGTAGTGCTGTAATGATCACAAGTATATTTATTTACGTTAAATTTACCTCAATTCCAAAATGATTTTGAGTGACAGCGAAGTTTTTGTGTAATATAAAATTATTTTGTTGTCACAACAAGAATTGTGAAAAACTTTTCTCCATTTGATTTAATACAATTTCTTGGACATACGCCATTGCAGTTTTTCACTGTTTGTCATGGGAAAAAATTGAAAACACAAATTAATAAATAAAAATGATAACATAAGCCCACAGAGAACAAGCATAAATCAGCTGATGTCAAACAGATAAACCCAATAATTAACCTAAACAGGAATTATGGAAAACACGACGACAGCACAGACGAACACATTCAAACGACGTCGTTGTTGTGTTGAACATCATATATGTTTATCTTCATTTGTGTTCGTATATTTGTTTTGTGTTGTCTGCCTGCATTTACCGTTAATGTTGAAACTACATTGTCGATGTTAGCCAACTGTGTTCATCTATGACGTTATTATCTTTTTTATGGCCAAATTACTTCTACGGGATTCTTATCCCGTCTGATATTCAAGTTTGAATAAGTTCGTCTGTTCTGTCGACTTTGTGTCTTTCATAATACCTATTTAGGTTCATCTTTGGGTTTATATGTTTTACATCAGCTGATTTTAGCTTGTTCTTAGTGGGTTCACGTTTACCATTTTTATTTCTTAATTTGCGCTTGATTTTTTTTTTTTTTCGTGAAAAACAGTGCAGAACTGCAATGGCGTATGTCAAAGAAAATTTATAAAATCTAAATTCCCCATCGCATGGATCATTTAAAGAGCGTGTTGCTTATATGTTGAGTCCGTCTCTCGGTGCGCGCGATGCTGCTAAAGCGTCAGCTCGGTGGTTTCGGAACGGAGGGCTCGCGGCTGGTGCGCTGCGAGTGCCTGCCGCTGACAGTCGCCTCGGCGCCCGACGGGGGACCAATCAGCGACCACGCGTGCCGCCCGCGCGCGCACCACCCGGCTCGTCCAGTGCATCGCGTAGTGAACGTATGTCATCCTTTGGCTTTTCCTGACCATACAGAAGCAGAACTTTCCTCAATTAACATGACGCCAGTCTTGATGTAAGATTCTCAGCTTTTGATGTGTATACATCTTAGCTCTTGGTACACGGCATGCGGCAGGAGTGATTTCGTGAAAATGGAACGTAAGTTGATGAACGTAAATGTGACACAAACATGGTGGACCCACGTTTAGCAACATGAACCCTTATATATTCACTTTCGTAAACATTATGGCACATACCGAACGTAATGGTGTGCCAAATTACACTTTATGATAGTGAATCCACTCCGGAATATTTATGATTAACTAAAGTAGACAATGTGAAAAGTAATAACAAGTTTTAAAATATACTAGCTTCCCGACCCGGCTTCGCACGGCTATACTAATGGGGAAAAAAATTAAGCCACATCTCCCATTTATAGTAATGGTAAATAAAAAAAAATCAGTGAAAATTTATTACAATGCTGTATAATGTACCGGAGAGAAAATGAATAGAACCGATGGTTTCCCGACTCGTGCACGCAACGTACAACTGATGTACCCGTACTTCGCTATGACAGTCTACAGGCAGATCACTCTTGCGCCGCTCATTATACATGCCCCTCATTGTGGGTACGCCACTGCCGCGCGATGCCCGTTGCCATGGAGACGCAGAAGGCATGAACAATGCAAAATCCTGTTCTCATGCAGACAAAGTACCCACTGTTGCCTAGTTTTAACCACCCATGGGATCTAATTTTCGGAAAATGTCATCCTGCGTAACATAAGGAACATTACTGTGTTTCAAGTCTGTAAAATATATATACTTAAAAAAAAGGGCAATTTTTGATATTTAAAGTACCCGCAAAATTTCAACGGTGATGAGAACTGCACTATCAATGAAATAGACGTTGCCATAGAGACGAATGAAGCATCAACAAAGCAACAGCCGTTGCCATGGTGATTTCCTACCAAAAACTGGAAATTTTGATATATTACGCCCCCGAAACTCCCCTTAGGATCGGTTTTCCGCAGAATCCGTTCTTAGTGAGCATCTACATTACAAAATGAGTAACTATGCTAAATTTCAAGTCAATCGGGTGTATATTTTTAGAGATCTCGTGATGAGTGAGTCAGTGAGTGGTATTTCGCTTATATATATATATATATATATATACATATATATATATACGTCCTTGTCAGAATTGTAACGGGAGAGGAAAATTATTGATGGTCCGAAAAATGAAAATTAATTAAAAATAATAAAAATAATTCTAGTAAAAGAAATAAAATTAAACACAGAGAGAGGAATAAAAACAATAGTTTAGGTTTGCGATTTAAAGTGATAAAAACTATTTAAATACTAATTGAACTCTTATGAGGGTACTGATTGCTTCGTTGTTAATATCACACGGGTATTTTTTTACTTGTATGGGAAAATTAAGAATTATAAGGCATCTAGTGCGTGGCAACAATATTAATAGGCAATAGGAAATAAACTTCTAGTGCCTGCGGCATTGTCAACACACACTTCGTACGTGTACTGCATGTTGTATCTAACCCCCTCCAACGCATTTGATTCTAAATTGGACTTTTAGTAAGGATCCCTAAGGTTATTGATAATATAATATAGCCTATAGCCTTCCTCGATAAATGTACTATCCAACACTGAAAGAATTCTTCAAATCGGACCAGTGGTTCCTGAGATTAGCGCGTTCAAACAAACAAACAAACTCTTCAGTTTTATAATATTAGTATAGATAATAAAACTGGCATTATAATATCATCTTTCTAAATTCACAATTGACTTATAAGTAAAGCGATAGAGCGCGCGCTTTTTGTTTCAAGGTACGTGGTTCAAATCTCACCAATGGAAATATATACCTATATATTTTAATAATATTATTAATATATAATAATGTTGAATCAACTCAATAGAGTTGAGGTTTGTTGTAGTGATTATTTACAGACTATGTCAGTCGTTCAAGCAAAACCTAATATATAATTTCGTGGTTTATAAACCAGAGTACGCTAACTTCACCAACTTCACCTGCGAGGAACTGTACCGTCGTCAGCCGCCATGTTTTATTTTTCTTCGGTATTGGCTACTACTATATCGTAAAAAATCGCTTTATGTTAGTCCTTATGGTCGTTTCTTAAAAAATTTTTAATAATTTTAAAATATCTCGAAGATGGGTGGATTCAAATCCACGACCCTCAGGCTATCAGCGAATAAAAGTGCCTTCCACCACTCAGCTACATAGTCAACCTTGATGCAAGTTACATTATATGTGTGTACTAGATGTAATATCAGCATTCGATTAATTTATACAAGTTTAAGACACACAGCTAATATATATTCCTGCTATAGTAAACTGACTACACTATTATAGATTTACATAAAACCAATTCATTTTATTTTATTTACTAAAAGTATTTATATCATTGAGATTTTACTATGTTGGGACACTTGGGGGTGACTCAGCAAATCAAGTACAGACAAGGGGCGTGCTGAGCCAAAAATAATTTATTTTACATTATTATCACAACACCAAAATAGGGTAATCACAGAATCAAACTTCATGGTTTCCGGTTGTCATTTGCAGTTTTCAAAATGGCTTCCGCTATTCACTGTGAAGAACCAATGACAAATATTTAGATTCCTCACATTTCAAAATTATTTGAACAGAGACAGCATGGCTACACAACATTATGCCAGTACTGCGGCGCAAAAAGACATCATTTCAAAACCTAAAAGCTAAGCGTCTCCATGAATATTTGGGCTCGCTTGGCACGCAAGGGTAAATAACTCTATTTTGATTATCTGGAATTACGTAACGTTTAAATATTTAAATAGCCAGCGCCGTAAAATATAACATATGGGCCCAAGTGAAAACAGGCAATACTTATTGAAAAAAAATTAATTAACTGTAGCCTTAAAATATATTTTTTTATGCGTGAAATAACATGACTATGTATGAAATGTATTTAACGGCCGCCTCCTAAGAATTACTATTACTTTTAGCAGTGGCTTACCACCTACTGGACGCGAATGAAAAGACGCAACTCGCCTGGCCAATAGGGCCTATGTGATGCACCGACGAGTCCCGGCGGCTAGGGGTGGTCGCGGCTCCTGGCGCCCCTCGGTCCGCTCGGCTTGTGGTGCCCCGAAGTCCGGAGACACCAGGCGTCCACGTCTCAGGACGAGCTCCACACTCGCTCCCGAACACTCGGCTGCGCTCCTAGTGGCCACTCGTGAGCAAACTCCTTCAGCCAAAGTTCGGGTTTAACGTGCCCCCAGTACCGTTCAGGCTTACAATTACTGCAACGAGCATCACTAGTTCCGTCACGTGTAGTTCAGAGTGCGGGCACCAACGTGTCATTCAGACGACGCAACACACTGGTAGTCGTCAGCCACGGTCGGGGGAAAAACTGTCATTGAATTGGGATAACAGTTCCAACACCCGCTTCGAATGGGCCGCGCCCCGCCGTACCATGCGCGCCGCTTCGGTCCTCTTATTTCTAAGCCCGCACCTTCGCAACTCCCACTCGTCGACTCGTCTCACTAGTACCCCCTCCCCGCACATCATTGCCAAGCGCATAACAGCGGCTTGTGTTCGTTCCTAGCCTCGGTAGCACCGTGGCGCGCTCGGACGGCATGACGTCACAGGCAGGCGGGTAGCGGCGCGGTGTGTTGGTCTCGCTCGTGGTGTCGAGGAAGCCTGCTCTCTCCCTACTGCAGCCCAGGGGGTTTGTACATCCCTGCCTTCCAGCGGTTCTCAGCTTCTACACAGATCACTCGGACAGAGCCTCGCTCCGGGCCACGTGACAATGATGTGGTCCGGCACCTTCTAAGAGGAGTGAGGTCGCGGCTAGCAGGCTGCCTAACTCGTAAGGGCGGTGTATAACTGGTTGCAGACAAATCAGGGATGAGACACGTCCAGTATTGGAAACAAGCACGTTTCGCCAGTGCTACGTTCCGGTGTCACGGGACACCGGTAACAGCTATGATCGCGAGTAGGATAAAATAAGCAGTTATTCTGGTGAATTTAGCCTTCCAAATTAACTCAAAAATCCTCAAAATAATAAGAATGTCCCATAAAAATTCTCGTTTTGAGGGAAAATTTTCCGTTCAGATCCACAAATATGTCGAATGCTTGAAAAGTCCGATAAGCCTATATCTTGACCTTTTGACCCTCATGCCAACTGAAACATGACACTTCCAGTGTAATATGACACCACGATTCCATTTTTCACGTAAAAGCTCAAAAAATCATTTTTATTACAAAATTTACTTGCAGCGGACGTCTCCGCTGCTTTGAAATCCGCGCGCTTGCCGCACTCACCCCCCCTCCCCCCCCCCCGCCCGAAACACTCTACGGGTCTTCCTTCTACACTTCACCGAAACCGCCCGTTCCTCTCCTGTCCTTTTGTTGCAGTGACGTATTTGTACCATGTGATTTTCTTTTCCCCTTAATTTCCCCTTCTGCTCCTGTGCAGTGGAGGTTGTGTGTGATTATTTATGGCCGTGTCGCCATTTTGGAGCCTCTTTCGTTTAGTTATTTTCGGGTTTTTAACTTCACTTTGCTTCTCTCCGCGATCACGTTTAGTTGCTCCGACAGTTGTTCGTCGTCTAGCTTCACGCGTCCCCGGTTTTGTAAATTTGTCAAAGCTTATGCTGAACTTATAAATTTATTTCATGTATTCTTGCTTTTCGCTAAGTGTTGAGCGCATTAACTTGTACAGCCTTGCTGGAGTTGTTTTTTTAGTCTTATG
Organism: Bacillus rossius redtenbacheri; assembly: GCF_032445375.1. Classification (NCBI taxonomy): domain Eukaryota; kingdom Metazoa; phylum Arthropoda; class Insecta; order Phasmatodea; family Bacillidae; genus Bacillus; species Bacillus rossius. Next base: position 77,902,650 of record NC_086330.1, read on the forward strand.
TATTGTGGCCTTTCACTGGGTCGAATTATAGATGAGATCCACGTGCCGGTGTAATTTGCGTGAGTACAGTGAGGCGTGGTCACACTTTGTGGCTGTGCGCCGGTGTCTTAACTAGTATGCTCAATGCTTGTTATTCGCAGTTTTTATTTGTGTCGCTTGGGACACTTTCCACGTAATGCGCGTTTCTTTCTTGCTTTGCCCGGCTTTTCTCACTGCTTGTGTGGGCCTTCAGCTCGGGTTTGATTGTGGTCGTGATTCCTTTAACTTACGTTTTTCCCAGGGACGTGCCGTTTGCATTGCGCACGTAACCTTGATAGTTTAGGATTTTGTACTGCCATGTGTTCACCTCATGGTTTTCTTGTTCACGGGCTCGAGTATAGTTTATTGTGTGTATTCGTTTAAGCTTTGTATGTTTGTTTCACAGTTGCCCGGTGGTTGCGTTATTTAATGGACATGTGTCTTGAGGTTCGATTGCGCACCACCGAGCATTCTTTATAACCGAGGCTGATCGGACTGTGTAAACGCGCGACTGGTTAGGGTACACTCAGTGTGACGTCTAGTTTTTTTCCCTGTGGCATTGATGAAATATATTAATGTTGACGCACCTTCATTAATCTCAAGATGTTATGTCGTATTTATTTTCTACACTTCTATCTATTGATACTCATTTTCTTTGCCTTATTTATACTCAATCTTTTAGCTTAATTGATAATTTGTATGAGCGTACTGTGGAAACGTGTATCTACAATTGTGATTCTTAATCCGAGCCTCGTTAGGCCTAACGTTTACCCGATTACCATTTTTTTAATAAACCTGTAGTTGGAATTTTGTTTATAATTCCTCGCCACGAACGCTGTCCTGCACACTACGTTCTGTGCTTTGCTACACTGTTTCTAAGGTCAAAACCAAACTCATAAACCCTCTGCGTCCTCGTTCTAGCACGAGGCTGTGTTTTTGTGTCTTTGGTGTGCGCGCCGATGTAATTTTCTAGAACCGCGGTTCTAAGGAGCTTACATATTAAAACATTTTAAAAATAAATATAAAAAAATAGCCTTAACGTCTTCAATTCCGGGGTCATTAGTTTTATTCCCGTCGAGATCAATTTAATAAAATATTAATAAAAATTCCAAAAAAATCAGTAAAAACTATAAAAATGCTTACATGAAAACAGCACTTACATCATACATTTTCCGGGTTCTCGGTTCAATTTTCGGGAAATGCACTTGTAAAAAAAATACATCAGCTTTCTACAAACAATTCTTCTAAACCGACTGCCTAATACCAAAGTATATATTACTCTCAACAAATGGAACGTCGCGGCACCAACTTGAATGAGGGCGCGGAAGACTGCCATATCGGAAATATACCATAATGACAGTATTCCACCTAGCCTCTTCGAAAAAGGCGGAAAAGTACCATAACGGAAAACTGCCATAAATTCAAAGGACGAGGCGGAATTCTATCATATTTCCTTATACACTCCATGGAATTAGTACAGCTGCTTTGCTCTCAAAGTAGTGTATAGAATACGTCGCTAGGCAGCACTGTTACTTTCTGTAGTTCCAGTCATAAATCAACTGAAAAGATCGCGCATTTTTAGAAAAAAAATTTTACAAAAATGGGTTATAGGAAGCAGCACTGTATACTTATAGCCGCGATCTGTAAAAATAAAAATATGGTACTTTTTCTCCTGTTTTGACGGGGGAGGTGGGGCGACGGAAGACTGCCATACTGGAAGACTGCCATTCTGGAAGACTACCATAATCGAAGAATTCCGTCTGGGGGCGACGGAAAACTACCATATGTTAAAACGCGACCATACGATCCTAATACTCGAACGACATGAGTAAATTATGTATATTATCTTAAAAAGAATTTGAATAAATAAGCAGCCTACAAAGTCTTGTGATTCTAGTTAATGTTTTTAACTCCAGGTCACTAGTTGAAATGAAATTCAATCTAGTGACAGAAAATCACAATTCCCTGACAACCAGCGGTTAAGTAAGTAAAATATTGCATTATCTATATATAAGAGATTTCCACCTATGTACTGACTCATCACGATATCTCTGGAACCATAAGGCCTAGAGACTTGAAATTTGGTAGGAATATTCCTTCGCCGAGTAGAGGTCAGCTAAGAACGGATTTTACGATTTTCCACCCGCAAGGAGGGTTGCGGGGCCGTTAATTTAAAAAAATCCACATTTTCAAACTTTAGCTCTTATAGGTATAAAACTTGGCCAGAATAATCTTTTTGGCATGTTAAAATTTACCAAGAACGAATTTTATGAAATTCCACCCACAAAGGGCCGTGCGGGCCTCCAAAAAAAAAAACTTTAAATCTATAGCTCCTACAGACTTTAAATTTGGCGAAATTATTATTTTTGTCATCTTTAGTTTAACTGAAAATGAATTTTACGAAATTCCATCCAAGAAAGGGATAGCGGGGGCGTTATAATGAAAGTAAAAAAATATTAATTACAGTTCGGGCTATAATGAATAATAAAATTAATATGTAGGATTATATACGGGTTCAATTTAGATATCTGATGTTGACAGAAATATTATTTTGTTATATAAATTGAATAAGCGTTGTAAAAAACATAACCACAATTCTTTGTTTGTCAATAAACTCATCAGCATTTGATTTCAATCAGCGTCTTAAGTATTTGAAAACAAATGAAGAAAATTTTAGCTAACCAAGTATTAATGTTTATAATTGTCACTACATTATAAATGAAAAGTTATATCTTATCTAGTATTTTTTCCTGTAATTTTTGTAAAATAAAATTCTTTGTCTAAATAAATCTGGCAACCCTACTTTCCCCCTTTTTTTACTACTCTCTTGACACTTATTGTTACAGAAACAGGTTCATCTTCTGAATTCTTTACACATAAAACAAACAAAACACAAATATGTTTAAATAAAGTCAGTATCTATGAGAATATCAACAAATTCAGTATAGTTCATTAAATGAAATTTCCACTGACAAACAAAATTTTAAATAATAGGTAAATTAATTCAAGGTGTAGTTTCGGACAAACGCCATTACTAATTAAAATGTATGGCATGACAAACATCAGTCTGTTTGTGCCTTAAGAAGGGAATAGATCTCTTTCCCGAAACGCCGCAACTGTTCTCTTAGGAATCATATACTGTTTAGTCTGCGCTATCATCGTTGTGGTTTTCAAAATATCTGTTTTTTCGCTCAACTGTTGCTTACAGTGTTCGTCTGTGCTGTCATCACTGTTTATTTACATTGCTGGGTTAACATGTGCGTCTCTGTATAGCCGTGGTTTTTTTCATTTTTATCTGTTAAGTTTCATCTTTGAGTTATTCTGTTTGCCGTTGTACACCGTAAATTTTCTTGGTAAATGGAACATAAATATTCATGTAAACTTACATATTAGTTTATTTGTACATTTACATGAAAATAACTGTATCACTACAAAATATTGTTACCATATATGCTTCGTGTTGCCCCTGTACCTCCAATATTTAGTTATTTGCAAACAGTTGTTTGAATAGCTTTCCAGTATTAGCTGAGAATGTTAAGCACGGTAAAACAAAAGAAAGCCAAAAGTAATATAAAAAAGTTAACTTTTCTGTGGCTTTAAAACCAAATAAATAAAATGTCTATACAATAACTTCATGCTTGTAAGCACACACATATTTTAACTAAACACACTATATCTAACATTTATTTCAAAATAACTTTACCATCGACAGTGCAAGCTCTTACAAATGTTTTTTACTAGTCTATATTTCTATATAATTATTGTACAGCGGGACTGTAACTTTGTTTTCAGGAAATCAACTAAAAAATTGCCAGACTAGTTACACAAATTATATTTCACACTTATGAAATTTCATAATTCTTGCTGAACGAACAACATAAGAACTCATATATTTGTTCGTTACCGAGGTTAGATGTTACTGCACGTACTGCACGTGTTAATGACACACTAAACTACAGTAAACTCGTGGAATAACATCATGTCAGTGTTAAGAAGACTGCAGATATCCGCTCTACCACTCTGGTTCTGGGGTAGAGCGCCTGCCTTGTGACTTGTAGGACCCGGGTTCGCCCCCCGGCTCTTCCAAGGCGGATTGCCCAGACAAAATGGTGGCATTTTTTCTGGTAGGAATACAATCCCTTGTAACAAGTCAGGCTACCAAAGAAACGGTGGGTGGAACAGAAAAAAAAAACCTTCCTGGTGGCTTCCAAATGGGGATCTCGTTTCTTTTCTTGGGCTCCCCATGCGGTGGCCATTCCGGGATTTCTCCGGGGGAACGGAGTTTTGCAAAAATATTTTTGTAGTTTTGTAGCGTTTTAGTTTTTCGTAACTGTAGCATTATCATTCCAACATGTTATAAATAAAGCTCAAACAAACATTTAAAACATTTTTAAAAAATGTTGCTATTGTAAAAAAATATTTTAATTAAGTGTGCATCAGTTGGTGAGTGGTTCAACCATTTACCGGTATATATTTTCTTGAAGTATTATTGACGGTTAAATTCTAGTCATAAACCTTTGTTTTGTAGTGTTTTAGAAGTTTTCGACGAAAAAATATTTATAGGCACATGAATTTTATTCCGAAAAATATTATGTCTGTAAAAAAACATAGATTTCAATCAGGAATTATCGTCTTTAACACACGCTTTTTTATATGTGTGTACCAGTTTAAATCCAGATGTAAATAAAATATTCTATTTATTTCAACATGAGTAAATCCTTTGATACTTTCCAAAATAATCTTATAATTAAAAAATTATCAATTTTAGGCCTCGTCAAGCAATGCGTGGTATATATGTTTTAATTATCTTACAAATAGACGCTTTTCAGTCAAACTTTCAAAAGCAATTTCATGGTATAAAGTGTTCCACAAAGTAGTGGTTTATTTCAACTACTCTTTAATATTTAATAAATTATATTCCAACTGTAATCAGAATTAATCAAGGAAAGATGTTGATGAAAATATATATAATTGGGAAATATGTTTGTGAAAATATTCAGCAAGATATTTCAGCTGTCCGGATCTGATTTTCAAGTTAACAAACGTCTCTGAATTACGATATCATTTATTTTATAACCTTTAGTCAAAAAACTAATTTAATTAATCAGAATTATCACATAGTAAGTAATGACATTAAACGTGGTGTCCTCGTTTAAAACCTTCGAGTTATATTGATGCCAAACATTTTTTTCACCAACATTCAGCAACACATGAAGATCTTTTAGGTCTTATTAATATTAAAACTTTTACTGTATCAAATGATTTTAATTATAAAACAATTGAAAGTAGTATAAAAAGTTCTTAAATTAATATTTAAAAATTTCAGGCGTTTAAATTATTTTGAATATGCTACATTCCTGTATAACCTATTTGCATTTTTGTTTTATTAGACGTTCGATAAGTGATGCACTTTTTATTATATACATTTTATTACCATTTTTGTTGGTTCAGACATAATGACTCGGTTTGGATTAAGAATTCCAAATTGCAATTACAGAATTAGTGACACTTTTAAAACCATTAGTAACTATAAAATGTGTAAAAAATTATAACTCCTTTTGAATAATCTACAAATATTCATTGGTAAAACTTTTGTAATCTACATATTTATTTTTTATACACCATTTTAGTTTCGGTTTAAGATTTTTGTGAAAACCAAAGTAACCAATTGGTTAACTGAACTTTATCATTCTTTATCCATCTGTGTGTTGTGTTGTTTCGTGTTTTGTCGCATTGATGTATATCTTGTGTTAATGTGTTTTTGTTGTTATTTTACGTCATAATTTGTTTATAGGTGCTGTAAGGCACAAAAACTGCATTTCAATTAGATCTGACAGTTTTAATGAAGCAGGATAATATGTTACGCATAGTAATATTTTTTTTATTTTCTAATATAAAAAATACTTAAATTTCAGCAGAGTTTATTTTTGAAAGACTGCAAGCCTGTGCAAAGCCCATCAACATTCGAAATGTACGAGCCTATGTCTCCCCTAGAGCGCCTGTGCTGCTTGCCCTATGCCAACAAACTACACTAACAAAGATATTTCCCTCGCATTTCAGCATCTTAAAAACACATTTTGTAGACTTTAAATAATTTATTAAGGTGGGTTTACGATTGAAAATTAAGAATTAAGACTTAAGACTTAGTCGTGTACTTACCATATGACTCTAAGTAAACAAGTGGAATGGTTTATGATTGTCGTGTGTGAATTTTGACGGGTCGTGTGCGAACCATATAATGACTTAAGACTTAACAGAAATGGTTATATTTTATATTTTTCGTAAAGACTTAAGGGAAGCGACCAATCACAACAAACCGGCACCTTTCAACCGGAAGTTTATGTCTTATTATTGGACCGAGCGAGGCAGTATTTTGGGTTATAATTCGTATATTTGTCATTTGTAATCACCATCCATTTCGAAAAATAGATATCCCATTTGTCAATAACCCATTTCAAACCTGCTTCTCCGTTTAGAACAATGGCCGACCATGTGTTTTGTGCTGTGATTGGTTAGAATTAACGACTTCTATGTCAATCATAAACTGGAAAATGTAGTTTTGACTTAATCGTGTGCTCGATGTTAAGTTATAATTCTTAAGGAAATCAATCGTAAACCCAGCTTTATAGACATTGTTTGTGTTCAGTCACAGAAAACATTACATAAGAAAATCCTTGAATATTTGCGTTGGATTTGCACTCATTAAATAATATCTACAATTACTTCAATTATTCCAGTGTGAAAAAATGTAAATTCTATGAAGCTAGTTAGTTACATTAGACTACAAGTTTAGAGTAAGACCGTTTTCCTCATTCCGTAGAATGTATAAGAAATTTTGGCAGAATGGAATATTAGGTACCACATGTATTTTTTTTAATCGTCGTAATAAGAATACAGTGCTACCTATATAACATTTTTGGAAACATTTCTTTCTTCTCGTCCGCGATCTGGATATGATTTTTTATTGCAACTATCACCGTCTGAAGCGCTATCTCTACGCTTTAAAGTTAACCTGAGAAATAGCTAGAGGGCTGACAGCGCTACCTACCGAGTATTCTATACACTTCTTCGAGGACAATGCTGCTGTACTCATTCCATGCAGGGTGTAAGAAAATATGGCAGAATTCCGTCTCGTCCTTTGACTTATGGAAAATTTCCGTTATGGTACTTTTCCCCCTTTTTCGAAGAGGCCAGGCGGAATACTTCCATTATGGTAGTCTTCCGATATGTTAGTCTTCCGTCACCCCACTCGAATTTCACCATCTTAGGTTATCTTAACGTTTACTAGAGTGTGTTACCATCATAATGGTTTATTAATTACTCGCTATATCGCACTAACATCTATCACCAGATCGTCAATTATTGTAGCGTCCTCCGTCTTGTTGGCCATCTTGGTTGCCATAGTCAAAATTTTTAATTATCAACCAAAATAAAATTCGTAAAAAAAATTCCAAAAATCATTTAAAAATTTACTCGTCAATATACTGATTGACGCGATCGATTGTGGCCCTTCCAAGTCAGTGCATATATATATATTAGGCTCAAAATATTTTTTTATTTAAATATTGCCACAATTTAACATTATACTATAAAAGTTTAGGTTTCATGTTCAAGCAAATAAAACAACACATTTTCACAAATAATATTTATGACATAAATTCTACACTACTCATGTACATATCATACACATTTCCAACATAATTCATTCAATTCCACGTGATTTTAAAAACCAGTCCTTTGCATGTTTTTCAGAGCATCTTTTCGTGACACTTGGTTACCGCATCTGTCACACTTGTACCGCACTGGAACCGGATATTTAAGTAAAACGGTACATGCCATCTGCGATAGCTACAATGTACGAAGGTCTTATCAAAGTAGATTCACCAGTAAGCAAGTGTACGTCACTATAGCACAACAGCAGTGGTAGACGATGAGGTCGGTGCCATTGTCGGTACTGTAGACTCAAGGTCCTCTCGGCAGTGCTCTAGCGTTACCTGTGACGTTGGTACAACTTCCACCGGGAACTCCGCGGTCGTCAACATCGCTGCCAACGAGGCCACGTTCACCAGCGAAGTTGTGGATGCTAGGTCAGACTGGACCGAAAAGGTTGCAACTACCGATGGTACGGATGCGTTGATACGACTGCAGCTACAAAGACTGACGGTGGAATAACTGTTGAACTAGGATTATGTATTGCGCCTAAGGCGCCCGTTGAAAAATAATGAATATATTAACACTTTAATATAATATTCTTTAAGATTTTATAAAAAATTCCATTTATTTTAATATTGTGCAAATGAATTCAATTTCTGATATAGGCCTATATGAAATGATAGAAGATATTTGACATACAATTATATATATATAGCATCTGTGTTATTTACGGATAATTTTAGCAGCAAGAAAGTAAGTGACCACAAAATAACAATATAATAAAAAAATTAAGATATCTGTAACTCCAAAAAAACTAAATCTGAAAAAAAACTTTAGGGCATATAAACATATATTATATACGTAAAATACAAATACCGGCTGTTTTAAATAAAATTATAAACTGCAAAGATATAAGCATATTTAAAATATATAAACAAAAGATTTTCGAAAAGGCATAGTTACAAAATTCGAAATATCATCAAATATTTCCAGTGGGAAATGGGAAGAATTTTCAACGTTTTTCGTTAAGAGCTAAACTTTCTGAGATATTATTCTTTTTAGTAATTATAAGCATAGTTTTTCGTAAGTACCTAAAGTACCTATGAAAAATGATTATATCAAAAAATTTAATTATAATAGCTGTATTTCAAATGTCCCTCTATTGTTACACTTCCATGTTATATTTTACACATAGGTACCTCTATGGAGTAGACTAATATTTGTGCTTCATGATACCACAGAATTGTGATGATACTCTTGTCTCCAAAGTATACAAATATCTTTGGCTTTACAAAGTCAGTGATGAACGTAAATTATTGCCAGGAGAGTCCATCCGTTCTTTTCCACAAATAAAGGCGAACTGAGAGTCACACTGCAGACAAGTCATTTAGGTATATATCCACGCCCGAAAGCCACGTGACACCCCACTCTCAGACCCAAATGAATCCGTGAGGTTCCGTGTTTAGAACAAAATTGTATCCAGGAAAATATTGGTATTGAAAATTACTAGATCTAAAATATGAAATTTCACCTATTTGTAACAAAATTTAAAATTCAAAGTGAAATATATATAAGCTTGAAAAGTGTCCTATTATAGACCATATAGAATATTAGGATAGCGTCGAAACGCGAGCATCATCGTGATTTGAGTAGCGCTGAGTTTAAATTGCAGCGATGTAATAAAAACTAAATACAAATTGTTAGATTTTTTTTTAAATATGAAAGTTCAAAAGTTTGGTACGGGCGCCATTCATTTTTAAACAAAGAAAAAGTCGTTTCCTGTTGATTTGGCATGTTTTCCTTCAGTTCATTACCGCTTCCGATAATAGTTTGAGTTACTAATTAGGGTAGGTAATTAACAGGGATCGCGGAACATGACCGCAAATGTAAACGCGAACTTTAGCGGCCACTTCGTGTAACGGCAAATATTTTGGAAATAAGCCTGAAGGTTGCCTATCGCGGGCGGTCGAGAGTTCAATATACACAAGTGAAGCGCCAGCGAGGCCAGATGCCATTTCTGCTCCGTGAAACGTATGTGCATTTGTTTAAAAAATAATAATAGCACCAGCGTCATTTCTTCTGTAAGGGCGCCGATGCGCACTTTGCTCCAAAAAAAATTAATTTCTCCACTCATTCCCTAGCGGTTCCATTTGGCCTTAACGGTTTGTTGTTACAGCGGGTTGATGCTATTTGGAATATTGGACTCCGAGCGTTAACGTCCAGTAGGCTTCCCCTGTTTTATTTTTCAGTCCTTGCCTTGCCGTGAGAGGCCATAACAATAATGGTCCTCCCGGCCGTTAGGAAATTCATTTCTAATTTGCAGCGGCAGTATTTTTTTCGGCGCTTTAATCAGCAGGAGCGGATGGGGTCGTTTTCTGTCTGCTCTGCAGGTCTTCCTCGACACCGGTGACGTCAAAGCGGTCTCGCTTTATCTCCCCCTCCCCTGTTCCCCCGTCCCCCTTCAAGGGACGCACCCCTATCATCACCTCCCCCGTATACCGCGGCCCTAACCGAGGCGGCTAGACGCCGCGTAATTAGTTTTAAGCAAACATGGAAGGGAGTGTACGATGTTTGGTCGGCGCGTCGGCCCCCTCTGGTTGTCCAATCAGGGAGGAGGCCCTTATCTCATCGTATGTCACGCCATTACGGCCGGGGGGTGTTACGGTGTGCAAGGGGATAATGTGAGACTGCCTGGAAAAGGGGGGGGGGGTCCATTTCAAAGGCGCGGGACCAGGACTGCATTAATTACAAGACGACGTCACCTCACGGTGACCAACCTTCGCGCTCGCTCTTTGATCTTTGATCTTGTGCCCAACTCACCTGTGGCTACTGCGAATTTTATTCAATTAGTACCAAGATAAGTTGAGCTTTAGATTCTGTATTTTCGTGCTGCTAACTTAGTTGGATCACGTTTAGTATAACACACATCCTCAGCCAATTACTACAAACTTGCGAAGAAAAAGGTGGATCGATACTTGTCTTAAAGTCAGCGGCCAATAAACAAAATAAATTCTCGTTATTTCCTGAAGCTAGTACCGACCCCGCAAACTCCACGACAATAATTAATTATTCATCAGTCAGCTGCTGCCATATTTTGCCTTGTGTTATGGCTGTCCATGTTTGGTGCCTAAATTTTCAAAGTGTGTCTTATTACCCATGATCCAATTATAGGGTCAGTCAAATGAACAATTATTTACAATTTAGACTTTCGCTAAATAATAACTTGAATGTTGTGGGTTCCTCGTTTTAAAGAGAGCATGACTGAGTATAATCCATAGTTTTAAAGAACTGTTGTATTTTTCAAACCTTCAGGGTAGAATCTTGCAGTATGTTCAGTTAGCAGGATAGCATTCGGATTTTTATCTGGCAAGTTAATTATATAATCGTGCAAAATTCTTGTTTTTTGTGGTACTAGGCTGACACATTCTACCTTCCGTCCGTATTGCATATGGTAGGGCCATATGGGTTATCATTATTTTCTTTTTGGCCTCCCGTATTTTAGGGCCCGTCAAAGAAGGCTCATAATACAAAAAATATAGGTATATGTTATTCAAATGTGTAATGGTATCCAATTTAGACGCCCTCAAAATTATAACGCTGGTTTTTCAAGTATTTAATTATTAGTTGTTTTGTATTTTTTGCTGAAATTCTCATTCCTTTTAAAGTCAGCCCTGTTGAATTCAGCAGCTCAAGAACTGTGGTTCCATTGGCTGAGAGCCGAGCAAGCGTACATCTCTCCAGAGTCCACTGACTCGGCGACGCGAGTCAGAACTCGTGCGAACCACCGATACCTTCGGCCGGTCGTTTCAGCGGCGAAACTTCCCACGCCACACTCCCAGCGTACAACTGTAGGAACTACTGAGATCAACACAATCCAACGCCAAAACTGCTAAAACTTCTTCAAGCTGATTCGTTGATGGAACAGTTCTCAACAAACTTTCAGTCGTGTCCGTCCATTATCCGTTTCCAACGCTTTAATCATCCGTCATAATATTGTTCCATTTCAAAGTTGCCAACTGTTAAGAAAACTCATATTTTGGATCTTTTTTTTTTCATTCACAATGAAGTCAAATATGGAATTATAAGTCATTAAACTCAATTTTTTTTCCATTAATTTAAAATTGTTCAGAGTTACCATGCGTAATAAATTAAACTTCTGTGACTCAGGCAAATTTTTTTTTTGAAAAAAAAAATTCTTTAAAATGTATTAAAACGTAGTTTAAAAATAGTTATGGAAGTAGCTTGAGATTTAAAAAAAACTTTTAAACCATCTGATATAATTAGATTTGACCCGCAAAAACCATGCAGATATTTGGCGGTTATAATTCCAGTCTTCCTTATGAAGTTACCAAACTTTTGACGAACAGACAGATGAAATTTTTTCGGGCCATCTGATCGGCTGCAGGTCACGTGATTGAGGGACGGTCTAATGTAATTCCGGCGTAGCTTCACTCAATCGCAACAATTTTAAACGTACGTTCTTGACTGGTACTGCTGAACGCCCGGGATCCAACTCTTGCTACGGCCATCTTGATGTCGGTTTCCAGGGGCTTCCTGGAATCACTCCACGAGAATTCTGGGAATGTATCATGCTCAGAGGCCATGACCGAGTCCTTCCGCGAATTCCCTGAATTGTATCGTAAAAGTATGCCTGTCTCTGGGCTGCTGTCATAACTTAGAAACACACAACTTAGAAATACACAAGGTAGCATTATCTAAGTTATGACAGTTCTAAGTTATGACTTTCTAAGTTATGTTGTTTCTATTTTGTGTTTTTCAGCGTTTTGTGTTTCTAATTTATGTATTTATAAGTTATGACAACTCTAAGTTATGTTTTTCTATGTGGCCATAGTTATAAGTTATTATTTTCTAAGTTATTTCGTATCTAATTTGCGCTTTTCTGTGTTTTGGGTTTCTAAGTTATGTTATTTCTAAGCTATAACTTCCTAAGTTATGATGTTTCTAAGTTGCGTGTTTCGGCGTTGTGTTTCTAAGTTATGACAGATATAAGTAGTGTGTTTCTAAGTGCTTATTGTACTAAATTATGACATTTCTAAGTTACATAGTTTTTTTAAGAATTCTAAGTTGTGACTTTCTAAATTATATGGGGATCCCCCTGTCTCTTATCAACTCGTTGTTGTCAAAACGCTGAGGAAACTATTTGGTTGTTCTGCGCCCACACCCCTCCAAGACTTGTTAATAAGCAATAAGTGTTCATACATTAGTAATTGTTATACATGTTCTGTGTACTGATCTCTGTTGATGATACTTAAGCTTGATTACTGCTGCCTCGTAAGCCTATAAATATGGGCATTCATTTTTCTTTTAATAATCTGATCCCTCAATGTGTTGTTGCGATTGTTTCCTTGTAATTGGAGGCCGTCTACAAGAGAAGCCATTGCCCTATTCGGCCGCGCCATTCTGACGCGTTTGCTTCTGCACTGGATGGCTATGATTGGTGTGCTGAAATAAGCCCAGCCAACCACGATACACAGAGAGTGATACAAAGTTTTAACACACAGCTGGTCGGGAAATTTTTTCGCGAAAAATACATGGCCCTGCCTACCTATAAGAGAACTGTTATGTTACCTTTTCTCTCTTCAATTTTCCCAGTGCAGACAAAGCGAACAATGGGCGATAATTCATAAATAGAGACTGGAAAAATTCGCGGTTTCAATTACCTCTAGGATAGACTCCATGATCCTCTATGTAGGCGGGCAAATTACACCTGCTCATTGGCTATTGACAAGTGTCACTTATTACCTTGGATGCTTGTGACTAGATGCTTGACTGTTCACTTTATTTATTTATAATTTGAGTACTCCCACGTCAAACACTTCGCCGCCATGTTGATTACCACTACTCCCAGCATTAAACTTGCAAAATACAGCCTATCCCCTAACAAATTTCATACACAGTCAGCACAAATAAAAATATACTACACTGTACAAGTTAATATACACAAGTAAACACGTGAACATTAAAAAAAAGGCTTTAACGTAAAAACTAAAAATAAAAAAAATGTATAAGTGTAACTTTTTATATGATCATAAATTTACTTAAGTTTTATTTACAAAACATGTTATGTTTTATAGCATATGTTTTATAGATTGTAAAAATTAAAGGGCTAGACTAGGCCAACAGGACTTACCTACATCATAACTCATATCAGTATAAATATACCTATATTTAATTTAAATACTTTTAAAATGTATTTTTTTTTACCATATTTACATTTGGCTCGAATGAGAAAGGGCTTATGTAGAAGATATACCTAAGTCATATAATTTTAGTTGAATTAAAATTTTCATGATAATTATAAAACACAAAACTTACGTATAACCTGTAATCGCACTGTACTAGTTTTAACTCTAAAGCCCCTAGAATCGCAAATTTATGTTTCATATTTTCGCCGTCAAGTTGTGTCGAGAACAAAGATAGCAGCAGCGTCAGTTCGTGAACTATATAGGGTTACAACCATGCCGTGAAGTTTCACTTGCAACGCACCCATTAGGTGTGTTCGTCTGCACATGCGGGGAGTATATGATGGGTGGAGACTTGCATTCAAAATGAACACCTGAACTAGAAAGCGAGGAGCCCTGCAGGAAATCTGTACACCCCGCACGGGGGCTCGTGACTGGTTAGCGCCTGCCCTATCTCGCGCCTCGGCCTGCGATGCGACTGGGCCGTAAAGCAGCAGCGCGCGGAACGACCGGCAACCGGCGGCCAGATAGCGGCGCGTTTAACGGCCGCGACGCCCCTCAACACCCTCCCTCCCCTTAAATCTAACAGTCGTGAGCGAGCGAGGCATGTTCGCGACTAGATCGATGCGTGTTTACGATCTCTCGGGCGCTCGTGCGAGGCGCTACACCACTTACATTCTATTAACTCGGTTCCTAGACACAGGTGTGTTCGGCACAACGCGCTACAGAGTGCATCGCAATCACTAATTACTAAACAATCATGCATCTCAAGTAACAAGTACTGCCATCTATTTCAAAAATATTTAAACTGTTTTGTTTTTTTTATGTGTAAACTTCTTAGCTCTCGGTGTAATTGGTAGGAGTAATTTCGTGAAAATGGAACGGAATTCGATGTAGCGACATAAACCAGTTTATAGTCACTTTGGGAACATGCCAAATTTATCGGTTTGTCAAATGAAACTTTGTGATAGTGAAACTACCTTGGAATATATTTCTTAAACTAAAATAGTTTTAATAAAAATTAATCCCAAATTTTAAAATACTGGCATTACATTGTTTATAATACAGCGTCTCTTATCCTACCCGATTGTCTCGATATACCAGTGGTAGAATACGCGGTTGATTACTTTCATGAAGACTTGGTGAGACTACAGCTGATATTCTCCAAGTGTTACTGGTTATTCCTGATAAAACAATCGCTGCATGTAATTTTCTTTTCCTCAGACAAGTAATTTTATTTAAAATCTTGTTTAATTAGTGCTATATGTTACAAAATCAACACTTACAATATTTGTATCAGGTGGTATTCTAATAAATGACATCCATTACTCAGCCAAATAATATGCCATGAGACAGCTGAGAAGCACTATCATGCAAAACAAACTTCCTTCTCCTTGATTTCTCGCGAAGCCTTCCTTCTCTTGCGACCGTGTTTGAGCATCCCACATCTCGCATAAAATAATAAATAATATTTATCTCAATACAACACATGACTCCATCTGTTGACACGAATTGGAACTAATAGTAGCAAGTTTCTTTCATGCGATAAATTAACTCTCGTTGACGAAATATTAAAAACTCTATTGAACTAAAGTTTCCAATTGAAAACTCTCAGTAACTAATATGGATCCCTGTTCGATTTCTGCCGCTGTTTCGAAAGGACACAGGTGTTAGTTTAGTTTAGCAGCAAATATTTGATCTTGAAAAAGAATGCGAGTAGAATTCCAGTGTTAAAAATTCACTACGCAAAATGATGAGTTGCTTTCGTTGTAGCAATTCGTTTACGCAAAGAAAGAGCTTAAAGAGATACAGCAAAACTTGTAACACCAAGCCTACTTACAAGATAGAGGACAACGATGGGGCTACTATTCTAAAGATGAATTTTCTGTATTACGTCAATAATTCTCCTTGTCTTGAACGAGATTATGTTCATAGCTCTCCTGATCTCAACAAAGAACTTAAATTTAAGGACGTTGATGATTTATAAAAAACTAAAGACAATGGAAGTATCATTACCATGAAAAGTGAGAATACATTCAAGCCCATGTCAAGTAGATCCTCCATACTTTGGAATAATGATGGACACTTAAAAAGAAAGCTTGAAGACGATGAAGAAGCTTAGACGTCTACGATTTCGAATTCTTACAGTAATCTGGGTGAAGATGCTGACTTCTACGATGATGGCGTCAGAGATTCTGAAGCTAATGACAAGACCAAAGACCGTGATGAAGCAAGTAAAGCTGGCCAGATCGAAAGCTGTGCTGAAGCCCTGATACTGAAACGATGGAAACGGCGTGATAAAATAAATTATTCTGATCACGTTTACGATGAACACCGGGATGATAGTGATTTTAAAATTATTAATAAGGTAACCGGGAGGAAGATGCCTGTCGGGGGAAGATGCCTGAGGCGGACGTATTTCCGAACAAAAACACAGATAGCAGCTCCAGCCGCGTAGCGAGACAGCGCTGAACATTTACAAGAAGCCACGAGGAGTAACGGCGTGTAGGACACTTTTTCATCGTTTTATGGTTAAATATATGAAGATATTGAATGGTGAGTACGTATCTTATAATATTTTATTACCATTTCGTAAGACGTAAGAAAATTAATTTATATTTATGCATAAAACTAGTGGCATACGAAGATTCAACACTCTTTAACGCATTTGAAGTGAAGTGTGGCGATTCCCGCTGAGAATATTGGAGTAAAAAAAATGTCAGTGGCGTGTTACCCCAATACGTGGGGTAAAATGCCACGTCAAGTGGCATCTTCCCCCATGATAATGTATTATAATTCCATGTTGATAACAATATTATTTCTGTGTATTAACTACTTTTTAGCAAAGCTTTTAATTCTACACCTTTTCCCAAACAGGTTATTCCCCGCAGGTACGAGAGGAAAACGGATCTTGCGTCCTGGTCGGAAGAAAACTTACTTCTTGCTTCTGAAGATGTGAAAAACGGGAAAATGAAAGTATGGGATGCGTCCCAGTTTCATCACATACCCTACAGAACATTGAAAAGACGAATTGATGCTGGAAATGTTACTAAAGGAGCACACTGAAACGAAATTAGCTGGATACGACTGGCTACAACTGTTTTTGAAACGTCAACCTGAAGTAACACTTAGGAAGGCACAGGGTATCTCCATCGCACGTGGACTTGGAATGTCCCGTAAATAAGTTGACAACTATTTTCAAGTGCTTTTGCATGTTTGTGAAGAAAATGACTTTCTCAGTGCCCCAAGGAAGATTTACAACATGGGCGAGTGTGGTCTTCAAATCAACAGGTCGAGTGATAGCTACCAAAGGTAATAGAGATGTTCACCATGTTATACCTGGAGAGAAAGGTGAGACAATCAGCGTAATTGCTTGTTGCAATGCCTAAGGGATCTTCTTGCCCCCATACAGCAATTTTAAAGGAAAAAGAAAGAAGCCTGAATTTGAAGACGGCCTGCCACCTGGCTCACACATCAAAATGAATTAAATGTCTGCTTGAGTAAATACCGAGATATTTTTTGACTGGTTAAAAAGACATGTTTTGCCTCGAAAGGAAGCAGGAAAGTGTTTGCTTGTTTTGGATGGTCATAGTTCCCACTGCTCAGATGTTGATGTACTGGACTTCGCTGCAGACAACGACATAATACTAATCTGCCTTCCAAGCCACACAACCCAATATCTGCAACCCTTAGACCGGTCATTTTTCAAATCTTTGAAGACATTTTGGCAGCAAGCTGTAAACACTTGGATTTACAGCAACCCCGGCAGAAAACTGACACGTCTCCAATTTGGAACATTGTTGAATTCAGCTTGGAGTCGAACCGCAACAATGGGCAATGGTAGTGCAGGATTTTCTGCTTGTGGCATCTATCTTTACAACCCGCAAAAAATTCCTGCACACGCTTTCGCTCTATCAGACAATGCTTCTGGTAACAACCTAAATACAGCAGCATATGCTGATAAAGTTGTTACAAGTGAAAATTCTTCTACTCTTACAGAAAATGTCACGATGCCTATTGCATCACCAACTGCTTCTTGCTCCTATGCTCCTGAAAACGAGGCAACTGATTCGGCCAATGATGTGTCAATACATTCGACAAATAGAGATAACAGCATGAGTTCCTTCGAAGAAATATCGCCTGTTCCTGTTCTTACTTTGCCTAAGCCAACTGGTCGTAAGAAGCAAACAGCAGTGGTCCTGAATTCACCAGCAAGACTAATGGACATGCGAAAATCACAACTTCAAAAGGATATCAAGATGAAAAACAAGATGAAACAACATGCCAAAGAGAAAACGATCAAACGTGCTACCCAAAGAAACAGAAAGAGGAAAGTGAGCTCGTCGACTTCGTGTAGTGGCGAAACTTGCCAAGATAGCAAGAGTGACAGTGAACTAGATATCAATGGTAGTGATGATTTTTGTGCAGTATGTAATGGGTACTTCTATGCTAAAAAAGGTCCCAAGTGTGACTGGATCCAATGTGTTGCATGTAGAAAATGGTTTCATGAATATTGTAGTTCAGAAATTTACATTGTGGTACGTGTTAGGTATGCCATGATGTTCTTCAACAGAATTTTGTAAACAAAGTGTTATTTTGTGTAAATCTGTATGTTATATTTACTATAAAAACCAATATAACTACTTTTTCTTAACACCCTCATCAAATTTTTAATATCACTGTTTAGTTTACAGATGGTGGCATTTTCCCCCATATCAAGTGGCATCTTACCCTTACTATTGGGGGAACATGCCACTCATACGGGCCTTAACATTTGGTTAATTTTTATATCCATTTATTTTTTTTCGAGACTTTTCGTCCATTTCTGACATACACAAATGTACAACGAAAATGGTATCCTAATGCTAAATTTTTTTTCATGTGTGATTCGAAATTTGTGAGTATAAAACCCCTTAACTGTGGCATCTTCCCCCGAGTTACCTTAACCTACTTTCCAGGATTTGATTGATTATACGTCATGGGAAGATACTGTCTGAGACTGTTGGTGGCATCGTTCCGTGGAAGAAACTATTCGCACATCGACGAAGTAGCCTCCATACTTGAAGAACTGAGGGTAGCTGACTATATAAAATAATCACTTGTTTAACTTACTTATTTGCAACATATGAACAACCGAATTTGCTCGTTACCAAGGTTATATATTTACTTTTCACTTGTGAGTACTTAAATACTCGCTCACGTGGTTTTTTTTTTCTCTTAAGGCTTGGTCTCACACGCAGAGTTGTTTATTTCCTTTTCTTGTCATTGCTATTAATAAAGGGATACATGTGGCAAAGGGAAGGAGGGCAAAATCCCTGAGGTCCTAGCACCAAGAAGGGTCCGAAATATTTCACTCCGGAATATATATATATATATATATATATATATATATATATATATATATATATATATATTCTTGTGTTTACCCTGATATTAGGGCCTATGACCAAAATTATAATTCTATTGCTAATACAATTAATTGGAAACCTTACAATATGTGCAGATTTTTTCCAGGTCACGTTTACAGTTATAGCCACGGTAACGTTTAGTATTTAGATGTATTTTTTTTAATTGTGGGGTTTAAAAAATTGTAAATTAAATAAAAGCAAGGTTTGTCCCGGGATACTTAATTCCTCTCGACCGCTCTGCTAATATTTCTTTGCATTTGTTGCTCGATTACTCATGTTCTCACCAAATATTTACTAAACGTTATTTTTCTAACTTTAGAATTTCGCACAAGTGATAATGTTTATGAAAACTTTCGTGACTTTCTACCACTACTATATTCTTTGGTAAATATCTGTCAAAACATTTTTAAACGAAACATGATATGCAAGATTGATAACGTGATACAGTTGCGGGAAAATCCTTCAAAAAATAGTGATGGCTATAAAATGAACTAAACAAAAATTACTTATGAGTCTGTTCGTAAGTTGGAGTCACCGTGGTCAGCTGCTGGTTAGCAAAACAACCCATAGTTTTGCACGGGCTAAGCTGGAAGTTTGTTTGATAGCTTGGAAGTAAATTGCTCAAGGGTGGGTCCAGAATAATGGTCAGGGGAGGGCAAAATTAAATATATTTTAATACATTTAGAATTGAAATATTTAGTACGTTTTGTTTGTGGTTAAAAAACGTCCTTATTATCTATAGCACCCCAGTAAAATAATACTTTGTGAAGTTCAGAAAATATTACAATTATTCAGGGTTCTGTCGAAGAGGGGGGGGGGGGAGGGCCCTCTCTGGATTCGCTTGTAGTGGATTTTCCTAAACCCGGGAATTTCGGGATTAACAACAAAAGAAAATTGGTTTGAAACATACATCATAAAACGAAATATTTCAGAACGAAATTTTATCTATCACTGTCACTTCGACTGTCTTGTCCACCATCTTGTTTTAACAGTTAATTTTAGGTGTGTTTGCTCCGGCAAACAGATAAGTTGTAAGTTGTGAGAGTTGTGACGTGATTGAAAAGGTGTTTAAAAAGCTGCGCTTTGCATCACGTAGTAGCATTATGTATTCGTTTTTTGGTTAATTAGCATAAATTACTTAAAATAATAGTAATCTACCCAATTTGGAAGTATATTATTATTGTTTACAAGTTTAATAGTAAACAGACAATATGTTCTTGCAGTTCAGGGTTTCTTTTTGTTATAGTGTTACGATCGATAAAAAATTGCAAAATTGTTTTCTCTCCCGTTTTTTTTTATTATAACTCTGTTTCTCTTTTTATTTAAAATTTCCAATACTTTAAGTCAATATCCCAACCACTCACTTAAAAATAAATAACTTTTACCTAGACAACATGAAAAACTAATTTCAATTGTATATCTGCCTTCGTGATTAAACTCAAAGCAAACAAATTCCCCGACTCCCACTTACTACTAGATAAATATTAAGTAATATGTATAGAAATAAGATAAATATTTCTTATTAAAATTTGTAGATGTTAATTTTTTGTTTATTTGCAATTTGTTTAGTTTATTAATTACATATAATATTGTTAGTTTATTTAAATTTAAGGAGCTATTCTTGTTCATTTGTGTGAAACAATTATTGTGATTGTGTGAATTCTAGTCTGATTACTCATAAATGACTATTGTGTAAGGACTTATAATTACTTTGTTACTAAAATTACAATGAAAAACTTATTTTTATATACATTTTGTATGTTTTTATTTGCCATCCCTAATCTCGGGATTAGAAATAAATGCCGGGCTCGAATTCTCTATCCGCTAGTGAACTCGCCAGGAATAATCTTAATGAAGTGGGTTCAAGATCACGGTTGTGATGCACTTCGGCTGGCAGTTGTCTTTGGAGAATACTCGTTATCACAGGCATATAATCTTCCCCGACGCGACGGCGCGCTTACCGCGCGGGTAAATGGGGGATATGAGACAGACAACGAGGTATCGCTATGAGTTGACACGTGACTCTCGCTCGTTTACTTTCGAGCTGAGTAAAGATATTCCTTTCCCTTCATCCTTAGTTGCTAGACATGCTTTTCTGCGGTTCATCCAAGACATTCATTGACTACATCGGTAATGATTTACACATCATTTTTTTTTTTTAATATTACAGTGCACACCTTTTTCACATAGCATGAGCTAGCACAAGTCATTGGACACAGCTTTGGACTCATTGCTGAATTCCTATTCTTGGACTTAAGAAACTATTAATTCCTAATTAATAGCTAACCGTAATGTCCTCCGAAAACGTGGAAGCTGCTATTTAACGCCATGGGATGCTGGTTGTTTGTATAAGTAGCACAGTCGGAACTTACAGCAACAAATGCACATCCTCATCCTTGATAAAATGAATAATTTGCCCTCAAATATATCCTGGCGTACAGTCACGGATATACTTATGATCGTAATTTAATCATTCTCTTAAAACAACTTTTTCTTTATATTCACTATACAATAAACGTGAATATATTTGGTTTACGCAGGCAAAAAAAAGTTATATTTTAATTCTTATTAACATCGATTATAATTATATATGCTTGTGTTTCGTGGTGGAATGGACAGCATCCATCGAGTTCCTTATTAATCAAATTCATACTTATAGGATTGGTTGTATATATCGCTTAATATAATAAATTTCGTCTGTCTTGGTTGTATTCCTAATTCCATTAGTTTGAGACGGAATTTGTCCTCAATATAATTTTTTTTCTAACACGCTTTGAAATACATGTTGTGCTTTTCATAGCTTATTTTACTGTTGTATTCTGTAGCTAATAGCTTCATTAAACATATCAGAGGTGGTGTAATGTGATGAGATATTTGAAGTAATAACAAAGTTTTATGTCACCCTCAGTCTTTTATGGTTGCAGTTTTGCCAGTGAGCATATTTTCGGTTTTATTAAAATGTGTATCCGCCTTAGTACTGTTACATGCGTGCTAAGAGGCAAAGCCGCTACGCGTGCCAGGTACCTGCGCGGGCCTTCCAGCGAGTCTGGCCAGCGGCCCCGCACGAGCTCTGACGTCACGCATGCCACGCGTGCCCGGCCGGATTACAAGGGTCTGGCTAGCCATCCCCCTCCGCTCCCCGCTCATTATCCCTCTCGGACTATTGTCACCGACACTGTAATCGGCCTGGGAATTTGCGGGGTTTCCGAGGCCGCCGCGCGGAGTGGCGCGAATAAACGCCGTCTTTCTGGACTTTTCGGACGTCGGGTCAGCCCGAGATGACGCTACAAGTCACAGCCGCTCTCGTCCCTTCGAGAAGGACGCCATGGGAACATACAGACGACGCCGCCTCCGCGAACAGTTCCGCGCGAGTTCGAGAGTTTAGAGAGTTCCGCGAGTGAAGGGAATGGCGACATGGCGAAGAGGGTGAGAGATCTCCCTCGAGAGTGGCGCGACGCGGAGTGACGGGATCGAGAGAGTGTGGCCGAGTGGCGCTAGACTGTATGTGGACAGGTGCGTGGTAAGGGGGGAACCACTGTTGAGCCTAGTTCCAGTGAGGAGTGCGAACTGTGGAACTTGACAGACATTGAGTGACTTGAGAATAAACATTTTTAAGTGCGAGTGATTGGTGATAAGACATTTTAAGTACAATCATTTATTAGTAATGTAAATATAAGTAATTAATAAAACTGTAATAAAACTTGATTGGGCTATCCCTTAGTTAGTTAGTTACAGTACTCTGTAGGTACTCTTCGTGAAGTTTTCTTAACAAATATAAAAAAGCAAATTTTGACTTAAGCAAAGATTGTTTGGTCGTCTATAAATATAAGAGTGTTGTATTCCCATACTTCTACATTTCCAAACCAAATGTGTAGGATACGATACTATAATGGTTTTGCAACGACTCACTTCTTATGTATGCACACACGTGCTACATTAGCGATTTATCTTAACACTGATGCTCACTACCGCTTACTCCTGCTTGCTGCCGCTTGCTATTGCTCGTTATTGCAAAAACCGCTATTCTTAGTAAATGAATGATGCATTAGCGCCGAGGAAAAAAACTGTTTCTGTTGTTAAACTCACACTGCCCCAAACCTTCCCAACAGCTGACAAGAGATTTTTATTTCAACTATTTTCATTGAATAGGAACCAAAACCATTTGTTTCTGTGTGTAAAGAGGGAGGAGGGGGACAATATAGAGAGAGTTTGTCTTCGATCCTCATACTCCCCTAAAACCTGGCTTGCCACTGAAGCTAACATTTTAAACAACCGTACAAAACTCGAAACACACATTTCGCTGGAAATGTACGGATGAAGTCCCACCTTTTTTTTCCGTGAGCGATAATCGAGGCTCCGCCACGCACGGCTCGAATGTGTCGTTAAACCTGGAATATTTACGACTTGCCGTCAGAGCCATATGAAGTGAGACATGGGCAAGAAGGGGAGAGCTTGAGCCAAGCCAGCAGCAACAGTATTCCCTTTTGTTTTCCTACTACCCCCCCCCCCCCTTTTGACATCATTTTAGGCGAGTCACCTCCTCCTCCCCATAATTCGTTCAAAAGTGACGAGATTACTCGCCGAACGAGTGACGACAGAGAGCGGTAAAAAAATTCGTGGGACGCTGCGCTGGAATGAAAAATGATACAGCGAAAAACCGAGCCCCGGACGCGATAAGGACAGATGGCCACCCACAGCTGCGACGCAGTCTGTGCCTCTGTGTCAGAGCCTCTGAGTCCGAGCCTCTGTGACCGTGCCTCAGTGTCCATGTCTATGTGTCCGCGTCTCTATGTCCGGCCCTCTGTGTCCGTGGCTCTGTGTCTGTGAATCTTTATCCATGCCTCTGTGTTCAGGCCTCTGTATCCATGACCAGATGTCCGAGTCTGTGTCCATGCCTCTGTGACCGTGCCTCTGTGTCCGTACCTCTGTGTATGTGCCTCTGTATCCGTGCTAATGTGTCCGTGACTCAGTGTCCGTACCTCTGTGTCCGTATATCTCTGCCCATCCCTCTCTGTCCATTACTCTTTATCCGTTCCTCTTTTTCGTGTGCCTCTGGGTCAATGCCTTTTTGTCTGTGACTGTGTCCGTACCTCTGTGTCCAAGTCACTGTGTCCGTGAACAGTTGCCCGTGCCTCTCTGTCCATGCCTCTGTGACAATGACTCTGTGTCCGAGCCTCTGTGACCATTACTCTGTGTCCGAGCCTCTGTGTACGTTCCTGTGTTTCCATAACTCTGAGTTCAGCCTCGTGTCCATACCTCTGTGTCCGTGACTTGTATCCGTGTCTCTATGTCTGTGTTTCTGTGTCTGTGACTCGGTGTCAATGATTCTGTGTCAATGCCTCTGTATCCATGACTCTGCGTCCATGACTGTGTTCAATTTTCTGTTTCCGTGCCTCTGCGTTCGTGCCCACCACTTGCTAAGCTTTTTTTTAATTTTATATCAGTTTGTAATCTCTTAAATAATTTTATATTTCTTTCCAGGTAAAGACTTAAATGACGTGCCATAATTAAAGTGATTCTAGCATTAATTCGGCAACACCGTTCCAGAAACTCTGAGAACATTTGGCCGGATGTGAATCAAGTGTATGGAATTTTAGTACCTATACATGTTAGTAGTTTAATTTTAGATGTTATTTTTTAAGGAATTTATACCCATTTAATATAACTTAACTATATTATTGGTTTCAGATTGTTAAGTGTGAGTTCATGTGTGGACACGATGAAGTTGGCTAACGGACTTGCGGCGCGAGTAGGCGTGGCAGGTTTGTGGAGCGCGAGTAGACTGTGAGCCGCAGAACACTCTAGTACGGGCGACAGTCGCGTGAACAAGACCGGGCGCGAGGCGGCGACCGCGGGCCGAGTGAAGGCGACCTCTCAGAAGTGTGCTGTGGTGTTCGATTAACGTTTACTTTACGTGATGCGTAATGACACTAGTCATGAAAAGCAGGTGCAAGGTTGTGACGGCAATCAGCTCGTCGTTCAAGCCTGTCGGGGTCCACCACTTGTCCGAATGTCAATTTGTCGGAATATACACTTCTCCGAGCTCCTTCTGTTCGAAGGACCACTTGTCCGAGCGACAACTTCTCCGAGTGTCCAACTCTCCGAGCTTTGAGGGGCAAATGGTGTCTCCCACCCGCTCAACCTGGCTCCGCCCTACCACCTCGGAGAAGTGGCTATTCGGACAAACTGACATTCGGGCAAATGGTATACACCCGTCCGCGACTGGTGCTCGCGCTCCTGCGGGCCAGCTCCTCTTTCTCGTGTCAGCGAGGCAACAGCTAATGCGTGCGGAACTAGCATGCTGTTTTGGGAAGTATGGTCATCGTCTCGGTCATCGTCGCTTACAGAATAAGTAAGCCTCGTCCATCCGATTTAATTTGGCAGCGAAATCCGTATATGATAAATGCGTCAAAACAGCTGTTCATATCAGTGGTTTTATTTTTAAAACGAATGTGTAAAGACGGTTCCCGAAATAAACTGGCATATACTGGTTTTTGCCGATCTCGTGGAGTAATTTATATAGGCCTATAACTAGAGACCGGAAAAATTCGCGAATTCATTTCGCGATATGCTAAAATACAAATACTTATACCTCAGTGCTGCCTCTTGCTATTGGCTCACAACTCACCTGGATGACTCTGAGCCAATGAGAAACGCTCGACCAAAGTTTTATCGAATCACAGGCTGCTACGTTGGGATGTCTCACAAGACAGCAGCCAATGAGTGGGTGACATTTGGCCGAGTGTACGTAGAACTGTGGAGTTCATCCTACAGGTCATTTAACCCGCGGATTTTTCCTGTCCCTACCTATAACTGACTTTTGTTTTAGTGTTTAAGCACTGTTTTCACGAGTGTGAGCCAAACGCAAAAGCCCTACCCCGCCCATAAAGACTCGGGCTGCAATCAATTTCTGGTTAATTTAAAAAATAATGAAATCGTGTATTTTAATAATACCCGTGTAGTCATTTCGTATGTTAAATGCAAGATATTTGTTTTGGTGTACAGTCATTAGAATTTTTAAGCTCGTGTTTGTGTTAAAGAAAGCCTTGTTTGGTATATTTATTTTTAAGTGTAGTGATGTTACTGATGCACGTTCTTTAAAATGGTATGTTAATGTACAGTTTACAGAATATTTACATTACAATAAATTTATAGTTAAAGTTTAATCTTTTTACTTGCTAGTTCTTACAGCCACTTTCTTAATTTTCAAGTTCTTTAAATTTTATTGACTCTGCTCATTTTTATGTTAGGCAAGCACCCTGTTTCTGGGGGAGTAAAGTCATTTAAGAGCTCTGTTAATTTTTTATTTTATGGTTTTGATATCTGCCATATGGTGGACGCGGTATAACTAACTCCTGGGAAGGTGCAGAAGTTGTCGGTTGTCGCTCTAGTTAATAGGACAGCCGACAAGTTAGGTCGGCCCCAACTGGTGTTTTGTAGTGTAATGTAGGTGAGAATTAGAGGCATTTTAGTGTACTGATATACAAGTGGTTAGTTAAACTCGGGTGTAGCGTGAAGTATAAATCTGTCTGAGCAGCTCCTTAGAAACCCTTGTGACGAAATATGTCAAAGTTGTCTATACAAAACTGTTTTATATTTAATATTATTATGTTTGAGAATATTTTACTCCTTGATTGTTAGGAACTATGATAGAGTACATCTATATGGGCCCAACTACTCTATGCAAATTATAAATGCAGTTTTACAGCAATATACCATACCCCTCTAGGTGGTGTTTAAATATTAATTTTTATCTTAAATATTTATTTAGATATTTTGGCTAGGGCCAATCAGAATAATTCTTTAAGGTAATGGCACAATTTAAACAATCTAAAAAAATAGTTATTCTAGTATAAGGCGCCATCGACCGCAGATGTGGAAAAAGTATCTAATATAAACCAACTAAAAAAAAAAATATTTAACCAACTTCAAAAAAATCCCTACACTAAAAAGCTAAAAGTAAAAAAATACATATTTAATCCAAAATACAACAATACACGTAATACTTTTAATTTATTTTTGTCTTATTTCGTTTAGTTCACAGTATTATAATTATTAGATACTTATTTATCTATCTATCTACATTTATGATTTATTTATACAATTACAATGTGCCAATTCTTGTCCAAAACTAACCTATAATTTTAATAGAATATTATTATTGGTATGTGCTAACTACTGATCGGTTTGTTGTCGGTGACAAGCCAAATAGGTAGTAGGTAGATAGACTAAGTTCGCTTCGGCCACATTGCAAGTTTCTCCGCGCGTGAGAGTGTAAGCGTGTATGGCGGTCTCGTCGTAAGCAAAACAACCCAAGCGGACAGACACGAGCAGGCAGAAGCCATTGACGGTAGTCTCGACTTATTGAATTTTAGAGGCGTTATAACCTAACGTAACCTAAACCAAGCGGACAGACACGAGCAGGCATAAGCCATTGACGGTATTCTCGAATTATTGAATTTTAGAGGCGTTATAATCTAACCTAACCTAACCCAAGCGGACAGATACGAGCAGGCAGAAGCCATTGACGGTAGTCTCGAATTATTGAATTTTAGAGGCGTTATAACCTAACCTAACCCATGCGGACAGAAACGAGCAGGCATAAGCCATTGACGGTATTCTCGAATTATTGAATTTTAGAGGCGTTATAATCTAACCTAACCTAACCCAAGCGGACAGATACGAGCAGGCAGAAGCCATTGACGGTAGTCTCGAATTATTGAATTTTAGGGGCGTTATAACCTAACTTAACCCATGCGGACAGACACGAGCAGGCAGACGTCATTGACGGTAGTCGTCGAATTATTGAATTTTAGAGGCGTTATAACGTAGTTGATAGATTTGCATAATATGACTGTTGAACATTTATAGGATGATCTTAATTAATAACAAAATATTTAGATATTCCACTATATTTTTATTCCGGTATAAATTTAAGATGTTTATATCTTAATTTTTATTTTGTTTCGGGCTTGGTACCGACTTCAAACAGATCAGTAGGTAGCACATACCAATAATAATAACCTATTAAAATTATAGGCACATTGTAATTGGCACATTGTAATTGTATAAATAAATCATAAATGTAGATAGATTAATAAGAGTAATTATAATACCGTGTACTAAACGAAATAAGACAAAAATAATTTAAATGTATTACGTGTATTATTTATTTTGGATTAAATATGTATTTTTTATTCTTCGCTTTTTAGTGTAGGGATTTTTTTAAGTCGGTTAATTTTTTTAAGTTGTTTTTTTTTTTTTTCATTTTTAGTGAGAATATAGGTAGGTAAGTAGTATATAGGTTAGTTAAGTACCTTTAACAATTAAATTGTCGCTAACTTAGCTTCATGTGCAGGCCTACTAAAGTGGTGTCTTTGACGGGTGTTGCGGCAAGGCAAATTTCTGGTAGAACCATACACTCAGTTTTTTCTCTTCCAATAGAAAATGGCACTTCCATGACTTATCGTAAAATGTGTGGACAGCCTTTGGAACGGGAAAGATATAAGTGGCGTTACATCAAATGTTTAGTAGCGGGTGAAATATCTATGGTATCTTACGGAAATTTGTGAATAATCAATTTATGTCTCTAGGAGTTCAAAAACAATAATTAATGTTTGGAGGTTTCCATCTATTTTTATTTGGCAATATTATGCAGTTACCGCCAGTTAAAGCTTATTGATGCTTCGAACAACCTTCCTGGTTAAATGCAGAAATTCATTTATGGCCAGTGTTGTTAAAAGTACTTGGAAAAAGTAATTGGGCTCAATTACAATTACTGTGGTGACAATGTAACTAATTACAAGTAAAAATTACTTTACATAGAAGTAATCAGTAAAATTACAATTACAATTACTTTCCGCTACTATTTTAAAACTGACTTACGAGTCGATTTTTTTACACACTGTTACATTAATAAACATACATACATATATGTTTTGTTAAAAAATATATATATTTCATGTAATAATTATATTTATTATCTTGAATTAAACTAATAATATTTGAGGACAAACTTGCTTGAATAACATCAAAAGACTTCATACAAGTAGCTACATGTAATAAAAGTAACACTCTTTAAATTTTAGAATTGACCTTACAAAATTATTGCATTTTAAAGTTCTCATCAGATAGATTCCCTCTCTTGATGGCAAAAACATATTTACCAACACTAAAAAGACGCTCAATGGGAGCACTTGACGGCAGCGATGTGTTAAATTTTAAAAATGCAGATTTTAGGATAGGGTAATGCTGGAGAGACTGCAAGTCACTATGGCTGTTCATTAAATAGGAATTTACTTCCTCCAAGAGAGGTGAAACTGATTTAGTCAAAATGTTGAGAAAAATTGTCTCTTCGTATCTGTTCACATTTTCTTCTGTCATAACAGAAACAGAAATTACACCACTAGCGAAGGCATCAATTTCATTTTTGAAGGAGGATACAGCTTCCTCTTTCTGTTGTCCTTCCAGCCAAGAAAATTTCAGTGATGGAATGAGGCCGGCAGCTGCTGTCAATTTATTATCTTCCAAAATTGAACCGAAACTCTTGTCTCCACCCTCATGCAATGCTTTGGCCAAAGGTCTACAATAAACAACACTGCTGTCGTTCATCTTTTTGCCAAGTTCCCTTAAAATACTTGTTATCGTTGGCTGCAGGTAACCAGTGAACATGTTTTGTTTTGTTTTTTTCGCTTGAAGTATGTTTAAGGCAAGTGCCAGTGGTTTCATTACCTGCAAAAATATTCAAAATATAAAATATTGCAAGCGACACAAGTCGTCATATGATATGTCATACAAAAAAGAAACCAACATATGCAGACACACACACGTGTGTGTATGTATATATATATATATATATATATATATATAATATCACAATAGTACAATTTTATAAAACATCAAACCAACATGAAGAGAAAATAAATCAGCTCTGTTAGTTAAATATGTATAAAAAATGTAGAATATTAAATAATGATTAAAATATAAATATATTAGCTTTAAATACTAATATAACTGACAATCCCAGTTTTCAGTCATTATGACTAGGCTATAAAACTATTTGTTAAAATATTCTACTAATAACAATTTTATTTTGTTAGCGCACCAACTGTCATGTATATAAGAAAAAGAGAAAATGATATGTACAATGTCATCTTGAGATTTAAGGTTTTCAAATTATCTAAGAAGGTAGTACTAGCATATAAAAAAATAACTATGAGTTAATTAGTTGACTGATGCTGAAATAGAACTACAGAAGTTAAACTCTTGCAGCAGAGTCAAATTATTTGGTAAAACAATAACACATCTATAATTTGTAGAAAAAAATATTACCATCGCATACTCTACCAAAAAACCAATTCCGCAGGCCGAAATCGTGGCAATCCTAAACCATCTAGAAGCTTGTCAAGCATGTCTTCTCCATGTTGCTGAACAACAGACAAGAGACACTTTACACTGTCATACATACTGTTCCATCTAGTAGCACAAGGTGTGTAAAGAAATTTTCCAAATATTTCCTTTAATAAATCAGCTGCAACTGTACTTCTTTGTTTGTTCCACAGGGCTTGACAGTGAGCAAATGTAGATCTGGCCACTTTTTTGAACGCTGGATCACTTTCTGCATTTTGGCTATCCTAAACAATTAATATAAATGTTTAAAGGAAAATAAATAAATTATAAACCTCTAAAACTGTTTACATAAACTAGCAATTTAAATTTTTAATACTAATTCAAATCATACCTTTACAGCGACTAAGTTCAAGGTGTGTGATGCACAACATTGTTGGGGAGGTAGAACGTAATGAAACTCGTTTTGACCTTCATCCAAAATACTTGACACATCAACAATCTCTAATGCATCGTCATTATGTCCGTCAAATGGGCCCGGTCATATTTCGTCGGGAATAATTTATTTTCAAAATTCGTTAGTGCTACGTTTGTGCTGGTAAGTGCCGAAATTTGGTCGTTAGTGCTCCATAATTGCAACTTTTATTGCCGATTTAGTGATCCGGGCTGGCTTGACGTCAAGCTGGCCGGGAAACATAGGAAAAAGCACAATATGAAAAATTCAATAAATGCATTCGTTAGTGCTACGTTAGTGCTGGTTAGTGCCAAAATTTGGTTTAGTGCTCAAAAATTGCCATTTTTATGGCCGATTTAATGATCCGGGCTGGCTTGACGTCAAGCTGGCCCGGAAACATAGGAAAAAGCACAATATGAAAAATTCAATAAATGCATTCGTTAGTGCTATGTAAGTGCTGGTTACTGCCGAAATTTGGTCGTTAGTACTCCAAAATTGCAATTTATGGCCGATTTATTTGTAATAAAAATGCGACCCAAAACTATCTAATATAATTAGGTACTGTAAATGAAAGAAAATATTGATTAGGGACAACTGTTGTAACTTTGAATATTAATTTAAAGGTAATATATCATTGTTGCCAGCTATAAGTACTTACCTTGTGTCATCACTCCCTTGGATTTTTAAAATAAAATTTTATGTATATTAAAACAAACGTTTAACCGACTGTCGGACTCATACACTCATTACATACATCCCAAACCATTGGACGCAGAAGTTAGGAAATTAAGATTCGCCTTTACCTTGATGCTCAGCCGTGAATTTTACTCGTTTGGTAGATTATGTTCCCTCGGTTTACGGAGTCTAGGAGTACGTTTTCTCCATTAAAGTGCAACTACCTTAGACTGTAGTATATTTAGATCATGTCTTCAGGGGTCAAAATGACAAAAATTTATTTAATATAGTACTAATGTCTAAGTTACGAATAGAAGTTATTATCACTATTTTTAAAAATTTAGAGATTATTTTCCTATACACCTGTTCAGAATTACAACAGCATTGTAACTACGGTTTCATTTTCGTAAATTTCAGATTCATTTACCAGAAAACAATTACGAAATTGTGAAATTCTCTTTTCATGAACAATAATAGAGTTCTTGCAAATGCCAGAATTTGATTTAAATTTTTTGAATAAATTATTTTATTTTCATCATTGTTTGCTTTTTTTTATTTATTTTTTAAATTCTTTTCTTTGTGATTTTTTATATCAGGTAAAAGTGAATTGTTTTCTGCGGTTGCTCCTGGTTATTCATGTCTCTATTTTGAAGGTTTTCTCCGTGTGCTCCTGGTTTTTCCTGTCGTGACTTCTGCTGATGTTCTCCGAGTGCTTCTGGAATATCTAATAAATTAATCTGTACCCGGAAATTATTTTATACTTAATGCGTCATGCAATTTTATTTACAGTTATTTTAAATAATGAATTTCTGCTACTAAATTATCGCTAAAATTATTATTTTTTTTTATTCTGGTGGATGTTAAAACAATTAACACCTATAACTCAGTCGAATGATGAGCCTTCAGACAGCATAAAAGTACTAACATGAAGGATGAACTTCCTTCGTCTTGGTGTCAAGCGATCGATAGTGCGCATCCCGCATCCCACATAAACGAAATAAATATTTTTTTTACCCACCACAACACTTGACGTCATCCGTTGACAAGAATCAGAACTACTTACAACAAGTTCCTTTGCATGAGATAACCCAAATCTCGCTGATGAAATGTTAAAAATAATTTGGATTTTATTTTTAGCATCACGTCTGTATGAACCAGCACTACAACCCCGATGAGTGTTGTGTAGAGACTTGTGTTCTACTATCAAAATTAATATCATTTTTCATTACTATAAAGAACTACTAAATTCAGAACCCCGATATACTTTAAGACAAGTTTCTGATCTTACAACTAAAGAACAGATATATGCAGTATAGCCATTTCTGAGCCTTGAGTATTTGTTTTGACGTCGACCCAAGTGTCGCCTCGGCTCGGGTAGACCGTT
Source organism: Bacillus rossius redtenbacheri (assembly GCF_032445375.1). Classification (NCBI taxonomy): domain Eukaryota; kingdom Metazoa; phylum Arthropoda; class Insecta; order Phasmatodea; family Bacillidae; genus Bacillus; species Bacillus rossius. Next base: position 77,935,791 of record NC_086330.1, read on the forward strand.
ATGCTACGCCGACATCGCCGTTCAGGTGATCGTGTGAGTCTAACGTGCCCTGTGGTATTTTAGTGCAGCGCGACGAAGGGAAGCCTTCTTTTCAAATACGAGAGAGCCAAACGCCCGATCGTGCATCTTCGGTTGTTTTTTTTTTTTTTTGTTCATTGTAAATAAATATGGCGGTGTTGATAAAAGGATACTAATGGTCAATTAGGTTAGGTTAGCTACATTATAAATACTTTAAAACATTGTGGACGGTTGATTTGGTTAGGATAGCTGCATTAGGCCCGGTGCACACGTGCGGACATATTCCGCGCGGCGCCGCTGCGGCGCCGCAACGTTGCCGCAGAAACACATTCACACAGTACGGACAAATACCGCACAGTCTGTACGATGCCGACTAACGAATTAGATGTGTACAAACGTAAACGGGTATTCTTTGTGTACCTAGTATACAAATGTTTATTGGATACACTACTTTATTGTCTGTATTTATAAAGATTAACATATAAGCATTCATTAAAATAAAGTACAGTGTATACTTACAGATTTCGTTTGTTTCCTTGTCATCCTTTTCATCAAACGATTCGCAAAATTTACGGCACATGTTGATCCACGAACTTCTTTTTTTATTACGATCATGGTATTCTTCAACGGCTACGTTTCATATCTCTAGATAACTTTTAACTTCTGCGATGAAGAGTTCAACAACTAATATGTCTTCAAATTCACGTGATGCTGCCATCTCACTTTGCGGCAATCGACCGCACGTGTGCATTTCTCGATTGACACCAATGTACTAAGGAACGTAGTTGAACGTGCGGCGCCGCAGCGTTCCTGTGGGATCTACGGACAAAAATGTAAGCACAGTGGACGTGCAATGGACGTGCGGTGCCGCTGCGGCGCCGCAGCTGTGTGTGCATTACTTCTTATCAGTCAAGCCTTCCGAGAACGCATCTCCGGCGCCGCAGCGGCGCCGCGCGGACAATGTCCGCACGTGTGCACCGGGCATTAAACTTACGGAAAAAAGAATGAACTTCGGGGAACTTCGGGTTTTGACTCTCTCGTCTGTGAAAAGAAGGCTTCCCCGCGACGAACGCTGAGGCGCTGGAGTGCCAACCCACCCCGCCGGTGTTTCTTTTAGACTCTAATTATTTACGTTTTAATTGTAACCGTGTAATTGTTGAATCCCTTTGCTCATTCAATTGTCATGATTTATTTAATTTAAACATTTTAAACCTTTATTCACTGTGCGCCTATGCCGCAAGGCCCAGCCCAAGATGTCTTCGGTGCTTATCACATTTCGCGCACGAACGCGGCCGGCAGCTGCGGGCTAGCCGCGCCAGTCGCAGTCGTCCAGACGGCCTGAGGGGGTGGTCGTCCCGGACAGCACATTAGAGAACTCTCTTTATCACACCCTACTTTAAATTTTAAATAACTCATTTGCAGGTAGTGGAAGAATACGCGGTAATTTGTTATTTACGGCTTTCGTAAATAAATAATAAATTATCTGTTAACTTATACAGTATAATAAAAAACAGTTTATATTGAAAAATATATAAGGTTGTCGCATAATTATAAAACAATTTCATGAAATGAAATAGAAGAAACGTTTAAGCGTAATGTAGGACTCTTCTTAAGTTACTTGGTAATACGTTTTTATAACTGTATGAATACGAATTTAGTACAGCATACTCCTTACGTCATGCTAATTTAATGTGGGTTAAGGTAATTTTTGAAAAACCTTGACGATAGAATTTTATTTTCAATTTACAATGTAAGTTTTAATAGTTCAAAGTGAGGTCTACAACAAAAAATAAACACACAGAAGTACAAATGCATATATACCGTACACTGTTATCCTATCCATTCAAGGGTAACGCCTAAAAAACGTGAAGTGAGTCGTATTACGGTAAAAGAATTTATTTATTACAATAAATGTTGCTTTCATTTTGTATTTTTTTAAATTATATTTACTTGCATAATCTAAGTCTATTTACACATAATTTCTCCATATAGTGTGAATATACATTCCATTTATTTCGTCAAAGAAAATACTGATAAGTGTAACTTACGTGAAAATGATTTATAGCTTTGGGGGCATTGAAAAGATTATCTGCCCAGCGAAAAATCATACCGCAATTGTTTCCTTAAAACCAGCATCCTTATTCTCCCAAGTTTTTATTATTTTCATTACACTACAAATAAATTATGCGTAAAACAATTTGTATGGCAATGTAAAAATATGCTGTATGCACTAATATATAGGTAAAATGAAATCCACTTACCTTGCAGAAGTTACAGGTTCACTGATTTACTTTCGTCTAAAAATTCTACTGGAGTGCTAATACGTTCGCCAGTCACTGCTTCAAAAATACTGTTACGATTTACCACGGGTTCGTAAAGGATAGCCCAATTAAATATTTTTATCACACACGCAGTTTTATTTATTGTCTTTACTTATGTCACTTACAAATAATCTAAAATGGCAAATAACCAATTGCACTTAAAAATGTTGCTTCCTCAGTCACTCATTTTCACACACCGCACACCTCGCTGGCCCGCACCTCGGGTGCAACTCTCGCCGCAGCACTCCTCGTGGTCCTCCGCCGCGGGACTCCGTCGCCGCACTCCGCCGCCGCCGACGCACTTGCCTTCGCCGAGGATCCGCTCGACGCCTCACTCGGAACTTCGCTTGGGATTCCGCCGCACCCGCAACACTATTGCCCGGAAACTCCGCCGCGGGAAAACTCCCGACTTCACTCTCTCTCTCTCTGAACAGACTGCTGAGGCCGACGTCCTCTTTTTATATATCAGCCGTCATTTCTGGAACTCACGTGCGTGGCTGGGGCCAGTCGCGTCATTCCGTGCCGACACGACGGCATAAATCTCTCGAAACACGTGTCGGCGACTCGCGTAACTCCTCAGCTGTCAGGTTTCAGTTACGTGTCAAAGGCAGAGCGCCGCGCGGGAAGTAGTGGAAAGCGACAACCCTTGTTATCTTCCAGGCGCGCGCGGCGGCGCATATCATGTTGCGGCAGCCGCCAGCCAGCTCTGCACCTGCACTGGTCCGGCCTTGCTCACGTTCATAACAATACTACTGACTCCAAACCTCTTCACGCAGGACTGCCGGATGTGCAAGATAGTCAGAAAATCGCTTATGATCCTTCCCGTTTCCTGTTGACCGGCTGAAAACGGCACACAGCGCTTTTACAACATGGCATAAAATGTTTCCCCGACCGCCCGCAAAGCAAAGATACATCTTTCCAGGAAAAAAAATTAATTGTGGTATTTTCAAAGAAGGGCAATGTATACGAAAAAATTATTTCAAAAAACGTTAAATTAAGTTTCTAGAAGATAATGCTGGAACATTAAAACATTCAAAAACACAGGTTCTCTCTCTCTCTCCCTCTCTCTTTCTCCCTCTCTCTCTCCCTCTCTCTCTCTCTCTTTCTCTCTCTCTCTTTCTCTCAAGATAATGAAAACAATGAACTAAAAGAATCTCAGTTTTCAAACTTGAAACCATATACATACATGTCTGCAGTAGCGCGGCGCGACCGCGCGTCTCCACATATCACAGCCAGCGAACCCCCTTCCCCCTGCCAATCATCCCAACAACCTACCTCGGCGCTATCTGATACCCTGCACCTACCGAGTGCCACCGACATGCACTTCGCCCACCCCACACCCCCCCCCCCCCCCTCGAAAAGTTTCTCCGGCGCTATATGCTGGCTGGATACTTCTGTAGAAGCCGACTCTTCCAGATTGATGTGTCTCAAACTGTCAGTGCCTTTGTGATCTGCCCCGCGCTTTCTGAACATCTTCCCAGACAGCTGTTGTTCGGCCTCTGGTAAGACCGCTCCCAAAGATTACTCGGCGGTCGCAATCGCTAACGGGTAGAAATCAAGTTGCAATTTTGGAGCACTAACGACCAAATTTCGGACAATATTTGGCTATAAGTAAGGTTACCTAGAAATAGAAGCTTTACTAAGTATATATATATATATATATTTTAAAGATTTTATCTTCATGTCATTATGAGAATATCAAGTAGGATGAGACATGCCACTTTGGGAACATTCTGTGTACGCCATTTAAATATGTCAAAACATTTTATTAATTTTTATTTCACACATACTAACACCAAATTTGTAAATTATAATCAGGCGATATCGAGGTACTTAACGGGATACAAGAGCCAGTCCTGTCAGTCGTTATACGGTAGAGCGCGCGGGTGTCGCGAATGTGCAGCGCTCGGCTGCGGCGAGGCTTACTCCGCGCGCGGGGTTGCCAAGTCGTCAGTCGCGCGCTGGTCGCTGTCGCAGTGCCTTGGTTATCTGCCTCCCTGCCACCCGATATGTTTCCTCGCGGCCAGACACCAGCTCCGCCGGGATCCACGGCCTTCACATGCTGTGCGCGTGCTATTTTACATACCTTTTCAATTAAACAATTGTCAACTACAATTTCTTCGCTGAAACAATTTATTTATTTGGGATTTAGTTACGATTTGAAGAGTGGCTTATAGCGAGAGATTCTGATGTATAATCTCGGCCCGGGTATGATTTTATGGTCTAATTTCGAGCATAAACTGAAAACAATAAAAAAAAATAATTCCCAGTCTTATAACTCTAATCGATTAAAAAACCTTTCACTCGATAAGAAATAACTTTTTTAAATTGTACTAAATACTTTAATAAAGTAATGTCTTAAATACTTCCTGAAATGTACAGGAACAAACACTATACAAAATTTAATGCTGTATTAAACAATGCTACTCTGGCCAGAGTTTTTTTGTGTAATTTTACAGAGAGTTCACAAAGATAGTTTTTATGTATGTACATTAATGATACCGTTGAAAGACACCATTAAAAAATGTATACAATATGTGTACTTTTTAAATAAATATATTAATTACATATAATTTAGCATAACATTAAAGATTGAAATGAACATGTTGACAGAGAAATTATAGTCTTTCAAGCCCTTTCACTGCTACGATACACATAATGTTACTTAAGTAAAAGAGGTGTCTATATAAATTTATAATAAGTTCGAATTTAATCTACAAATAAACATAAAATATGTGTTTGATAACCCAAATTCTAAAAAAAAAAAATCGTACGTATTGCTTTTACAATCAAAATATTATCATAATATTATATACACTGTTATATTAGGACTATGTCAAAAACAGAAGAAAACCTGTATAACATTTAGGAAACCAAAACTGAAGTAATCTGTTTTATGTTTTTCTTTAGTGATTTTTGAGCTTCTTTTACAAAGTCAGGCTCTCGCGCATTTAGTCTTCGGGTTTTTAATGGATCTGCTATCTCTGGAAGTAAGCACTCCGCAAAAAACTGTTGTAACTTTGACAGCATGAGTTTTTCCCAAATTTCTTTGTCGAACAAAATTCTTTCAACATGGAAATCATTTTTCGTATGAACTACAAAGTCGTAATAATTTCTACTGCAGACGCCAAGTTGACCTTGAATCTGGTAAAAAAAAAAAAAAAAAAAAAAAGAATATGTGGGTTTTCTTTAGACGCAAATCTCCAAGTTTTTCTTCGATAAACGTTTTTTTTTTTCTTTTTTGAAATATAGTCCTTTAATTTATCGTCCCCAGCTGAAAATAAGCAATTAACTTCCAGCAAACCATCGTCTGCCACTAGTACATCTGGAGATATTCCGAGAAATGAAAGGCTTGGGTGTACAAAAAAAAAGCCACAATCTTCGACTTCGACATTTTTTAGTTTGGAATACATATTCTTAGCCACATTTTCGTTAACTCGTCCAAACTTAACGGCTTTGGAATTTATCTCCATGTGATACAAAATTTATTTTACTAGACAGTGACAGGATGTATGTGTTCTTTTACCACAAAACCGAAACTATATGCTGTAAGTCTGTTCATAGAAGCATCCCTCCATTTAGTGTTCTCGTGTTGACCAACACTTCCTTCTTTCCAACTCATGAATATTTTTTAATGTTGTTGCATCCCGATTCAGGTTTTAGAGGATAAACTTCATCTTTGTATCAAGTTCTTCAGGACTCAACACGTCTTCAGAACACAAAATGTCTTCAGCACTTGGACCATACTCCAAATCAGACCAGGAGTGTTGTTTGGTCGTCTCTTTTTATTTGGAGGGCCATCTTCATACTGGAGACAGCTTATTTTTAAAACTGTTTGGAAGTATTTTCCTGGGCTTCGACCAAATTTGTTTTTCCATGGGATGAAGTTGCACCTAGGACCTCTGACATGGTCCAGTCCAGCTCCCATACAACGAGCGTGATAAGAGCCTCTTTTAGCAAAGTTTACCCGTTTTCCATCTGAAAACTTAGCTAACATACTCATATATCGCTCTACCTGATTTTTAGTTTTGTTAAGTACGAGTCTATCAGATTTCATTACCATAGGATCAAGAGCCTTTTCAATAGCTTCCATAATCCCCGACTCTTTCACAAATGTCACAAAATTTTCATTGGTATTTTTTTTTCTTTTTCAGTATTCTACACGGCAGTTTTCGTGACAACCGAATACATGATGAGGACCATTTTTTATGTCAAGTTTCAATCGAACGATAGATGTACCAACAAGAGTTGTTCCAGCAATTTCGATTGCTTTTCTAGCGCCGCGCCGGATTTTAATCTTACTATTCTTGATTCAAGCAAACGACGCGCAGATGGTGGAAATTACATATTTCTGGAACATTTGTGAAAATGGTTTTTTTTACAATGTGGTTTGCACACTCAATTTTTATGACTTCCCTTCCGTAAGGAACTCGCTGCTTTATTCTAGAGTAAACACTGAATCTCCGTCACCAAAGTATTTTAACAAGTGCTGCTCAACACTCCCGCAGAACCCTTCTACTATTATAGTTTGTTCCATTACAGTGCTTGGACCACTATATTTTTTAAAGAAAAGATGTTCATTCACCTTTTTGTCTTTGAGTCTGCAAATTCGCATGCGAAGCAATACTTACTTTTCACTCAACAAGAGTTGGTTTGTTTCGGCTCTGATAATGCAATTATTCAAAAGAAAAAAAAGTTAATATGCACATTTTGACTGGATGTTATAAGTACTGAAATATTTTATTTTTTGAGCAACAGACTATAGAGTAAGCATTGGTGTAAACAGGAAGATAACACACCACTCCACTTAAATTGAAACTATTTCAGTCAGTCCTCTTATTCCAGCCGCCGTCCCCTACGACACTAATATGTGGTGTATCATTTTCTACGTTTCCTATGGCAATGGCTAGTTTTTTATTCCATTCTCTATCATTTTCTTGGAAAGTTGTCTTTGCCGAAACTAAATTTAAAAAAAAATCATCGTAGTAGTAGCGTTAAGAAAACTTATGCAAATCACATGTACACATATTTCACTACACAAATCTTATCACATTATAGGGTTGTGCGAATAGTGTATTTTGGTGGTCGAAAATTCTGAATCGAACAGGAATTTTTTTAATTTATTGGGAATAATTTCAAGGTCTAAAAATTATCTTACATTTTCACTTAGATACATAACAATACAGAACACATGTAGTGAAAATAGTAATACTATATTAACTTTTGCAGACAAAGTGAAAATTGTACCATGTTTATTAACCTATTGAAGCAATGTAAACATCATTAATATGTACATTTCTCAGATATAAATATAAAAAAGTGCAGTGTTGTACTTTTTAAAATTAAAATCCAAATTCCATGCCCGCAATGAATAACGGAGGGGGGGGGGGGGAGTTGAGAATTTGTAAAATTTGAAGGAAGTAGGCTGGAAAATAACTTGTTGCACTCATGGATGCCGCGTGTTGAGATCCTCTTCAAGAGAACTATACTACCAGCCAGCTTGTGTTAGCTACCCAAGGTCGACGGCCCACTGTTAAGATTCAGCGCTTCGTTTCGTGTTGTCACTGGGCGTCCTCACACGTACATACCCAAACCACTTGAGGCAGACATTCCTCCAGCTGCCCGAAAGTAGTGGCAATCTCCTGATAGTTCTGCAGATCTCTTTCCAGGAGTGTCACGTGAAGGCTGACATTTCACGAATGTGGTAGCACGGTCGTGGGCGGCGAGTGCTAAGAGATGGTGTTATCATCTTGTGACGCGTATATTTATTAATGTGTTTGTATTTAAATCTGTTTAGTTTCGCTATTTAAAACGTGTTTATCTTAAAACGTTCATTGGTTACCAAAAAGTAATCAGTAGGTAGAAACCAGAGTCTATAACTGTAACTGCCATTTTTACTTCCACGTATTATTATCATAACGAAAAAAGCAACCGTTTTTGCGGAGCGTCACAATACGACTGGGCACATAGCGGCGGTGAGGACTGACATACACACAGTGTGTGAGGTAACATTGCGTGAAATATACCCTGCATTATTTGAATGCTGATATTGTTCCCGTAGATGCTATCTGCCAGACGAACGGTCACGTGTCACGGCTTGCTTTGGTATCAATTCAGGTCCTACATGTACTTGTAGGTTATCAGTGTTTTTTCATAAGACAGCCATATATTAAGGGAAATAAATAGTTAGATATAACAGTGTATTATTTTCGTGCTAGAGAAGGTTGAATACGGATTCAAGAAAAGAAAAAGGTTTTTATTAGGTTAGATCGGGGATGGTCAAAACTAGTCCAAATGACAATAACGATGCTTTTACCTGGAATCGTGAAGTGTCGTATGATTAAGAGTCTACTGTATATCGGCAAATAAGCAATGATGACTATAATATCTTATGAAAAAAGAGAAGTTTGGCTTCACCTGAGTAACAACCAGCAACTACAGATGTGCCTGTAAATATTAGCAATTTCAATCTTTGATATTCGACTTCCGAATGTGAATAGTTCATAAATAACTACGCAACTATTCGTGTTTACGAATATCCGCACACCTCAATACATTTTCCATTTTTTTGTGACTAATATTGGTATACTAAAATTAAATAAAATACTCATTTTTAGGCAACTAATAAGATTTTCAAACTGTTGTCTCATTGCTATGTGGATTCATTCAATGTAGCTTCCTAAGTAAAAACAAAATAATCCCTGATAAAGGGATTTATCTTTAAGTTACATTCAGAAAGTCGTCTAAAAATTTACAATTATTTTTTCTCCTCCGAAGAACAGAACAACTTAAAATGTTATGTAATAATACAATGGTATATGTACCTACCGGCTGCCTAATCTACTAAGCCTTTTATTTAATGTAAACCTTAGCATGCAAGTATGAAATCTATTATGAAACTTTTCGCACAGCGGATCTAAGTTGTTCCCAAATATGAGGTGGTGAAAGTAATAATAGTGTAAGTCAATTTAACAAAGTTTTGAGTAATAAGAGGTTTTACTAGTTACGCTACAATCAATTCTACGCCTTTCCGTTACATTTAATTATGTTCTATATTATCTTAGCAATAATGTATCTAACTTTTGCTATCATATATGTAACAATTATGTACACATAAGGGTGAGTTTAAGAGGGTTAATATAACTTACATCACTTTTCCTTCATATCTTTGGGGTATATGTTAACACTGCTGGTTTTAAAAGTGTAACAAATTGTATTTATATAAACATAGTGCATTAAGTAGTACATACGTATGTTAAGTATATAGCTGGCATTAGAAACAAATGTGAAGAACACATTGAAACACTGATGTAACATACATTAAAGCACTGAAACACTTTGTTGTTTTAGTGATGCGTGTTGTTTTAGTCATCACTTTCATCCTCGTCCGTCAGAGGTCCTGCATCTTCAGTGAATGTAGCATTTACTGCGAGATTCTTAAAGTACGTATGGTGTATTGGTGGGATGAAAGGTAGCAAGTCACTTATGTCTTTTTTCTTCTGTACATGTACTGGTTTAGGTGTGCTGTACAGGCAGTTTTTACCAATGTTTTGCAAAAGCCTTGGCCTACCTTTCTGTTTGCTTGGGAGTATACTGATAGTCGAGAAACACATTTCTTCATCAAGATTCTCTTTGTAAAATAAAGTGAAAGGCTCATTACGCTGGCATCGAATCCACTGGATTCGTAACCACGACACATCATCATTATCCATATATATATATATATATATATATATATATATATATATATATATATATTTCTCTTTGTGATGGCTTTCACAAGGGTGGCCGCACTCTTAAAATCTTTTCTAGCCATTTGTGTGACATGGGTTTCTTTCTTCGTGATTTTAGAATCGCTGAGTACCAATCTTCTGGCAAATAAATATGCTTGCCTTTGGAATAGTTCTCAACTGACCCAAAGTCTGCGTCATTGGGTAAGTATGAGTGGCCGCTGACCATAAATTTATAGTCGAGAGTCTCAATCTTGTTGGTGTATTTTACTAACTAACTTTAACATCGATAAGGCAAAATTCCAGTTGCGATTTTGGCCTGTACATGAATCACTGTATGTGACAATGTGTTTCGCACTCACAGCCTGAATTTCTAAGCCTTTTTCGGGTTTCCTTTTTATTTTCATATTTTCGTCTTTTTATAGTTTGTTTTGGAGTTTCCCTTTCCTCATGTGAAGCACTTCCTTTCCTTTCTAATGCCTGCTTGCCTCCTTCCCCCTCTTCACTTCCTGAAAAATATCCACAGTTCCATTAGAGCAAAAGTAAAATTAATTTCTCCCAATACAATATACCATAGCACTAGCCTATTTCCATTTGAATTCATGTGTTCCATAAATAATTTGTCTCTTATAGGTTATCTAACTTAAGAGTTAAATGATTGTAATAAATTAAAAGTACATCATAGCCAAAGTCACGGCAAAACTAAAAATACAAAACAAAAATAAAAAGTACTGTAGGTTCCATGCTACTTTGTAGGTTAGTTTATGTTTTCAATAACAATCAATATTACTTTCATTAATATTTACACTTACCAGCATCATCTAAACTTAATGGTTTTCATTCATCAGTTCCTGAATGTGCTGAAACACTAGGCTCACTGTCATCGTCACTTACATCGCCAATAACAACTTCATCAGCCATTGTAATGTTTACACTATGAACATTCCTCTCTGACTACGCCGTCCAAAGAGGAGGAAAAGTGGTGTAAGTCTGACTTGCACCACTATTCTACAACCTAAACAATACGTTCCCTTGACATTCAAACAAGTGCTGCTATCTATGGGCTTACAGTAAAAGTTATGACTTACGCCACTTTCCCATCTTATAGAATATAATGCGGAGAACACGGGTATGCCATTATCTCAATATTTAAAAAAAAACTGACTTACACCACTATTACTGTAACCGCCTAATATGTAAAATATATTTAACCTACCTAAGGTACAAGTTTCAAGTTTCCACTTTTGGTTCACATTGTCTTGAACTCCAACAAAAAAGGAGGGGGGGGGGATGAGAGAAACTATCACCAAAATTTTTGCTATCTCAGAGCTAGTGCACTGAGATTCTTAGGGTAGACGAATTAAGTAAAAATTATTGACGGAGTAACGAATGGTGCTAAGAAGTTAAGTTTTCCGCTGAATATGGGTTGAATTCCCCAACGTAGCCATGTTAATTTTTTAAGTCTTACACATAGGAACTGAAATAATATATATTGAATTGTAAGGCACAATATTTTTATAAGCAGCAATTAATTTAAAAGTTGGCTAATTGTAACTAACAATTTGGCTTGGACAGTATAATACTCACGTGAATGAAAACAATACAACCGAATTGAGAACCTCCTTTTTTTAAGTCGGTTGAAAATTAACTTGTTTTCATGCTTACCAAATCTAATTTTCCACTTAGAACTGTTTGTTTACTCTTACTTTTAAGCTGAGGATTTTTTTTCCTAACTTATACTTACATAAAAATAAACGCATTTCTTGAATCAGGATAGTTTAGTTTGCAAAGCGTCACTTGATTACATTTCAAATTGAAAAAATGGGAAGTTTTTGTAAAGCACATTATGGGACAAAATATTTTTTGCCCAAACACACATTACAGTAAATGGAAGAAATAATTAAAACTATAAAAAATTTGGGTTCACCTTCTCTTCAAACCTTTAGGATGGGTCCGAAGTAATGGCAACACGGCAGCCGGCTGCACGCTCCCGCGCGCAAGACAGGCGCAAGTGAACCTACTCGCGGCCAGAAAAAATAGCTGAAAATGCAAAATACGAAATATTTCTTGTTCTAATAAAGTTATCAGTATGCCACCGCTTACTTTTTTATCTTTACTTTAAAAGGAAAAATTCTGCAGACTCTAAATATTTGTATATCTTACAGCCTGTTTTTAGACCACTTTTTCGGTTTTCCTTAATTTTAAAAACGTAAAATAAAATACTTATAAATATTTTTTCTACAATATTAATCTGACAGATGATTTCTGTTGTAAAACTGCAGCAAACAAGCCAAGTACGAAATTTTTATTGGAAAAATTGTAGAAGATGTAGAAAACACTTTTTAACCTACAATTCCCCATCAAGTCGCTGGACCAGGGACGGCCTTAATCACGGGCATGTTTTGTTCCATGTTCATCTACTATGTTTCTGCAATAAAATTAATATTTTCTCAGAACAGTAGCCCATAATATACTTTTTTTATGTCCACTTTTGTAATTTATAGTATATACATATATATAAATTATTTTGAATTTAAAATGGATATATTAAATGTATTAGTGTATGTTCATTTTATTTTATATATCGAATCAATTTTTATCACAAAATGAGTAACTGCTTGTTTCCAATATATGTGACATGTATAACAACTGGTGTTAGAGAAGATGGGATAAATTATATTTTGTAGAATGAACTGTGGTGAGACATTGTTGACTTTCCAATTTTGTGAAGTGTTTTTAAGTTTTTATTTAAATTTTATTCAAGCAAATAGGAAAAGTATGTTCCGGAGCAACATGAGACTGCGGATTATTGAAATCAGCTGGTGGTCGTGTTGGAATTGCAAAAATGGCCACTAAATTGTACATATCCGCATCATACATTTGACTAATCGTGAGCAAATATTAATGAATTTCGCACATCTATTAATGATATATGCCTATAAATAGCCAAAATGTTCCATGATTTTAGAAACTGTTTCACGATTATCCCATATATTCCTAAAAATTTCCTTAATTACTCTTTAAAAAATAAATCAAATTCTCACTTAATCATCCTGAAAAGCCACAAAAAGATACAACAATTTCAGAAATTAGCCATAAATTCATTCAATCTGTATTAAAGCCGATTGGAGACAAGTCCAGTCGACTACACCTAACATAGACAAAAACAGGGGGGGTTTTACATTAAAACCCAACGACAGTGGGAAGCTGGTGCAAAGCAAAAATATAAAGTTTTAGAAAAAAATACCAAATATAGAAACAGAAATAGAAATACCAAAAAATAGAATTTTATTCATGTAATCTTATAAAAGTTTAAAAAAAGTTTACAGTTTATAAAACAGCTTAAAATTCTCATTGGGGCAAATCCTAATGCGCTCCCGCGGGACGCGAAATAAATACAATCATTCACACATACAAAACAAGGTAAGCAAGAGTAAAGCGGACATGGTGGCAAAGCGCTGTAAAGTAGCAGAACAAGTAATATGTGCCGCTAGGTGAAAAAAGCTGAAGGCAGAATCAAGAGAGAACTTACAATGCGGCTTGACAAGAAGTGTCCAAGGCCATCGTGGCATGCCCATATACAGCCGCAGAAATGTTACAACATGCTACGGGCAGTACTCGTCGTGAGCTAGGCCGGGTAAACACTCCGACAGAGAGCGCTGGTGAGGCGGCGGGGAAGAGAGCAAGAGGGGGGGTAGGAAGGGGAAGCTGGAGAGGGAGGGGAAAGGAGAAGAGGGGAGGGGAAAAGAGGGGAAGGAATGCTGTACAGTGCCGAAAAACGGAGCAACTGCTTCAACCCCCCTCCCTAAAGTGTCCCTGCCCTGAGAGCCAGAAGATCCACACAATGAAGAAAGTTCATAACGTTGAAATCGGACACTGGTGACAGCATCGAACAGCAAGCTTCAGGATCGCCGCGGCTATCAACAAGATGGCTTCGAACGTAGTCAGACGCTACGCAGGTCGAAGGACGCTGAAGAACAAGTCTTCAGAACAGCGGTAGACGACAGCCAGCGGCTGATACGGAGTAAGAGGTCCAGAGATGAAGTCGGTGATCAGCCCAGAACAAGGGCTCTGAGCAGGGCAGCCCCGCGAGTCGCAACCACCCAGGCATGGGAGGGGACTCCAGCAGGGAGCACCAAGTCGCAGTGCCTTAGCAAGCTGACGAAGGGGTCAGCTACGATGTCCAACACCCGCCAAGCAAGGGCTAGAGGCAGCCATGGACTCACGGCGGTGCGAGAGGCACTCAGCTGGAGTCAACACGGTCGCTCTCCAAGACCCAGAAGTGGCATAACAGCATCGAGCCTCCACGCAACCAGGAAGCCCTCAGGCAAGCTCATGGTAGCACGATGGGCTCTCATAGGCAGGTACCACCAGTAGGGAGGAGGCGACGTATGGAAAGCCCCACAGAGACGTCTCTCGGCGAGGTGAAGCTGAAGATCGCTGGCGGAAGTCGGGCACAGCAAGCAAGGGTAACAGGGAAAAAGGATGGCACGCCAAGCTAAAAAAAAAGAAAAGGAGCCGCAACACCGCGCACAAACCCAACAAAACACAAGCTTCAAACACAAGTTCCTAAGAACACAAACACTTAACAGGCCAATAGGCTAATCTCATATGAAAGGTACAATAACAAATATATACTGCAAAAAAGCTTACAACAAACCCATAAAAATCTATTTAATGAAAGGTTTCACCTGGGTTACGTGAGCCTTTCGGAATTTAAACTTGCGCCTACAGCACTTTAACAAAAGGGTGTTGACACCCAATAACTTGTCGACACAATAAGGTCCCTCATAGGGAGGAAGTCATTTCACATTTAACTGATCAGTCAACTTAGGCAATTTAAACACCCTGCATAGGACTAAATCCCCAATCTTAAAACCATGAGGAGCTCTAGCTTTCTTTTCTTATAATTGTCAGAAACGGCCTTACAGGCCTTATGAATATTACAGGAAACCGTGTCGAGTACACGTTCCAATGCCTGGGCGTCCAGGTTGGTGTCGAGGGACGGCAAACCCCACTGGTTCAGTAAAGGAACAGTAAGCTCACGGCCTAGGAACGGGATCGAGGGTGGAAAACCAGTAGCAGAATGAAGAGCAGAATTTAGTCCGACATTGATATACTCAATGTCTGAATCCCAAAGAGTCTGATCAGACCGATAGAAAGAAATCAGGATGCCTTTGAGAACCTTATTTTGCCGCTCTACCAGGTTGCCCTGTGGAAAATATGCTGAACTATAGATAGGCTTAACGTCCCATTCAAAGAGAAAATTCTTATAGATAGTAGACTGAAAATACGGAGCATTGTCAGAAACAATCATACATGGAGGACCAAACAACTTGAAAACCTGTTCCTTAAGCACCTTAACGATAGTAGCAGCCTTCATGTTTCTAAGAGGTAATAAAATGATAAATTTTGTAAAACTATCCAAAACAACAAGCAAACATACATTACCCTTCTTAGAATGTGTAAGAGGACCAAAAATATCAATATGTAAGACATGCCAGGGGGCTACAGGAGGATCAGCAGCATACAGACCCACCTTAGAATTATGAGGTGGCTTAGAAATCTGGCAATCCAGACAAGATAGAACAAACCTCCGAACATCAGCACGAAGCTCGGGCTAAAACAGGTGCGCTGAAATTCTGCGAAAAGTTTTATCTATTCCCAGATGACCACCTAAGAGAGATGCATGAAAATAGGTTAACACCATAGGCCTCGATACAGCTGGAACAACAGCCTTTCGTGCTCTGCCAGAAGTTCCTGTAAAATATAACATACCACTCTCCTCAATATAGGGAACAGTCTTCTTATCATGAAGATCTCTAAGTACCTGCTTGCAGAGGGGATCCTGAGTCTGACATTCCTTGATATTAAAGTATGATTCAGGAAAAAATTTAAAAGCAGTAATAAATTTAGTAGCATCAGATGAATGGGGTTCAAAGGGCTCAAATTCATCGGTGCAAAACATGCGCGAAAGAGAGTCAGCAATAACATTTTCTTTACCTGAAATATGATGAACGACAAACTGAAATCGTGGTAACCTCAAAATCCAACGACACAGCTTACCCAGCTGATGAGGATTATTAAAGAGCCAACTAAGGGCTCGGTTATCGGTAAATAAGTCAAACTCCCGGGCATCGAGATAACTTTCGAATTTTTCTAGGCCAAATAGGCAAGCCAAGGCCTCCTTCTCGTAGACGCCTAATCGCTGCTCAGACTCCGATAGCGAGCGACTAGCATAAGCAATGGGCCTAATCCGGCCTTCCTCTAGGTGTCCTAGGATGGCTCCAAGCACAATGTGCGAGGCATCAAATTGAACGGCAAACCGTTTACTAAAATCGGGTAGAATGAGAACTGGGGTGAAGCCATACAATACTTCAGCGCCTGAAAAGATTTCTCTTGTTCGGGACCCCACTCAAAAACTGAATCCTTCTTACGTAAAACATTTAAGGGCGCAGATAAGAGGCAAAATTATTAATGAACCTGGCTAAATAACCTAACATACCCAAATAAAATGCTGGACTCCCTTTAAATTTACAGGCCTAGGAAACTGGATGATAGGGGCAATCTTGTCAGGATCCATAAGGAGGGTACCCTGTGAAATAACATAACCCAAGAATTTAACAGACTTTTTACTAATGTAACCTTCTTGGGGTTAACAGTGAGCTTAGCCCCTCGTAAACGAGAAAGGACTTCAGTCAGGTGAATAATGTGATCCTCAAAAGTGTTGCTATAAACAATGATGTCATCAACATAATTAAACACATAATCATACTTGAGATCAGTGGCGGTTATTTCATTAGAGCACACTCGTACGTGAACCCCCTCGCCTCAGTTAAATAGGCGCTTGCTGTAATACTTAAATATCATACACATCGAATAATAAATAAATGCATTTGGTCTTATAACCATTAGCAATATTTTCCAAAACCGCCGCTATAGAGTAAGCGCAGCTTGCCGCTGCTTTGCTTGCTGGGATCGCACGTGCGATGGTGGCTAGGCGGGCGATGGCGCGCCGCTTGGCTCGGAGCGACGTGGTGGGGGTAGCTCCCCATATGCCAGCCTAGGAGCACAGTCCAGGCGTGCGCAACACTATCCTGTGCGCGGCGCGACATTTCTTGTCCTGTTTCTCCCATTTTTGCTCGCTCTTCGAGAATGATGACGGCACTGTTTCTCACGTGTTATTGTTCTACTTTAGTGCTTTTAGTGCGACGTTTAAAAAGTTTGTTTTAACTACTAAGTTAAGTTACTCGTTATGGCCTTGAGTAAGTTAACAGTCTCGGACATAAAAACACTGGTGTTCTCTAATTTGTCATTGGAAAGGAAAATCGAAATAAAACAAGCAGGCAGGCCAATGCCTAAACGTACTATAGTGCAAGTGACTAAGTCAAAAAATAGGGAGTTCAGGAGAGAATTTAAACAGGACATTTACGAGAAAAACTCGTGGATCTGTGGATGCGAAGAAACCAACCGGCTCTATTGTTTTCCCTGCCTGCTCTTCGCGAAACGAAGTGGTGAATCTAATTGGGTAAGTTTTGGCGTCTCAGATTTGTCTCACTTAAGTCAAAAATAAAGAAGCATGAGAGTGCAGAAACACATTTGAATTCCGTCCTGGAGTTTCATCTTTTGGAGAAATTAGACATTCGCCAACAACTTGATAGTGCGTACTGTTTGAACATTAATCAACATAACGAGCAAGTTACAAAAAATCGTTATGTCTTGTCTAAAATTATAGATTGTATAAACTTTTGCGGGACTTTTGAACTCGCGCTGCAAGGTCACGACGAGACACAAGAATCTGCTAATCCTGGAATTTTTAGAGGGTTAGTTAATTTTTCAGCAGAGTTAGACAAATCTTTGAAAGACCACCTTGCAAATGCAACTGTTTTCAAAGGGACTTGTAAAGAAATCCAAAATGATTTGCTAGATTGTATGCTTAAAGTTTGCCAAGAATACATCAAAAAAGAATTTTCATGTGCAAGTTTTGTTTCAGTGATTGCAGACGAAACGACAGACATATCATCTTTATTCCAATTGGTTGTAGTTTTTCGCTATGTGTTACCAAACGGGCAAGCAGTAGAACGATTCTGGCAGTTTGTAAATCCTCCAGGACATGATGCTGCGTCAATCGCAGAATGTATTCGCATTGTTTTAGAAGTATTGTTGACAAACCCGAGAAATTGATATCTCAGAGTTATGATGGGGCTAGTGTAATGAGTGAGCATCACAATGATGTTCAGGCCATTATTCAACAAAATTACATATATGCACATTACGTGCATTGTTATGCGCATCAGTTGAATTTAATTGTGGCACAATCTACAAGCCAAAACCCACAAGTCAGTGTATTCTTTCCAATTTGACTGATATAGGTAACTAACTTCTTTAGCCACTCACCACAGAGAATTGCTGTTCTTGATGGCGTTGTTGGCAGGAGAATTCCTCGTGCTTGGAATTTTCAGTGTCGTACTGTTAACGCGGTGTACGAGTACAGAAAACAACTGATTGAATGCATGAACGAAATTGAGTCGTCATGCAAGCAGTCAACAACAATCAACCAGACGGGAGCTATTCGGCGCATGTTGAATGATACAGTGTTTGTATTTTGGCTGACAGTTTTTCACAATATAATGCCGCACGTAGACATTTTGTTTAATCAGCTACAAAAAAGGAGCATCGATGCAGATAAAGTCAGGAAACATGTTGACAGTTTTCGACTTTCATTTGAGAAAGAAACAGAGAATATGGATAAAGTGAGAATGCGAACTGAAATGTCGGTGCCAGAGCAGCATTCTAAAAAAATGAAAGTGGAAGATGTTCATGTAAATAGAACTGTTGCAGTCAAGGAAGTATGTGCTGTGATTACTAATCAAGTAAAGGAGAGGTTTTCTTTCACAACATATTATTCTGCGGTATGCCTTTTTGATTCCGAAAACTTCCAGGAATATGATAAGCAATTTCCTGTTCATATTATTGAATAAACAACCAAAACGTATCCTTTCTTAGATAAGGCTCGTTTGAAAACTGAGCTAGCAGTAATTTACAAGCGACACGACTTCCGAGATATAGATGGATCAGCTAGTCTTCTGCAGTTTGTTCTTGAAAACAATTTACAGACCACGTTTACGAAAACACACAAATTGTTACTTATTATTTCAACTGTTTCGATGATTACAGCTGAAGCTGAACGATGTTTCTCAACCCTGAAGAGGATAAAAACATTTTTCAGAAGTACAATGTGTGAAGACAGAACCAGTGTGTTAGCAATGCTTTCAATAGAAAAAGACATGATAAACAAAATTCCAAATTTTAATGACATGGTCATTGAATTATTTTCTCCTAAAAAACATAGAAGGATGGATTTAGTTTATAAGAACTGCACTTAAGCAATTCAATTTCAATAATTTTCTAAATAATATCCTCACATTATGTTTTCCTATTTTGTTAAAACCAGAGGTCGTAAAATGTTCAACTACATTTTTAGGCGAAATGAATTGTTCAGCTCATTTTACAGTGAATTGTTCAGATTCCTTTCAAGTTAAGATGTATATAGTCAACGTCCCTCGGCTTTAGGTCCCTGATTCCCCGTTTGTGTAACTGCCCTGTCTTGCCCGTGCAGCTCTCGTCGGTGAGGTGTGGGTCCAGGCCAACGTGGCCGGGACCGGGAAATACGGGACCTGGAGGGAATTGTAGGTGAGGAGGAAGAATGGTAGGCAGTTCCAAGGATAACTCGGTGTTGTCCGTTTCACGAGCCCCTTTTAGTGTCGCATAGAGAGCCTGCCGCTGCCTGGCGGACCCGTCGCGGAATGAGCGCCCTCCCCACTGCGACTCGGACTCCCGGAAGAAAGTCTCGTCCGTTAATACGTCCCGACACAAACTGGGAAGATAATCCCGTAATTATCGTCCCGGTTACGATTGCTCTGTAATGATGCGCAGCGTGTGCGCGGTCCGTCACGTAAGAGTCTCGTACTGACTGAGAGATTCAGCGGCCCGTAACTGCGCGTACCCAGCCTATGACGTTCGTCTGGTGACGTCCCGGAAAACTCGTAAAACTCAATACGGCGAGCGATACAACGAATGCAGCTCAGCTGCAGAGACCAGCCATGACGTTTCACTGTCGTCGGAATGCGAGCTGAGAAAACGCTCCTCACGAGCAGCGCATAGTGGCGTGCACGTCCGCTCTCGATCGCGCCCAGAACACCACTGCGCTCTCCCGCCCGCCCGCGGACCGAGGCCCGCAGGCCGCG
The DNA here is from genome assembly GCF_032445375.1 of Bacillus rossius redtenbacheri. Taxonomy (NCBI): domain Eukaryota; kingdom Metazoa; phylum Arthropoda; class Insecta; order Phasmatodea; family Bacillidae; genus Bacillus; species Bacillus rossius. The sequence goes on from NC_086330.1 coordinate 77,956,107, forward strand.
GAGGAGGGGGGGAGAAAGCGGCCGGCGTGGGAGAAGCCCGCCCCGCGACGCGCCAGGCTGCGATTACATTACTAGCACGACAAAAGCACTTCAGAAAAATCACAGAATTATTAACACAACTTAGCGAGTAATTAATTAAAAAGCTAATTTACACATGAATTTAATTAGTTACGATTACAAAATATACACAATTGTTGAGGCTCGTGACCATTTAAAACTACATAAAAAGCATAATTTTTTACACAAAATGAAGCCCACTGGCATACTAGGGCGCACGCGGGTACGTCCCTGACCGTCGCACTTCACAGTCGGTGCACTAGTATTGCAAGAGAGGACGTTGACGAGGCATAACGGCCTGAAGGAGCCGAGGAGACACTTGGGTCGACGTCAAATGTCCCCCCTCCGACGAGGCCGTTATGTCTGTCAACGCCTCTCATTTACTCGCATGGACGTGATACACTGGGCCGTTGCACTAGAGCACTAACCTGGGGAGTCCGTACCTGTCGCCATGGGGCTGGCCGAGGTGGGCGGCGGCGACAGCGTCGCGGCGCCTTCAGCGTCAGGCAGCGGCGTCGCTTCCAAGGTGCCCCGCGTGACAGGCGGAAGGGGCGTGGCACCTTCAGCGGCGCGCGCGGCAGCAGGTGGCAGCGTCGCGTTCAAGGTGGCCCGCGTGACAGGCGGAAGGGGCGTGGCACCTTCAGCGGCGCGCGCGGTAGCAGGTGCCGGCGTCGCTTCCAAGGTGGCCCGCGTGACAGGCGGAAGGGGCGTGGCACCTTCAGCGGCGCGCGTGGCAGCAGGCGGCGGCATCGCGTCCAAGGTGGCCCGCGTGACAGGCGGAAGGGGCGTGGCAACTTCAGCGGCGCGTGCGGCAGCAGGCGGCGGTATCGCGTCCAAAGTGGCCCGCGTGACAGGTGGAAGGGGCGTGGCAACTTCAGCGGCGCGCGCGGCAGCAGGCGGCGGCGTCGCTTCCAAGGTGGCCCGCGTGACAGGCGGAAGGGGCGTGGCACCTTCAGCGGCGCGCACGGCAGCAGGCGTGGGCGTTGCTTCCAAGGTGGCCCGCGGGTCAGGCGGAAGGGGCGTGGCACCTTCAGCGGCGCGCACAGCAGCAGGTGGCGGCGTCGCGTCTAAGGTGGCCTGTGTGACAGGCGGAAGGGGTGTGGCACCTTCAGCGGCGCGCACGGCAGCAGGCGGCGGCATCGCTTCCAAGGTGGCCCGCATGACAGGCGGAAGGGGCGTGGCACCTTCAGCGGCGAGCGCGGCAGCAACCGGTGTCGCTTCCAAGGTGGCCCGCGTGACAGACGGAAGGGGAGTGGCACCTTCAGCAGCGCGCGGCAGCAGGTGGCGGCGTCGCTTCCAAGGTGGCACACATGGCGGCGGTCGTGGCACGCCCTTGGTATCGTGCGGTTGTGGCATGCTCTCGTTGACATGCATGACGGGCGGTTGTGGCAGCACGGCCGGTTCGCACCACGTAGGTTCCTCGTGAGCCCCTACGGCAGTTGGGTTGCGGCGGCATCAGGGGGAGGCATGTCTTAGTCGGCCTGCCGAATACACCCGGACGTCAAGTGCCAGTCATACCACAGGGGCTGGACTGGTGCGGCTTCCTCCGTGTGCAGCGATGTCCTTCCGCTCGGCGTTTCCACCCCATAGGGCGGGGGCTGTGTTGGTGGCGGTGTCGGAGGCGGCGTCGGAGGCGGCGTCGGAGGCGGCGTTGGTTGCAGTGGCATCGGGAGTATCGCCGACTCCTGCAGAGTGTCGGCGTCCGCCCAGTGTGACCACTCGATCCTCATGGTCGAGACACTTGCGGCAACACCCACACACAGCTTCGCTCGGCACTGGTCACACATAAAGCCGGACATCCATTCCTCTTCTCTCGCGACCAGTTGTGAACACTCCCTGTGCCATAGATTCCCGCTTCCCGCACGTCTCGCAGATCCGCCCATCAGATGTCCTGCCGGGGCATGAATCTGCACCGCACATTGTCCTACCATACGCCCGGTATTCAAAGCAAAATCCGCACTCATAATCTGCGAAGTGCTCGCAGCTCTCGCCGGGCTCTGGAAAGTCCGCTTCCGCCCATGTCTCGTACGCTTCCTGGAACTCGTCCATGCTTATCGGGAGTGTCTCGCTGATCGGTAATGCATTCTGTGTGTTCCTGCGGCATTAACTTGCACCGAAGATCCTTGCTGCGTCGCGGTCTCAGGTTCGTGGTGCTCCCACGTCGCGTTATCTGTTGCGCCAACGATCCTTGTCGCGTCGCCTGCCGTCTCCGGTTCACACCACTCCCACGTCACGTTATCTTGCGCCGAACGTCTCCGGTTCGCGAAGTTCCCACTCCTTGATAACTCTCGCCGAAATCTTAGGTTCCCGTCGCTCCCACGTCGCGTAATCTCGCGCCGACGTCTCGATTTCGCGTCGCTCTCACGCCGCGTTATCTCTCGCCGGAGCGCCGGCGCGACGACTCAGGTTCGCGTCGCTCTAACGCCGCGCGGCCGCACCTGCCTCCGTCCTGTCTGCGTGCGCTTACGTGAGTTCGTGTCTGTTTACGGCCACACTAATTGGGCGCCAAATGACGTCCCTCGGCTTTAGGTCCCTGATTCCCCATTTGCGTAATTGCCCTGTCTTGCCCATGCAGCTCTCGTCGGTGAGGTGTGGGTCCAGGCCAATGTGGCCGGGACCGGGAAATACGGGACCTGGAGGGAATTGTAGGTGAGGAGGAAGAATGGTAGGCAGTTCCAAGGATAACTTGGTGTTGTCCGTTTCACGAGCCCCTTTTACTGTCGCATAGAGAGCCTGCCGCAGCCTGGCGGACCCGTCGCGGAATGAGCGCCCTCCCCACTGCGACTCGGACTCCCGGAAGAAAGTCTCGTCCGTTAATACGTCCCGACACAAACTGGGAAGATAATCCCGTAATTATCGTCCCGGTTACGATTGCTCTGTAATGATGCGCAGCGTGTGCACGGTCCGTCACGTAAGAGTCTCGTACTGACTGAGAGATTCGGCGGCCTGTAACTGCGTGTAACCGGCCTATGACGTTCGTCTGGTGACGTCCCGGAAAACTCGTAAAACTCAATACGGCGAGCGATACAACGAATGCAGCTCAGCTGCAGAGACCACCCATGACGTTTCACTGTCGTCGGAATACGAGCTGAGAAAACGCGCCTAACGAGCAGCGCGTAGCGGCGTGCATGTCCGCTCTCGATCGCGCCAGAACACCACTGCGCTCTCCCGCCCGCCCGCCGACCGAGGCCCGCGGGCCGCGGAGGAGGGGGGTAGAAATCGGCCGACGTGGGAGAAGCCCGCCCCGCGACGCGCCAGGCTGCGATTACATTACTAGCACGGCAGAAGCACTTCAGAAAAATCACAGAATTATTAACACAACTTAGCGAATAATTAATTAAAAAGCTAATTTACACATAAATTAATTAGTTACGATTACAAAATATACACAATTGTTGAGGCTCGTGACCATTTAAAACTACATAAAAAGCGTAAATATTTACACAAAAAGAAGCCCACTGGCATACTAGGGCGCACGCGGGTGCGTCCCTGACCGTCGCACTTCACAGTCGGTGCACTACTATTGCAAGAGAGGACGTTGACGAGGCATAACGGACTGAAGGAGCCGAGGAGACACTTGGGTCGACATCAAAGTGATGCTCAAAGAAAGTTCTGTCAAAGGAAAAGATTAAAAATTAAATTAAATTTGTGAATGCCATATGTTTATATTACTATTGTAATACTGTAATTATATTTTAGTGCTTAAGGAAAGTAAGTTCAAAGGAAAATTATAAACTACCGGTACTTCAAATTTTGTAAGTCAATGCTGTATTTAAATATTGTAAATGTTATGCTATTGCAAATACAATATATCTATTTATATATAATTACTAACAAAACAATGGATAAAACGATACCCCTTTTTTAAAACTGGTAACATCAATAACACTCTTGCTAGCAACCTGTATCAGAATTCTGTGTACTTTACATTTTATGGTAATCATTTGTATTTATTTTAAAAAGACTTCACACTGAATATATTAACATTTGCTATATTATCAGTGTGAGCGGCATATCCAGTGGCTATTTTGGAGGTAAAAACTTCACTTTCGCCCCACAATAACTTGGAAAAAATTGTTTTTATTTATGTGATTTAAAATTCCCAAAAAGCACCATTTTACACCTTAAAATCCAATTTTTTCCAGGGGGAGGCCCCCAGACCAACCGCTTCAAAAGGGAGGGGGGGTCAGTGATTACTTATATAAAGAGCCCAATGCTGTGAACCCCCATTTTTGAAAGGCACCAGCCGCCACTGCTTGAGATCAGATAAGACATGATCGAGGAACCGGCTCATAGCCTGACTGCCAAAGAATTGACATGGAGGGCATCAGCGACCACAGGATCCCGATGGTGGAGATTGATATGGAATGGTGGGAGGAAAAGGAAAATAGGGAGAAAGTTGTAAGAATGTGGAGTAGTATGGATAAAGTAGGAACGGGGGCATTTTTTATGATGGCCTATTGTAGTTGGGTAGGGTTTGAGGAACTAGAAGAAAAATGGGTTGCCCTGAGAGGCATACTTGAGAAGATGGTGGAGCATTTTGTACTGAAAGGCGGGTAGGTACAGGCAGGGGCGCAACAACTAAATTTCCAAATGGAGGGCAATATACCTTTTTATAAAGAATCATCGATATTGAAGTGGGGGGTCAGGGATTCCTTCCCTGGGAAAATTAGTATATCAAGGTGGAAAATGGTGCTATTTAAGCAGTTTTACTATCCAAAAATTGATTACACAGCACATTATTTGTCCCCGTTTGCCCCCACTTCAAGGTTTCAGAAGGGGGGCAAAATACTATTCCCCCCCCCCTTGTTGTTGCGCCCCTGAGTACAGGGAGTGATCCTCCTTACTATGGTAGAGAGATAAGGGTGTTATAGAAAAAGTGTGGCAGTCTCGTGCAAGGGCCAGGAAGCTAGGAGGGGAGGGGCATAAAGCAGAAATGAAGGAATTGAGCAAGGAGTTGGGGAAGAAAACAAGGGAAGTGAGGGATGCCTACATGGAATGGCTAATGGAAGAAGAGAGAGAGAAGGGACATTGGGCAGACCGGTATCGCTTTGTCAAAAGAGTAAATGGGGTGAAGGTAAAACCAGTGCTGAGGGAGAGAGAGGGATAGGATTGTGTGAAGGACCTGGATAAGGAAGGTTTGCTGCAGGAGCAATACTTAATTTTTTTGTGGAGGGAGAGGTTGACATCGACCCAGGTGTCTCCCCTTCTCATAATGCTGCGCCAACCCCTAATCCTCCCCTGCCCCGTGCAGTGAATGTGTATTGTGTGAAAAATATTTTATAATCAAGAACGTGCCATTTTTATTGTTTGTATATATTATAATTTTTTTCGTGAACTTTTGTTATTATAATTATATGTCTTTCTAAAGTATAATGGTAATTACTGTAACCGGGCGACGAAGCTGAGGCCAACACCCAGAATCACTCCGAGCGCTGCACGTGTCGCGAAGTGGGGGGGGGGGGACGACGGGCGGATAGGAGAGATGCAGCAGGAGGGGGCAGTCATCATCTGGCGGCCAAGGAAGGCAGTCGCCCGGCGAGACGAGTGCGGCAGCGAGACATGAGCCAGAACTGGTGAGGCTGGATCCAGGCGATCGGGACTTTTACGTTCGCGGGCGTTACGCTCTCGGTCATCATTGTAACTAATTTAATTGTAAATAAGTATTTTCTTGGTTTTGTTGAGGCGGGACATTGCGCGAATCGGCGGACACGTGCGTACCGCATCGGGATGGACTTCACGTCGCTGGCGACGGCATTCCAACTTAATTAGTTTCTCGCTATTATAGGGCCGGGGAGAGACAGTTCATCAGTCACATAAAGAACCAAGGGGTGCAGTCCGCACTTGGCGCCTGCCCAACCCCAAACACGTGCAGCCAAGCCTCACTCCGCAGAGGGACGGGTGTTGTGCCGCGGATTGCCCATGTATCTAGATTATGCGAAGGGCTCAATAAATATTTGTGGTCAAACTGTCGAAACATCATTATAGCTTGGATAGTGTTAAATTCCCCCGCCACGAGGCCTGAGCCCTCCCTGAGAATACTACGCAACCCGCATCACGGGGGTGATATCCGGGGTTACGACAAGTGTCGCCCAACTTGTGTGGCCAATTTCTTAAGAAATTCATGCTGAACATTTTCACGAACTTTTTATTAACTTCTGAGCGGGCTGGGCTGAGACGCGGCGCAGCAGGGCTGAGCGTGGGAGAAGAAGCTGCGTGCGGAAGCCGGCGCGACAGGCCGGCGCGACAGGGCGGCGCGGCGAGATAGCAGCGGGTCGAGTTGCGACGCGTCCCACGGCGCTGGTGTGTAAGAGTAGCCGGGCGGCGACATCGAGAAGAAAGCGACGGGAAGATAGCGGATGTCGACGGGACTGATAATGTCGGCAAAGTGCGAGTGGTGTGACTTACCGCATCGGGACGATAACTCTGCGGGCGACGACACAGAGGGATCGTGTGCGTGTCTGTGGACCCGGGAAGTGAAGCCGGACACAGACAAGTGTGACAGGGACAGTAGCGGTGAACTAACGCACGCGCAGAGCAGGGGCAACAGCGAAATGGACGAACAAGCGATGACTAGTGCGGGCGTGACGAGCAAGGAGGGGAAAGTGGCCGACGGTGAAGGAGGGGTAGCAGTGACGGCCGGACATAACGAGTTTCCCGCGGTGCTGCGGGTGGCAGAAAGGTTGACTCCGCTGCCGGAGTTCGCAGGAGAAGTGCACAAAAATCCGCGAGCATTTATCAGATATGCCGGGAAGCACTGAGAGACGTACCGCGGAACACCTGGGCAGCTAGAGTAAGCGGAGAACTGCGAGGGCGGGCCTTACTGTGGTGGACTGAAACGGGCGATTTCCTAGCAGACTGGAACGAATTAGAACGGACATTCGAGCGCCGTTTCGATGGACATCTCGCACGGGCACAGTGCCAACAGACACTACACTGCGAAGTGTAAGGCCGGGATGAAAGTGTCGAGGCGTTCATACACAAGAAGGCACAATTGCATCGCCGACTGAACCCAAATGTACCCGTGAAAAAGTCATTCCCGTCATCGGCGAATTAGTGTTACCAGAACTGAGACCGTTTTTGAGGGGAGTGGCGGACCGGGATCTAATAGACTTTGTGGAAATAGCCCGGGGAGTGGAGCAAGATCTGTGTAGACTCAGAAGTGTACACGCGTCGCAGAGACGGGGCAGCAAGGTACACATACAGGAGCGGTCGGAGACCGAAGAGGCACTGGCAGTGGTGCCATATGCATCCGCATCGACAACAAAGGACATGCGGCGACAAGGCAGACCAGCACCGCCCATCTCGGAGAAGCAGGAGTCAAGGCGTCAGGACAGAGGGGGAGACGGCGGGATACCACCACGTTGCCTGTACTGCCACAATGTAGAGTATCATTGGCACGCATAGTGTCCGACCAAGACTAGACTGTGGGAGAAGATTCCGAGAGAAGGACGTCAGCCGGGAAACGGACAGTAGGGGACAGTGACGCAGTCGAACACTGCCCCCTAGAGACCGGACCTTCCGACACACTCAGAACAGCATCGCCGAAGAAGGACATCACAGCAACGCCACCCAGCTTAGCCGCACAAGCAAGGACGAGCGAATCAACACCAGCACCATGGTAACCACGGCCGATGCGGAGCCATGACGGACGTCGGACGCGGACACCGGCAACGCCCCCACCTGGGGCACGAGGTGTCCCGCGGCAACATTGATTCCGAGAGGAACACCGGCGACAACCCACATCCACGTCGAGACAGCTGACCCAGACGTCGCACGTCCAGACGCCGCGGGAGGCGCGACTGCCGACGTGGGGCCGGACGCCGCGCCGGACGCCGCGCCTGCCCGGCTGGGACAGCTGGGGGACGGCACGGCACATCTGCTGCAGGTACCTGTTTGCCTGGATGGGCGGCCCGTCCACGCTCTGGTGGACACGGCGGCGAGCCACACGTTCGTCGCCGCCCGCCTGGTGCCGGAGTCCCAGCTGCTGCCCAGGGAGGAAATCATCCAGATGGCCACGGAGGGAGTAGACGCGCTCACGTCTGGGCACATGCAGGTAACAATCGCCATACGAGACAAGCTCTGTCAGACTACCACATTGGCGATCCCAGGCTTGCGCGAGGACCTGATCCTGGGGCTGTCCTGATTGATCCAGGAGGACGCAGCGATCGACATCGGCGATGGTAAGCTGCATGTGGGCCGGCAAGGGCGACATACTCTGTACGCTGTCGGACCACCACGACCATCCCCGATGCCCCCATCCATAGGTCTGGCAGGGATACGCAACAAGGTGCCGCCCGAGTACGTGCGCCTGTTCGAGGATGTGTTGGAGCAGCAGCCGCAGGTGTTTGCAGAGGCGGACCTCGTGCGGCGCACTACGTACGCAGAACACAAGATCCCGACTCGGCCCCATGCCCATATTTTTGTGAAACTGTTTGAGTTTGGTCCAGGTGAGCGGCGGGTCATACAGGAACAAATTAAGGACATGCTACATACGGGAGTCATAGAACCTAGCGAGTCTCCGCACAATAGCACCATTGTCATGGCAAAGAAAAAAGACAGCTCACTAAGATTTTGTGTAAACTTAAAGCCTATTAATTCTGTGACTGTTCCTGCCCCGCCGCCGCTAATTAACATAGCTGATGCCCTGGCTGGCCTGGGGAGGGCAAATATTTTCACTTCACTGGACCTAAAGTCCGGGTATTGGCAGGTGCCAGTCTGCCCGGAGGACCGCCCCAAGACGGCGTTCACCGCTCCCGACGGCCGCAGATTCCAGTTCTGTGCCATGCTGTTCGGGCTAATGGAAGCTCCTGCGACGTTTCAGGCCATGATGGTCCGTGTCCTGGACGGATTTGTTGGTGACTTCGTCACAGCCTACCTGGACGATGTGATTGTCTGGTCTGACACGTGGGAGGAGCACGCGCAACATTTGTCTCTGGTCTTAGAGCGGCTGGCCAGACATGGATTAACCTGCAATCCACATAAGTGCAATGTCGGGGCGGCAGAGCTGCAGTTTCTAGGGCACCTTGTCAGTGCGGACGGGTGCTGGCCGCTGCCCGAACACTTGGACCTGATTGCGACAAAACCAGTACCCAAGACACGGAAACAACTGCAGAAGCTCATGGGGCTACTGAATTGTCTCAGGTCATTCATCCCAGACTTCGCCACCGTGACAGCACCAATGACTGACCTACTATCACCTAAGACAAAGTACCAGTGGACGGAGGCGGCGAACCGCGCGCTTACCGCGGTCAAGAGTCTGTTCCGCGACTGTCGTACTTTGGCGAGACTGACCCCAGGCGAGCCCCTGTACCTGCATACTGACGCCAGTCAAGTGGGTATGGGGGCCGTACTGTACCAAGTCGGGCCCGACAACGAGTGCCGTGTGATTGAGTACGCGAGCGCGAAGTTCGGCCCGGCCACGCAGAGGTACGATGTCAATGAGCAGGAATGCTTGGCAGTGGTGTGGGCGGTTGGCCGCTACCGGCACCATCTGGAAGGACGTAAATTCACCCTGCGCACTGACAACCAGTGCTTGAAGTAGCTCAATACCATGCAAGGACGGAAGCCCAAGTTTGCGCATTGGGCCATAAAACTGCAGAATTACGACTTCCAGGTGGAGCATGTCCCGGGAAAAGCAAACCAGCTGGCCGACGAGCTCTCCCGACACCCGTACACGACAGTAGAATACGAGGACGATGGCAGTTGGGACGACCTAGTGCCACCAGAGGGCAGGAGACACGACACCGCGGACGTCAACGCACCTGCAGTGCTGTATGCAACAGCACAGCCCGTGCCGGAGGCGAATCCGAGGCCGGTGGACACTCTGCATGACCTGGTGCAGGCCGTAAAACAGACCCAGGTAGGGGATGCAGACACACTGACGATGAGGGATTCATGTGAGGCGGAGTTTTCGCCGTTTCAGCGGTGCGTGGACGGAGGTGTGCAGACCCGGAGTCCAGGGACCATGGGGACCTGGTGCACGTACGTACCAAAGGGGGCACGAGCCGCTGTGCTCACGTTCTTTCACGATCACAGTTTAGCTGGACACCCTGGGGCTGACCAGACTATAGAGGGGGTACATAGGACTTTCCATTGGCCGGGGGTGACGCGTGATGTCCGTGATTACATTCGCCGGTGCCAGATGTGTCAACAATGCAAAGCACGGAGGTCAGACAGGGAGGAGCAGCAGCGACCACGCCGCCCACAGCAGCTGTTCCAGACGGTAGCACTGGACATCATGGGACCGTATCCCCGGACAGCCAAGGGGAAACGGTTCCTGGTTGTCGTGACCGATCTGTTCACGCGCTGGGTGGAGGCGTACCCAGTGTCCAACATAAGGTCTGGTACACTGGTGGCACTGTTGGAGGGGGAGGTGTTCCCCCGGTTTGGCTATCCGGTTGTGCTGTTGAGTGATAATGGGGGACAGTTCAGTGGTACCCGCTGGCGGGAGGCATGCAGGAAGTGGGGGGCGAGCACCACACGACCGCCACATACCATCTCCACGCCAACCCAACCGAGAGACGGAACCAGGAGGTCAACGGTTGGGAAACGAACACACGAAGAGGGACGTACATATCCTTAACTTGCTTTATTGTCTGAGACGTCGGACCAATGCCGCTACCGGGTACTCGCCCGCGGAGCTGGTCCAGGGCCAGAACTTGGCCCTGCGGGGCGAGTGCCGGGTGGCTGCCGCGGCAACGGAGGAAGAGATGGGGGAGGCCCTCAGGACAGAGTTGTCCGTCATGCGGGACCAGGCACGTCAGCGCCAAGAGGCGTACGTCCAAAAGACGATGCCGGTGGTGGGATGTCCTTCCCCGCCGCTGGAACCCGGTGACATGGTGCATGTGCGGCAGCACCACCTGTCGTCCAAGGCTAAGAATTTCAATGCAGGGCTGGCTCCTAAATGGTCAGAGCCAAGGCAGGTCATCTGCAAGTTCGGGCCCATGTCGTACCTGGTACGGACGCCGAGCAGACGACCTGCAAATATACACAGGGACGACCTTCGGCGGGCGGGAGGAGACCAGGCGGAGTCTGAGATGACAGAGGTGCAAGGGGGGTCACCGGGGAACAGGAGGCGGGCGCGGTCTACGGACCGGGAGGAGGAAACGCCCCGTAGGAATGCGCGGGGAAGTTTTGGCCAGGGGAGTCGCGGGGTGCAGAGGGACGTGGATGTTGAGTCACACGAGAGCCAGGAGCGAGTTTTTGCCGTGCGGACAGAGGACACGAGCTCTGGGAGGGAACCGGACAGGATCCTGCTGGCTAGCGGAGAAGGGATAGCGTGTGAGGAGCGGGGCGAAAGGCAGGCATCCCCACGTCACGGTAAAGCGGAGCAGGGGGCGTGTCTTAAAGGGCAGGGAGGGGAACACGACATAGGGTGGGCACGGGAACTGACAGGTGAGGAGGGTGAGGAGATTGAGATTACGGAAGTGGAGAAGGGGGACATGGTAGTGTGGCCATCCAGCCACGAGCTGGCGGGGACTGAGCAGGAGGGCACCGTCACGGTGCCAGAAGCAGACAGCGAGGACACGGAGTCGTTAGGGGACTGGTACAGCCCTATCTGGCCAGTGGACATCAGCCTGGCTACCTCCAGTTTCACGGTCTCCGTTACGGAGCCGGAGTCGGAAGGGGAGGGGTCGAATGTGAGTGGGTCAGTTCAGGGGAAGAAGAACCCGCCACGCCGATGGCAGGCGCCGGTGCAAACGTGTTGTCCGGCGAGTCCTGATGAGGGGGCTCGCGGCCACACTGAGGTACCGGTGGATATCCTGGTAGACACGTTGTGCGATGTGTCGGACGAAGCTGTCCAGGTGTCCACGACGTCAGGGGAGGAGACGGGCATGAGCGGGTCAGTCCAGGGGAGAAAAAACCTGCCACGCCGATGGCAGGTGCCGGTGCAGACGTGTTGTCCGGCGAGTCCTGATGAGGAGGCTCGCTACCACACGGAGGTACTGGTGAGTATCCTGGTAGACACATCGTGCGCCATTTCGGACGGAGCTGTGCAGTGGTCCACGACGTCAGGGGAGGGGCAGGGACCCACAGTCCAGGGGGACGAGACAGGAAGACCCTCCCGAGCACGCAGGGTGCTGACCTACCTGATGGACTACGATTACCACCCACTACCTACACAGACAGCCACTCATGACGAGACGCCACGTGTCAGCGTGATGAACCTCCTGCCCTGGTTCGCGCACAGGGATAACACAGACAGGACATCCCTAGGGCGGCCAGCCGGCATGCAGCACGAACCCGATTGTGTCTTGTAAATATGTTCATGGTAGAGGGGCGTTGGCGCACATAGCAGCCTCATTGACGGGGGGGCATTTGACGTCGACCCAGGTGTCTCCCCTGCTCATAATGTCCATTATGCTGCGCCAACCCCTAATCCTCCCCTGCCCCGTGCAGTGAATGTGTATTGTGTGAAACATATTTTATATTCAAGGACGTGTCATTTTTATTGTTTGTATATATTATAATTTTTTTCGTGAACTTTTGTTATTATAATTATGTGTCTTTCTAAAGTATAATGGTAATTGCTGTAACCAGGCGACGAAGCCGAGGCCAACACCCGGAATCACTCCGAGCTCTGCACGTGTCGCGAATTGGGGGGGGGATGATGGGTGGAGAGGAGAGATGCGACAGGAGGGGCCTGCCATCATCTGGCGGCCGAGGAAGGCGGTCGCATGGCGAGACGAGTGCGGCAGCGAGACGTGAGCCAGAACGGGTGAGACTATCCAGGCGATCGGGACTTTCACGTTCATGGGCGTTATGCTATCGGTCATCATTGTAACTAATTTAATTGTAAATAAGTATTTTCTTGGTTTTGTTAAGGCGGGACATTGCGCGAATCGGCAGATACATGCGTGCCGCATCGGGACTGACTTCACGTCGCTGGCAACGGCGTTCCAACTTAATTAGTTTCTCGCTATTATAGGGCCGGGGAGAGACAGTTCATCAGTCACATAAAGAACCAAGGGGTGCAGTCCGCACTTGGTGCCTGCTTAACCCCAAACACGTGCAGCCGAGCCTCACTCCGCAGAGGGACGGGTGTTGTGCCGCGGATTGCCCATGTATCTAGATTATGCGAAAGGCTCAATAAATACTTGTGGTCAAACTGTCGAAACATCATTGTAGCTTGGATAGTGTTAAATTCCCCTGCCACGAGGCCTGAACCCTCCCTGAGAATACTATGCAGCCCGCATCACGGGGGTGATATCCGGGGCTACGACAAGGTATGGTATGGAGCACTTAGAGATAAGCATAAGGAAGAGGGAGGGCTGGTAAAAAAAAATGGTGGACATGATGAAGAAGGTGAAGAGGCTAAATGGGACGAAGGTGGCCGGGACAGATGGAGTAGTGAACATCCACTTCAAGCTAGGTGGTAAAGTGATCTGTAGATATTTTTGCAGGTGCTATATAAACAGTCGCTGGAGGAAAGGAAACTGCCATGACAGTGAAAGGAGTCAGTGGTGATACCTATTTTCAAGGTAGATGGAGATATGGCACACCCTGCAAACTATAGGTCGGTCAGTCTGACATACAGTGCAGGAAAGGTATAATGGAAAGACTAATAGTGAGGTATATAGTAGAAAAAATTGAGGATTTGGATTGGATGAAGGAAAGGCACCGTGACTTTAAGAGGGTTTTCTCTTGTGAGACACAGATGGTGGGGCTGCTGGAAGACTTGGTGGAGGCAGTGGACGAAGGCAAGCAGGTAGATTGATTTCGAGAAGGTATTTGATAGGGTGCTGCACAGGAGGTTGATGGAGAAGGTAATTCGTTTCATATGGAACAACAGAATCGTAAATTGAGCATGAGATTTCCTCAAGGTTAGGAAGCAGCAGGTGAAGGTGGGAAATGAATGATTGGAAGAGGGGGTGGTGATATCAGGTATACTGCAGGGGAGTGTCATGGGGCACATGTTATTCTACATTATGATTAATGATGTATGGGAGGAGATTAAATGTAGATTAAGATTGTTAGTGGATGACTGCATGATATAAAAAAACTGTGAGGGAAGTGGCTAATCTGCAAGATGAGGAAGTAAGAAGTTGGTTAAGTTGGTTGGGGAAAATTTAATGGGTATAGATGCAAACAAAACAAAGATAGTTATATTCACGAGATAGAAATCTAAGTTTTGAATAACAAATAACTCTCACAACTCTAGCGGGATTGCAATTCCGACAGTAGAGGAGGAAATTAAGTAATTCTGACAGTTTGTGATGTCAAGCCGATACATAACTCCGCTAACCATTATTCAAGAATACAGTTAAAACTATATTTCGTATTTCATTCATTCCTCTAGCTCATGACTCATTACTGTTTTTTATGTTCTTGGCTGTATATAGTTCACACTGGCCATCAAAATTTGGCAATTAGAAAAAAAAGTGCTGTTTTTTAATTTAAAAAAGTAAAAGTAAAACATTAAATAAAAGTTGTAATATGAACGTTTGTTTACCTATATGGGTATTAATAACGTAAAATAGAATTTATGTATGTTCTGATCAGTGTATCAGCAGCTATTTTATCCGTTAACTGTATAATAATATCTTAACGAATCGAAAATGGCAGAGTCCAAAAGTAGCGAGGGTGATAAAAGGAAAGTAAAGTCAGAGGCAAACGACGAATCATTGCATTCAAGTCGAGTATTCACCGTTGAAGGTAATTATTTTATTGTACTTAACGCTTTTTAACTTAATTGATGTTTGTATTTTTTATTTAATGTGACATGTTTTATAAATATGTTTTAATTCGTGATTTGGGTTTATTGTAATGTACCTGTATAAATTTGGAAACGGTTTGAATGTTTTGTTAGAAAGTTAAGTTAGTGTTAGTGTTCAAACAGTTTACAAGTATTAGCATAAGTTTAAAATGATGAAAGTAATAAAATTAGACTACCACCAAAATATCTCGTCTAGGATTGCGGTCTGCGAACCTGAGCGACTCCAGCGTTGACGGCAGTTCAGATGACGACGACGATGTTCCGTCAGAGCCACCTCCTTCTAGAAAGCGAGCTCACAGTGACAGCTCCAGCCATGATGATGCTGAGGCTTATGGCACCGTGGCAAAGAAGTTTGTGCGGTATGCCAATGACATGGAACCGAATTTCGGAGAAAATAAGGCTCAGAAGATGATGGCAAAGATGGGTTACAAGTCAGGACATGGTCTTGGTAAGCACGAGCAAGGTCGGGTGGCCCCCATTGAATTGTCGCTTCAGAGAGGGCGACGGGGTCTCGGGCTGCATCTGCCTGGGCTCGAACCTGCCAACTTGGTTTGGAACTCGGAAATGGAACATATATCTCATGAAGAGGAAGTTGCTTGGTTCACTCACGATCCTTATGAAGATGTTACGTATGAAGACATGTGCAAGTGGCCTGTGATAGGGCGTAAGAAACTTACTATTGATGATGAAACAAATTTTTGTGACCCAGGTGTCTTGAAAAATGTGTTAAGTGAGAAGAATGTGTTTGATAATTTGGATGGCTACGAGCTTAGAAAAGCACGATCAAGGTCCAATCCTTTTGAGACAATACGCGGTGGAATGTTCCTGAACAGGGCTGCTATGAAGATGGCCAACATGGACAGAGTGTTTGATAACATGTTCACCAAGCCGGTGGATGAGTATGGGCAAAGCCTGGTGGAACCGGGGGAACTATTGTATTTTGCGGATGTGTGTGCGGGCCCGGGAGGCTTCTCGGAGTATGTTTTATGGAGGTGTGGCTGGGAGGCCAAGGGCTTTGGGTTCACGCTTAAAGGAGAAAATGATTTCAAACTGTCAGATTTTTATGCGGGCAATTGTGAAACATTTGAGCCTCACTATGGTGTTGGTGGTGCAGAGGGTGATGGGGACATTTTTAAACCAGATAACATAGACGCATTTACGAAACACGTTATGTCTCAAACGGACGGACGAGGTGTCCACTTCATGATGGCCGATGGAGGATTTTCCGTAGAGGGCCAGGAGAACATTCAGGAGATCCTTTCGAAGGAGCTGTACTTATGTCAGTTTATAGTAGCTCTTTGCATAGTGCGTGAGAAGGGCCACTTTGTTTGCAAATTGTTTGATCTATTCACGCCCTTTAGTGTAGGTCTGGTTTATCTCATTAGCAAAGCATTCCAAAGAATTAGCATCCACAAGCCCAACACCAGTAGGCCGGCCAATTCGGAGCGCTACGTAATCTGCCAGTGGAGGCGGCATGACTTTCAACTTGAACCGGTCAGGGAATATCTTAGGTACATTCATGGAAAGCTACACGAGTGCCAGCAGCAGAAAGATAAAGATGTGGTGGAGATTGTGCCCTTGTCACTGCTCACGGAGGAAGGCAAGTTCTTTGACTACATGGTTACCTCCAACAACGTCCTTGGGGAGCGTCAGATTGTGAACCTGGTGAAGATATCATCGTTCTGCAGAGATCCAAACCTGATGGAACCCCTGCAGACGGACATGAAACAGAAGTGTCTGCAGTACTGGGACGTGCCGGACAAAGCCCGCACCATCCCGCCACGGATTAGCCCGGAAACCAAGTTTACGGAGCTTCTGGGGTCTACCAAGACAAGCGAGAGTGTGTTGGGGAGTGGAGAGGAGGAGTTGACTCCAGGTAACCTGCTTGCAGTGCTGGGATCAGGGTTCGATTGGCACTGCATGGTGCTGGGTACGCGTGACGAGGGTCGCCACCGCACCCTGTACCTAGGGATGGGACGCGGCAAGGTGTTCCGACTGGATGGGCCTCGCTGGCGTAAGGTGGAGGAGTCTATAGAGCTCAGCCCCGACACGCTGCTATACGCAGAGATGGTTGCAGAACTTCTTGGGGAGGGCCGGTCTCAGCGCAAGGTAATGTGCCTGCACATCATTGATGCGCTCGTGCTAGGGGGCCGCCACATCGGCCAGCATCATCTCACCGAGAGGCATGCCCTCTGCCAAAAATTCTGTCGTGCTCTCAACAAGCCTCTGCGGACTCCGGCCACCCATGTGCGAACCAAGGAGCTGTTTGACCTGGAGGCGGCGGAGCAGATGTTTGCTCGCCTCGATGCTCGCATTCTGAAGGGGTGCGGGCAAATTTCCCGGAGGGTGTTCCTGGTGGACGATGGCCATCGCTGCTATGTGCCCGGAGGTGTGCTGTTCTTGAATGCGACGCGCCCACCTTGGTTGCGCTTCCTCAGCAAGTCAACAGGCTTCAAGTACTACAACAACCCAATCACAAAAACCTCGTTGTTCGACCGGCAACGGCCAGATGATGCGTGTGCCAGCTTTGAGACAAGCGTGAAGCACAGGCGGGTGTGGTGGTGGGGGGCGGGGGTTCATGTCCATTCGGTGGATGCCCAGGAGGAAGATAAGGACAGGCTTCAGGGTCGACAGCTTCTGGACTTTGTGAACAGCATGTATCTGCAGCAGAGAGCAAAATAGCTGTATCTGACCCTTGTTTGTGACTCTTTTCTTTGGTTCCCTACCGTAGCAGTCTCTAAGCCAATGGCTGTGCTTTTTCTTTTCCAGTTCACTGAACTGATGGCAGTATTTATTCCTGAAGACTGTTTCTCTCTCTCTTTTGAAGCTGGATGGTCGTACTTACTTATCCTGACAGACAGCTTCTGTATTCTGTTAGTTGACTCCGTGCTCATTCATTGTTGTCACTACTTTCCTTTTTGGAAATGATTTAGGTAAATTTTATTCAGTTTATTTATCATGCAAGAAAATTTACTTTTCAGTCTGAAAATTTGTCAATGAATTGGTTTATTTAGTACTTGCACTTTATCTACTTTAGTCTGTGTTGAGTTTATGATGGATGTATTCTTTGTATGTGATGTTTATATTTTATCCTAAAAATTGCTTGGTCAAGAGTAGGCTATTTTGAATGCCTTATTCTGAATATCATGTTTGTGTTAATAGTTCATTTTATTTTGGAACTAAGATATGCCGAAATTAGAATAGAAAATGTTTTACGCTTTAGAATGTTAACAAATTTACAGTAATTTTAATTTATTTTCTTTGGATTCATCATAATTTATTACCAAAAATGTTTTTGTCAGTTTAAAAGAAAGTTTAGAAAGCCTGCAGATGTAAGCTGCTTCATAAACTTGTCGATGCAAGGAACATTTTCTCCTGTTTCATTAAAATTTGTTGTGCAAGCACACGGTTGCTACCTGAGGTATGAGCCAAGTATGTGGAGTTAAGACAGATGCTGAACCTAAAGCTACCTTCTTCTTTACTATCAGCTAGTAAAACTTAAGTAATAAAATGATTAAATAAAAACATATAATTACTTTAATGTGGTAATTTTGCTAACTCTTGTAAATTTAATTACACTAAACAGGAAACATGAAATAATAATTTTGATTTCTAAGTAACTGTCGGCCGGGTCGGAGTTGCTTGGTTGTAACTTACTGCGAGTCCACAGCCATGGTATCGGCATATGCTAGTGGTTGTGCAGTATCACCAACATGCCGCGTGGAAATGCCTTTTAAACATACTAATTCAAAACCCCAATGTGTAATAACTTCAGATGTCTTTGTATTGGCTTCATACAGTCCTTAAAAATTTCTTAACTATTTTTAACTTTGCAGCTAAGGGAAAATTGTTACTGTTGCCAAAGTTTTTGAAATGATAGAAGCACTTTTGGAGATGGATATTGCTGTATCTTTAAAGTCTTTCACAAAAAAGAATAATCTTGCAGAAACATTGGGTGTAGTATAGTGTAATGTGATCAGAAAGACAATTAACACTAGTTATGTGAAAGTCAGAAGTAAACTTAATGAATGCTAGAGGAAACAGAAATTCAGATATTTTCTATGTTCACTGCTGTTATTGATATTGTAACACTCAACGTTTCTTGGATGGGACTGTGTCTATTGCTTATTAAGTGGAGAACTATTTTGACTTTTTGTAATCTAGTATTTTATCTTTAGAACGACTGCAACCTGGTATGGTAATATCATGTTCTACTTCGACTACAGCATGTGGTTAAATTAGTTTATATTTGTTGCAATGATTTTTGATCTTCAAATTTTTTCATCAAGTTCTTAATTTTTTTTTGTTTCACAGGCATAGAACCATGTTTAACATATTGATGGCCCCTTAGTAGTAGTGGAAAGTACCGAGGTGTATCAAAGAATGGTTGTTCAACTATGCGGACAATGTGTATTAATTATTTTGAAACTTATCTTTGATCAGTTTGGTATGTAAAGCAATCTGTGAACACTGGTGAACTTTCTGAGGTTCTTTATAACGCAGTGCCATGTGTTTTAAAGTGAATTCAGCGGGAAGTTATCATTCACCAATAAATTGGTTCAGCTGCATCTTGGTTCTGAGTTCACATTATAATACCCACATGTTCTCCACATAATATATAAATTAAGGGTTTTCGAGGATGGCGTCATAAATAAGTCAATTGGGGTGACTGATAATTGTATGCAAAAAGTTTGTAACATGTATAGTGAATTTTCTAAAGCAACTGAGAAATTTTGATAGGTGGTGTTGGTACTTCTGATTCTGTAAGATTTGCAATAAGGCTGTTGCTATTGAACAAAGTGTGTGTCTGGTAGCTAATTAAAAGTACCTAATTTATGAGGCATTATGTAATGAATGATTTGACCTTCTAACTTCTATGTTCCTTGGTAACTGATTTAAATTTTAAATATATTTATCAGTTGGTTATAAATATTTAGAGATTTCTTAGCTAGATGCTATAATAGCCATTTATTTTAAAATAATTTTATTGATGGCATAAGTAATTGACTACAATGGAGTGGCTTTGATAGCATTTGTGGGGTGACTTTGATATAGTACCTATACATAATAAATATTTTATAGGTGCAGTCACAGTGATGAAAATGTAGAAGAAGCTGTACAAAACATAGCAAATGGACACTTGTCTATCAAGAAAGCAGCCCAACAGTATAAGATACCATATGGCACACTGTACAACAGGTTCCATGGTAAACATATTCACAAGCCGGGAGGACAAACTATACTTTCAGAAGTGGAAGAAATGTGTATTGTGGGGGCTGTGCAGAAATATGGGGACTGGGGTTTTCCCTTATCAACAATGGATGTCCAGATGTTCACTAAAAGCTATTTTCATAAAAAAGGAATCACCACAACCAAATTTAAGAACAATGTACCAGGTCTTGATTGGATACGAGGTTTCGTGAAACGTCACAGGAACCAACTTTCACAAAGGATTTCACCAAACATTACTCAGGCAAGAGCAAATCTTTCTAGAGAAGCTGTGAAAGATTACTTTGAAAATTTGACAAACACTGTTGAAAATGTACCTTCTACACACATATTCAATTATGATGAAAGTAATTTGACAGATGATCCTGGCAAGAAATTATTACTTTACCGCAGAGGTGTTAAGTATCCTGAAAAAATCATGAACCATAGCAAATTATCAACTACCATAATGATTTGTGGTTCAGCATATGGAACACTTCTGCCACCATATGTTGTGTATCGCAGTGAGCATCTGTGAGATACATGGATTCAAGGGGGACCAAAAGACAGTCCTTGCTGCTGTGAACCTTGTTGCAGTAAAGGAACCCATTACAACAGAACAAATCATGGCTGGATGGAAGCTCAGTGCTTTAGTGACTGGTTTCATTCAGTCTTTCTCCCACATGCTAGAAGACTCGAAGGCCGAAAAGTATTGATCGGGGACAATTTGGCTTCTCACTTTACTGATGAAGTTCTGTCAACATGTGCTGAAGAGAATGTGGCATTTGTGTGTCTTCCGCCAAACTCAACACATATTTGTCAACCCCTGGATGTCTCATTTTTCCGACCCATGAAGACTGCATGGAGATCTTAACTTAACAAGTTGGAAAATTAGAAACCCAAGGCAGCAAGCTGAGATCAAGACCAGTTTTCCCTTCTCTTTTAACATCAACTTTTGAGAAAATGGACACGGTGAAGGACTTCCAAAATGGAGGAGGTGCAGTGCGAAGAAATCTCATCTCTGGATTTGAAGCTACTGGTATAGTACCAGTCAGTGCAGACAAAGTTCTAAACAGACTCCCAGAAAACAGTGAAGATCCTGCAGAAGTTAATGTTATAATAAATGATTCACTAACAGAATTTCTAAGAGAACACAGGTATGCACACGCAGACAAAGGTATATGCCGCAGAAGAAAGAAAGTTAATGTTGGCCAGGAAAAAGTATATCCGGTCCTAGTGAAATTACCAGTGAGAGTTACAACGAAGACATGGTGGTAGATATGTGCAGTACAGATGCCAGTGATGTTGATGAGCCAGAAGAAAGTCTGTGTTATTCGACACCCACCCTTGAAGCATTAACAGTTGGGAAGTTTGTGCTAGTGAAAGTAATATCTGGGAAAAGAAAAAGTGTTACTTTTCTATATGTTGCAGTAATACAAGAATGCACGGAAAATTATTACAGTGTAATGGGTCTAAAATCAATTGATAAAGACAAAATCAGATTTAAATCTTTAGAAAATGATACATTTGTTGTTCATTTCAATGATATATTGGCAGTTTTACCAGACCCTGAAATTGATCAAATTGGAGATAGAGTCAAGTATGTTTTTTAGAGCAAAGTAGATGTTAATGAAAACTAAACTTATCATACAGTGGAAATATTGACACTTTCCCATTTTGTTTTGTTGTTAGTCATGCCATGATTTTTGTTTAGTGTTTAGCTGAAATGTAAAATGTCTGTTTAGGTGTACCTAATTTTTTACTTATTTAAATGCCACTACATATACTATCATTAGTCCAATGTAATGTTTGTATGCACAGTAGAACCCTGTTATAATGTTCCTGCATATAATGTTTTCCTGCTTATAATGTCATATTTTTAAAGTCCCAACATTTCCCCCATAAGGACAATGTATTTATTTCCTGCATATAACGTTCATAAATAGTGTAATTTCCTGCTTATAATGTTTGCTTTCTAACATTCAATAAATGGGGAAAAAATGTTTTAAAACCAAATTACTTACGATAAAAAGTTTCCTTTATGTATGTTTATGTTTACAATCACTGCCATACAATACATGAAGTTTGTTAAAATACAATTTTATGCAATATACTGAAGGTACACAATGTTCATAGTTACGTGTCAGTTGGCACCCTTAGTCAACTCTTCTCTTCCTTGCCATTCCAGTGGGTATTCAGATGCACGTACATAGTCCTACGATATTTAAGTTGCCAACCATTGAGCGAGGGCATAACTTAAGTGTTTTCTATTGCTTACAAATAATTTTTTTTTTCATTCATACATAGGAATCCCAAAATTAAACATTTTCAGGTGGCGAAGGAGTAGACGTTCTCACTCTTAATGTTGTCATCATGAATTGTGAGACAATTTTACAAAAAATGTGGCAGTGTATGTTTAAAGACAAACAAAATTTAACCAGGGAACAAGACGAAGTTGAAAAATTGTTGGCTTGTTTCAGAAAATTCATGTATCAAGTATACTATTTTGGTTTTAACATTAAAGTTGTTTACATAGCTTGGTGAGTCCATTGGTACAAAGCTCGAACATTGTTAAGTGCTAAATTGAGATTTCCTGCTCATAATGTTTTCCTGCTTATAATGTTTTTTTCCTTGTGCTCCCTTGAAAAACATTATAACAGGGTTCTACTGCAATTAGGTTATTTGAACACTAAGGCAACAAGGGTCTTGTTTTTGTCTGTTATTAAGCCATAAAAAATGACAATGGGGTTGTTAGCGTTAATTCATTGGAACTGAAACTATGTACCTGAAAGTACATGTATATAACATTTGCAATACAATTTTTTTGTAAAAACCATTTGTGTCTAGAACTAGTTCTTCCAAGGTATCAAAGTCACCCCAAGAACTAAAACACTGGACCTCTTTTAGTATGAAAAATGCTTGACAGAATTAACTATGCGGTGAGATTGACACGTATACTGTCATTTCATTAATTCTGTGCATTTTTGAAAGTGGTATCAAAGTGACCCCAACAGCTGGGGTGAAGTTGATAACCTATAATTAATTTTTTTTGAGAAAAATTGTATTATTTTTAAAATTTAAACTACTGCAATATTTAATTAAAATTAGTTAGTTACTCTTAAAAAAATTATTTCATATAAATTATGCAGGGAAAAGAAAAAACCTATCAAAGTCACCCCAGTTTACACTGAAACCTTGTGTACAGAGCTCTTTCTTGTGGAAGAATGTGAACTCTTTTTTTTTATAACTTGTCTTCTTGCAAACTTTTATCGTGCGTACAACCGCCAAGTATAATGGCCAGTGTGATATAGAGATAGTTTTATTTTTCTCTCTCTTTGTTATACAAATCTAGTGTGAACGAGCAGAAATATTATTTTTAGCAGCACAAGAAAATATAATTTTCCACTTGTTCATTAGTTCTAGATTTATTTTAGTACATACATGTGGTAATTAAATAAATTTTATAACAGACTTAAAAGACGCACCGAAAATAATCAGCACATAAAATTATACCTTGATTATTATCTACTAAATTTCTTGCATGTTAGCTTGAATGAGAATTATTGTTCACTTTCTCTTCACCTTTCATGTTATTTCTGAGTTTGAGAGAGAAGCCTATGTACATTACTAATTCAAGGCACATTTAATTATTTTGTACTAGCTTAAAAGCAAACAACTTATCTCAGCTACGACCAAATTTTACTATGTTGACAATTTTTACAACCACCAGAGTAATATCAGTATTAATACAAAAAAACAGATTAAGGCACATTTTGGGTCCGCACCACCATAATGAAAAATGTGAGGATAAAATCCAAGTGTTTTGTATTAATATTTAATTTAATTACCATACTCTTTAATATAATGGTTACAGAATAGAAAATCACACTAAGCAAGGGTCTGTGGTAACTAAAGTAACACACGTACACCTCACATTGCATCAAATTCAAGTGTCTATTGAAAGTCATATCGATGTTGGTGTTGCCGAGTGTTGTAGGGGCAGGAATCGCCATGGGCATCATACCGAACTGCGCGAGCATGAAGTCATTCAGCACCTTTTTATCACTGTCGGGATTAACATTATCACTGTTTTCTGTATTGACTTCCAACGACACCTGTACATGATCCGTAGACGTTTGGACTGTCGCTGTATGCCCGATGGGCCAGCTATGTAATCGCTTTGCGCAGTTTTTTCATTTCCTTTTCAACACTGCCATAGCTCTCGCATTCGCTCGAGACTGGAATTGTGAGTCTTTTTGGATTTCTTTTTATGTGAACTTTCCTCTGACTTGTGTTTTCTATGATTCAGAGCATGTTTATGAGGATTCATATGAGACAAAATCTGTAATTATTTTGTATTTATCAATTTAATACTGATTTTCTCTTATATTTCGGCAAATATTTTAATTGTCTCACTTTGGATCCTAGCAGATCTCCACAAGCTCTTCACCCAAATCAATGTCCTAGCTGAACACATTTCCATGCTTCACCAATTTATAACTTTATACAAAGCTAATTCATAATAATCACGCATGCGTGTACACTGGTACATTGGTGTCACAAACAAAACAAATACTGTGTGACAAACACGTACAGACATGATCTACCCTTTGTGGCCTCAACCATTGGTGTCACATTATTAAATAGTCTCATACTTATTAGCGATTAAAACCTGACTGTATTTTGTCATACAAGAAAGTTCTACTGACTATCACTGTAACAAGCAAATAAACGTTTTCACATCATAATCTAGCCACAAGTTTTGTTATAAATTTTTTATTTGGTAATGAGAAATAAAAAGAATTTACTTCAAATGCATTTTCGTATGTAGGTACTTTTATAAGCAGAAAATGGAATCTTTCTTATTTGATTTAAGTTGTGTTAGGTTATTACAGTGTGTGTAATTTTTTCATCTTTAAGAATTCTGTCTTGGTATGAAGGTTGTATCATAAGCATAACCTTTAATTTTTGAAAGAATTTTATTATTGTATATTTTTTGTGATTTTGTATTGATACTATTTAAGTATTATGTTATAGATAACCAGTGTTGTTAAGTAACGAATTACAAGTGATCAGATTACTTGTAACGATTACTTTTCAAGTAATTTATACTTGTAACAAATTACATTTAAAAAATGTAATTTTGTACTTGTAATCGGAATACATAACATTAATTGTAATCGATACATTAAGGTAATCGATACTTTATATTTACTTGCTGTTACTTTTATTTTTGGAACGTATAATCAACACAATAAAGAACAAGAAGATCATATACTTTTGTATTAGTAAAGTTTATAATTTTACGCTTGTAGTGCTACGATCGTATGCACAACATCTATGATCAAAAATGAAGAGCCAAAGTGACTTGCAGTGTCTCCAACATTACCCTATCGTAAAATATGCATTTTTAAAATTTAACACATCGCTGCCGTCAAGTGCTCCCGTTGAGCGTCTTTTTAGTATTGGTAAATATGTTTTTGCCATCAAGAGAGGGAATCTATCTGATGAGAACTTTAAAATGCAATTGTTTTGTAAGGTCAATTCTAAAATTTAAAGAGTTACTTTTATTACAGGTAGCTACTTGTATGAAGTATTTTGATGTTATTCAAGCAAGTTTGTCCTCAAATATTTATTCAATTAGGCCTAAAGATAATCAATTTAATCATTAAATGAAATCATTTTTTTTTTAACAAAACACATATGTATGTATGTTTATTAATGTAACAAAGTGAAAAAAAATTGAATCGTAGGTCAGTTTTAAAATGGTAGCGGAAAGTAATTGTAAATGTAATTGTAATTTTACTGATTACTTCTATGTAAAGTAATTTTTACTTGTAATCAGTTACATTATCACCACAGTAATTGTAATTGAGCCCAATTACTTTTTCCGAGTACTTTTAACAACACTGTAGATAACTGTGTAAATGTGATTTTATTAATGTGGTCAAGTTTTAGTAAGCACCTAGCATTTGGAACAAGTGTTAGAGACACATATAAATTAATATAATGTATATGATGGCTTGGTAGGCCCGGAGAATGATTTTTATCCCTAGCTACCACTATAGGGAGATGAGAAATAGTGTGATTGGGTAAACTAGGCAAGATGATACTGCAATGGTTCTGTGTTGCCTTCTGTAGTGTTACTGGTGAATGGGCAACACAGTACCTAGTTCTGGACCTGGATCAACATGTTGTGAAATATAATATAAAAATATAACAAAACAAAAAGTACATGCCTATACGTAACATGCAACAAAAAAAAATACTATTCAACTTCTCAGATAAGTCAAGGCACATACTGTCAAATATATAGAATAGTTTTGAGAAAAGAAGCCTCAAAGCCTCCGAAGAGAGTAACCGTTTTGATAAGTTGTTTACGAAAACTTGATACAAGGCAGCAGGTACATATATATCCCTTTGGATATCCCTATATTAACATCCAACATATCATAGTATCTAATATTTTGTCACTTACACACACCTTTACTTTTAACCGCTTTAAATCAGAAATTCTCTACAACTTCCACTTGTAAAAAGGAGAATACTAATATATGTTTATATTCATCCATGGAATAAAAAAAGTTCGGATTATTTAAAAATGTTTTTTTTTTTTTTTCCTTAAGATTTAATGCACATTCCTGGCAAATGCAGAAGTGGGGTTTTCAAATAAAGGTATTGGTAAGAGTTTTGCGGAGAGTCTTAGACAACGGGACCTCGAAGAGTAAAGTGGGTCTGAACATTATGGGTGTCAACATGGTCCTCGTAAACTGAAGTCATGCCGGGGGTGTTGCATCGACCCATGACTCTTGCCTTGAGCGTGATGTAGCATCGCTTATTTCACCCAGTTGTCTTGTAGCTGGCTTGAAAAGTAGGAAAGCCCTTTTTTATCAGAGTTATTTAAATTTTTAGTGTACCTAACTTGGATTTTGCATGTTGTGCTGTGTTGGTTTTTGCTATTTTTGTGGTATTTTGGCACTTACTGTTAGTACATTGTTTGAATTAATGATGGCTAATATTTTTTTTTTATACAAACTAGACACCAATCACTTAATAAATGGATATTTATGTTTGATGTCGCTGTTTCACATGTTCAGTGTGTGGATGTAAATTGATTTTTATGTGTTGAGAGTAAGTAGGATTTTTTGTAGAGCTCAAGAAGCTGGTAATTTAATTGTGAGCCAACTTTATAAAAATGACAAGTAGGGTTCAGAGTTTTTTTTGTTTCATAAATTGAAGGGCCCGTGTACTTAGCAGAGCATTTTATTTATTTCTTTCATGTTTCTTGTAACATGTCTATCAATAGTTAAGGCTGGTTAACTTTTGAGATAGGCACAACACAAATACAGATACAATTAAGACAAAACATAAAACTGATGAACAAACAAAAATCATCCAGACTCTACATAGGTGGGCATTGCATGCAGGCAGGCACCACCCACTAGGCAGGCACCACTCAAAGGGCAGGATCCACCTACCATAGAACAAGGAGGAAAATATGAAAGTATAACTCTTACAGTGTAAATGGAAACCATGTTTTGTGAGACGTGTGTCGCTATATGTTGGGTGAGCCGTAACTACAAGTAAAAAAATGTGGGTGAAGGTTCAGTTTTAAGTGTTGGGTTTATGTACATGTCGTCTAATTTCTAAGTAAAATAGATTTAAACAGTGCATAAAACACTTTGCCATTTTGTTATAAAAAGCATGTTTATATAAAGTAGGAGTTGGTCTGATAATAGCTGCATTACTTCACACATTCATGTAGCTATGTTAAATATATATTATGAAAGCTATTATCTAGCAGGTGGACCCAATACTGCCTCAAAAACAAAGTTTTTTCCCCCTCGATAATTATAGTTTCTCCTCTATGCCACTGACTAACAATACAAAACAGACTAAATCAAAGGCAAAATAACAGACCAACTCACAAAAACATAACATCCTCTAGTAATGTATAATGTTACACTAATGAAAATTATTATTAACAACAATACACTTACATTGTTAATACATATACAAAGGAAGTGGTGTATAAATTGTCGTCCTGCCGATGTTGATGCGTGGCTGGGTGGTGTCTGAGGGCGCCAACTAACCTTTAATAGTGGTGGTTGCTGTGGGCCAGTTCACAGCACGAGACTCCTCTCTCTCGGTGGTCGTGACGTCGCCACGTGGCAGGCAGGAGTAGTTGGACCACACACACGACTTAACTCGAAACGTTGTCTGCATGCGCACGACTGTCCGGTTTGCACACAAACGCCGATCGCCAAACTCCGCGAGTCGCACACGACTGCTCGCGCCGAGGAGTGAAGGCCAACTGGCGCGTCCTGGCAGGTCCCGTTAGGGCTCTATTCGATCTCCGCTCTCCATGACAATCAACCTGCACCCGTTCGAGGCACTTACCACCGATCACAAACGCCGACCAGTGAGGCACCGAGGTGGCATAATGACCTGTGCGAGTCACGGGAGAACCTGGGACGACGTCAAAATATAAACAATTTACCAAACTATAAAGTTGCCAGAGAATCAGCAGTTGTAGGAGTTAATTGTCTACATTAGATCCTGGATTATCTGTGACCTGATTAACAAGGCATTCGGTTAACTGGGTTATCAATGAAAAAAAATGTTTGTGAAAGGGTGGGAGACGAATCCCGCGCATTGTAATTCATAGGGAAGAGACCATAAAGGAGTAAAACTAAAAACTATGCATTTAAAGTATAAATGAGCAGACAAAAATCAGGGGGCTAGAATTGCCCTTACAAAATTTTTCTGTATTGTATAACCTAAATACATTTGAATTCAATTATCCGGGATTTTCGCTTATTCGTGCTGACCTTCCCCCTCCATTACCCCGGTTAATTAAGGTTCTGCTGTACATGGCTAATTAATTAAAGTTTTTTATAACTCTAATAAATATTAAACTTAAATTTTATTGTGTATTGTACATAATGGAGACTTTAATTTACTATTAAACTATAGTAAAAACTGTATATTTACAGTTAAGTTTGAAATGTAACAACTAACAAAAAGTGAATCCAAGTATTTTCAGCACTCACACAGCGAAACTAGGTTAGGATGATGACAGCTTTTCTTTACTTACAATTTTGAGTATTTTAATAATTTCAATTTTGCCACTGCCTGATTTACTAATGTTCCATTTTTGTATGGAAATAGTCATAATGTGTAACTCAGACTTCTGAGAATTTTAAGTTTTTCTTTTGAATGTTAAGCTGTGGAGGGAGTACCAGATACCGGTTACTCTTTGTTAGTTCACCACGCTTGCCTGATGAGCGTATAGAATCAAACATAGATTGCAACCAGACAGGCTGTAATGTATGATGTCTTTGTTGCCAAAATAGTGAGTAGGGATATCAAAATGTCTGCATAAATGCTGGGGCAAAATCTTATTTCTGTGGAGAGGAATCCTAAAAATGAATACATTATAATTTTTATTAGTGAGGTAATTGATATACCTTACCACTTGAACTTGTTACAATATGTCAACATTTACAATTCTTAGGTAACAGTTTTTTATTTGCGCCAAAGTCAAGCTTTTCAAAAACCAAATTCAAAATTGTTTAGGATGACTTGAATTTGGAAAAACATCTCTGTGCAGATTTAAGTGAACTTAACATGCTCTGCTTTTTGAGTGTATTTTCAAGTTTTACTAGGTTAATTTTTAAAGTCAGTTTGGTAGTAAATGGTACAAGGGTGAATATAGAGTCTACCCTCCATAGGCAAACTCAATGTTTTGATCTTCTAGCCATCAATCCCTTGACTGCTACCAAGAAAAGCAATTTTCAGGTGATGGTGCATGCCCACTGCAGAAGCAGACTTGGTGGACAGTGTTTAATCCTCTGTTCCACACCAGCAACCATCGCCTACAGACAACTTCTTTCAGGGCTGTTCACTAATTCTTTCATTACAAACTTGTATAACGTATAGTGACTGCTTTGAGGACATATTAAGTAATGCATCACTTTTTCACAAACACATATACACATGTGAAATAAAAGGGCTACTGTGCAAGGAATTTGCGTGAGTGCAGCTGCAAAGCACCCTTCGGGATAGCCCTTGCCTGGACTTTACAAGGGCTTGAGCCATGTTGTACGCCACTTGTTACCTCGGGAGTCTCTCACATGAATGTCCATTAGCCGCCCACTTTAGTCCTTGTTCAAGTGTGGTATCGTGTATAACCCCATGAATGGATGAAAGAAAATTATTGAATAATCTGTAAATCATTTTGATCATAAGGCTACTGGTACCTTTGGATTAGTCCTTGTGGTTGGGTTTTAAAATGATTGTTATGAATATGATTGTGTTATTTATCACTATATGAATAGAGAATACACAGTCCACAATCATGGACTCTGAAATAGCATTTTCCAAAAACCAAGTTTTTTTATCACTGTAACATGGTATTACTCATCATTCAATTTCATGCAAACTTTTATTTGCAGAGTATCACCAAAATGAAACCTGCTGTGGTTGTGAGGTTTGCCTTCACCCTCGTGTAAGACTCATAATTTATGTGTGTTAAGACCATGTTTTTGAACCGCTTGTAATTTTGTAAGAAATATCAGAAATGTGTTGAATTTTCTCCTATGCTGTTAGCATTACTAACCAAACAGGAGTTTTTGTTTCTGTGTCAATGTTATAATGCCAACCAGCTCAGTTGAATGAACGATTCAATGTACGTATCTGCAAGATGTGTTAGTTATATACTAAAGTAGGCTACAATCACATTAGTTGGAGAAGTGTACGACATTTTAAAACATTATTTGCGATATAACACAACTGAATATTGGAAAGGAATAATTGGTGAAAGAGTTGGTTATGACCTTTGGCAAGAAGCCACTCCAGTGTTAGTCTGAGGGTGAGGTAGAGAAACAGTCCACAGCTGGCTGATTCGGGTGTAAACCTGGGCCCTAATGCGAGCCTAGGACACAGCCATGCACCATTCAGTTCAGCTAGGAACACATTGTAACTCAGACATAGTTTAAGGATAAGCAGTCAGTTTTGTGATACAATTTCTAGGAATCAGACAATAACATCTTCATACAACATTTCTGACAAAAGATTTAAAGAGATTAGGAGTTAATAAAGGTTTTAACAGCAGTTTTGAAAATGTTAATTATTGGGGAAAAAAAAATGCAATGCTTTAAAGGCAGTGAGATAACAATCATGCAAAAATCTTAATTCTCTTTTAAAATAGACATTTTTGTGATACACAAACTGTGTTTATTTGTTCTCAAAGATTGTTAGTTTTCATCCAAGTATAAATGGGCTTGTGGCCAAATTTATTTCTTTTTCAGGATATTGAATCATTTTTAAGGTAAAATATAAGTTTTTATTTCTGACTTTAAAAATGTTGTTCTAAACATTATTTAAAATTTCATTTCACTGATAAGTTTCATTGTTTCAGCCGGAATAAATCTAGGAGCAATGAATGCAGGTAAATCTTTGACATGTGACTCTTTTCTCTCATGTAATTAGTTTGACTTTTAATGTCATCAATATTTTTTTAGAAATTCTTAAGATAGTTTATTTTTTTATTTAAAAATGTGGAAGTGCAGTGGTTTTTAAATGAGAATAAAATAAAGTGCACACGTGGCGGCAGGTACTGCAGTGCCGGAAGGGGAAAAAAGGGATGAGAGTTATGGAGGGAGAAAGCAAGTGAAGGTAAGAAAGACATTTAGTACACAAACTGAAGACATTATCCAATTCATATGCTCATAATCCACGTATGTAATTACATGAGAAATATTATTCATAATCTGGCTGAAAACATCCAATACTGAAACGACAATAGCCTAACTTGTGTGAAACAAATTTGATATGGCTAGTGTTGTAAAACAATGGTTTATCAAAGCATGGTTTTTTTTTCTAAAAAAAAAATCTGTTTTATTTCACAAAAAAAAGTTTTTTTTTCCATAGACACAATAAAGATTAACTGTAAAGTATGAGCTACAGTTAAAGTAAGAAATAACCGTAAAAACTAATGTTTGTTGAACATACCATAGTTTATTATAATGTAATAATATATATATATATTTTTTTAATTTGCCAACTACCCATCTTACAGGTTTAACAGCACTTAACTTCACTTCTTGGCTACAGTCATGCATGACCTGATAATTTGCAATTCACAGGCTCATTAGTAACAAAAATAAAGTTACCGTAATTTATGAGTCATCCACATATTTATTTTCGTATTTAACAGTAAATAAATGTAATATGCATACTTACTGTGCTTAACATAACCTTACTTGGTTACACAAAAGACTCATCATCGTCGATGTCTAAAACGTAATGCAGTAATTGGCCAACACAGGAAAAAAATATTCCGTTAAGCTTGCATTGATTAATATTTGTTCAATTTGGTTTTTTGGCAGTATATTTTAATATCAACATTGTATGAGTCACACAGCTAAGTAATATATTAAAATTGTTTTATGCTCTGCAAACAACTGTTGCTTTTAACGACTTGCGATTGCAGATTGCGGCCCACTGGCTTATGAGATGACGTCCGAGACCAATATTGTTTACGTGTGAAACTCGACAGTGCTGTTTTTTTATATTTTACGAAAACAGTTTTCAGAGGTAAATTTGACAAAATGCCATTTAGGCGTGGTTCTGGCAGGAAAAAAGCAGCTGTGAGTGAATTATTTACCAGTATTCCATCAAACGGTGGTAAATTAGATAGTGTTAAATGCACATTTTGTTCTTACGAACTTTCAAAATCTGGTTCCCGTATGACCAAACATATTAATATTTGCAAAAAAATGTCCCAACTCGGTGAGAGACAAGTACATTACATTGTCTTCAGGAGAAGTTACAGACCATCAAGATTCCTACTGCCTTTCACAACAAAGTCTTGCATCTTTGTTACAAAGTCCAGTAAGTTTGTAAAATGTAAACACTTCAACCGAAAGACAAACACAACTAAAAACTTTAATTGACAGAATTAGTATACCAGATCAGGAAAAAGCAAATGAATTACTGGCAAGGGCTATTTATGCAAGTAATTTGTCACTTAGAATAGTAGAAAATCCATTTTGGATAGAATTCTTATCATTTTTAAGACCATCCTTTAAAGTACCGACAAGGCATGAGGTATCTGTACCATTACTGAACGCAGAATATGAAAAAATAGCTTCACGAGTGAGTCAAAAAATTGCTGCTGCAGAGACAGTTTCATTAATGTGTGATGGGTGGACCAACATCCTAAATAAACATGTTGTTAACTTTGTGGTTACTACACCTTCACCCATTTTGTACAAGATTTTGCCAACTGGAAAAGACTTGCACACAGCACAGTACATTGCGCAAGAAATAGGTTATGTAATTCAAGAAATTGGAGCGCAAAAAGTGTTTGGAATCGTGACAGATAATGATGCGAATATGAAAGCAGCATGGGACATTTTAAAAAATGAAAATGTTTCCACTAATCTTTACACGTATGGATGTGTTGCACACACACTAAATTTACTGTTCCCTGACCTGAAAAATCTCAAAACACTACAGACATTTTTAGCTGAAGCTGTTTCTGCTGTAAAAGCAATAAAACATTCTAATAGACTTACAGAAATATTCAAAGAAAAGCAAGGTCAGCAGCGTCATAATCATAACCCTGTAACTTTAAAACTTCCCATGCAAACAAGATGGGGATCCACAGTGCACTGTTTGGACAGTTTAGAACAGAATAAACAAGCAATTAAATTAGTTGCTGTAGAAGAGGAGGCTCAAGAAGTTATTTTGAAGAAACATCCAATTCTAAAGAAGGTTGCTCTGGATGAAACATTCTGGGATAAAGTGAAAGGGTTTCTCCAATTACTAAAACCTATTGCAACTGCCATAACCAGTGTTGAGAGTGACAAACCTAAAATTTTACAAGTTGCAAGTGTTTTTAGGAAATTGGAGCTGCACTTTGAAGAAACACTTCCACAGAGCCCACTATCCAAAGCAGAAGAAGATGAAGTCAAAAAAATACTTGTAAAATGAAAAGATTTTGGTGTTTTTGAAGTTCATAGGGCAGCCAATCTCCTGGATCCACTAGCAACAGGTGTTGATTTAACACCAGATCAGCAGATGAATTTCTATTTGATTTATACATAAAATTTTTAAAAAATCATGTACCTAACATTTACATTGTTATTTTTGAGCTAACTTAGCTATTGCTTAACAATTTGATAAGTTTACTTTTTGAAAACCAGAAATTTGTTTTACCCACACAAAAAATTTGGTTCTTTGCCAGGTATGACTTGAGCACTTAATAGTATAAAAATATGACCTAATTTTCTAATTCTCATCAATTAATTTGCTACGAAAGAATAATATACCCCCATAAAGTACCATAATTATTTTTTTTTTAAAAAGGCGTAAAACCATTTTTAAAATGTTACAATCAATCGTCACCTGAGACCTTACACAACATAATAATAAATAAAACCAAAATATTAATATACTGCTGAAACTTGTGCTACAACAATAATACACAATTTACTCTACTTTAATCTTTCTAACTAAACTCTTCATACTTCTCTCAACTATGAATTAACTTAAATTTATATTGTTGCAAAAAACTAAAGTCTGCATAGTTCAATTACTTCATTTTCTTTTCAG
Source organism: Bacillus rossius redtenbacheri (assembly GCF_032445375.1). Lineage (NCBI taxonomy): Eukaryota > Metazoa > Arthropoda > Insecta > Phasmatodea > Bacillidae > Bacillus > Bacillus rossius. Next base: position 77,990,713 of record NC_086330.1, read on the forward strand.
ACTGAAGCTACAGAAGTTATATTTGAGGCTGCCAAAAAAATGCCTGGGATTGATGAAAGTGCAGTGCTAATAGACCTTGCAAATTACCGTGCAAAAAGTGAATTTGTAGCTGTGTCTCGCACGCTACAACCAGTGATATGCTTGTAACAGATGGTTACGACTCATATATCAGAGCCGTAGAGTATAGTGACCCTTGGCCAGGGGAAAAGAAACCCAATAAGCAAAACACCCATATAATTCTCCACTCGCCCTCGGCGAAATCCTTTTTATTTTAATTAACACACAAAAGCTCACGCATTCTACAAGGCCTCTCAGATGGGCTAACATAAGGTGATTAAATTATGTTGTCGCATCGCAAACATCATCATCGTTATCACAAGGAATGAGCAATATGGTTTACACGACTAATGAAGGCCTATGATATTAAATGACTAGGATACAAATACGCCAGTTACATACGTATACAATCTTATTACAATACGTATATATATCACAGTAAGGAATTACGTTTAGATGTCGCGGCCACGACAATAAATGATCATATATAGAATCTCAAAAGGCTCATAAGACATTAAGTACAATAAATATAAACGTGGAATAGTCAAATAGGCATGAGGCGTGCGGATCAAGATCAAACGACCCTACGAAACAAGCCCGCAATCAAAGAACGTTCAAATTCCCGGAAACCAGAACAAGACGCAAATAGGATACTATATAAGGCAGACATAACTACGCATAATTACGGAAATATTGCGCAACTAACAACCGCTCATGGTAGCAACAGGCAAAACAGCAAGCAATCAAAAGGGCAAATCAAGAGCATCCCACTATAACCAAAAGATACGGCAAAAATACTGCCTTACGAAAACGAAACATGACTTTTCCAAAGTGAATTTCTACAGGTGGCGGCCGAAACGGAATTTAGAAAAGTAGGCACACAACGATACGTCACCTTAAGGCATGGCTAATGGCACGGCCACCTCGTGCGACGACAATCCTGAGAATATACCAAAGAATTACCCCTCAGGCCAGCTACTGCCGAGCTCCGCACCCCGCATCCTACTGATACTAACTTTTCTAAGAGCAACTAAAATAATGAACGAGACCCAGCGCACGCAGCCGCTTTTAAGACCTCGCAGGTGGTGCTCAGATCACTAAGGCGCTAGAGGGGAAGGAGGAGTGGGGAAGAGGGGAAGGTCGCCGATCCGACGCATGCGCGAAAGTCAGGGCTAAGCGCCCGCTTCAAATTTTTCAGCAAAACTTTCTTTTGGGAATCAGTTTCCAAAATAACGCCAATAACTTGGTGGAAAGGATTTTGCAACAGCAGAGAAGTTTCAAAGTTGGCAGTAAGGTTTTTGGAACTTCCTGCAACTTCAGCTTCCTGTGAAAGGAGCTTCAGTACGTATGGTGGAATTCACACAAAAAAAAGAAATAGGCTCACCAATGAATTGTGTTTATAGCACACAACTTAAAACTTCGGAAAGAAGATGTAGACACAAGCGTGGCACTGGCAGCTCATGAAGCCAGCCCCAGTCCTCGACCTCAAGCGCTATCCGTCCCGAATGTAGCCAACATGGATGAAGATGAATCGGATGATTATTCGGTTTGGTCGGTTCCGGTTGACAGTGAATCTGATACTCGGGAGGATGCGTCTGAGTCAGAAGAGATGGACTTTTAAATGTGTGTTGCGGGGACGGAGTGTACTATGTCTTATTGTCTTGTGTTGTGGACTGTGGTTTTTTTATTTGTAGTTTTGGAAAAATTATTTTGTGTATGTTTTCTGACCTTTGGCTATGAAGACTATTGGCGGATAGATTTTTTTTTGCCATGATATAACATTTAATTATAGTGTTTGAACTTACTCTTATTCTATTTGCTTTGTTTTCTGTGCTGTGAAAGAGTGAAACTATACCAAACAATGCCTTAGTGTGTTTCTCGAGAATTACACTTTTATTTTTTATTGTTATTTTTTTTAAATAAAAAAACATGTGCCTACTTAGTCTAAACTTTATATCACACATAAACTTATGTTTAAATATTTAACTAATGTCTCGTTGACTATTAGAAAGGTAAAAAGGAACTTATTTTTAAAATGAAAAAAAACCCAAAACATAAAAAAAACTAGGGCCAAAATTTTTTTTTCTAAAAAAAACATGTATTTTTCAAAAAAAAAATTTTTTTTTCATTTGCAACACTAGATATGGCAGAATAATATTTTGAAATTAGTACTAACAAACCTTTTTGATAATGCAACAAACAATAATGAAGTATTCAAATACGATAGCCATTGTTTATTCATTTTGTTTTATCTGTGAGTTTTATAGCTTTAACAAGTAAATTTTGTAAAAACTGCAGTAGCGATAAGCTATCAATGCACAGCTCTCCATTAATCTAAAATAAAATTTTGAATCTCATTCAAAGACAATTAGTCGATAATCCACTCAAGTATTAATTACATGCTCCTAAGCCACGGGAAAATGGATATGTGATTTCATCGCGACGCAGAGGTGTTTCAGGAGGAGCTACAGCGAGAGGTTGAGGCAACTGTATCAGAAGTCAGTCATGTTCACGAATAATGTTGCACCGAGTTCACGGATGTGCTGTGTGGATAGTAACTTTATAAAAAGGTTATTGTATCCCCCCTTTCTGCTGCTTCTTCCATTAAACAGAGGTGCCCACCCCCCCCCCCCCCCACCCCAAACACTATGACTCACCCCCCTAACCTAATGATGGGCCCCCCCCCCCCCCCGAAATTTTTTATGCCTTTTTCTCGATTTACTCAATTATTTTATAATATTATACTTTTTAGTATTATATTTTATCACATTTTGCATTAATTAAAACTGATTTTCTAATAATAATTTTGGTCATATCAGGTAATATTTCCATCCTGAACCGACATATGCCAAACTGCTTTTGTTGAGGAAAGTGCTGGGTTGCCAATTTGATTTACAAGATCCCTTTCAATTATCAAAGCACCAGAAACGTATTTTCACATTAGAAGCTATAATTCTGTAAATAATATATACATTTTTCTCGTCTTTTAACCACCCCCCCCCCCCCCCCCTGAAATTTTAATGACACAGTCTGCGTCGTTACCCCCCCCTTGTGGGCATCCCTGCATTAAATTGTAAACAACCTACAACCGCACTACTCTCTCAGTTTGTGCACGGCTTTGCATTAGAGAGTAGTTATTTTTAAATTTTTTCCAATAAATTCTTTTTTTAATCTTAGTATTGTCTTCCTGCCAACTCCTTCACCTGTTTTAGAAGAATGAATTGTTAGGATGGTTGCAGCCGCACGTTTAGTGCCACATGTGAAGTGTGCTGTGAAGGAGGGTGTGCAATACAGCACGGCGCGGTGGGTGTGCAGGCGAGGAGCAGGCTGCGGTACCGGCCGCGCTGGAGTGCGCCATCTGCCTGCAGATGTGCGTGCACCCCGCGCAGCTGCCATGCGGGCACGTGTTCTGCTTCCTGTGCGTGAAGGGCGTGGCCAACCAGAGCAAGAAGTGCGCCATGTGCCGCCAGGAGATCCCCTCGGACTACCTGGAGCGGCCGCAGCTCCTGGAGCAGGCGGCGGGGGGCAAGGAGGCCCCAGGCTTCGACGACGGCCACCAGTGGTTCTACGAGGGCCGTAACGGTAGTTCTCAGATTCCTGTTTGCCGTAGCCTTCGTGTGATCCTGCTGCGAGTGGGGACAAGTTTTTATGGTTTTATTTTTAGCTAGTTTCAATTTTAATGTGGAATATTTAGATTTCACTGGTTTTATTTTTGTAAAATTTTATTTCATTTATTTAGTGCTATAAGCTGGAAACTGCATGTTGATTTTCATTTTCATCCAACATTTCACGAATTGGAAGTCTTTTTAGCGTTACATAGTGTATTAGTTTGCATTTTGGTTGTATTTTGTGAATAGACACTATTTCAGTGTTACTTTACTTTTTTTTGCAATTCACCATAAAATGTTGTCCCTAACAATGGGTAAAAGCTACACACACTATCAACTTAAAATGCTCAAACTGCTCTTCTGTAACTGCCCTGAAATGCCAGAATTGTAAACATTTATTTCTTACAATTACCTGATTCTCGTGTATATATTTAATGACATATACTTACAAGCTTTTATAAAACAATTTACATAAATAATATTATTATACGAGGGGTGTTTGTTTTAGTAAGTACCGTTTGAAATTCAGCCACTGCACCGCTGCGGTTGGCATCCATCCCGCGCATGCAGGCTGTTTACCTACATTCGTTGGCAAGCTACAGACGCCATTTGAGAATCCCGCCGACTGTGAAATACGCGCTGTGATTCAATTTCTTAGTGCTAAAGGCATGAAACGGCTGAATCAGATCAGTGAAGTATATGAGAAAACACCAGATCAGTGAAATGTTTGGAGAAAACATTATGATCGATGGAATGGTACAGAAATAGGTTGTAGCTTTTAAAGATGGCTGCAATAACATTCATTATAAAGAAAAAGTAGGCAAATTTCTGTCATGACTGAATATTTGGTGCAGAAAGTTTACAAAGTAGTGAAAGAACAGGCACGATTTCGTCGTTATCTGATGAGTTTCCTCGCGTCTCAGGAAGTGTTTTCTATGCAATTGTGACCGAATGCTTAAATTATCTAAAGTAATGCTCATGCTGGGTACCAAAAATGTTGACAGAGGTACATTAAACCAAATGTTTAGCCAGTGCGTTGACTTTCCTAGAGTGGTACAGAGAGGAAGGTGTCTATTTTTTAAGCCAAATTGTCACAGATGACGAAACATGTTTGGCTTACGTTACACTGTAATCGAAGCAGCTAACCATCGAATGCAGCATTCAATATCAACCATGAAAGTGAAATTTAAGCAAACAATTTCAGCCCAGAAAATCATGTGTACTGTGCTTGTGGATTTTTTGCCTCATAGTGACACAAATTCTACAATATATTGTGAGACCTTAAAATACCATGCTGTACAATCCAAAACAAAAGGTGTGGCATGCTGAAGGGATCATTTTTCTTCATGACAATGCCTGGCCACACATGGCTAATAGAACTCAAGATCTCATCGCATCATTTCACTGGGAACAACTTAATCACCCTCCATACAGTCCAAATCTAGTGCCCAGTGACTCCCACATTTTTCTGTATCTGAAGAAGCATCTGGGTGGTCAGCGTCACAACAATGATGTTGTTGTTCAAAACGGCTGTGCTGCAGTGCTTGTTAAATCAGGTGCCACACTTCTATGAGGATGGGATTCAAAAGCTGGTCATACAATACGATAAATGCCTTAATATTGAGGGACATTATGTAGAAAAGTAGATTAAGGTGCAGGCTTTTATGTAAAAATAAAATTGTTAAGAAAGGTCTACTTGCTTTTTTTTTTATTTTAAAGTGGTACTTACAAAAAAAACATGCCTCGTAGTTACAAATATATTTGTCATGAACTAAAGCCTTTTTCACGTATATAACATTTCAGATATCAAACCTTTGCCTTTCTACAAATATTGTAATAGGGACAAAATGGTAAACTGGTAAGAAATACACAAGACAAGTGATGCCAGCGAACCTGGTGGTGTGGAGTGTACCTATGTTTTAAGTCTGTTAAAATTGGTTTACAGTAGTGGAGTGTAAAATAGCTTAAGAGAATACAGTAAATTGACACGTGCTTTGCCAATGCTAATTGGTCAGAGTTTCCCATACTGTCCTATTTGTTCTATTACAGTATTTGCTTCCCATCATGAATCGCACTTTACTGCCCCTGACCTAAGCCTTAAAGGACACAGTTGTTAGCAATAATAATATGCATGCAAGCTTTACCAACATGGATGCAAGCCGTAAAGTCACAAACACAAGCCATAGTGTCATGAGTGCTAGCCTTCCTGTCGTGGGCACGAGCCGTACTCAATAAATGTGTTTAGGTACATTCAACGGTTCCTTACATTCATATTGTGTGGCAGTAGTGCAAAATGCTTAAATAATGTTAACCTAATAGAAATGGAAAATTTGTCGTTTCTTCTTTCTTGATATACAAGCAACTACAGCTTTAAATCAGTGTCAGACTTGCTGTAAGGCTGCTCTCTTTTTTTTGTTTGTAAAGTAGCAGTTTTCCCTGTCTGATTGTTTGCCGCATGAAGAAGTTGGCTGTCCTGGTGGTAAAGCATGCTGGTTGGTTGTCCCTCAGGTTGGTGGCAGTACGAGGAGCGCACCAGTGAGGATATTGAGGCCATGTTCAAGCTGGGCGAGGCACGGTGCGAAATGTTGATTTGCGGCCAGCTGTACGTGATAGACTTTGAGCGCAAGCAACAGTATAGGAAGTACGACCCAGCCAAAAAGCGCAGGATCAAGCGGGACTTGAAATCTGCTCAAAAGAAGGGCATTGCAGGAATACGATGATGCCGACCCAATCATCGGCGACAGCCCTTGGGACAAGTGAAAATTAGTGTGTTTACACAAGTTGAACAAAAAAAAATGTTCTAAATCAAAATTAAAATGAATCTCGGTGCTTAAATTAGAAAGACTTTTAGATACTGTCAGTATTGATTTCATTTGAATTATGTGCTATTCATCGTTTTGCTTTCTACTTTTTATTAAAGTTTTAATACAAACAAAAATTTATTTTTGTAATTTATGCATCCTCTCCTTATATCATCCCTCACTATGCTTATCTTCTAGTGTGACCATGGGAAATATAGGTAAAAATGTCAGGTAGACTGTTTATAAAGTATGTTTTTGAGAGGGGCAACGTGTAATCAAGTATTTTTGATTATATTACTGTTTTTACAGCTACTGACTTATGCAAACTTTTTTTGAACAATCAGCATCCTGTAGCCATGTTGGTAGAGCTTGACTAAGACTGAATTAGCATCATTGACTGCATAAGTACCCACAATTGAGGCTAAGAATTAGGTACTTTAAGTATTATTTTTAATATATTTTAACCTTAAACTGCAGATTGCCACAGTAGACGTTAAATGCTTGGCTATTTCACAAAGTTACATTTTCACTGCTATAGTGTTATTGTTATCAGTTAAAATATTTGTGTTGTTATGTTGCTTTTGGTTGCCTGCGCTGCAATTACGAAGCTCTCCACTCCATTCTGTGTAGGCAGCCAGGGTTTAGAGAAAATAGAAAGAGTACACATCTAGCATTAAGCTTATCACAACTTGCACTAGGTTGGAAAGATGGCCACCTTAAGGCAGCTAGACAAACCTTCAGCGAAGGTATAATTCTCTTCCAAGGCTGGAATCAGTGCCATATTCCGGGCCCATCAAGTAGGGGTATGCAATGATGGTGATTGTAGCTTCCATCTAACAAATTTTTTTTTTAGGTTGCTTCAAATTGTACAATTTTAGTTTACAACCTATTTATTGTGTTACTTGTACAAGATTAAACTCTTTTTTCTAGATAAAATTGCTACAGGGTAGTTTTCTGTGGTATCAGTTTAATTGTGTACATACATAAATATAGATATAATGTAGTTTTTCGGACATACGCGATTGCAGTTTTGCACTGTGTCTGATGGAAAAATTCCAAAAAACAAAAATATGAAGATAAATATTCACAAAAAATAAGACTGAATCAACTGAAGGCGGACAAACGGAACGAACAATGAAACTAAAAAAGTATTATGGACAACACAATGACGACAGCACGGACAAAAAAATTTCAACCTCTATAAATATCAGCCAGCACAAGATTCCATTGAAGTAACTTAGTCGTGAAAAATATGTATAACGACACAGACAACAAACCTGGACAATGCAGCAAACATAAATACAGCAACAAAGATAAACAAGTACTATAGACAACACAATGACGATAGCACTGACGAACACAGAAGATTTCCAATGACAACAGTTGCGACGTTTCTGGAACTGTCATCTGTTTCCGTCACAAACAGACTGATATTAGAATCATACTGCCATCCGGGACATTTAGTGTGTGCGAGACCAGAAACCAAAGTTGCTATAACTCGCTTGGTGCATTGTAAAGCAGGTGCACCCCACACTTTTCTTAGAATCACTTGGATCAACGGGCGGGGTGCGTGTCTAGTGGGATAGGTTTGGCACACGGATTGGACACTGGAAAACTGGGTTTATATATGTTAGAGCTCCTCTCCTTGCACAGGCAATGGCAGGTAAGGGCTATTCTGATTGACAGTGCACAAAAGGGGTGATGACATTATTGGCTGATGTATTGCTGTGAGGGTTGTTAGTTTGCATCTGAGTTCTGTAGTAAATTGGTTTCTGTTTGAAACATTTTTGAACATTTTTTGTCTGTGCTGTCATTGTTGTGTTGTCCATAATGCTTGTTTAGTTTCATTTTTGGTTCCGTTTGTCCGAATTCAGCTGATTGTCTTTTTTTTCTGTGAATATTTATCTTCATTTTTTTTTCCGGACAACTGCAATAGCGTCTGTCCAAAAAACTGAATTAAATCATAATTCCCCATTGCATGAATCATTTAAAGAACATACATGAATATTGTCTGGGGTGGGAAGTTCAGGTAGCATTTTGCCACCCCCTTAACTATGCCCTTGGTGTAAACGTATAAAATGTCCTGAAGCACTCGGGGAAAGTAGCCCCAGGTGAAAGCAAGGTTGCATTGCACAGCTTTGCTCCAAATCAGTTGGTTACCGAGTGTTAGTGATGCAGAGTGCTGGAGTGAATCATAGATCCTTGTCTGCAATCACTGTCATCAAAGACCCTGCTCTTAGAAAGATAGGGAAGGATGAAAGAGAAGCAGATGATTTCAGGAATCCAGGAGAGAGCAGAAGAATAAAGCTTGTTCTAGCAGGAGAGATATGGAAACTGGAGGTAGATAAATGACTGCATCTATGGTATAACAGTGATTGTAAACAAAAACGTAGGTAAATTGTAAAGTAAATGGTTTAACTTGTTAATATTCACAGATGGGATAAGTGTTGAAATAGTTAAGTTTTTAAAAATGTTTACTGCATTTATTGAATTTAAAAATCAAATATTATAAGCAGGAAATTCACCATTCGTGAAATGTTATACACAGGAAATAAATACAGTGTTCTTTTGGAGGAAATGTTGGGACTTAAAAAATATTTTATAAGCAGGAAAACATTATAACAGGGTTCTACTGTACATTAATTAGAAAATAAAATTATCAAAATAGCTTAACATCCGACATCAATTCAAGACTATCAAGCATACCTATGACAAATTTTGGGTGATTAGAAACAGGCCTGTAACACACTATCAAAACCTGACCAAGCCCAGATGTAAGAAACAAAGGTGGAATTCTTCATAAAATTGCTTATACTTATTACATAGTAGTCACTTGTCCAAATTTTCCATGCCAAACTTATTTTTTGGGTTCGCAATTTAAGCTGTATGGGGTAGGATACGTTCACTTGCATCAGCATTTGTTGGAGTGTATAGCATCATGGCCCATCGAAGTTTGAGACTAGTAACAGCAGTTTGAGCATTTTCATTTGATAATGTGTGTAGCTGTTCCCCCTAACTCGAGGGGATGCATTGTGCCTGCATGGCTCCATTGCAATATAACTGCAGCAACAGGAATGTCGATAGAAATGGCATTTGACTCACTGTGGTGTGGAAACCAATAACATCCCTTGATGGTCCTAGGAGAAGGTGGGTGAGGGTTACAAGATGGTGAGGATGTGTCATCGTGGAGTGCTTGTTTGCATCTAGCACTTTCAGAACAACCTGTTCTGGCTTGGAGAGTATAATTGGCATGTTGGTTATGATTTGCATTATTGTATTATTTTGTGACTGCAAACTCTTAATTGTAGACTTTCGCCAGAAAGTACTAACTGGCACAATTAATTTTTCAATAAAAGCACCAGTCTTTTGGAGGAATTCCAACTGTAAAGAAGTGGCCATGCTAGTTATACCAGTAGCTCCCAACACCGCAAGGACTCTGTCTTGCAGGCTGGTGGCAGTACGACGAGCGCACCAGCCGGGAGCTGGAGGCTGCCTACAAGCGCGGGGAGCGTCACTGCGAGCTACTCATCGCCGGCTTCCTGTACGTCGCGGACTTCGACGCCATGCTGCAGCTGCGGCGCAATGACCCGTCCCGACGGCGCCGCATCAAGCGCGACCTGGCCACCATTCCCAAGAAGGGCGTGGCGGGACTGCGCCTGGAGGGGGAGGCCGGGCCGCCCAAGGCTGTGTCCACGGCCCTGGACCTCGCAGCGCAGCAACTGCACTCTCTCACCCTCCACGACAGCAGCGACGACGACGAAGACGAGGCACCTCCGCCCCTGGCTCCGTGGATGGTGCCCCTCTCCTCTTCCGACGAGGAGAAGCTCTGAGCCACCGTAGTGTTTGCCTCTTTCTGTTTCGTGTGGTGGAACGCAAGCGAGCCATTCCTTTCAGGAATATCTCCAGGATTTCATGTCTTTACTACTGGAGAGATCTGGAAAAGTGTACACGGTTTGTGGTAAGTAAGTGATGTATCAAGGATCTTGTCTCCAGAAGATAGCATTTATCCACCTATAGAACTGATGAAGGAAGAAGAAACACTGAAAGCTCATCAAAAAATAAATCCCGGGGAAGACTTGAATCTCTTCGGGTGTTACTAAAGAATCTGGTTGGCATGCACAGTATCTGCATTTCCATTCAACGGTGTAAGGGAATGATGTTTTCAGTTTCATTTTGTAAAGATTGATTTAGGAAATTATAGATTCGGTGCCACTTCAGCTCTTCTCTTTCCTGTCTTGCTTTTCTTCTCTGCTGGTATTAGCATGTGTGTCCTTATGTTTCTCTTGTAACATTCATCATCCTGATATTATTCCACACCAAAGCCAAGTCAGCTCAGTATCTGTCTTCACCTAACTATTGTACTCCCAGTTATTCACAAGCACTGAACATACCCCGAGAGATTCACACCTACTGTAACTTGGAGGATCATCTGCCTGAAGCTTCTGTGCAAACAGAATTATGTATCACTGAATGTATTAAACAAACCTGAGTAAACTTTGATCAATCTTTGATTATTTTTTTTAGTGAGTCTAGTAGAGTATTTATCCTAACCATCGTAACCCAGCAACTTCTCGTAGCTGGTCCCCATGCACAGTTTTCGGAGTTGTCCTTTAAGCATGACTTAGTACTGTAGACTCTGCCGCACCATTGATTGATTATATTGAGCGGACAAGCATACAGGAAACAAAATACATTCCTCTAACACAGAAAAAGATTTTCTGTGTGATTTCTGGTGACTGGTTGTGGCACGTACAGGTAACTGCTTTAACGGCTTTGTACAATGGCATGATTCCAAGTAAATTCGTATTAGTGTTCTTTCCTGCTTGGTATTCATTAGGCTTTTGAGTATTCCATTAGACAAATTTTATACTTGCTCTAATTACATTATCTTTTTTTGAAGTTTCTTTTAAAATTTGTTATTTTAATTAATTCCATGTTTATTTTGTATTGATCTTAAATTAAAAATATTTTAGGGGATAAAAGTGTTACAATATAGGTTGGGTTTTTTTTTGTGTGTGCAATAAACAAGATATTGTGCATTTTTTGTACAGGGAAGGGCAAATTCATGCACCACCCCCTTAATACACCCTTGCTTTGGTTGTGTGTTTTGCACAGGCGGAAGATTTGGATCCACATGTCCTGTGTTTAAGACAATTGATCTAAACACCCCGATACACTGCACAGAATTTACCGGTATAACTGTTATATTCACATGGTTTGTGTGTGTGATGTCTTTCATAAAGTGTTTGCCTGTCTAGGCTTTGCCGTGTTATTTGTGTATTTCCTAGAAATTGTCGTGCAAAAAGTAATGCTTCAAGTGTCATCTGGCAAGTGTTTTAAAGACATGCTCTTCGGTTTCACTGTAAGGCATACATCATAAATCTTTAATCTGTACACATTTGTATCCTTTCTTAGGTTCATAACAAAGCTTGATTGAAACAAGAAGTGTAATTCTTTACTTGTTAATAAATTTTTTGTATATGTGTTTTATATGAATTTAAATCAATTAATTACTCTATAATTAGTATGCCTGAATTTATTTTGCCCTGTTCAGTCCATGATCCTTTAACCAAGTTACATTGTGCGCTTAGTTCGCTTATGTCAGTTGATGAAATTTTATCTATAATGTACTGAACTTATTTGCCACAATTATCTCTTTTATTCCTGATAATATACAGTTTAGAGGTAGCTTAAAGAGTTTAGTAAACAAAATGGAATACCCGTAAAATTTCTTGTTTGTGAGGAATATTTAACATTTGAAAAACAGTAATTCAGTCTTATTCTATAATTAACTAACATCCACAGGATGTCATAAAATGATTTCCAATATTGAGTACTTAGGTTGGTAACAGTTTAAATTAAAAACATTTTTGAAGATATACTTTTTTAGGCACATTATGAAAAAATTACCTATTGGAGTAAAATTTTACAGCTAACACATTTCCTGCAAACTCAAAATTGGATCTTGCTAAATGTTCATTAATTTTAACGCCATGTTCATCCAAATGAGAACCAAAATGATTATGAGGCAATAAACCAGCCAGTTCCCGACTAAGAGGAGCCATTCTGCGCTCTACTCTGTTATACGCACTTCATCCAGGAGCATTGGTAGCTAAAAACAATGCATCGAGATCATGTTACTGAAAGTGTTGTATAGCAAACCCTATAACGTTTTGATAACGTGGGTTTTCATTTGGCCCTCCATCAAACCTTCGTGATTACCACTGGTTTTACCAATCCATGGCCAGTTTTAGCTAATGCTTGAAACTCTTCAAGTTCGAGAAGGGTCTCAAAATCCTGAGCATGAGTATTAGCAGTAGATGAACTATGCTTTCCACTTCGGATAGCGATGTATGTTAGTCCAGAATATCCAACGGCTTGCGGTTGTCCTAGCATACTGGAAGTGATTTTGATACCAGCATAAACTGATGGTATTAATTTATGCCGCTCAGCGATTACCCAGTCGTGATCAGGCAATTTGATTCTATATTCCATGTGCATTAGAAGAGTAGCTTGCTTATTTGCCGCAGTTACACCAATAAGGACCCGAGCTTTATCATCTTGAGAGATGAAAAATACTTGATCTGGTCCAAGTATGGATGCTATGTTCTCCAAATAATGGATTAATGTTTCAATGAAATTGCTATCTAAGTGGTTTTTGTGGTGATCAGTCTGAGTCCGAGTGAGCTTAACAGGGACTGTTGATACATGTCTTCGTCCCTCTGCAGAATTAGATTTTCTGGAAATCAAACGAAGATATGTCCCACTTTGACTAATGTCAAATCCTATTTTACGTAATTCTTGTGTGAGTTCATCAATAGTTTTTACACTGCAAATAGATTCCATTCATCCTCTATCATATACTGCACTCCCAAATAAAGCAATATCCGCAATGGTTTTCAATAGTAATGGTTGATGGACATGGACAAACTGTTTGAAATTTCATATGTACTTAAATATAAATGGAATAAATATAAATTTAAATATAAATGGAATAAGTACATTTATATACTGTATGTATATTTCTGAATTAGTTGTGTGATGTTTTTATGTTTATGGGTTGGTACGGAGGAGGAAGTGTTGTTTGTCGGAACAGGGTCGGATTTAGAGAGTGTTTTGTTTTGTGGTTGTATTGCCGTTTTTGTTTTGTTCAAGGATGTAGAGAGTTGTGTTATGGAGAAATGGAGATATAAATGTGCTGATTAAGGATTCAACATCATTATCATTACAAACATAAAAGTGGCGACGAGGATGGGATATTAGTTAAAGGAAAAGTGTTTACAGTGGTTAGAGTGTCATGGCGTTAGGCAAGATTCCTGAATTGAAAATTAGTGAGCCAGACACGTGGCCACATTACAAAACACAATTTTCATTTTTCGTCGAAGCTAACAAAATCAAGGAAGAAAAACAACTACGAGCCACGTTTTTAACACTCATTGGAGAACTGGCTCTTGCGCTACTTGCATCTATTGTTACGCCAAGGGAATTGATCGACTGTAGTTACGATAAACTGCTTACTGCATTGGATGGGCATTTTGACCCAAAGAAGAATGAAATTGCCGCATGTTTTGTGTTCGCAAATAGAAAACATCATACAGAGTCCATATCAGATTTCGTGGCGGAGTTAAAAAGGTTGTCCAGGGGGTGTAATTTCCAAGATTTACAAAAACAGCTTTTGATAAGGGTAGTTTGTGGAGTGAAATATGAGAAACTTCAGCATCAGTTGTTATCGGAGACGGATTTAACGTTTGATAAGGCTGTAAAACAGGCATCTTTTGAGGCGGCTAACAAAAACATTGAGACAATTCTAGCTGCATATAGCGAGGTAAAACAAGTTATAGGTACTAGGAAAACGGTAGGGGCAGTGCAAGACTGCCAGTATGTGGTTGTAAAGAAGGAGGATAAATTGAACAGTATAAGTGAAGTGGTGGTGACATGTTTCCGATGTGGTGCCCCGGGTCACAAGGCACCGGTGTGCCGCCATAAGTCTACAATTTGCTCGCACTGTCAGAAAGTAGGTCATTTAAAGCGAGTATGTAGAAGTAATTCGGGAAATAAGGTAAGCCAAGTAGATGTTTGCAGCATGGGTAGTAAGTCAACTGAAACTAGAGAACTGTGTAAGGAAGAGGATCACTATGCAGGGCTGTATAATGTAAAGTCATGTGAACATGCCATCAAACCTTACAAGGTTAACATACAAATAAATGGACACAGTCATGAATTTGAAGTTGATTCAGGAGCCGCTTTTAACTATTATAAATCGCAATGTGTTTGAAAAAATTCTGCCTGAGGTAAGGGACCGACCTGAACTAGTACCTAGTGACTTAACGCTAGCAGTGTGGGGTGGAAAAAAAGTGCCTGTTTTTGGCAAGATATCTGTGCCAATTAAATTTAAGGAGAAGGTTTTTGTAAAGGAGTTGGTAGTGGCAGATTCTGCAGGACGAAGTTTGTTGGGTAGGAACTGGTTCGGAGATCTAGGAATATCTTTGCAAGGAATACATGTTATGGATGTAGATGACTCGATTATTCAATCATATAAACCCTTGTTTAATGAAGATGGGTTAAAACCCCTGAAGGTATCACCAGTGCATATAGTATTAAAGGAGGATGCAGAACCAATGTTCCAGAAAGCTAGATCTGTGGTTATACCATTACGTAACAAAGTAAATGAGACCTTGGAGAATTTGGTAAAGGAGGGGGTTTTGGAGTCTACAAATTTTTCAAATTGGGCAATGCTGGTTGTGCCGGTATTAAAAAAAGACGGTACTATTAGAATATGTGCAGATTACAGCAACACAGTAAATAGGTGTGTTAAGCCAAATGCATACCCGTTGCCCATAGTAAAGGAGCTGCTGATAAATCTTTCGGGTGGACAAGTTTTCTCTCATCTGGATGTAAAGCAAGCATATTTCCAATTACCAATAGATGATACCTCATCAGAAATATTAACCCTTAGCACATCACGCGGGTTGATGAAAGTAAAACGACTGCCTCAAGGTTTTTCTGCGGCCCCAGGAATATTTCAGAATTTTATGGAACAGCTGCTGGCGGGCATTTCAGGAGTTGCAATATTTTTGGATGATATTGTTATTTCAGGGGCATCCAAGAAGGAACATGATAATCGACTGCATGAAGTATTTTGTAAAATGTCAAAAGTGTGAATAAGTATGGCATTCAGCCAGACTCTGAGAAAGTACGTGCCATCCACGAAGCACCGGTCCCCAGGGACAAGACTGAATTGAGAGCATTCTTAGGACTTTTAAACTTTTATGAGACTTTTCTGCAGGGAAAGGCTCATATTGCTGAACCTTTACACCAATTGCTAAAGAAAGATGTAACGTGCAAGTTTGGAAAAATAGAACAGGAAGCTTTTGTTGCATGTAAACAGTTACTACAGTCTAACGCAGTGTTGGCACATTATAGTGAAGACAAACCTTTAATCTTGATGTGTGATGCCAGTCCGTATGGATTGGGTGCAATTCTGGCAGTAACAGAGCGGGATGGCCGTGAACGACCAATTGCTTTTGCATCAAGGACTCTGTCACCAGTTGAACGAAACTATGGCCAGTTTGACAAGGAAGCGTTAGCTATGGTTTATGGAGTCCAAAAATTTCAAAACTTTTTACTTGGACGAGAGTTTACAATATACTCTGACCATAAGCCATTGTTAGGGGTGTTCGACCAAACCAAACCAATGCCAGGAATTGTATCACCTCGCATGTTGCGGTGGAGATTGTTTCTGTCAGCATAAACCTTCGTTCTGAAGTACAGACCAGGGCCACAGCTAGGAAATGCAGATGCCCTGAGTAGACTACCTTTGCCAGATACTGTGACAGATCCGCCCAACCCTGCAGATATTTTTTTTTGGAAGGTGAAGATGCAATGTATGAAGCTGCAGACATTGCAAAGGCAACGGTCCAGGATGTTCAGTTGAGGAAGGTTAAGGCTTGGATTGAAAATAGGAAGATTGATTTCGGCGATTATACTGCCAACTCACAGCTGGAAAAATTCAAGTCTCGGTTTAATGAATATTCATTGTCAAGAGGTTGCATTTTATGGTCAAACCGGGTGGTCATCCCGGAGGTGTTAAGAAGGCCAATTCTTCATGAACTACATCTGCATCATCCAGGAGTGGTGGCAATGAAGGAACTGGCGAGGTGTTATTTTTGGTGGCCAGGATTGGACTCTGACATTGAGATTTTGGTGGGTGCCTGCGTTTTGTGTCAGCAGTCGCGACATAGTAGACCATGTGCAAGAAACTCGTTCTGGTCAAGGCCAGCAGGTCGGTGGCAACGTTTACACATTGATTATTTGAGACCGGTTCAAGGGCAGAACTATTTGATAGTGGTGGATGCGTTTTCAAAATGGTTGGAGATTATTCCCACCCGGTCCACGAATTCTGCAGTTGTTATTCGAGTTTTGAGAAACCTGTTTGCTACCTACCCATGGATTACCTGAGAGTGTTGTGTCAGACAACGGCACAAATTTTACATCACAAGAGTTTCAACAATTTCTGCAGAGAAATGTTATTGAGCATGTCCTAACACCATCATATCACCCATCCAGCAATGGGATGGCAGAACGAAACGTTCAAACGGCTAAAGGTGCGTTACGGCGGATGGAAGGGCGAAACATTGATGTAGAATTGTCCAGGTATTTGTTAATGCGTAGGAACACTCCAAATCAAGCCACTGGGAAATCACCAGCAGCATTGATGTTAAACAGGAGATTGAGGACAGTTTTTGATAACATTCACCCAGGTCGACAAGTTTGCAAGCAAATTCCAGTGGAGAAGTTTTGAGTGTTCCAGCCTGCTGAGTGGGTGTGGGAAAGAAAACATACCAGTGATGTGTGGAAATCTGCAGTGATTTTAAACCAAGAGGGGAAAATGTGCTATAAAATTAGGTTAGAAAATGGTAGAGTTTCAATGCGCCATGTGGACCAGCTACGGGGAAGGTACCAGGGGCAGAAGAAAGACCTACCAAGGGAAGAAGATAAAGAACTAGTGACGATGCCATGCGTAACGGATGCTGGGGGAAACAGAGGGGCAGAAAATTGCAAATTAATTCTCAGTGGAAGGAAGAGTATCCAAACGAATGCAGAAGACGATGAAGAAGAGCCATTCCGAGGTTTCCCTAGTACAAATGAGGATAATGCAATTGCTGCTCTGCCTAACCCTGAGCAGGGAAATGAAGGAAGCCCTATTACTGCTTTGCCTAACCCCCAACAGTTTACAGACAACAGCTTCCCAGTCCACCGGCCAGAAAGAGAGTTTTCCAAGACTTCAGTCCTGCGGCGTTCACAGCGTTCTATAATAAAGGAAAACAGTAAATATAAGGACTTTGTGTGATCTATGACTTTAGTAAAGGTGCTGTCATTTGTACTTTGTGTAAGGAGGTTGTTTTTAGATTGGTGGGGAGGACTGTGATGTTTTTATGTTTATGGGTTGGTACGGAGGAGGAAGTGTTGTTTGTCGGAACAGGGTCGGATATAGAGAGTGTTTTGTTTTGTGGTTGTATTGCCGTTTTTGTTTTGTTCAAGGATGTAGAGAGTTGTGTTATGGAGAAATGGAGATATAAATGTGCTGATTAAGGATTCAACGTCATTATCATTACAAACATAAAAAGTTGCATTTACAAATCAAAAGTTTATTGTAAGTGTTCACGTTTATTGTGTAACATGTTCATCATTCTTTTTTTAAAACAAAAGTCACCTATTATCTTCTGTTTGGCAGTTTTCAATGACTGTGAAAACAGAAACTGCTCCAAATTGAAAATACTTTTTCACACATGATCTGGAACATCACTAGCTGCCTCTATATAACTTTGGACAATCCCCAAACTATCCAGAGCATTTGCACTTTGAGGGCGTTCCGGTGTTGAAGTGTGAATATCGGAAGGAATTAATGGGCGCCACCATGTGAGTGGGCACGTGGACCCGGCTGAAGACTCTAACCCAGGGCGTTACGTGGCCCTTGTGCGGCGAGATATTAGCCCTCCAGATGTTACACGCAGCTCATGTCCCTACCTAAGCCCGCTCTCAGCGTCGGGCACGCTTCTAATCCGCAGTGGACTCTCAGGGCGTCCCACACGCCGCTGGCCAGGTTAGGAACCCACGTGGCCCCCCCCGAACACAAAAACCAGTAACACAGTTAATTGGTTTTTATTCTACTCATGGTATACGTCCTTACACGTTCCTCCACTGATACAACTGCAAAACGCCAGAGGCACGAATCAGATTAGGTGAGGAGGCGAACCACGCACGTGGTCGCCTCAAGGCAGGGACACGACCGCCCTCGGCCGGCGGGGAAGAGAGGCTGGGATGAGCTCATGGATTGCGGGTGGCAACATGGTGCCCTTCGCGCCGAACACAATTACCGTTACAACTTTGCTGTAGCGTGCCTCGGGTTACTCTTAGAAAATACATAACTAATTTTACAATAATTATTAGATAACTTTCATGTCCAGACAGTCTGTAATAATTACTTATAAACATAAAACAGGGTTCAAATGAGTTTCATGCTAGTTCCTCCGTCGCCCGCTAGGGAGCGTCCGTGTTCGTGCTTGGACTTATAAAAATAACAACAGACATGAAGTTATTAATAAAAAGCACATACATGCATAGCCATCGTTACACTGTTTGGGGCGGAAAGAAAAAGGGTTACAATATTAATTAACATATTTAGGGGTGCGGCGCACTGCATCTAACCGCCCTCTTGCCGGGCTAGAAACACACGCACACACGCACACTTGCACGCACGAGCGGGAGGTTTGAACTGAGATGGTGGTTGGGCGGTGTCATATCGGGCTCAAAGGGGCCGCAGGCCCGGACGACGTCAATTGCCCCCTCCGAAAGTAGGCCGATATGACAGCGCCGTTTGACAGATGGTTGGGGGGCGTTGCCTGTACTGTTTACGTCGCGCACAC
Organism: Bacillus rossius redtenbacheri; assembly: GCF_032445375.1. NCBI lineage: Eukaryota > Metazoa > Arthropoda > Insecta > Phasmatodea > Bacillidae > Bacillus > Bacillus rossius. The sequence continues at coordinate 78,010,105 of NC_086330.1, forward strand.
CCACGTGGCAATGTTAATATTTACGTTTGTGCGGGCAGGTGGCAATGTTGACATGACGGGCGGACAATGTTGACATGATGGAAGGGCGAGCAATGTTTACATGATGGCGGACGAACAATGTTTACATGATGGTGGGCGCACAATATTTACACTATGGAGGACGATACACACGGGCAGAATGGGCGCTGGCTGACTAACCTTGTGGGTGGTGACCCACCAGTTGTCCCGAGCCCCAAATCTGCGTCAGCTGCGGCTGCGGCGGCTGCTGTGGCTGCTGCGTGTGACAGCGCGGCGGTGACCAGGGCGGCGGCCGGCAGGGGCGGCGGCGACCAAGGTCAGGCAGCTTTTGGCAGGCGGGTAGCAAGCGCGGGCGGCGCTCGGCATGGCCCGGATCAGCCTCGCTGACAGGCGGGCGCTTCGCGGCCCAATGTGACAGACGGGTGACAGGTGTCGAAGTCCGGGTGGTGGTCACGTTCGGCGGTGGGACGGTCGGGCGTCCTGGCATCGTGGCGTCGACCTACATCGCGACAGGCGGATGCAAGGAGCTCAGGAGCCTCTTCACGGTGCGGCGTCCCAATGTTGCCAATGACACCGTTCCGGCTGCCTCCCCGTCAAAGCTATCAAGTTTTGCGGGATGGGTCTCGGGGTTTGGGTTCGGCCAAGTGGCGGGAGGCAGGGACGTGTCCGTAGAGGTGATCCTTGGGCTGTTTAGGCCACCTAAGACGCCTTATACTACAAATGATGCACTCCGCTACGTGAAGTGTGGTTTTTATTACACACCAACCTCTACATGGTGCTATCCATCCCCTGGCCGCGACTGTTCGGGGTTAGAGAGCTCTGCGCGTGTACGGCTGTTCGGCGATGACCCCGCTTACTATGGAGAGGGGGGAGTTTTGAGCGAACAGTACGTGGCGGACGTTGCTGCTAAGACCTGCGCGGTGATGCACGGCCAGTGGTGTTGTAACTCACGATCTAGATGCGATTGCGGAATTGGCGCGAAGACGACCAGCCTCTTCGAGCTCCCGGTGGGTACTGACTCACTCGTGTAGCACAGCGCTACAGCAGGCCTGCCAATTGCGCGCCAGAAGCGCAGCGCGCGGGAAACAGACGCGGCCAAGTTTAGGACCTATTCGCACGTTGAACAATGGAATTAACAAATAAAAACATTTGATGAAATATACATTACATAGTTTATGTCTGTGAGAGAAAACATGTGCCCTTGATGCTATAGTCCGGCGGAAGCACATTGCCACACCCGGCGGAGTGCTTCCGCCGAGGTGGCCGGTAGTGGTGCTAGCTGCGGGTCGTTCGGTGCACTCACACTCGTTGCACCATGTTGCACGCGCGGGCGTGTTCGTGGCACACGGCTTTGAGAGGCGTCGGAGAGGCATCGCGGCCTGTGCGACTAAGAGGCGCACTATCGGCTGGCGTCAAATGCCCCCCTCTATCTGAGGCCGCTATGTGCACCGACGCCTCACAATGATCGCACGGGAGTGATGCACTCGAAGCGCGGCACTGGGGTGGTGTACTATGCCTGGGGTGAGATTCTAGGCCCTGAGCATCTCTCTTCAAACAAGAAAATGACTGTGTGCCTCCCTCACTATGCTCGTTCCCCCTCAGTAGGGGCAGTGATGTTTTGATGTGGATAAGCTCCATTGAGTTGCACTGTGGTGGCACTGTAGGGTCCCTGGCCTGGCCCTGATGATTGGTCCATTCGTACTCAGCAAGGTGAACCGGAGCCCTGCGGGTCCTCTGTGGCCGCAGTGGAGGGGAGGGGGCTGCCGCTTGCTCGGGTGTGATGTTCGGCGGGAGGCACCCCTTCAGGGGCAAGAACTTGTCCGAGGTATTGTCCTCAGTCTCGTCCAGGGGAGTGATATCCTCAATAATGTATCTCCCGGGCTCGACCAGGGTGTAGGCCTGGCTAGCTTGGTCTCTCTCAGGCTCGTCCGGGGGGGTGACATCCTCAATTATGTATGTCTCAGGTTCGGCCAGGGTGTAGGCATGGCTAACTTGGTCTCTCTCAGGCTCGTCCGGGGGGGTGACATCCTCAATTATGTATGTCCCATGTTCGGCCAGGGTGTAGGCATGGCTAGCTTGGTCTCTCTCAGGCTCGTCCGGGGGGGTGACATCCTCAATTATGTATGTCTCAGGTTTGGCCAGGGTGTAGGCATGGCTAACTTGGTCTCTCTCAGGCTCGTCCGGGGGGGTGACATCCTCAATTATGTATGTCTCAGGTTCGGCCAGGGTGTAGGCATGGCTAACTTGGTCTCTCTCAGGCTCGTCCGGGGGGGTGACATCCTCAATTATGTATGTCCCAGGTTCGGCCAGGGTGTAGGCATGGCTAGCTTGGTCTCTCTCAGGCTCGTCCGGGGGGGGGGGGTGACATCCTCAATTATGTATTTCCCGGGCTCGTCCAGGGGCGTGATATCCATGGACTCATGTTCGTCTAGACAGCACGTCCGGACTGGAGCCCGCCGCGTGCGTGATGGGTACCTTCCCCCAATGTCAGTTCCTTCCTCCCCCCCTTCTGACTCATCACCTGACTCGTCGACAGACATTTGGGGGTTGGCATCTACCAAGCTCATGTTCAGCATCCATGATGGCTCATCCCATTCCTCTGTCTCCTCCTCGTCATTCTGTTGCCATATCGGGGAGTCCTGATGGGAGCCACCCGCGGTGTCGATCGGAGGGCTCAGTGTATGGGCAGTTGGAGTTTCCAGTTTGGGGGGGGCAATATGTATCGGCTCAAGTCCCATGTTATCATCAGATGGTGGGGCGGTGCCCTTTGGCAGAACCTGCTGGTTCGTTACCTGCTGGCCCTCTGATTGAGGCACCCTCGAGTTGGGCCCTGGTGACACGCCTTCCATTACCCCGGGTGCTACCAACCGCAGGTCATCCCTGTGGACCTTGGCAGGCCGTCCCCGGGGGGTACGGACCGCGTATGACGTGGGTCCGGATTTCCAGAGCACTTCCCATGGCTCCGACCACTTGGGGGCCAGCCCCGCACAGAAATTGCGAGCGACCGATGACAGATGGTGCTGCCTCACGTACACCCACTGTCCAGGTTGTAGAGGCGTTGGGGGGTGACTGGTCTGTGGTGTGTGCTCCGATAGGAATTGGTTTTGCTGTTGCCTGGCCTGTTCCCTCCCTTCCTCAATCTCCGGACGGATTAGAGTGTCCGTGATGGCCGCTGCCACCCGGCACTCCCCTGGTAGGGCGAGGTTCTGTCCATACAGCAGCTCGGCCGGGCTGTGGCCTGTGACGGCATTCGTACGGCGCCTAAGACAATACAGTAACTTGGGTATATGTACATCCCACTTAGAATGGTCATCCCCCAGGCGCAATCTTAACTGTGCTTTTACTTCTTGGTTCCGACGCTCGGTCGGATTGGCCTAGGGGTGATAGACAGGGGTGGTGTGGTGGTCTAGGCCCCACCGACGACAGTCAGCTCGTCAGCGCTTCCCAGTGAATTGACACCCATTGTCTGTCAGTAGTACCCTCGCGAAGCCGTAGCGCGGGAAAATTTCCTGGTCCAGTAGAGCTGTTATGGTCCCAGCTCGCACATTGGACACTGGGAAGGCCTCAACCCACCTTGTGAAGATGTCCGTGATGACCACTAAAAATCTTTTGCCCCGAGTGGTCCGGGGATATGGCCCCATGATGTCGAGTGCCAGTGTGTGGAACGGGTCACGGGGTCGACGGGGGCGCTGTTGCTCCACTCCGTCCATCCATCAGCCGCGCCTTCCGCTGTTGGCAGCGCTGACACTGTCGCACGTAACCCCTAACGTCGCGGGTGATGCCTGGCCAATGAAATGTTTTGCGGATGTCCGTCTGCGTCTGGTCTGCCCCGGGGTGGCCAGCCAAGTCATGGTCGTGGTGAAAATGTAGTACGCCAGCTCGTGCGCACCCGGGTACGTAGAGACGCCATGCCTCCATGTCGCCAGGCACCCGTGTCTGTAGCACTCCGTCTACTACCCGTTGGTAGGGGTGGACTGTTCCCTCACCCGCCTGCACTTCGGTCTGAGTGGCCTCGTCCGTCTGCTGGGCATGCTGCACGGCCGCCACTAGGGCAGTGAGGGTTGGGGCAATGTCCGGGGGCGTGGTCACGGCGCACAACACCGCTGGTGCCTCCTCCCCGGTGGCGACAGGTAGGGTACCTGGTGGGGGTAGTAGCCCCTCCCAGCTGTGGTCGTCCTGGAAAGTGGACCTAGGGTCGGGGTGACGTGATAGCTCGTCAGCGAGCTGGTTGTCCTGCCCCTTCACATGCTCGACTGCGAAGTCGAAGCTCTGGAGCAGGAGTGCCCACCGCGTGAACTTCGACTTGCGGCCTTGGGCGGAATCCAGCCAGCTTAGACACTGACTGTCTGTCCTCAACGTGAAACGCCGGCCCTCCAGGTGGTGTCGGTACCGCCGCATCGCCCAAACGATGGCCATGCACTCCTGTTCGTTCACATGGTACCGCCGCTCGGGCTGGCCGAACTTGGCGCTCGCGTACTCCACTATCCGGCGTTCCTCGTTTTCCCCTACCTGGTATAGGACAGCCCCCATCCCCTCTTGGCTTGCATCTGTCTGCAAGTATAGCGGGGAGTCGGGCCGCAAGCGGGCGAGTCGGTGGCACTCCCGGAACTCGTGCTTGACAGTGGCCAGTGCATGATCTGCCTCCTCTGTCCACCGAAACCGGGTCTTCGGTGACAATAGGTCGGTCATAGGGGCAACTATGCTGGCAAAGTGGGGTACAAAGGATCTTAGCCAGTTCAAGAGACCTAGGAGTTTTTGTAGCTGCTTACGGGTGCTGGGTGCAGGTTTGGATTCAATGAGGTTCAGGTGTTTGGGCAGCGGCCGACAGCCTTCGGCATCCACGAGGTGCCCCAGGTACTCAATCTCTCGCGCACCCACGTGGCATTTGTGGGGGGCGCATGTGAGTCCATGTCTGGCCAGCCGCTCAAGGACCAGGCCTAGGTGGCGTGCGTGGTCCTCCCACGACCGCGACCAGATGATCACGTCGTCTAGGTACGCTGCAGCAAACTCGCCGGCGTAGCCATCCAAGACGCGGACCATCATGGCCTGGAAGGTCGCAGGGGCGTCCATCAGCCCGAACGGCATGGCATAGAACTGGAAACGCCTCCCATCAGGCGCGGTGAAAGCTGTTTTGTGCTGGTCCTCCGGGCGTACCGGCACCTGCCAATATCCTGATTTTAGGTCTAGCGAGGTAAAGATGCATGCATCGCCCAGCCCCGCCAAGGCATCCGTGATGTTGATGAGGGGAGGGGGAGGCAGGTATGGTGACTGCAATAATTGGCTTGAAGTTGACACAAAAGCGCATTGAGCCATCCTTCTTACTGGCCATCACAATCAAACAATTGTAACGGGACTCACTTGGCTCAATGACGCCATCGCGCAACATCTCAGTGATCTGCGTCTGGATGACCTCGTTCTCCTTGGGCCCGAACCCGAACGGTTTGACGAACCGGGGTTCATGTGGCCTGGTCGGAATGGCGTGCTCAGCGACCGTGGTGCATCGTAGCATATCAGTAGCAGCAAACACTTGCGGTTGTTGTGCCAATACCCGGTTAATAAGGTCTATCTGCTCGGGTGGTACGCCATTTTGCAATTCATCTAGGGTGATGGGGTTCTCTCGCCGAGGTGGTAGCCGCCGACCCAGGCCGTATACGGTACGCCTCTCCTGCTTGCCGACGTGCACCCTCCCCGCCCGCACTTCTACTGTAGCATCCTCCTGGGCTAACCATGGCAACCCTAAAATCAACTGGTCCCTGAGCCCATCCATCACAAGGGCGGTGGTTTGACTGGTGTGATCTCTAATGGCAAGGGTGATTTGGGTGCGGCCGACCATAAGTGCCTTCGCCCCCTCGGTGGCTAATTGTACATTCTCACGCTCCGGGATCAGGTCCCCCTCGGGTATGAGTTGAGCTGACACGTAGGAATGACTGGCAGCCGTGTCCACTAATGCGTGCACAGGTTGCCCATTCATGGCCACCGGTATCCTAAGTAGGTACCCAGCCTCAGGTCCCAACTGTCCCAGGTGGGGCGACTCACCCGACTGCTCCAAGGGCGCTGCCGACATCGTCAGAGGCACGTGGTGGCTGGTGTAGCTCGCCGGCGACCTGGTGCGTGCCGCTGACGGGTAACGCTGGTCATCCCCGTCCGTCCTGACGGGGTACGCCGGTGCATAAGGAGGCACCGCAGGTGCTGTCGGGGTCGCCGGGGGCACCCGGTGGCTGGTGTAGCTCGCCGGCGACCTAGTGCGGGCCGCTGACGGGTAGCGCTGGTCATCCCCGTTCGTCCTGACGGGGTACGCCGGTGCATAAGGAGGCACCGCAGGTGCTGTCGTAGTCGCCGGGGGCACACGGTGGCTGGTGTAGCTCGCCGGCGACCTGGTGCGGGCCGCTGACGGGTAACGCTGGTCATCCCCGTCCGTCCTGACGGGGTACGCCGGTGCATAAGAAGGCACCGCAGGTGCTGTCGGGGTCGCCGGGGGCACCCGGTGGCTGGTGTAGCTCGCCGGCGACCTGGTGTGGGACGCGAACATCGCGACCAGGTGAGGCGGGCCGCCCCCACCCGCGCCAGGTGGATGGGACGGCAGCTGAGTGGCCCCCGCAGCAGCGTGCGTGGGCGGCGCCGACGTCAGGTGGACGGCGTCGCTCGCAGGCGACCTAGGGGGGGACGCGAACATCGCGACCAGGTGAGGCGGGCCGCCCCCACCCGCACCAGGTGGATGGGACGGCAGCTGAGTGGCCCTAGCAGCAGCGTGCGGGGGCGGCGCCGACGCCAGGTGGACGGCGTCGCTCGCCGGCGACCTGGGGCGGGACGCGAACATCGCGACCAGGTGAGGCGGGCCGCCTCCACCCGCGCCAGGTGGATGGGACGGCAGCTGAGTGGCCCTAGCAGCAGCGTGCGTGGGCGGCGCCGACGTCAGGTGGACGGCGTCGCTCGCAGGCGACCTGGGGCGGGACGCGAACATCGCGACCAGGTGAGGCGGGCCGCCCCCACCCGCGCCAGGTGGATGGGATGGCAGCTGGGTGGCCCCCGCAGCAGCGTGCGTGGGCGGCACCGACGTCAGGTGGACGGCGTCGCTCGCAGGCGACCTGGGGCGGGACGCGAACATCGCGACCAGGTGAGGCGGGCCGCCCCCACCCGCGCCAGGTGGATGGGACGGCAGCTGAGTGGCCCCCGCAGCAGCGTGCGTGGGCGGCGCCGACGTCAGGTGGACGGCGTCGCTCGCAGGCGACCTGGGGCGGGACGCGAACATCGCGACCAGGTGAGGCGGGCCGCTCCCACCCGCGCCAGGTGGATGGGACGGCAGCTGGGTGGCCCCCGCAGCAGCGTGCGGGGGCGGTGCCGACGCCAGGTGGACGGCGTCGCTCGCCGGCGACCTGGGGCAGGCCGCGAACGGGTGAGGCGGGCCGCCCCCACCCGCGCTAGGTGGATGGGACGGCAGCTGGGTGGCCCCCGCAGCAGCGTGCGGGGGCGGCGCCGACGCCAGGTGGACGGCGTCGCTCGCCGGCGACCTGGGGCAGGCCGCGAACGGGTGAGGCGGGCCGCCCCCACCCGCGCTAGGTGGATGGGACGGCAGCTGGGTGGCCCCCGCAGCAGCGTGCGGGGGCGGAGCCGACGCCAGGTGGAAAGCGTCGCTCGCCGGCGACCTGGGGCAGGCCGCGAACGGGTGAGGCGGGCCGCCCCCAGACGCGCTAGGTGGATGGGACGGCAGTTGGGTGGCCCCCGCAGCAGCGTGCGGGGGCGACGCCGACGCCAGGTGGACGGCGTCGCTCGCCGGCGACCTGGGGCAGGCCGCGAACGGGTGAGGCGGGCCGTCTCCACCCGCGCTAGGTGGATGGGACGGCAGCTGAGTGGCCCCCGCAGCAGCGTGCGGGGGCGGCGCCGACGCCAGGTGGACGGCGTCGCTCGCCGGCGACCTGGGGCAGGCCGCGAACATGTGAGGCGGACAACCCCCACCCGCGCCAGGTGGATGGGACGGCAGCTGGGTGGCCCTAGCTGCAGCGTGCGTGGGCGGCGCCGACGTCAGGTGGACGGCGTCGCTCGCAGGCGACCTGGGGTGGGACGCGAACATCGCGACCAGGTGAGGCGGGCCGCCCCCACCCGCGCCAGGTGGATGGGACGGCAGCTGAGTGGCCCCCGCAGCAGCGTGCGGGGGCGGCGCCGACGCCAGGTGGACGGCGTCGCTCGCCGGCGACCTGGGGCAGGCCTCGAACATGTGAGGCGGGCCGCCCCCACCCGCGCCAGGTGGATGGGACGGCAGCTGGGTGGCCCTAGCAGCAGCGTGCGTGGGCGGCGCCGACGTCAGGTGGACGGCGTCGCTCGCAGGCGACCTGGGGCGGGACGCGAACATCGCGACCAGGTGAGGCGGGCCGCCCCCACCCGCGCTAGGTGGATGGGACGGCAGCTGAGTGGCCCCCGCAGCAGCGTTCAGGGGCGGCGCCGACGCCAGGTGGACGGCGTCGCTCGCTGGCGACCTAGGGCGGGACGCGAACATCGCGACCAGGTGAGGCGGGCCGCCGCCACCCGCGCCAGGTGGATGGGACGGCAGCTGAGTGGCCCCCGCAGCAGCGTGCGGGGGCGGCGCCGACGCCAGGTGGACGGCGTCGCTCGCCGGCGACCTGGGGCGGGACGCGGACACCGCGACCAGGTGAGGCGGACGCTCTCCAGCTGTGATAGGTGGGCGGGGTGGCGGCTGGGTGGTACCGCGGCGCCGGGGTGCGTCTCTCCGCGGAGCTGGGCTGTTAATTGGGGGGTGGTGGCCAGCTGCGTCACCGCCCCCTAGACGTAGTTTCCCGGGAGCTTCACCTCGCCCCCTCGCGTTCGCCAGACTGCCTCGCGGGTCGGGCACACCGTGTGCCAGTGGTACTGCTTTGTCGCGCAGAAGCGGCAGCGGGGTGGCCGGCTGTCCTGGGCGCCTTGTGTTCCCCCGCGGTGGTCGTCGCGACGCGTCTGTACAGCGCCACGGTGAGGAGGGCCCGGTAGGGGCATCACCTCCCCCATCGGGGACGGGTCGGTGGGCCGGTAGTTGCCCCTCGGCGGCGGCGGGCCCGTGTACGGCACTACAGCACGTTCGACCTCTGCGCGCGCCGCCCCCTTGGTGGACGGGGCTGACCGGGGCGTCGCGACGCCCTTGGCGCTGCGAGCTGATTGGAGGTCATGCTCTACGGCTCGTGCTCGTGCGAGAAAAACATCCAGCCCGCGAGTCACTGCTTCGCGCAAGAATGGGCGAAGTTCGGGGGACACTAGCTCCACTATGAAAGGCAGTATGTCGCTAGTTTGACCCCCGGGTGTTAGGCGGCGGTATAGTCTGAGCTTGTTATAAACAAACGTCTCCACCGCCTCCCCGTCCCCTTGGCAACGGCTGAACATCTCACTCCGACATGTGTTCAGGGCTCGGGTGTCATTGAAGCGCGCCTCCAGCTGGCGGGCGAAGTCTTCCCAGTCTGCGTCGTAGCTGCCCGCCTGGGCCCACCACTCGCGCGCCTCCCCGCGCATTTGCGCACTCACGCGTTCCGCCCACTCTTCCCGCGGTATCTGGTGCCGCACGAGCCTCGCCTCGCATGCTCGCAAAAACAAGCGCAGATCCTCGTGGTTGCGGCCCGCGAACTCCGGGAGGGTAATAGGCCCGGTGAGGGGGCGGGACGTGGTAGCTAGCTGACCCCCTGGGTGCCCTCGTGCGCGTCGCTCGCACCCCCCACACAGAAAAAGTCCGTCCCGGAAATTTACGAATTCCAGCGCGTCTGCGCATGCGCGGTGATTAATTGTTCCGCACTGCTGGCATCTCGCTATCTCACCTCGGTAACCGGGACAGTGGACAGCGGCGCACTGGGGACCCGCTTGGGTTCTGGGCTGCCCCTCCGTCTTGATGCGTACCGTTTCGCATGTGCAGTACAGGTGGGGGTACTCACCGGTGCTGTGGCTGGTGGTGTGCGGCTTGCCGCACCCGGCGCAATAGCTCTCCATGGTGATGGCTACGTCCGGCCTCTTGTCCATGCGCGATCCGCGGCTGTCCGACCCGAGCGTCGGGATGAAGCGTCGGTGGCGGGCGCGGGCAGATCCGGGGGTGCGCCCCCTTGCGCTTACGACCGAGCGGTCTTGCCCGCACGCACGCACCTCGCGGTTGTTTACGCGGCCGCGGCTGGTGGCGGCTCGGTGATCTTCGGGCGCGCTCGTTTGTCCTCGGCGCGCGAGGGGTTAGGCGGGAGGGGGTGAGCGAACGATCTGTACGCGTGTAAGGGGGGGGGTATAACCGTGGAATGCGGGAGGGAGTGAGCGAACGATCTTAGTGCTGGAGGGGGGTGGTGTGGCCTGATTACCCCGGCGCGTCCCGTTCCGCGGCGCCTGCACGTCTGCGCGCGCTTTCTCTCCCCTTTGTGCTGTCCCTACGCGTAACTCTGCCGGATTTTCAGCGATTCGGATGGCGTTTGCGGCGTTGTTATGTTGACACACTAGGTGGGCGCCATTTTGACACCGTTCCGGCTGCCTCCCCGTCAAAGCTATCAAGTTTTGCGGGATGGGTCTCGGGGTTTGGGTTCGGCCAAGTGGCGGGAGGCAGGGACGTGTCCGTAGAGGTGATCCTTGGGCTGTTTAGGCCACCCAAGATGCCTTATACTACAAATGATGCACTCCGCTACGTGAAGTGTGGTTTTTATTACACACCAACCTCTACATGGTGCTATCCATCCCCTGGCCGCGACTGTTCGGGGTTAGAGAGCTCTGCGCGTGTACGGCTGTTCGGCGATGACCCCGCTTACTATGGAGAGGGGGGAGTTTTGAGCGAACAGTACGTGGCGGACGTTGCTGCTAAGACCTGCGCGGTGATGCACGGCCAGTGGTGTTGTAACTCACGATCTAGATGCGGTTGCGGAATTGGCGCGAAGGTGGCCTCTCAACGTTGCGCGAAGACGACCAGCCTCTTCGAGCTCCCGGTGGGTACTGACTCACTCGTGTAGCACAGCGCTACAGCAGGCCTGCCAATTGCGTGCCAGAAGCGCAGCGCGCGGGAAACAGACGCGGCCAAGTTTAGGACCTATTCGCACGTTGAACAATGGAATTAACAAATAAAAACATTTGATGAAATATACATTACATAGTTTATGTCTGTGAGAGAAAACATGTGCCCTTGATGCTATAGTCCGGCGGAAGCACATTGCCACACCCGGCGGAGTGCTTCCGCCGAGGTGGCCGGTAGTGGTGCTAGCTGCGGGTCGTTCGGTGCACTCACACTCGTTGCACCATGTTGCACGCGCGGGCGTGTTCGTGGCACACGGCTTTGAGAGGCGTCGGAGAGGTATCGCGGCCTGTGCGACTAAGAGGCGCACTATCGGCTGGCGTCACCAACTTGCGACATTTTGGTGGCGTCTCGGGCGGCAGGGCACTTGTCCGGTGTTCCGGTATTGCGGCGATCGGCGTCGGAATCGGGCGTCTCGGTCGTTCCGGGCATCGCGTCCGGTGGGCATGTAGGCGGCGTCATCGTCGGCGTCGCTCGCGTCTGTCTCAGTCGGGCACGTTCTACTGGCTGTGCTTCGAAGCCAGGCGGGCACAGAGGGGTAAATCCGAGCGGGCACAGATGTATGAACCCAGGCGGCGGGGCAGCTCTCAGGCGTCTCGGCGTCATGGCCCTGGACATCTTGTCGCAAAGGGTCCCGTTTGCGACTGCGCACTCGGGTGGCGGTGACGATGGCATGATGACGTCGAAGCCAGGTGGTGGCGACAAGGTGACACGAAGCGTCGGCGTCGAGTCTGGTGGCGTCCGTGGCGAGTGGTGTGGCGGAGACGATGTGGGTTTCGCCGGAATGGACCTTGGTGGCATCGGGACGGCGGTTCGGTGCGGTGGCGAGGTCATTAAGGCGTCGGGAGGTGTCTCCAACACGAGGCGGGTGCTGGACGGCATGGCAGACTGCGGCAGGATGGTCGTCCTCGTGCGTCGCTCGGTTGGCTTCAGCGAGTCAAGCGTCATCACAGTCGGGATGAGTGGCATCAGGTCGGCGAAACGAGGTCTTGCTGGCGATGAGGCGTTTGGACCAGTGTCGGGAGACGTCAGGTCGACGAGAGTTGCCGGGGTTGGCGGCTCCAGGACAGGAGGTGGCGGGAGCGGAATTGTCGGCGTCGGGACGGCGAGCATTGGCGTCGGGATATGTAGCGTAAGGTCGACGAAACGTGCTCTTGCTGGTGATTGCGTCATCGGACTTGTGTCGGGAGACGTCAAGTCGATGAGCTTCGGCGTCGGCACAGCGGGCGTCGGCATCGGGACGACAGGCGTCGGTGTCGGGACGACGGGCGTGGGTGTCAGGACGACGGGCGTATTTGTCAGGGCGGTAGGCGTCGGTAACATAACACGTGACGGTGCGAGTGACGTCAGGAAGTACCTTCGTGGTGCTGGTGTCGGCGTCGTGCGTGAGGATTCAGCTTGGTGTTGCGGTGACGTTCCGGCAATGGGCGGCGTCCTTGACACGTGATGTGTCGGCGAGTCTAGCAGCATCTTTTTCGGCGTGGTTGGCGTCGGCGTGAGCGGCGTCGTTGGCATCGGCGTGGTTGGCGTCAACGTGAGCGGCGGCGTTGGCGTCGGCGTGAGCGTCGTCGGCGTGGTTGGCGTCGGCGTGAGCGGCGTCGGCTTGAGCGGTGTCGGCGTGAGCGGCATCGGTGTTGTTGGCGTCGGCGTGAGCGGCGTTGGCGTTTCGGGAAGTGTCGAGGCGTGTCGTGGAGAACTTTCCGGCGTCTCTGCCTCGTACTGCGCCTGCGTGGCTAGGTAGGCGGTGCATCGTGCGCACGTAAAGGTAAAAAACTTGCGCAGTATTGTCCATTCACGTTCGCCGATACAGCCACGATGCCACAGGCCGGCACATTCCTGGCAGCGGTATCCCTCGCTACTACCTCCGGGACACGACTTAGCTCCGCACTTCGTCACGCCGTGTATGCGGTATTCCGTACAGTAGCCACACTCGTATCCGGCGGCGGTCCTGCCATGCAAATCCCAACTCGGGCAGGGGAAGTAACATCCGATGCACTCGTCTGCATACATATTTACACACGTGGTACTCTTTACACGAACAGTCCTCATGTCAACGTTCTCACGAAATACTCACGAATCCACATCGGTACTGCGGTAACTTACTGCGCTCGGAGTGTGTTGTTGTTGTCAGGAAGGCAGCCACCTGGCTGCTCGCTGCGAATTCTTGGAAGCGCGCGCGCTCGGCTGGTTATGAGGCCGCTCGGTCTCATTATCTCTCGCGCTCCGGTGTACAACCGCCTAAAACGCACTTACTCGTGTGGGCCTGGTATTCACGACACATTGAATATCTCGCCACACGCTCTTGGGCGCCATTTGAGGGCGTTCCGGTGTTGAGGTGTGAATATCGGAAGGAATTAATGGGCGCCACCACATGAGTGGGCGCGTGGACCCGGCTGAAGACTCTAACCCAGGGCGTTACGTGGCCCGTGTGCGGCGAGATATTAGCCCTCCAGATGTTACACGCAGCTCATGTCCCTACCTAAGCCCGCTCTCAGCGTCGGGCATGCTTCTAATCCTCAGTGGGCTCTCAGGGTGTCCCACATGCCGCTGGCCAGGTTAGGAACCCACGTGGCCCCCCCGAACACAAAAACCCGTAACACAGTTAATTGGTTTTTATTCTACTCATGGTATACGTCCTTACACGTTCCTCCACTGATACAACTGCAAAATGCCCGAGGCACGAATCATATTAGGTGAGGAGGCGAATTACGCACGTGGTCGCCTCAAGGCAGAGACACGACCGCCCTCGCCCGGCGGGGAAGAGAGACTGGGATGAGCTCATGGCTTGCGGGTGGCAACATGGCGCCCTTCGCGCCGAACACAATTACCGTTACAACTTTGCTGTAGCGTGCCTCGGGTTACTCTTAGAAAATACATAACTAATTTTACTATAATTATTAGATTACTTCCATGTCCAGACAGTCTGTAATAATTACTTATAATCATAAAACAGGGTTCAAATGAGTTTCATGCTAGTTCCTCCATCGCCCGCTAGGGAGCGTCCGTGTTCGTGCTTGGACTTATAAAAATAACAACAGACATGAAGTTATTAATAAAAAACATATACATGCATAGCCATTATTACACTGTTTGGGGCGGAAAGAAAAAGGGTTACAATATTAATTAACATATTTAGGGGTGCGGCGCACTGCATCTAACCGCCCTCTTGCCGGGCTAGAAACACACGCACACATGCACGCATAAGCGGGAGGTTTGAACTGAGATGGTGTTGGGCGGTGTCATATCAGGCTCAAAGGGGCCGCAGGCCCGGACGACGTCAATTGCCCCCTCCGAAAGTAGGCCGATATGACAGCGCCGTTTGACAGATGGTTGGGGGGCGTTGCCTGTACTGTTTACTTCGCGCACTCCCACGTGGCAATGTTGATATTTACGTTTGTGCGGGCAGGTGGCATGTTGACATGATGGGCGGACAATGTTGATATGATGGAAGGGCGAGCAATGTTTACATGTGCCGTCAGCCGCTATCTCGTGTTCGAGATCGGGCGCAGGTCCTAGCGGGGTGGCTGGCTTTCTTAGAGTTTTCTGTTCCGGGAGGGCGCCAGGCTAGCTCGGTATCTAACCGTGTGATGGTCGTGGGTTCGTTGCCCCAGCGTGGTCCGCTAGAACCGTCGGCGGTGGTGAAATTTGCTTCCTGATTGGTTTGGGTTGTTTAGGTTAATTTACATACTCTGTTCTGGTTGTTCTACGGGTCGCACGTCGCGCACGGGGGGTGCGGGATTGGACTTTTTATTGTTCACGATTTACACTGGTTCATTACATTGGGCGCGAGGTTTACTCGGCGGTACATGACTGCCAATGGGGCGTCGGAACACGTAGAAGTTTTGATTACACTATGATTACAATTACACTTGATAAAACGGCACTCTGTGGTGCTTTTAAGTACACGACTACACTGCACACGTTATCTGAGAGGGACACCTGCGTGCCTCTACGTGTGTTTACTTATTAAATCCTCACGCCAGTCGCAGTCGAGGGAGAGCGTTTAATTAGCATCGGCTAATTTCGTAATCTGTAACTGGCGACGCGCGGGCCCACCTGTGCGGACCGCAGCTCGCTACTAAATTACACACGTTTTATCTTGAATGTAGCCTGTGCCTGTGCACTAGGCGATTAAATAAAGTTCTGGGGTGGCGGGAGACGGCCCGTACCGTATACTGCACGGCCCCATGTAATGCTTTGTGTGGGGCGTGTTAAATTGATGCGGCTGGGTTAGGCCCTACACCGGAAAAGGACCGGGCGCACACGGGGAGTATTAAAAAAAAGGTTTTTGTTGTGACTTTAATTACCAGATGGACGTCGGTGAAACAAAGAGATGCTGGCTCCCCGTGGGACGTGCGTCCGTCCCGGTCCGCGAGTCGCGCTGTACTGTCGTGCAGCCCTGGCGCGAGGGGAGGGGTGAGCTCACTGTCGCGCCAGAGTTTCTAAAGTTCCGTTATTCGTAAAAATCTATACAATTTACTAAATTTAAGTGGCTCTAAATTCACATAATAAAACATAATTATTAATTTAATATCTATATATGTTATAGAATTGACATTTAATAAGTTTGTCTAAAATAAGTTTGAATATTAGAGTCAAGCTGGAGACTGTCCGTTTCTTGAAAACTACTCCAGTGGCGAACGATAATGCTAATTTGGGGTGGTTTATATTACATCACACGTTTAACTACTGAAATTAGGCTGAAGGCCGCAAGGGTTGCACTCACAGCTGTTTTAGTAGGAAACTACTCGTGAGTGACCCGGGCACTCCTACGTCGCACTTTATTAATTAGGGGCTTTTGTTTGTTTTTTATTACGTTATTATTGTGTGGGGAATTTTTTGTATTCACGGGGAGTGCATTGCATGCGTAATTAAAAATGGTTCGCTATTCTCTACCTTGGGCTGCGGTCCGCTCACTTGACTCAGGTGGGCCATGGGAAGGGGTGCTTTCCGTTAGCGGAGCCAAGTACTGGCGGGTGCAGGTCGGGCTTTGGGGTGGCCTTCGGCCGTACGATGTCAAACGCCCCCCCCCCCCTCGAGAAGCCCGACCTTGCGCCGCGAGTGGCTCTGCCACGTGAGGGCGCCCCTAGCTTCAGCAGCAGCACCGCTTCAGCGGGTTCCGTGATGGCCGCAGCTGGTAGGCTCTGCGTCCTGAGCCCAGGTCGTCCCACGTCGAACACCCAGGTGCTGGCCTGTTGACGTCGTCCCTCAGCGTCTGGTACGGCGTGGATGGGTACAGCCTCCTCTCCCATTCCGGTGTACCGGGCAGGTTTGGAGTAGAGGCCTCCTCGTCCTCGTCGTCCAGTTCCGTCACCATGGGGTGGTGTCAGTGTGGTCGTTCTGCGGTTGTGCCCTAAGCACCTCCCCGGACTTGTTCTCGGGGGGTGACAGTGGTTCCGAGTGTGGCTGCAGTGTCTCGCAGCGTGCGGTGGTGCGGTGGTGGCCAGGGTGCCGGCCGGTAGGTGTGGCGGCATCCAAGGTCAGGTGGCTCTCGGCAGGCGGGCAGCAAGCGCGGGCGGCGCTCGGCACAGCCCGGCTCAGCCTTGTCGTCATGCGGGCGTTTCGCGGCCCGTCGTGCCAGACGGATGACAGGTGTCATCGACCGAGTGACGGTCACGTGCGGTGGTGGGGAAGTCGGGCGTCCAGTTGCCGTGGCGTCGTCCTGCATTGCGTCGGGCAGATGACCCGGTAGCCGCGGTGACGTCACGGTGTGGTGGCGCTGCGCCTGTGGCGGCTTGAGTGCGCGTCGCCTCTGAGGCTGCTGTGGCAGGCCGGCCGAGGGGTGGCGTCGTGGCGCCTGTGGCTGCTTGAGTGCGTGTCGCCTCGGTGGCTGCTGTGGCAGGCTGGCCGAGGGGCGGCATTGTGGCGCCTGTGGCGGCTTGAGTGCGCGTCGCCTCGGCGGCTGCTGTGGAAGGCCGGCCGAGGGGCGGCGGTCGTGGCGCCTGTGGCGGCTTGAGTGCGCGTCGCCTCGGCGGCTGCTGTGGCAGGCTGGCCGAGGGGTGGCGTCGTGGCGCCTGTGGCGTTCCTGATGTCGCCTCAGGTGGTGACGAAGACGGCGTCAGCGTCGTGCGCATCTGTTTCGTTCTGGCGGGTTTTATCGACTGAGGCTCGAAGCCAGGCGGGCACCGCGGGGCGAATCCAGGCGGCGGGGCCTCGCACAGGCGTCTTGTCGTCGTGGCCCTGGGCGTTGCGTTGTCCAGCGTCCTTTTGAGACCGCGTACTCATGTGGCAGTGAGGACAGCTGCATGACGTTGAAGCTAGGCGGTGGCGACGGTATGGCGCGACATGTCGGTGTCGAGTCTGGTGGCGTCCCATATGAGGCGTGTGTCGGAGACGATGCGGGTTGTGTCGGAATGGTCCTTCGCAGCACTGTGACGGTGGTCAGGTGCGGTGGCGAGGCCATCCCGGTGTCGTGAGGTGTCTCCGACACGAGGCGGGTTCGGGACGTCGTGACAGACTGCGGTGGGATGGTCGGCGTCGTGCGTCGTTCGGTCGGCTTCGGCGGGTCAAGCATCGTCACAGTCATGTTGAGTGGCGTCAGGTCTGCGAGGGTGGTTGAGGCTGGTGGCTTTGGGCCCGGAGGCGGAGGGAGCGGGATTGGTGGCGAGAGGGTGACGAGCGTCGGCGTCGGGACGGAAGGCGTCCTTGGTAAAGCGTAGTGCATCGGCGTGAGTGGCATCAGGTTGATGAAGCGTGGTCTCGCTGGTGACGGTGTTTCCGGACTTGGGTCGGGAGGCGTCAGGTCTACGAGGGACGCCGAGGTTGGTGGCTCTGGGACAGGAGGCGACGATAGCGGGATTGTTGGCGGCAGGATGACGGTCGTCGGCATTGGGACGGTTGTACGTGACGGTGCGGATGTCGTCGGGGCGTGCGTTCGTGATACGTCATGCATCTGCGTGAGTGGTGTCTCGATGTCGTGAATTGTCGCGGCGTATCGTAGGGGAGGAATTATTAGCATTGCTTCCGAATACTGCACTTGGGTGGCTCGTTCTGCGGTACATCGCGCGCACGTGAATGTGAAGGACTCGCGCCTCAAAGTCCTTTCACGCTCGTTGGTGCATCTACGATGCCATAGGCCAGCACACTCGTCGCAGGGGTAGCCCATGCTACTTCCTCCAGATCACGACAGGTTTCCACACATCGTCACCCCATATAGGCGGTACTCTTGACAATAGCCACACTCGTACCCCGCGACGGTCCTGCCATATGGGTACCAACTCGAGCAGGGATGGTAACACCAGATGCATTCGTCTGCATACATCTCGTGTTATCGTGCGTGTTCAGCTGTGTCGATTCGTGTTTTTCACTCGTGGCTCTGTGCGCACCGTGCAAGTCTGCGCACAGGGTCGCGCTCGCCGGCTGGCAGGTGCCCGGACAACCGCACAAAACGGAGGCCGAGAATGGCCGCGGCGCGGGCGGGGGTGCGGCTGGGCGTGTGAGGCGACGGCCGACAGCGCCCGGACAGCCGCACAAAGCGGAGGTCGAAACTGTCCACGGCGGAGGAGGGGGTGCGGATGGGCGTGTGAGGCAACAGCCGAGAGCGCCCGGACAGCCGCACAAAGCGGACGGGTGGAGGATTGAAGGGGGGAAGGGTGTTCGGCCCTTCACGCGAAAGAAAAAGCGGGGTGGTGCGGAAGTGAAGAGGGGTTGGGGGTGGCCGCTGGGCTGTGACGTCGCTCGCCTGCGTCGCGCGTTCTGCTGGAATTTCGTGCGCTGAGGGAGGGGGAGAGGGATCCTTTGTCCGCTGCTCCTGGCGCGTCAGCCTGTCTGACTCTCGCGCGTCCAAAATGGCCGTTTTCTTACAGTTTGTTCGGTTTTCACGGATTTTTTTCAAAATTTAGCCACACACAGGGGCGCCATTTGCCATCAGCCGCGGTCTCGTGTTCGAGATCGGGCGCAGATCCTAGTGGGGTGGCTGGCTTTCTTAGAGTTTTCTGTTCCGGGAGGGCGCCAGGCTAGCTGAGTGTGTAACCGTGTGATGGTCGTGGGTTCGTTGCCCCAGCGTGGTCCGCTAGAACCGTCGGCGGTGGTGAAATTTGCTTCCTGATTGGGTTGGGTTGTTTAGGTTAATTTACATACACTGTTCTGGTTGTTCTACGGGTCGCACGTCGCGCACGGGGGGTGCGGGGTGGACTTTTTATTGTTCACGATTGACACTGGTTCATTACATTGGGCGCGAGGTTTACTCGGCGGTACATGACTGCCAATGGGGCATCGGAACACGTAGAAGTTTTGATTACACTATGATTACAATTACACTTGATAAAACGGCACTCTGTGGTGCTTTTAAGTACACGACTACACTGCACACGTTATCTGAGAGGGACACCTGTGTGCCTCTACGTGTGTTTACTTATTAAATCCTCACGCCAGTCGCAGTCGAGGGAGAGCGTTTAATTAGCATCGGCTAATTTCGTAATCTGTAACTGGCGACGCGCGGGCCCACCTGTGCGGACCGCAGCTCGCTACTAAATTACACACGTTTTATCTTGAATGTAGCCTGTGCCTGTGCACTAGGCGATTAAATAAAGTTCTGGGGTGGCGGGAGACGGCCTGTACCGTATACTGCATGGCCCCACGTAATGCTTTGTGTGGGGCGTGTTAAATTGATGCGGCTGGGTTAGGCCCTACACCGGAAAAGGACCGGGCGCACACGGGGAGTATTAAAAAAAGGTTTTGGTTGTGACTATAATTACCAGATGGACGTCGGTGAAACAAAGAGATGCTGGCTCCCCGTGGGACGTGCGTCCGTCCCGGTCCGCGAGTCGCGCTGTACCGGCGTGCAGCTCTGGCGCGATGGGAGGGGTGAGCTCCCTGTCGCGCCAGAGTTTCTAAAGTTCTGTTATTCGTAAAAATCTATACAATCAACTAAATTTAAGTGGCTCTAAATTCATATAATAAAACATAATTATTAATTTAATATCTATATATGTTATAGAATTGACATTTAATAAGTTTGTCTAAAATAAGTTTGAATATTAGAGCCAAGCTGGAGACTGTCCGTTTCTTGAAAACTACTCCAGTGGCGAACGATAATGCTAATTTGGGGTGGTTTAAATTACGTCACACGTTTCACTACTGAAATTAGGCTGAAGGCCGCAAGAGTTGCACTCACAGCTGTTTTAGTAGGAAACTACACGTGAGTGACCCGGGCACTCCTATGTCGCACTTTATTAATTAAGGGCTTTTGTTTGTTTTTGATTACGTAATTATTGTGTGGGAAATTTTGTAGTCACAGGGAGTGCATTGTATGCGTAATTAAAAATGGTTCGCTATTATCTACCTTGGGCTGCGGTCCGCTCACTTGACTCAGGTGGGCCATGGCTAGGGGTGCTTTCCGTTAGCGGAGCCGAGTACTGGCGGGTACAGGTTGTGCTTTGGGTTGGCCTTCGGCCATACGATGTCACATGATGGCGGACAAACAATGTTTACATGATGGCGGGCGAGCAATATTTACACTATGGAGGACGATACACACGGGCAGAATGGGCGCTGGCTGACTAACCTTGTGGGTGGTGACCCACCAGTTGTCCCGAGCCCCAAATCTGCGTCAGCTGCTGCTGCGGCGGCTGCTGCGGCTGCTGCGTGTGACAGCGCGGCGGTGACCAGGGCGCAGGCCGGCAGGGGCGGCGGCGTCCAAGGTCAGGCGGCTCGTGGCAGGCGGGCAGCAAGCGCGGGCGGCGCTCGGCACGGCCCGGATCAGCCTCGCTGACAGGCGGGCGCTTCGCGGCCCAACGTGACAGACGGGTGACAGGTATCGAAGTCCGGGTGGTGGTCATGTTCGGCGGTGGGGCGGTCGGGCTTCCAGGCATCGTGGTGTCGACCTGCATCGCGACAGGCGGGTGCAGGGAGCTCAGGCGACTCTTCACGGTGCGGCGTCCCAATGTTGCCATCTTGCGACATTTTGGTGGCGTCTCGGACGGCAGGGCACTTGTCCGGTGTTCCGGTATTGCGGCGATCGGCGTCGGAATCGGGCGCGTGGCATCTCGGTTGTTCCGGGCATCGCGTCCTATGGGCATGTAGGCGGCGTCGGCATCGGCGTCGCGCGCGTCTGTCTCACTCGGGCATGTTCAACTGGCTGTGCTTCGAAGCCAGGCGGGCACAGAGGGGTAAAACCAGGCGGGCACAGACGAGCGAACCCAGGCGGCGGGACAGCGCTCAGGCGTCTCGGCGTCATGGCCCTGGACATCGTGTCCCAAAGCGTCCCGTTTGCGACTGCGCACTCGGGTGGCGGTGACGATGGCATGATGACGTCTAAGCCAGGTGGTGGCGACAAGGTGACACGAAGCATCGGCGTCGAGTCTGGTGGCGTCCGTGGCGAGTCGTGTGGCGGAGACGATGCGGGTTTCGCCGGAATGGACCTTGGTGGCCACGGGACGGCGGTTCGGTGCGGTGGCGAGGTCATTCAGGTGTCGGAAGGAGTCTCCGACACGAGGCGGGTGTTGGACGGCGTGGCAGATTACGGCGGAACGGTCGTCCTCGTTCGTCGCTCGGTTGGCTTCGGCGAGTCAAGCATCATCACAGTCGGGATGAGTGGTGTCAGGTCGGCGAAACGAGGTCTTGCTGGCCATTAGGCATTTGGACCAGTGTCGGGAGACATCAGGTCCACGAGAGTTGCCGGGGTTGGCAGCTCCAGGACAGGAGGTGGCGGGAGCGGAATTGTCGGCGTCGGGACGGCGAGTGTTACCGTCGGGATAAGTAGCGTCGGGTTGACGAAACGTAGTCTTGCAGGTGATTGCGTCGTCAGACTTGTGTCGGGAGACGTCAAGTCGATGAGCTTCGGCGTCGGCACGGCGGGCGTCGGCATCGGGAGGACGGGCGTGGGCGTCAGGACGACGGGCGTGTGCATCAGGACGACGGGCATCTTTGTCAGGGCGGTAGGCGTCGGTAACGTAACACGTGACGGTGCGAGTGACATCAGGACGTACCTTCGTGGTGCTGGTGTCGGCGTCGTGCTTGAGGATTCGGCTTGGTGTTGCGATGACGTTCCGGCAACGGGCGGTGTCCTTGACACATGATGCGTCGGCGAGTCGAGCAGCGTTTTTTTCGGCGTGGTTGGCGTCGGCGTGAGCGGGCATCGTTGGCATCGGCGTGAGCGGTGTCGGCGTGGTTGGCGTCGGCGTGAGCGGCCTACTGCGTGGTTGGCGTCGGCGTGAGCCTCTTCGGCGTTGTTGGCGTCGGCGTGAGCGGCGTCGGCGTTACGGGAAGTGTCGAGGCGTGTCGTGGAGAACTTTCCGGCGTCTCAGCCTCGTACTCCGCCTGCGTGGCTAGGTAGGCGGTGCATCGTGCGCACTTAAAGGTAAAAAACTTGCGCAGTATTGTCCATTCACGTTCGCCGATACAGCCACGATGCCACAGGCCGGCACATTCCTGGCAGCGGTATCCCTCGCTACTACCTCCGGGACAAAACTTAGCTCCGCATTTCGTCACGCCGTGTATGCGGTATTCCGTACAGTAGCCACACTCGTATCCGGCGGCGGTCCTGCCATGCAAATCCCAACTCGGGCAGGGGAAGTAACACCCGATGCACTCGTCTGCATACATATTTACACACGTGGTACTCTTTACACGAACAGTCCTCATGTCCACGTTCTCACGGAATACTCACGAATCCACATCGGTACTGTGGTAACTTACTGCGCTCGGAGTGTGTTGTTGTTGTCAGGAATGCAGCCACCTGGCTGCTTGCTGCGAATTCTTGGAAGCGCGCGCGCTCGGCTGGTCATGTGGCCGCTCGGTCCCGTTATCTCTCGCGCTCCGATGTACAACCGCCTAACACGCGATTACTCGTGTGGGTCTGGTATTCACGACACGTTGAATATCTCGCCACACGCTCTTGGGCGCCATTTGAGGGCATTCCGGTGTTGAGGTGTGAATATCGGAAGGAATTAATGGGCACCACCACGTGAGTGGGCACGTGGACCCGGCTGAAGACTCTAACCCAGGGCGTTACGTGGCCCGTGTGCGGCGAGATATTAGCCCTCCAGATGTTACACGCAGCTCATGTCCCTACCTAAGCCCGCTCTCAGCGTCGGGCACGCTTCTAATCCTCAGTGGGCTCTCAGGGCGTCCCATCGCCGCTGGCCAGGTTAGGAACCCACGTGGCCCCCCCGAACACAAAAACCCGTAACACAGTTAATTGGTTTTTATTCTACTCACGGTATACGTCCTTACACATTCCTCCACTGATACAACTGCAAAACGCCCGAGGCACGAATCAGATTAGGTGAGGAGGCGAACCATGCATGTGGTCGCCTCAAGGCAGAGACACGACCGCCCTCGGCCGGCGGGGAAGAGAGACTGGGATGAGCTCATGGCTTGTGGGTAGGCAACATGGCGCCCTTCGCGCCGAACACAATTACCGTTACAACTTTGCTGTAGCATGCCTCGGGTTACTCTTAGAAAATACATAACTAATTTTACAATAATTATTAGATTACTTCCATGTTCAGACCGTCTGTAATAATAACTTATTTATTTATTTGATTTGTTACATGCCACACCAACAGCTTAAGGCTCCAACGGTGGGCACAACATGTAAGACATGTAAAAAAAAAAAAAAACATAAACATAAAACAGGGTTCAAATGAGTTTCATGCTAGTTCCTCCGTCGCCCGCTAGGGAGCGTCTGTGTTCGTGCTTGGACTTATAAAAATAACAACAGACATGAAGTTATTAAAAAAAACACATACATGCATAGCCATCGTTACACTGTTTGGGGCGGAAAGAAAAAGGGTTACAATATTAATTAACATATTTAGGGGTGCAGCGCACTCCATCTAAGCGCCCTCTTGCCGGGCTAGAAACACACACACACACGCAAGAGCGGGAGGTTTGAACTGAGATGGTGGTTGGGCGGTGTCATATCGGGCTCAAAGGGGCCGCAGGCCCGGACGACGTCAACTTATTGGTCGTGGTGTTTCTTGCTCTTTTTCATCCTCTTCCTCTTCTGGTTCACTTTGGTTCTTCTGTCCATCACATAGCTCTTCAACAGTCTGCTCGTCACATGGCAAAAGATTATCATCAACTGCCACATAAGCCTAGAAGCTGTTGAAGATTTTAACAGGTATTAAGTGAACATTGGTATTACTCTGATATATTTATTACATTACATTGTTTACACAACTCTCATCGTTATTTCACATTCTCAAATACAACACCAACTGGCTAGCCTCTCAGGTCCGCCAACCGTCACTACCAACATTCCCACACAGTCATTACCAACTCCTACAACACCTTCCCTTTTTCACATTGTTTCAATGAAGCGTGTTGGTTGTCTGCTTACTCTCCCACTGTGCGTCACTTGCACTGTCTCCTGCCTCCTCTTGCCCTCATCACCCCCTGTCTGGACCTCTGTAAATCCCCTGAAGTCCTCTTCTTCACCATCGTCCCGATGCTCGTCATCTCTTGCTGGGCTCTTACTTGTCGTTCGTGCAGCCTCCGTCTGGTCTTCATTCCCCCTGTTCATTTTGTTCCAGTCCTGACTTGGTGGTCTGGTGTGAGGTACAGTGTGGCACTTTCAAATGTGTCTTGTTGTACGCCGCAGAACCGTCCCGCCGTCTGTTCTCGCCCAATATGACCTTGGTGCCTCGTGTTTCGTCACTATGCTGCCTCTCCTCCAAGGATCCCCTCTTACTGTGCTGATTAGCACCGTCTCACCAGGTTTGAAGTTTTCCACGCCCTGTTTAGCAGTTCTGTTGTACCAGGTTTCTGTTTTCATTTGGTGGTCTTTGGCCTTAGCATTTACATTTGTCTGCACCCTAGGTGTAAGATTCTGTGTGGTCATTGGCAATCCTGACCTCAGTGCCCTACGCATGAGAAGTTGCGCTGGTGATGCTTTTAGTGGCACTATGGGCGTGTTCATATATTCTCTCAACAGATCCCTCCAATCTGTACCTGTGGATTTGCTTTCCTTACGATTGCTTTAGCAATACCCACTGCCTTTTCTGCGTGCCCGTTGCTCTGTGGGTACATAAGACTTGAGGTCACTAGTTTTCTGTGCATTTCAGTCACATATTGGTGGAACAGAAACGAATTAAAGGTACATTATCAGAATAAATTATTTTGGGGTGACCATGAGTGCTAGTTACTGTTTTAAAGGCCTCAATAATAGAGGGAGCTGTCTTATCTTGAAGCGGGATAATCTCCAACCAGTGAGAATAGCGGTCTACCATGACAAGAAAGTTTCTCCTCCCATGATCGAATACGTCTGTGGACACTTGCTCCCATGGCAAGTGGGCACCGGGTCTACTACAGAGTGTTTCTTTCTGCTTAGCTGGTTGTTCTGCTTCACAAACCCTACACAGTCTGACGTATTCCTTGATGTGCTCATTCATGGCCAGCCAGTACACTGCTTGACTGGCCTTTGCTTGACATTTGTCTCTTCCCCCATGCCCGGCATGTAACAATTGCAGTAATTTGCCCCTCATTGCAACGGGGATGACAACTCTTACACAATACTTCTCAACATCATTTAGGAACACAATTCCTTCCTCTACAAACAAGTTGTGTCTGTGTTTCCAGTATCCGTGCGCTATTTCAGACACCTGGGCAATGTGTTTTGGCCATCCCTTATTATAATATTTAACTACATCGCACAAGACGGGGTCTTCTTGTGATGCTCTGATCAACTCGTCTCTTGCTTTGTCACTGAACGGCAATGACTGTAACGAATGAACCACTTCTGCCATACTGGGATCATCACTAACAGGGTCTGTTATGTAAGCCCTTGACAACATATCTGCTACATGCATTTCCTTCCCAGGTGTGTATACCACACAGATATCGTACTTATACAATTTCAGCCTCATCCTTTTGAGTTTAGTTGACCCAATTGTATGAAGTTACTTTTGCATTAGTGCCTCCAGGGGCTTGTGATCTGATAAGACGGTGACTGGATATCCATAGACAATGTGGTGAAACTTTTGTAATGACGATTGTATCGCTAGCATTTCCTTTTCCACCTGGGCATAGTTGCACTCACTGTTTGTTAAGCACCGTGAGGCAAATGCAATCGGTTTACTGTTCTGCATGAGGCAGCATCCGAGCCCTGATTTTGATGCATCCGTTTGAATTGTTATGGGGCTATTGGGGTCAAAGTGTACAAGTGTGGTTGATGGCGCAATTTTCCTTTTAATGTTTTCAAAGGCTTCTGTATGGGTATTCAACCACTGCCAACATGTGTTTGACTTCTGAAGATCTCTAAGTGGCGCTGCCACTTTTGCAAAGTTTGGGATGTACTCTCTAACATAAATGAACATCCCCATTGCCCTCACGAGTTCTTGTTTATCCTTTGGGATCTCTACTTCTAAGAGTGCTTTAACTCTCTCCGGGTCTGCCTGTTTTCCTTTACTTGAAAATATCTGGCCTTTGTATCTTACACTAGTTTGCTTGTACTGCAGTTTATGCTCGTTGAATTTAATATTGTTTATCCGAGCCTGCTGGATTACTGCCGCTACTGCATCATTGTGTTCTTGCTCTGTATTGCCAAATGCCACTATGTCATCAAAGTATACCACTACATTGGGTAATTTACCAAAAATGTGTTCATTCTTCTCCTGGAAATTTTCAGGAGCACTGCTCACTCCAAAAGGCAGCCGCAAAAACCTGTACACCCTGTATGATGTCGCCACACAACATTTCAGACTCGACTTTTCATCCAGCTCAAAATGATAGTAGCCATCCTTAATATCAAACACAGTATAGTATTTTTTCCACCTAATTTGTCACTAATGTCACTCAGAGTTGGGATGGGGTAAGGTTTCCTTATTATCACTTTGTTCAGATCTGACGGATCCAAACACAAACGTAACTGCCCATTTGGCTTTTCCACCACCACCAAGTTACTAATAAAGCAGTCTGGTGTTACCTCATCTACTCGTGTTATCACTCCCTTCTCCTCCAGCTGCTCCAGTACTCTTTGCAGGCGTTCCTTGATCACTCGTGGTTTGCGCATGACTGGTCTCCTCCCCTGTTCAGCATTTGGCTCTGTAATTATCCTGTATTGTCCAGGATACTTTCCTAGACCCTGAAATACATCTCGATATTTGGCCACAAACTCATATTTAGTATCTGGCACACTTTCACTGACACTATCTAGGCGCCGAATTAGTCCTAGCTCTACACACGCTTCAATTCCTAGGATAGGTACCGCATTGGTTTCAATTACCAGGAATTCAAGTTGGCCAGATGTTTTTCCACTAGTTTGCCTACATCTAAATGACACTTTCCCCACTGGGGTTATCGTTGCCCCTCCATATGCCACAATTGTAGCCCTAGTTTTACTCATGTTACACTCCATCTCCATCTGCTTGAGTGTCTTTAGGGGTAATATATTGACTTCAGACCCCGTATCGAGCTTGAAAACCTCTTCATGATTATCTACCAATATGCACTGTTGCCATTCCTTTCGGTCTCGTCCACTATCGTTCATGGTTTCCACCCTTATATGATCACAGTAAAATGGCTCTCCGACATCACATTCGACACTTACTTCAGCCAGTCTCTGACTTTTATTCTGTTTCGCCCTGAAGCACTGCTTTGCAAAGTGTCCCTTCCCCTGACAATATGCACATGTTTTCCCATACGCGGGGTACTGTCCCACATTATTTGACGACCCACATCTGCCGCATTTCTTGTTTTGGATGCTCTGATAACTAGAATCTTGGTATCTGCGACTAGTGTCATTTCCACTGTACGCACGATGCATTTTTGCTTGATGTCTCCAGCTCCCTGCTTGCACTGCATCCACTGGTGTCTCTTGTCCTCTTTCTCGGATAGCTTCTTACTGTACGTCTTGCTTTGCTCTGATACCCGACAGTCACGAATGGCTTGCTCCAGCTTAAGCTCGTCCACACGCAGAAGGGCTTCCCTAAGGCACTTATCTCGAATTCCTATTACTATTCGGTCTCTTAATATACTATTTTCTTGGTCTCCATACCCACAACTCCCAATTAACTTCTTTGCCTCTGTTAGAAAATGGTCAAACGTTTCTCCTTCCCTCTGGCAACACTGATTAAATACATACCGTTCATAAGTTTCGTTCCGTTTCGGCGCCGCATAGTTGTCAAATGCCGCTATTAACACATCAAAATCATCAAAGGCATTGTCACTAAGACCAAACGTCTCAGCCAAGTCAATGGCGTCTTCCCCCGCCACATTTAACAATATCCTTGCTTTAGTCCTTGATATCTTCTTCCTTTCTTCGGCCGTTGAATCTTCTGGCAAGTCGGGATCGTTACCGCTGGCTCCAAGGTACACAATAAAATGGCATTTAAACCGCAGCCAGTTTTCGTGAACGTTTCCTTCCAACTTTAATTTCGGAGGGAGGTTAAGGGTCGTTTCTGCATGCTCCATCTGGTTTGTTCTGGTTTGTTGGTTAGTTTCGTCAGTAACGACACGCGGTTCCACGATCTCTGGAGAACTCCACACTGCTTCCTCAGTACACAATGCCCGCGAACCGAGTCACCGCATTTCGTATTTGTACCTGAAATTCCCGACACCGAGCTACCGACTGCGCCATGTCGAAGATCTTAACAGGTATTAAGTGAACATTGGTATTACTCTGATATATTTATTACATTACAGTGTTTACACAACTCTCATCGTTATTTCACATTCTCAAATACAACACCAATTGGCTAGCCTCTCAGGTCCGCCAACCGTCACTACCAACATTCCCACACAGTCAACTCC
This sequence comes from Bacillus rossius redtenbacheri, assembly GCF_032445375.1. NCBI lineage: Eukaryota > Metazoa > Arthropoda > Insecta > Phasmatodea > Bacillidae > Bacillus > Bacillus rossius. Next base: position 78,038,825 of record NC_086330.1, read on the forward strand.
TACAACAGAAGCTGCAAGCAAAATTCAAGTTTTCTTGCAATCTATTCCATGCAACAGTATTGACGTCAGCCAGGGCTTCGCCCCACGAGCCTGATCATCCTCCGTTCCCTTTCCCACCACCTTTCCTACCCGGCATTTGTATCGTGACCTACGTAGCCGTGTGAGATTCAAACTGCGCGCCACGAACTACAGCAAGAGGGCGCTTAGCTGCAGTGCGCCACACCCCTATATATATTAATAATTATTGTAATCCTTTTCTTTCGCCCTAAAATAGTGTCACGACGGCTATGTATGGGAGTGTCTTTTGTTTAATTAAATAATTATGTTTTTGTAATAAAATACGTGCAAGCACAGACAAGGACGCTCCCTAGCGGGCCACGGAGGAACTAGCATGTAACTTGATTTTTAACTGTTTTCTATCATATAATGCCATCAGCCGGGGTTTCGGGTGCGATTCCCGTGGCGAGTCTAAGGAGCTGTACGTGAAAATTGGGGTGTTTCCCGGGAGGGCGCCAGGCTAGCTCTGTCGTCTAACCGTGAGTGGGTCGATCGGCCCCAGCGAGTCCCCTAGACTCGGTGGCTTGACTTGGAAAGTAGCGACGGCCGGGTTAATCCCTGCACCGTAGAAAAAAAACGACCCGGAGTCACATGGGGAGTTGCGTTGAAAAAGGTATTTGGTGATGACTATAGTTACCAGTCGTGAGGAATCAGAGACAAAACTTGAAGGCTCCCCACGGTACGCGCACGTCCGCTCCGGGCTGCGAGCTGATCAGAACTGCCTCAGGGGTTGGTGTGCGGAGGGGGGTGGGACACTCCCTCCATGCCCAAGGTTAAGCCACTCGTCTCATTTGGGTGGAGACTTGGTGAGGGGTGCGTTCCACCAGCAGGAGCCAGTACTGCGAGCTGAGGCCGGGCTAATGGCCTGCGGTCGGTACGACGTCAAACGCCCCCTTCCCCCCTTGAAGAAGCCCGGCCATGCAAGCGATCAGGCTCTGTGGCGGTATGCACCCCTAGCATGTCGTTGACTCCCAATCCTGGCACCTGGGATGACTGCGGCTGGTGGGGCCGGCGCTCTGGACCTGGTGGCTGCGGCTGGTGGGGCCACGTGGAGGCGTGATGAGGTAGGTGGTGGTGTGCAGTGTTGTGGTGGTGTGGTGTGGTGGCCTAGTTTACACAGCATGTCCAGGCGGTTGGGGCTCTGGGCGGTCGCAGGTGGTAGTGCGTGTCCATCGGTGGTCGAGTTTCCTCCGTCGTGCCCTCAGGAATGCGGGGGCCGCGGTGGCTCCTCTGGGCCCTCCCGAGATAATACTCGGCCAGATACCCCGGGGGTCGCTTGTCCCTGGCGGGTCTCATCACTTGATGTGTGGACGGTTCCTCGGGCGATTCTGGTGGGTCGTGAGGCGTCCTAGTGGTGGTTGTAATGGTGTTGTTGTGGTCTTCCGTCGGTGTTATACGGCGATTGCTTGCGTCGTGATTGTTGGATGGCCCGCTAAAGTAAGGTTGCCTCCTTCGTTCGGGTATACCCGGGATTTCTCCTGCCTCGTCGTCGGGTTCCTCCACGACGGGTGTTGTGCCCTTAGGTAGGGTTGCCGCCTCCTCCTCTGATGCGTGGGCGATCACTGGCCCAGCCGCACAGAGATGTAGTTGTTGTCTGGTGGCGTCGAGTACCACGTCGTCGGGTTCGTTGATGATGGTGGCGGTGTCTCTCAATAGGCCCTCCGGATCGCTCAGTGAGACGTCGGTGATGGTCACCTGTCCGTGGCGGGTCATCTGTCCTGGTTGGCGTGACGTCATCTCGTGCGTGGGATCTTGTGCATCACTTGGTGTTTCCAGGTCGTCGAGGGCCTCTTCTGGTGTCCTGGTTCGGATGTCGTGGTCATGCTCTTCGGTAGCCAGTTCGGGCTCGTCTGCTACCAGTTGTTCATCGTCGTGCATGTCGTCGTTTGTCTCGTCGTGGTCGGGTTCTTCCGGAATCAGCTCACCCGGTGTCGTGGCCAGTCGTAGATCGTCGCGGTGGATCTTCTGGATGCGCCGCCCCCCGAGTCTAACCAGATATGCGGTCCTGCCCACGCGTCTCTGGAGTTTGTAAGGCCAGCTCCAGCGCGTTGCCAATCCGGCGCAGTAGTTGCAAGGGGCTGCAGACAGCGGGTGGACCCGGGCGTAGACTTGGTTTCCCGCTCGGACTAGAGGTGGCTCCAGCGTGGTCATGGGGGTGATATTCTGCGAGAAGGTCGTTTGTCGTCGTCGTGTGTCTTCATACATATCTGTCCTGCGCTGGTCGCGTTCCTCCATCCCTTTTCCATCATGCAGCATCCCGTGGGTGGCACATTCGCCTGGGAGGTGCAGGTTACTCCCTTGCACCATCTCGGCGAGCGTGTGGCTGGTAGCTGCGTTCACACGACGGCGGATGCAGAACAGGGCGTCGGCGAGATGTTGGTCCCACTTCGAGTGGTCAATAGTCAGTCGGAGTCGGAGTTGGATCTTCAAGTCCTGGTTCCTGCGCTCGGTGGGGTTGGCTCTGGGATGGTAAGCTGGGGTGGTGTAGTGCTGGATATGCACCCGCGCGCACCAGTCCTGCCATTGCTTGCCGATGAACTGGCTGCCATTATCGCTCAAGGCCGACTGTGGGTAGCCCCACCGAGGCAGGAATTCCTGCGTCATGAGGTGGATGATGGTGGACGCCCTGGCATTGCTGCACGGATATGCCTCTGTCCATCTTGTGAACATATCCGTCACGACGAGTATGAATCTCTTCCCACTGAGCGACCTGGGGTAGGGCCCCATCAGGTCGAGTGCGATGGTCTGGAAGGCGTGGGTCGGTTGTCGTGGGTGCTGTTGCTGCTCCCCATCGCATCGGCGTGCCTTGCGGACCTGGCAGACCTCGCACTCCCGGACGTACTCCCTCACATCCCGCGCCACGCCGGGCCAATGGTAGTGTTGGGAGACCGTTTGTCGTGTCTGGTCCATACCAGGGTGTCCTGCCAGGTCGTGGTCGTGGTAGAACCTCAAGACGGCCTCGCGCGCCTCGGGAGGCACATAGGTCTTCCACGACCCAGCCGCTCCAAGCGCTCGGTGCATGATCCGGCCATCCTGGTCTCTCCACGTCGGGTGTAGTTCGTCTCCGGCTTGTCGTCGTCGGATCATTTCGGTTGATTGACGTTGAGCGGTCATGACCCATTGGTCGACGTCAGTTGCGGTGTCAGGTGGTGGGTCGGTTTGGTTGGTGTCGGTCGTGATACATTAACAGGTGTTTAGTGGCGAGAGGTGTTCGGTGTTGGGACCGGGCAGCAGCATGTCCTCCCACTCCTCCACATCGATGACCTCGTGTTGGTCGCTCGGTTGCCGCGACAGGGCGTCTGGCAGCTGGTTTTCTCGCCCTGGCACGTGCTCCACCACGAAGTCGAAGGACTTGAGGAGTAATGCCCACCGTATGAGTTTCCCTTTTCTGCCCTGCATTGTCTGGAGCCAGGTGAGGCAGCGGTTGTCGGTCCGGAGAGTAAAGGTCCGGCCCTCGAGGTGCGGCCGGTACTTTTTTACTGCCCAGATCACCGCCAAACACTCCTGCTCATTGTAACCGGGCGTAGTGGGATGTGGGATGACTGGTAGGTGTGTGACGGTAAAATGGGGACATAGGACGATTATTAGGGGGTGGATGATCTGAGTGAGGTGTGGGATGATCACTGACTAGATGCTGGTTGGCTTGGGGTTTGGGGCGAGTGGTGGTGAATTGATCTGTGTTTCCACTGCCTTCTGCTGGGGCGGCACAGGTGCCTGGGGGTGAGACAAGATGCAGGTTGTTCCAGTGGATTTTCGTCGGCCTACCATTCGGGAGACTGATCAAGTGTGATGTAGGTCTCGGCCGATGAAGTAACTCCAAGGGAGCTGCTGACTTGGAGCTCAGGCCCGCGCAGTATCTCTTGATCTTGTTGCCGGATAATATATGGTGGTATTGGGCATACACCCTTTGTCCGGGTTCCAGTGGTGCCTGGCGATATGGTGACTTGGAATTATGGCAGAAATTTGGCCTGGTGTTGCAGTGCCTCCTCACTAAGGTCAATGATAGGGGCCTAGTAATGGCTCCTGTTACCCCTGCGACTAGGAGCACCCCAGACAGGGCGAGGTTGTGACCATAGAGCAACTCAGCAGAGGTATGCTCCATGAACATGTTGGTGTTGGTCCACTGCCGTAGGCAGTACAGCAGTTTGGGGAGGTGGAGGTCCCACTTTGAGGGATCGTCCCCCAGACAGAGGTGCAACTGGATCTTTATGTCCTGGTTGCGGTGCAGTGGGGTGGTGTGGTCCCACCTGCTGCATTCGGCTTCCAATGCTGTCCAGTGAACTGCGTCCCATTATCCGGTAGCAGCATTCTCGGGTACCCATACCAAGGGAAGACCTCTTTGTCGGGGAGAGCTACCACTGTGCCTGCTCGTAGGTTGGAGACAGCGAAGGCCTCCGACCACCTCGTGAACACATCGGTTATTATGACAAAGAACCACTTGCCATGAGACATGTGGGGGTAGGGATGCATGATGTCCAGGGCCACACTGTGGAACGGCTCATTCGGCCGCCTGGGGCACAACTGCTCGACCCCGTCCGGTCGATGTGTGGTATGTTGTTGACAATCACATATGTAATCATCAACATCCCACGCCATGCCGAGACAGTATAACTGCTTCCAAATACTCCTCTGTGTCTGATCCGTTCCTGGGTGACCCGCTAGTTCATGATCGTGGAAGTACCAAATTATTGCTGGTCGTGCTCTGGGGGAAAAGTGAATATGCCACATCTCCATGTCACCAGGCATTTGGATGCCTGGAACACTCCGTCCATGCTGCATTGGTGCAGCAAGGTGCGCTCGTCACATGCTGCAAGGTCCCTCTGTGTGTCAAGATCATCTTGCTAGTTTAATTGCACCTGTTGTACCACGGCAGCGAAATTGAGCGGGTCTCTACCGGGGCCATTGTCCCTGCCTGCTGGGTGCCATAGAGGGCTGGAGGAGTTGATGTAATGGTATCCCTGCTGGGTGGTATAGAGGCTGGAGGAGGTGATGTAATGGTATTCCTGGTCGGTTCACGAGCCGAGGGCAGGAGATACTCTCATCCCTGGTAGTCCTGGAAGATGACGGCCCGGTCGGTTGAGGGACATATCGTCCGCCAGCTGGTTCTCCCTTAGGGACATGCTCAACACTGAAAAAGAAGCTTTGCAGCGTGAGTGCACACCTGGTGAATTTAGACTTTCGCCCCTGGGAATAGTACAGCCACCGTAGGCACTGGACATCCATCAATAAGGTGACTAACCTCCCCTCGAGGTGGTGACGGAAGCACTTGATGGCCAACACCACCGTGAGGCACTCCTCTTTCACATAGTAGTGTCGCTCTGCAGGGCTGAACTTGGCACTGGCATACTGTGCCTCCTGCCTCTCACCATCGCTTCCCGCCTGGTAAAGTACCGCACCCATGCCCTCCTGACTGGTATCCGTCTGAAAGAAGATGGGTTCGTTCGGATCTAGGCCTGACAGGGTATTGCACTCCCCGAACTGCTGTTTGACCAGGCTGAGTGCTCGCTCTGCAGACTCCGTCCACTGTAACTTCGAATTGGGGGACAGAAGGGTGGTAAAGGGTGCAGTGATCGTTGCGAAGTTCAGAATGAATGACCGTAGCTAGTTAAACAGTCACATAAGCTTCTGCAACTGCTTTCATGTCCTGGGTGCTTGTTTGTTCTCAATCAGGGGTAATTGGTCAAGCACGGGACAGTAGCCATTGGCGTTGAATATATGGCCCAAGAACTTGATCTCTTTCACCCCACTGTGGCACTTCTGTGGGGCGCAGGTCAGGCTCTGTCGGGTGAGTTGTTCGGGAACCAGTGCGAGGTGATTAGCATGATCCTCCTACTACTGTGACCAGACGATCACGTTGTCCGGGTAGGCAATGGTGAACTTGCCAATGTAGCCATCCTGGATGCAGACCATTATGGTCTGGAAGGTCACAGGGCATCCATCAACCCAAATGGCATCGCACAAAACTGGAAGCATCTACCATCTGGAGAGGTGAAGGCAGTCTTGGGATGGTAAGCTGGGTGTACTGGCAACTGCCAGTTCCCAGACTAGAGACCAAGTGATGTGAAAATCGTGGCCTCCCCTGGCCCTGCTATGGTCTCGGCGATGTTTTTTATAGGAGGAGGGGCGTGGATGGTGAGATTGTTAATTCGCTTAAAATTCACACAGAATCTAAGGGTCCCATTTTTATACTGGCTAGGCCAATATGGCAGTTGTGGAGTAAGTATTGGGCTAGATCACTCCACTTACCAGCATCTCTCCGATATACTTCTCGATTACTGCCTGTTCTTGGGGCCCAAAGCCATGCACCTTTTCAAACGAGGGTTGATGTGTCAGGGGAATGCAATTCCCAGTGATGGTGGTCCTCCGGAGCTGGTCGGTAGATGCAAACACTTGGGGATGGTTGGTCAGAGTTTTATTCATTAGGGGGACATACTCAACAGGAACATTGTGTTGGAGGTCAGCCAGGTGGGTAACATGGCAGGAGAACTAACATGTTAGACGGGCGAGTCGGTAGAATATCCCAGGTGCATCTTCCCTGCATGGACCTCGATCGTGGCATCCACCTGCACAAGCCAAGGAGCATCCAGGATGATCTCCTCCCGCATGTCGTGCATAACTAGCGCATCTGCTTGGCTCACATGATCCCTTATATTTATATTTAGGTACCTTAACACATCCAGTCGCTGGCGCATTGGCTTCCTGGTGGCCAACTGTACCATCTGGGTACAAGCTGTCATCTCGGCCATTGGAACGAGGTGGGCCGCGACGTAGGTGTGAGATGCCATGGTCTCGCCCATTCACCTGGACAGGGATTTGTAGAAGCCTGTCCCATCTGCCCGAGTAGTAGTGACACACCCTCAGCTGCTGTGGAGTTCGCCGATGACATCAGGTGTGTGCCAGCATTCACCAATGACTTAAGGCTCAGCAGCTTGTGTTGACGTAGGCCAGTCCCGTCGGCATCAGGCGGGTGGGGCATCTCCTACATGTCGATGCTGGGCGGCTCCTACGTGTCGAAGCTGGGCGGCTCCTACATGTCGATGCTGGGCTAGACTTAGGGGAGTGGTGTCCAGCTGCATTGCCAATTTCTAATTGGCAATTCCCGCCATCGCAGGTCCTCTATCCGACATCCCCCACACAGAAGCTTGGGTGGGGCAGGTGGCATGCCAATGGTTCTTTATCGTCTGACAGTACTGACAATGGGGTGGCCTCTCATTCTATGAATCTTGCCTCCCACCATGTCGCTCCTCCCATCATGGTTGTCTCCTGGACTGGTTAGGTGTACTCTGCTGTGCTGCATTACTTCCTGGTGGATCGTTGGCCAAGGCTGCAAGTTCTTGGAGTGGTGGTGGGCCCCCATAGGGCACCACTACTGTGGCATCATCCAGTGGTATGGCCCCTGGCGGTGGTGTGTCTCTTCATGAACTGGTCTGCCCGCATGCCAGTCATGCGGCCTACAGATCTTATTCCATTTCACGCGCGGTAGATAGGAATTTGTCTACCCCTTCTCGAGTGATGTCATGCAGGAATTGTCATTTGGCTCATGGAGGCCATTATCATCCAGGTGACACGGGTGCTGGGTTGGCCGGCGGGGTTGTTCATTAGCCTTGTCATTCGGCTCGCTCACATGGACAGTGAAGTGGGCGTCCTCCAGGGATGCCAGGTGGCCCCAGGCACCCCAGGTCAGTGACACAAGTATGTCGGGGTCAGTCTCGTACAGTTCGGTCACGACCGGTGATGTACTTGGTGCCTCGTCTGCATCGGATTTCGGTTCATCTACCGAGACATCAGTGATAGTTACTCGTGGTAAACGTTTGCATCTGGGCCGTCATTGGTGTGAGGCTTGCCCACCATTCTGGTCCTCGTCCCCCTCACCCTCATCCAGTTCTCTCCTGGGTGCTGGGTGTTCTGGTGGAGTCAGTGTTACAAGCGATTCTGGGAGCCTGTCTCCCGGGAGTGTGGCAAGGCGTAGGTCATCATGATGAATATCTTCACCCGCCATCCACCTAGGTGCACGAGGTATGTGGTCTGTCTCAGGAGTCTCTGTACCGTGTAGGGGCCTCCCCAGTGGGGGGCCAATCCTTCGCAGCAATTACGTGGTGTGGCCGACAGGGGATGGTCACAAACACTTGGTCTCCTGCTTGTTTGGTGGGTGGCATGTGGTTCGTTGTTCGTGGTATTTCCATCGCGTAGACTTTTTGCCATTGACGTGCTTCTAAGTGTGTGGCTGTGCGGCGGCGGTCATGTGCTTCCAGTCCTTCTGTCGGGTGTGGTACTCCATGTGTGGCCCATTCGCCGGGCAAGGGTAGATTGTATCCCTGGACCATCTCGGCAGGTGTCCTACCAGTTGCCGCATTCACCCGACAGCGCGTGCAGAACAGGGGATATGAAATATGCCTGTCGCACTGTGCATGGTCCGAGCTGAGGCGTATGCGCATCTGCACCTTCAGATCCTGGTTGTGGTATTTGGTGGGGTTCGCCCGCGGGTGGTATGCAGGTGTGGTGTGGTGCTGTATTTGTTGGTTGTCGCACCAGGTCCTCCACTGACGGCCAAAGAACTGGCTGCCATTGTCGGAGAGGGCCGACTGGGGGTAGCCCCAGCGTGGCAAGAACTTTTGTGCCAGTATCTTGGTGATGGTGGCGGCTCGCACTCTTCGACAGGGATAGGCCTCCGTCCACCGGGTGAACAGGTCAGATACTAAAAGCAAGAACCTGTTCTCCCTCTGTGTTCGTGGGTATGGGCCCATCACATCCAGCGCTATTGTCTGGAAGGCTGTGGTGGGTTCCTGTGGCCGCTGCTGCTGCTCCCCATCTCGCTGTCATGCCTTCCATGATTCACAGACTTGACATTCGCGCACGTACTCGCGTACATTGCTGGCGACTACGGGCCAGTGATAATATTGGCAAACAGCCCGCTTCGTCTGGTCGGTGCCGGGATGGCCGGCTAGGTCGTGGTCATGGTAGAACTGTAGTACAGCTTCCCGGGCTTCAGGTGGTACGTACGTTTTCCAGCTCACTTGGTGTCCAGGTGTACAGCACCAAATGGTCTTGTCTCGTACACACCAGGTGTCATATTCCCCTATCGCTGCCTGTTGGCGCCGTCGATCGGCTTCTGGTGACGTCCCTTGGGCTTCCAAAACTTGGTGGTGGACGTCGGCTGATGTACTCGGTGGTACGTCGTCTCCCTGGACATCGGCTGTAATCCGCGTGCATGTTGCATCTGGTTTGGCTTACCTGTTTTGGTATCTGGGTGGCAGCATATCCTCCCAGTCTTCATGGTCGGCTAGCTCGCTGTTCTCGTCTGGCTCGCGAGACACAAGGTCGGGCAGCTGGTTGTCTGTTCCGGGGATGTGTTCGACTTCAAAGTCAAAAGATTGCAGGAACAATGCCCACCGGATCAGCTTGCCCTTCCTCCCCTGCACGGTGTGCAGCCAGGTCAGGCACCTGTTGTCGGTGCGGAACGTGAATGGTTTTCCTTCCAGGTGAGGGCGGTATTTCTTAATGGCCCACACGACAGCCAGGTACTGCTGCTCGTTTCTGTGGTAACGACACTCTGCCGAGCCGAACTTCGCACTCGCATAGTCGATGACTTGGCGGTCTCCATTCTGGTCCAGATGGAACAGCACAGCTCCCACCCCTAGAGCACTGGCATAGGTTTGAAGGTACAGGCGGTGTTCTGGGTCCACCCGTGCCAATGTGTGGCAGCTCATGAATGCAGCCTTTATGTGGTCAAAGGCATTTTGTGAGATCGCATCCCACCTCTAGCACAACTGTGGTGATAAAAGGTCTGTGAGTGGAACAATGATATTTGAAAAGTTTGGTATATAGCTATTTAACCAGTTAACGAGTACCACGAAACGTTGTAGCTGTTTGCAGGTACTCAGCACCTCAGCCTCCGCGATTTTCCACAGGTAGACTGGTTGTGGGCTGTTGCCTGCCGTCGCGAGCCGCTCTAGGACAAGGGCAAGGTGGCAGATGTGGTCCTCCCAATTCTCGGAAAACCCGATGACATCATCGAGGTAGGCTATCTGTCCCACATTCCCCTCTAGAACCCGCGTCATCATCTCCTGGAAGGTGGCTGGCATGCACTTTAAAATGAATGGCATGGCCCTGAATTGTAAGCGCCACCCATCTGGTGTTGTAAAAGCAGTTTTACCTCGGTCCCCAGGCTGTATGGGCACCTGTCAATATCCAGCCTTGAGGTCAAGCATGCTGAACACTTTGGCTCGTCCTAAGCCTGCGATGGCAGCCTCGACACTGATCTGGGGGCGGAGGTGAGCTGATGGTGATGGCGTTCAAGGGCCGGAAGTCCACACAAAAACACAATGAGCCGTCCTTCTTCGGGGCCAACACCACACATGAATTATAATGGATATTGGAGGGCTCGATGACGCCATCCCGTAACATTTCCGATACCTGCTCTCTGATGGCGCTCTGCTCTAGGAATCCATATCCCCTGGGTGGTTCATGAATAGGTCCATCATGCTTGGTTAGGATCCGACGCTCTGCCACTGCAGTGCGTTGCAGGGAGTCTGCGACTGCAAAAACATCCTGTCTCTCTTGCAGCACCTTTTCCACAGCTGCCTGATGCTGCGGGGATACATCGTGACGCAGCTGCACCAGTGTAAGCGGTTCGCCAGTTGGTATGGGTGCGAGGCCCGTGGCATACACCGTGTATCGCTCCTGGGTTCCCACATGGACTCGCGCAGCCTTCAGCTCCACCACAGCATCATGTTCTGCTAGCCAAGGCTGTCCTAATACGAGGTCCTCATGCTGGTCCTCCACAACAAGGGTAAGAACTGTGGTCGAAATTTCCCGAAGGCTTACCTGGAGTTCGGCTTGGCCCACTGTCACCCCTGGTTGTGTAGTGGTCGCGAGGCGCAGTTCGGCACGGTGGGGTTGGAGTACTCCCGGGGGTACCAGGCTTGGAGCGACAAACATGTGGCTCGCACCTGTCTCGACCAGTGCCACCATCGGCTGGCCATTCACCTCCAACAGGATGCGCAGCAGGTGGTCGTGTGGCCAGAACAGTTGGCCTAGCATCGGTGTGGTACCTGGTATCATCCCGATGGGTGGTGGTGCAGGCTGCATCGAGGGCATTGGTACTGTGGCCGGTGATTCTGTTGGTAAGAATGGCACCAGTGGCACTGCTGGTGGTGTGGCTGGTGGTGCCAAGAGTGAGTTTGCAGCAGGTGGTGCCTTAAAGGAAGTTGCAGCAGGTGGTGCCGAGAAGGCTGTGACAGGTGGTGCCGAGAAGGGAGTTGCGGCAGGTGGTGCAGAGAAGGGAGTTGCGGCAGGTGGTGCAGAGAAGGGAGTTGCGGCATGTGGTGCTGAGAAGGCTGTGGCAGGTGGTGCAAAGTAGGGAGTTGCGGAAGGTGGTGTCGAGAAGGTTGTGGCAGATGGCGCCATTCTCGCGGGGGTGGGCCCCTCAGTCCCGCACCTCCGGTGGTCCATTTCCCGACTGCGACACTGTCTGCTGCTGACGGGTGGTGGGGGAAGTGGGCATTCACTGTGCCAGTGATATGCCCCAGTGGCGCAACCCTGTTGGCACTGAGGTGGCCGCTCATGGTTGCGTGGCGACTGGTTTTCCCGGCAGCCTGGTTGCGTGGTGCTCTGGCGTGATGCCAGTGAATCCTCGATGGCCCGCTGCCACCTGGGTGATGGTTGAAACTCACTCGGCCTGGCTTGGTGGTTGGTCGCTGGTGCGCCTGGTAACACTAAGCTGTGGTACCCCTGGTCTGTCATTGATGGGTTTCGGCACCACATCATCTGGAGGTTTCTTTCAGTGGCCACTGCCTGTTGCACATTGTCTTCTATTGAGGTGTGTTGGTAGCAGCGGAGGAAGGGCTGAAGCTCATCACGAAGCAGGGTAGTGACAGTGGCAGCACTGCCATTGGTTCTGTGTTTGGCATGATCCACCGAAACAGCTGCAGCTTGTGGGCGACAAACTGCTCCACTGGTTCCCCGTCTCACTGCTGTCTCCCATAGAATTAGGTGGTACACTGTACCACCGCCTCTCTGGTGTCAAAATGCTGCATGAACTTGGTGGTTAACTCCGGCCACAGCATTCCGAACTGGCCCCAGAGTCTCCACCAGTGACGTGCCACGCTCCGCAGCTGCTTACTCGCACGTTCTGCCCATTCGTCAGGTGGTATTCCCGCTCTCGCTAGGCGCACCTCGCATTGCCATAGAAACTCGCCCGGGTTCTCCTGCGGCAGTCCATTGAACTCCGGTAGTGTTGCTCTACCCATGTTCGTCACTATTCGCGGTGCCCCCTATGTGGCGCTCAGGTCGGTCAGCGATGTGTGTTCCCGTGCCTGCCTTTGCTTCTGCTCGCGCTGTGCGCAGTTTGCACACGCTGTTGTTTTTATCTTATCTGTTGGGTTTCCTGTGGTGGTTTGCATGATTGGTGCTGTGGTCACTAGGGCAGGCGGTGCAGTTGGTGGTAGCCCTGCGTCGTTCTTTGCTTGCCACACAGGATTCCATTGCATTTTCCATGTGGGCTTTACTGTATTCCGTTTGATCAGGAATTTTAAGGTGTCGGGTGCGCATCGGCATGTGTTGTGCCACGGTAGTGTCCCTGTTAATAGGTCTATGCCCTTAGGTAGGTAACAGTTTGCACAGACTGTGGTTGAAATGTGTGGTAACATTTTACATTTTGAGCAATTGTGTTGTTGACGTCACTGGTAGGTGTCAGTTGATGTGGTGTAGCTAATATAATTTAGAAGAAATCCACACATAATGTCCGGTGATGTTTGATGTAGTCAGGGTGAGGACTCGTGCGCGCGCACAGGAGGGAGGGGTGGCATAAGGCTGCTACCCGGACGACTACACAAATAGTAGAGCGATAGCTCAGGCTGGTGGGAGAAGCAGGTTGGGCAGTAAAGGAGTTTTCAGTGTGGGGTGTCGGGGGAGGGGTGTGAGCGGATGGTCGCACGAAGAGAAGAGCATTAGCTCGGGTAGGTAAAAGGGGGAAGAGGTGTGGGCCGCTGCCCAGATGGTCGCACAAAGAGAAGAGCGTTAGCTCCGGTGGGTGGAAGGAGGAGGTCGGTCTTGCTCTGTTGGAATGTCCAGAAGTGAAAGGGAGGGGACCCTTTGTCCGCTGTCCTGGTCGCGCCTGCCTGTCTAACCCCAATTCCTTCAAGCGCACAAGATGGCTGTTTCACACGCACTGGTTTCCTTGGTGTTGGCAGATCGCGGAAAAACACTGAAATTATTAATTTTTGTCACACTCATGGGTGCCATCACCCGGGTCTTGAGTTCGATACCCAGGGTGAGCCTAGTAGTTGCTGGTGTCTCTGTTGAGGTGTTAGTTCTCCAGGAGGGCGCCAGGCTAGTCTTAAAGCATCTAGCCATTGCTGTGGTGGGTCGTCGACCCCAGCCTGCACTACTAAGCTCCTAGGCTATTGATTACGGAATGGTGGCTGAACACAATAAACACACGCACATAATTACCTGAAGGTTGTTACTTGAATGTATGGGAATCGCGGGGAACGGCATGTCCGTCCTAGTTGATGACCCGTTGTCGACTGCCATTGACTGCGGCCGGCCGAGGAGGGGGGCAGCGTCAGCCTGCATAGGCTAGGCTAGGGGTGCGGTCTCGCAGCGGGGTCCGGTACTGGCGGGATGGAGGACAAGAATACGTCCACGACTGGCACGATTTTAGTTCCATCTATCTCAAAAAAAACCAAATTAATAAGTTTGCAATGTTATACACCAGACATAGGATGAAGCGATGAACTGAACTTAAAATTCAGCATCGCACCATTTTCGTTTTTGTTGAATCCCGAATTGGATGCCTTGCCGATTCATCGCTGCGGTTGGAGTTTAATTTTCTCGTCCTTAGTGAGACCACTCCACTTATTGGCTGCCTGAAGCACCTGAGGCCTACGTATATGTTGGAGAGCTTCGAACTACGACATCTTCGGCTGTAGTATTTTAGCATTCGTTCTTTCAGCCGCCTGTCGACTGTGATTTCCACCCAGTAGACGTAGAAAGGAGTCATGTTACTGCTCTACCATCGATCAAGAGTCTTCTATACACCATCTATTTAGTATATCAATGAACTGTTTGTAAGTCATGAATAGTCCTGGACCTTTCTTTCTTATGTCCACATGCACAGTTAATGTGTACAAATTATTTAATATTTTATATCATAATATCAGTGCTAGAATTTGATATTGACAAATTTTATGCTGTGTTATAGTAAATAAAGTAAATGTTATGCCGTCCCCGCTGCCTGTTTTGAAATTACGTTAAATTACTAGGTTTTGCTGAATTTTAGTCTCAAAGGCGGGGTTCCTGGCCTCGTGGCTGCAGGCAGGGATGCGTCGGCAAAGGGCTCCCCAGGCTGTTATGGCCTCCCAGGATGCCGTATTAGAAAAAACACACACGTAATTTTAACTGATTTATTACGTCGCACACGTTAACTTCGCTACGTCACATATGGCATTCTCACGCGACTGGCCGCATCATCGTCGACCTCCACTCAGCCTACACCACCCTCAATTGGCGGTACTCGTTACGGTTACTCGGTAGTCCGGCGGCTAGTACGTTAAGAGGGGTGGTTACCCGGCGAGTTGCGAGATGAATGCTTGGGTGAGCAGCAAGCCTGGTGCTGCACACGTGAAAGTTTGTGCGGGACGTAACGTGAAATACGTTTACGAATGGTCATACGAAGTTAATTAATACAAAACAATACACTATAGTCACTAGGGCTAGCCCCGGGTTCGGGCCAAGTTCAAGTGTCCCACTCAGGTGGTCACACAATGGCGGCTACTCCGCGTGGTGGCAAGGGCCACGTTATGCTGGGTATGGGCACGGCGGAATACGGCGGGATATCGCGTCCGTGACCGTTGCACGTCCCAGTTGATGAATCGTCCGTAAACTTAGTCTCGCGTTTGGACCAGTGCCGCCCCGCGTGGGCGATGAACTAATTCCCCGTGGGGAGTTTCAATAGCGTGAGGCGCAGGTGCCACGGCAGGTCACCTAAATAATTTACGTAGCACAAGAAAGACCCAGTGGCGGGTCACACATTATATCGAAAGACCGCACGAAATATCGTACGGCCAGTTAGAGCCGACCGGGTAGCTGTTGAAACTGTTTAACTATAATTACCTATTGCTGTTAATGGTGAGATTGGCGCGAAAGATTAATGCTCCCCGTGCGCGGGGCTGCCGGCCCTGGTGAGTGCTGGATGGCGACTGACCAACCTCCCTGGCCACCGTGGCCAGGGAGGGGGAAAATTCCGCGGGAAAACTGCGGAGCGCGGGAAGATGATTTCGGCCAGTTTTGTGAACGATATTAGTTTACAAAATGATTATTTAATTAACATTAATTATTAGTTATTTTACAAGTATTAGTTTTTGCTTGTTTTATCGAATGCATGAACAGATTATTTAGTTGCACAGTGCCACACCCGGCCGGGCGCTTTGCACACTTAGGAGGCCATGACTGACGTCACGCCGTTCGGGGCACTGCACTACGTTGCACGCACGGGCGTGTTTGAGGCACGGCACTGATCAGGTGTTGAGGACACATAACGGCCTGTGCTCTCAGAGGGAGCACTGACGGCGGCGTCAAATGCCCCCCCCCCCTCAACAAGGCCATTCTGTGCCTCAACACCTCTACACACGGTGGATCGCAGCTCTCTGACGTTGCACTGGTTCGCACACAGGTATGATTAAGTTGTGAGTAGTGCACTGGGGCGAGGTGTGTTCCCTCCAGGTGATTAGGGGGTTGTACCGTGTCCTGGGCGGTGTTGGGTCCCTAGGACAGTCCCCCCCATGTGGATGCTGGAAGCTCCTGGCGGTGTGCCCCCGGTGAGTGACATGATTGTCCCCAAAAAGTAGTCCCGGAGGTGAGTTGGGGCATGGCGAGTGCGGCCTAGTCGGCCGTGGGGACCTGGGGGCTCAGTTTCGGGCAGGTGGGAACGAGTGGGAACCCCGGCCGCCCTATTGCTACTTGTCTCCCTGTCGACATGGTTGCTAGTGATGTAGTCGTCCAGGTGCGAAGGGGTCCGCCGGTCCCTACGGGGTCGGACCATCCCTGTGTCGGCCTGTTCGTCTAAGTCCCCCGTGCTCCTGACTGTCCTAGCCTGCGGGTCAACTGCCCCGTCTCTTCTTCCCGCTGCCGATGGCTCTCCCGTACAGCATGTGGGTCGTACTAGACGCTGCCTCCAGCGTGGATACCTCCTATCGGCTATCTTCTCGTTCTCCGATTCGGCCGCCGGCTTCTCAATGACTACTCAGAACGTTGACGTGCTCAGATTCAGGTCTAGTTGCCACCACGGCTCGTCCTCCTCGTCCGCCTCCAGCACGTGCATCTCGTCGTCCGGGTGACTAATGATGGGTGTGGTCTCGCCCGTGTCGGGAGGGATAGTAGCGGGATGGCTACTGGAGGGCGTCGTTTCCCCTGCCTCATCAGGTTCGTCGTCAATGGGGGCGGTGTCTGGACTCGTCAGGAGGTTGACGTCAGTGGGTTCAGGAGAGTCGGAGTCCCTCGTACGTCTTTCCCTTGCCTCGCCGATCGGTGTGTCGGGGGTTTTCCCCGGTCCTGGTGTTGCGTCGTCGCCTCACGACGAGTTTCCCGTGCCCCAGGTTGTGCCCCCGCTGAGTCCGGAGTCGTGGGGGTTTGATGCGTTTGGGGGTGTAGTTACTAGCCATAAATCGTCCCAGTGTACCTTGGCCGGGCGCCCGCTCGGGGTGCGCACTGCGTAGGTGGACAGCCCGTCTTCCACAGTATCTGCCGCGACAGGGACCACTTAAGGGCCAGCCCAGCGCAGAAGATCTTTGCCCCTGCCGAGAGGTGGTGTTGGTGGACATAGACCCACTGTCCGGGTGTGAGGGGGACAGGGGCATGTGTAGTGGTGGGCGTTTTGTGGGCGAAGAACTGGGCCTGTCTCTCCCTCGCCTGCTCCCGCATGACCTCGATTTGGGGCCGCAACTCCTCCCCTCACCAGTCCTCGGTGGCTGTGTAGGCTACGTGGCACTCCCCCGGGAGTGCCAGGTTTTGCCCCTGCACGAGCTCCGCGGGAGAGTGGCCGGTAACAAGGTTGACGCGCCGCCTCAGGCAATACAAAATCTTTGGTAAGTAAAAGTCCCATTTTGTGTGGTCATCCCCCAGGCGTAGCCAAAGCTGGGCCTTGATGTCCTGATTCCTCCTCTCTGTAGGGTTGGCGCGGGGATGGTACGTAGGTGTAGTGTGGTGGGCGATGCCCCAACGGCGGCAGTCCGCCCGCCATTGTTTGCCCATGAACTAACTTCCATTGTCCGTCAGGAGGACCTTCGGGAAGCCGTAACGGGAGTAGACCTCTCCCTCCAACAGGTTGGTGATCGTCCGAGCCCGGACGTAAGACACCGGAAACGCCTCCACCCAGCACGTGAAGAGATCGGTGACGACCACGAGGAAGCGTTCCCCCTAGGTGTCCTCGGGCACGGGCCCATGACGTCTAGCGCCAGAGTGTGGAAGGGTGCGTGCGGCCTGCGGGGCTGTTGCTGTTCGACCCCATCGGCCCTCCGGGCCTTGCGTTGTTGGCACAGCTGAAAGCCTCTGACGTACTCCCGTAAGTCCCGCGCTACCCCGGGCCAGTGAAAGGTGTGCCGCAGCACCTCCTGTGTTTGTTCTGCCCCTGGGTGCCCCACCAAGTCGTGGTCGTGATAGAAGTGCATTACCGCCGGACCAGCCGCGATGGGCTAGTGTGTGCGCCAGCTCTCCATATCGCCAGGGGCGCGTGTCTGTAGCTCGCCGTCCAGACACCGCTGGAAGGAGCGGTGCCCGGCCGCGCACGCGGCCACATCAGCGAGCGCCGTATCGTCCGTCTGTTGTGCGTGACACACGACCTGGACGAGGCTGGCCATATTGTCGGGCCGGGGTGCTTCCGGGGTTGCGGGGTTTTGGGTGGCATACAGGGTGGCTGTTTCCTCCTCCTCGGGCTGGTCATGGGAAGTTCCTGGTGGCGGCAACAACTCATCCCACGTCCCCTCATCCTTGAACTCGGTGCCCGGGTCGGGGTGGCGTGACAACTCGTCGGCCAGCTGATTCTCCCGACCCGGCACGTGCTCTTTGTGGAAATCAAAGGTTTGTAAGGTGAGCGCCCACCATGTGAATTATGATTTCCGCCCCTGTACCGAATCCAGCCACTTCAGGCACTGGCTGTCAGTCCAGAGCATGAAGAGTCGATCCTCGAGGTGTTTACGGTAGCATCCCACGGCCCACACGACCGCCAGACACTCCTGCTCGTTCACGTGGTAGCGGCGTGCCGCCGGCCCAAACTTGGCACTGGCGTATTCTACGACACGCTGCTCCCCGTCGGGACCCAGCTGATACAGGACCGCGCCCATGCCCTTCTGGCTGGCGTCGGTCTCTAGGTATATGTGCTCTGCGGGCTATAGATGAGCAAGGGTGTGACACTCCCGGAATAGGCGTTTGACGGCATTCAGGGCGTGGTCGGCCTCCAGGGTCCACCGAAACTGGTACTTTGGTGACAGAAGGTCGGTCAGGGGGGCAGTGACCATGGCGAAATCGGGTATGAAGCTCCTCAGCAAGTTGAGCAGCCCCACCAGCTGTTGCAACTGCTTCCAGGTACGTGGGGGAGGCTTGGACTCAATCAGATCGAGCTGGGCTGGCAGAGGCCGGCACCCGTCCGCGCTTACCATGTGCCCCAGGTAGGCCAGCCCCACCACACCGACATGGTACTTGTGGGGCACGCAGGTCAGGCTGTGGCGGGCCAGCCGTTCGAGGACCATGGCGAGGTGGTGCGCATGGTCCTCCCACGTTCGCGACCAGATGATGACGTCATCCAGGTAGGCTGTGGCAAACTTGCCCACGAACCCGTCCAGGACGCGCACCATCATGGTCTGAAAGGTCGCGGGGGCATCCAACAGCCCGAACGGCATGGCGCAGAACTGGAACCTGCGGCCGTCGGGCGCGGTGAAGGCCGTCTTCGGCCGATCCTCGGGGCAGATGGGTACCTGCCAGTACCCTGACTTGAGATCCAGTGAGGTGAATATGCCTGCCTCCCCCAACTCGGCTAGGGCATCTGTGATCTTGATGATCGGTGGTGGGGCGGGGATGGTGACTGCGATAATGGGCTTGAAGTTTACGCAGAACCGGAGTGAGCCATCTTCTTCTTGGCCATCAGTACCAAGCAATTGTACGGCGACTCACTCGGTTCGATTACCCCATCCCGCAACATCTCCGCGATCTGGGTTTGAATTGCCTCTCGCTCCCTTGGTCCAAAACCGAAGGGCTTGACAAAGCGGGGCTCGTGGGGTCGTGTCGGGATGGTGTGTTGGGTGACTGTGGTCCGTCGCAGCATGTCCGCTGCGGCGAACACCTGCGCTTGTTGGGCCAGTACCTCATTGAACATGTTCCTGTACTCAGGGGGCACCTCATTCTGCAGGTCTGCTAGGGTGATGGCGGGGGTTGTCGGGGCTGTCCCCCTCTGGTTGGCGCTGCAGAGGGTCCTCCACCCCTGACACCCGACGTGTATTCTACCCTCACCTATGTCGATGGTGAAGTCTTCCTGTACGAGCCACGGTAGTCCCAGGATCAGGTCGTCCCTCAGCTCCGGCACCACCAGGGCTGTTGTCCGACTACACATATCCCTGACGGCGATCATTACCTGGGCGCGCCCCGTCGTGAGCATGCTAGCTCCCCAGGTGGCCAGCTGGACGCCTCCCTCCTGCTGCTCCAGGTCCGCCTCGGGCACCAGGTGGGCCGCGACGTAGGTGTGGCTCGCCGCGGTGTCTACCAGGGCGTGGACGGGCTGGCCATTCAGCAGGACGGGCACCCGCATCAGCTTGTCCGTCGTGTTTCCTGCTCGCCCCAGCCGCGGCGATGGTGCCCGGTCAGGCCCCGCAGGTGGTGCTGGGTGCGTCGGGGGCGCCAGTGACGCGGCGCCGCTCGCCGACGACCCGGTGCGGGGAGTTGATGGGTGCTGGGGGACACCACCGCCTGGTCTGACGGGCGGCGATGGTGCCCGGTCAGGCCCCGCAGGTGGTGCTGTGTGCGTCGGGGGCGCCAGTGACACGGCGCCGATCTCGATGACCCCGTGCGGGACGTTAACGGGTGCTGGGGGACACCACCGCCTGGTCTGACGGGCGGCGATGGTGCCCGGTCAGGCCCCGCAGGTGGTGCTGGGTGCGTCGGGGGCGACAGTGATGCGGCGCCGCTCGCCGACGATCCGGTGCGGGGCGCTGTCGGGGGCTGGGGGACACCATCGCCTGGTCTGACAGGCGGCGATGGTGCCCGGTCAGGTCCCGCAGGTGGTGCTGGGTGCGTAGGGGGCGCCAGTGACGCGGCACCGCTCGCTGCGACCCGGTGCGGGGCACTGACGGGTGCTGGGGGACACTATTGCCTGTTCTGATGGGCGGCGATGTTGCTGTGCGGGCTGGCCTCGTTGTTGACGTGCTGGCCGTGATCCAGGAACAGTAGCCCACTGGTATCCTGTTCCCTAGCGGGTGTTTCCCGACTGCGTTGCGCCGGGCCGGCGGTCCTGCCATAGCGCGGCCCGGGTGGGGCACACCTCGTGCCAGTGGTAGGCCTCCTCCCTGCAGAAGCGGCACCGTGGGGGCCTGTCTCGCTGTTCATTGGCCCGCGGGTTAGCGCGCGCGGCCCGCGGTGGGGTGGTGTTGGCCGAGAGCGTGGCGGGTTGCGTCGTGGCCCCTCTCTCCCTCGCCTTGCCCCCCCGGCGGGTGGTGCCAGAAGGGGAAGGGGGGTTGGCGTACGGTACTACCGCCCAAGCATCTTCCGGGGCCATCGTGGGTGACGGGGCGCCCCTCGGCGGCGAGTTGCGGTGTCCCGCGGGCGCGGTGACAGGCGTAGGTTCCGCTCGATTTCTTTCGCCAGCTGGATGAAGTCCTCGAGTTCCCTGTCCACGGCCCCCCGCAGGTGCGGGCGCAGCTCCCTCTTCATCAGCTCTACCGTCACGTCAAGCGCCGCGTTAACCGGCCCTCCAGCGTCTAGACGTCGGTGTAGCCTCACCTTTGACCGGATGAAGGTTTCCACGTCCTCGTCTGCTCTTTGCAGTTCACAGAACAGGGCGCGCTGGCACTGTTGCGTGCGCGGGCGGCATTGAACCGGGCTTCCAGGCGTGGCGCAAAGTCCTCCCACTCCACGACGTATTCGCCTATCATGGACCACCAGTCCATTGCTGGCCCTTTAAGCTGCTCCGTGACGCGTTCTGTCCACTCTTCCTTAGAGACGCCGTACTTGACCAGGCGGTCCTGGCATGCCTGTGTGAATTTCTCCGGGTCTTCATATGGGTGCCCGGAGAATTCTGGCAGCTTGACCCGGATGTTGTCCCGTCGGGTTTCGCTCACGACGGTCACGGGTGCGGGCGAGTTCACTTTGCCCTTGCAAGTCGTGCACATGAATAGGCCATCGCGAAAGTTCAGGAATTCCCTAGCTTCCGTACACGTGCGGTGTCTAGTGGTGCCGCACTGGTTGCAGTAGGCTATCTCGTCGAGCTGGCGGTGGCACCCCACGGCGCCGACGCGACCCTGACCTCCCTTTTGACCTGGGCCATTGCTTCCCACGCGCCGCCTTCCCGTGTGGTCTGCGCTTCTGTCCTTGTGGTTCCTTCCGCCCCGCCTGTCAAGAAGTTCGTATTCCACCACTCCCCCATGTTAATCGTGTTGTCAGTCTGCATCGCACTGCGGAAGGACGGCCCGGGCGACGGGTCGTGACGTCGCTGTCCCGATTCCGTGGTGGCGCGGCCTTGTGATGTCACCCCTCACAGCTGGCCTAGGGATGGCGCGTGATGGGGAGGGGTGGTGAGCGGAGTGGCGTGCGGGTTGAGGGGTGGTACCGAGCGGAGGAGAGGAGGGGTTTTATGCGGGGTGGATAGAGGATGAGGGGAGATTGTCTGGCTGGCGCGACGCCGCTCCGTCGCGCGGTGTTGCCACGCTGCGCGCTGTTGCCCTATTCCTACTTGAGCCCTTTGTCTGCTAATTTTTCCATCTCGCTTTCTTGTCTTGTTTGTCGAAAGAGTTTGCTGATGTTATAGCCACACAAGTTGGGCGACAATTTGACGCCATCCCCGCTGCCTGTTTTGAATTTATGTGAATTAGAAATGTTTTGATTAATTTTGATCTCAAGGGCAGGGTTCCTGGCCTCGTGGCTGCAGACAGGGACGCGTCGGCAAAGGGCTCCCCGGGCTGTTATGGCCTCCCAGGACGATGTATTAAGAAAACACACACATTCTTTTAACTGGTTTATTATGCCGCACACGTTACACTTGACACGCTCACGCGACTGGCCGCTTCATCGTCGACATATGCCCAACCTACACCACCCTCTCTTGGTGGTACTCGTTACGATCGTCCAGTAGCCCTGCGGCTAGTACATTAAGAGGGGTAGTTACCCGGCGAGTGGCGAAATGAATGCTCAGGTGAGCAGCAAGCCTGGTTCTGCGCCCGAGAGGGTCTGGGCGGGGCATGATATGAAGTACGCTTTTGGCGGGTTACACAAAGTTACTAAACACTGAAACAATACACTAAAGTCACTAGGGCTAGTCCCGGGTTCGGACCAGATCCGGGTCTCCCACACAGGTGGTTACACAATGGCGGCTACACCGCGTGGTGGCGAGGGCCACGTTATGCTGGGCACGGGCACGGCGGAATCCGGCGGGATATCACTTCCGTGACCGTCGCACGTCCCAGTTGATGAATCGTCCGTAAACTTATTCTCGCGTTTGGCGCAGTGCCGCCCCGCATGGGCGATGAACTAATTCCCCGTGTGGATTTTGATAGCGTGAGGCGCAGGCGCCACAGCGGGTCGCCTATTTAACTTACATATCACAAGAAAGGCTCGATGGCGAGCCACACATTATATTTTAAGACCGTACGAAATCTCATACGGCCGGTTAGGGCCGACCGGGAAGCTGTTGAAACGGTTTGACTATAATTACCTATTGTAGTTAATGATGAATTGGCGCGAAAGGTGAGTGCTTTCCGTGCGCGGGGCTGCCGGCCCTGGCAAGTCACCGATGACGACTGACTAGCCTCCCTGGCCACCGGGGCCACGGAGGGGGGAAATTCCGCGGGAAACAGCGGAGCGCGGGAAGATGATTTCGGCCAGTTTTGTGAATGATACTATTTTACAAAATGATTATTGAATTAACATTAATTATTAGTTTTACATCGTACGGCCGAAGGCCACCCCAAAGCCCGACCTGCACCCGCCAGTACTCGGCTCCGCTAACGGAAAGCACCCCTAGCCATGGCCTACCTAAATCAAGTGAGCGGACCGCAGCCCAAGGTAGAAAATAGCGAACCATTTTAATTACGCATGCAACGCACTCCCCGTGACTACAAAATTCCCCACACAATAATAAAGTAATCAAAAATAAACAAAAGCCCCTAATGTATAGAGTGCGACGTAGGAGTGCCCGGGTCACTCACGTGTAGTTTTCTACTAAAACAGTTGTAAGTGCAACCCTTACGACCTTCAGCCTAAATTCAGTAGTGAAACGTGTGACGTAACGCAAACCACCCCAAATTAGCATTATCATTCGCCACTGGAGTAGTTATCAAGAAACAGACAGTCTCCAGCTTGACTCTAATATTCAAACTTATTTTAGAAAAACTTATTAAATGTCAATTCTAAAACATATATAGATATT
Source organism: Bacillus rossius redtenbacheri (assembly GCF_032445375.1). Lineage (NCBI taxonomy): Eukaryota > Metazoa > Arthropoda > Insecta > Phasmatodea > Bacillidae > Bacillus > Bacillus rossius. The sequence continues at coordinate 78,062,505 of NC_086330.1, forward strand.
AAGTTAATTATTAAGTTTTATTATGTGAATTTAGAGCCACTTAAATTTAGTTAATTATATAGATTTTACGAATAATGGAACTTAAGAAACTCTGGCACGACAGGGAGCTCACCCCTCCCCTCGCGCCAGGGCCAGACGCCAGTACAGCGCGACTCGCGGACCGGGACGGACGCACGTCCCACGGGGAGCCAGCATATCTTTGATTTACCGAATGTCCATCTGGTAATTATAGTCACATCCAAAACTTTTTTTTTTAAATACTCCCCGTGTGCGCCCGGTCCTTTTCCGGTGTAGGGCCTAACCCAGCCGCATCAATTTAACACGCCCCACACAAAGCATTACGTGGGGCCGTGCAGTATACGGTACGAGCCGTCTCCCGCCACCCCAGAACTTAAGTTAATCGCCCAGTGCACAGGCACAGACTACATCCAAGCTTAAACGTGTTTTTAATTTAGTAGCAAGCCGCGGTCCACACAGGTTGGCCCGCACGTCGCTAGTTACCGATTACGAGATTAGCCGATGCTAATCAAACGCTCTCCCTCGACTGCGACTGGCGTGAGGTCTTAATAAGTAAACACACATAGAGGCACGCCGGTGTCCCTCTCAGATAACGTGTGCAGTGTAATCGTGTACGTAAATGCACCACAGAGTGCCGTTTTGTCAAGTGTAATGGTAATCATAGTGTAATCAAAACTTCTACGTGTTCCTACGCCTCATTGGCAGTCATGTACCGCCAAGTAGACCTCGCGCCCAATGTAATGAACCAGTGTCAATCGTGAACAATAAAACGTCCACCCCGCACCTCCCGTGCGCGATGTGCGACCCGTAGAACAACCAGAACAGTGTATGTAAATTAACCTAAACAACCCAACTTATTCAGGAAACAAATTCCATCACCGCCGACGGTTCTAGCAGACCACGCTGGGGCAACGAACCCACGACCATCACACGGTTAGACACCGAGCTAGCCTGGCGCCCTCCCGGAACAGAAAACTCTAAGAAAGCCAGCCACCCCGCTAGGACCTGCGCCCGACCTCGAACACGAGACCGCGGCGGACGGCAAGTTATTTTACAAGTATTTGTTTTTGTTTGTTTTATCGAATGCATGAACAAATTATTTAGTTGCGCAGTGCCACACCCGGCCGGGCGCTTTGCACAAGTAGGAGGCCGTGACTGACGTCACGCCGTTCGAGGCACTGCACTACGTTGCACGCACGGGCGCATTCGAGGCACGGCACTGATCAGGTGTTGAGGACACATAACGGCCTGTGCTCTCAGAGGGAGCACTGACGGCGGCGTCAATAATTTGTAATCTAACCATTGAAAAAAACAGTATTGATACCTATAGTAACCCATACAGCACAAAATGTTACAGATATGTTTCAGAAATATAACTTTTGAAACATTGTAACATGTTTGAAACATTTCGCAACCTACCTGAAACATCTCGGATATATTTCAGAAACGTCAAAATGTCCGCCCTGTGAAATATTTCAATGAAACCTCCCTGCAACATCAAATGGTAATGTTTCTGAAATGTTTCAATGAAACCTCCCTGCAACATCAAATGGTAATGTTTCTGAAATGTTTCCACTAATGTCCCATCAATATTTCTGAAACATTTAACCGAAATATTTCCATAAATGTTCTGAAATACATGTAAAATGTATCATGTGACCCAAAATACCTCTGGAAATTAGGATGACTGAGGGTATATTTATAATTTAAAAGAGTATTGCACTTTAACAGATACCATAATGTTACAGCTGCATTGGTCAGCTAGTTGCAGTGAAGTGCAGTGACTGTGTTCCAATTCATCACAGCATTCCCTCGTACACTTCCTCTTGATCACTTTTTGCATAATGCCCCTTGACCACACCCTTAGAAAGTGTTAATCGGTGGATTGATATGATCTTGTTCGTATCTTCTTGTTTTCGTCAAGTTTTGCTTGTCCATAGTAATGTGTCATTTTTCGATTATATAAAAAAATAGATATTGTAATATTATTTTGTTTGAAATTATTTTAAAGATGTGCTCTGGTAGGGCATAGAATGTAAATTTTTGTCGTTTTTAATGTAATGATAATTGATTATATTACTTAATAATTTGGCTTGTACAATAATTAAAAATTTACTTATAATTTCTAATGTAAGATTAAAAAGGCCTGCCGACAAAATCCAACAATTCAGGTAAATTAATGAAACCATATTCTCCACCCTACTGAGCTTAATTTATAATTTATATATATATATATATATATATATATATATATATATATATATATATATATATATGAACCAAGTTAAAGAAATAATTTAATTAATAAAGACATCAGATGTTTTCCCAGGTCAGCGTACCAGACTTGCCTAACATTAATTTTACAAACTATTTTATTATTCTAAAAACAAATTATGGTTATAAAAGTAAAATTTAAATAAGTCTTCAGTATGCTTGCAAAGTGAATGAAACTTACATGAATGTAATAGGTAGCCCAGCATTGGTGTCCATGTGTCCTGTCCATTGCATTTTATTTTAATGGGGAATTTGAATGTGATATAGTGGCAGGCAGGCATGCATCTACATCAGTACATGGGGAAAAAGGGACAAGCTAATGCACAAAGGTTCCATTATTAAATACAATGACAATGTAATCTTGTAATGAATAAATTAAATTGAGGCTCCCCAAGCTATCTGGATGTGATCTCCTTATGCTCAGCACAGAAAGTATGCTAATATTTACTTAATCCATAACAACCAAACCCCACTTGCATAGGAGACATGATTACTGAGCATTTTAAAATATAATTTTCACAACCCAATGTGTTATGGCCACTTCAAGTTTGTTTTTGAGTATCATAAATGAGCACTTGTCCATCGATGTCTTTATCTGTATTTGAACAATATCTTGAGAATTTGGGTGTGGTTTTCTATTGCATTCCAGATGTTAACATTCTCAAAATTCACGGCACTGTTATTGTGTACGGTATCAGTGGTCTAGATAATCATGTGGTATTACATTAACTTAAAATACTTGATACACACAAGAAAAAAAATCGCATTCAACCTCAAACAAATGTTATAGAAATAAAAAAATAATATACCTATATACAATACACTAACATATTATAATAGAAAATTCCTACTTGTATGTTGCACAGGAAACCGGTATTAACATAATGAAAAGCCATGAGACTTGACCTGTGCTCGTATTGTGATGTACTTTTATCCTTATTTAATGCTATAGTAAGTATATATGGCTGGTGCTTGTTTTTTGGACATTTGCAAGAAAAAAATGTGCGCTTGAAAACCCTCAAAAGACATGTAACAATTTTATGTTATAATTAATGTCTTTTTCTTCTTAAACACACATATACTAATTTACAGAGGGTCTAAATATGAAACAATGCAGTCTTAATACAATTTCATCATATAGCTTTATAATCGACATATTGTTTTCCATTTCACACAAGCTCAACATAAATGAGACTGGACTAGAATCGGCTGTCCTCACTAAACAAAAAACTTGTCTGACCAGCCTAAATGAAGTGAGATGGTGGTGTAGTAGTGGAATATAAATGGGAATGAAACAAATGTGCAATGAGAAATACTCTTTAACATTGCAATGTCACTTTCCCTAATTGAAAGACTTATTGTATCAGACAAGAGCTCAAATTGATCCAGCTTCCCTAACATTGAGTGGCCAGTGACTTGCTGAAGATACAATAGTGGCAGTCCATAAAAAATCTGGTTTCCTTAATTTTTTCTATAGATAGCATGTTAATCTACCTAAAGTTCGTGGATTAAGCTAGGTTTTATATTTGTATTTTAATACTACCAAATTGACTAAATAGCCTAAGGATAAAACAACAAATACAATATGGCAATAGTATATAGGGTCTCTAAAATCCAAATTTTCAAAGTAAATACACAAAATAATATTAACACAACAGTACTTCCACACAAACTATATTCAAATGAGATCACAAATTTATTGTAAACAAATAATATAAATAATTTTGTAATATGCAGTACAAAATTTTAAAATAATATGAATGGCGAGTTATACTTTGTACAAAATAGAAGGTAGCTAGTTTGGCCTAACTCGTCAATAATGAAGTCATTAGAGATAGAGAAACTTATTCAAACAGACAATAGGGTTTTGGATTGTAACTTCTATGATCTATGTTATGAAACCAGCCAAGAATGCACCTGAAGTAAGTTAAGAACCATGTATAACCATAATCAGAAAGCCACACCAGGTCAAACCAGGTTCTTTCCATTTGAAAACTTAACAATAGAGGCAAAGATGCAAAGGGGTATTTTCAATAACAAATAACAACATAGTCTGAGAAGTAGACTTTAATAAAAAAAACTATATATATATATATATATATATATATATATATATAAATAATATATACAATACATTAAACTTTTAACTGACTCTCTATGCAGATGTTTTTGGAGATTTTTGCTGGAAAAAAAAGAAGAAAAAACAATTATTTTTAACTTGTTTCAGGTCAATTATGACATGTATGTGAGATTTTTAAACATGTAGACACTAAGTTGTTACATTATTTATTTTTAAATTACCATGCAAACAGAAAAAAAAAGTTTCTGATGCCAATGATAAATTTCAAAACTAAAAGCATCTTAAAATGGACAAATTGGTATTGCAACCTATGCATTTTTTTTTCAAACTTATTAAGCAGGAATACTTCTTCACTGGGAATTTCTTAACATGCTATTTACATTCCTAATAATCAATTTAATGGTGTCTGGTTAATGCAAAGAGGCCCATGACATTGTATAATAACACATTTTAAGCAAAGTTTTAAAAGAAAACTTAAATTTAAATCCTAATGATTTCCTAATAAGTGTCTGTGTGAACAGTGCCTGTGATGTTACATCATTACAATTCAGCCCATGTTTTTGTGCAGTAATACTCTAAAATTTCTAGTAATTTTTTGAGCAGATTCTCAATATTATCCTTTGTAGTGCACATTTAATGTTTATTTTCATTATTTAAATTGCTACCACTACATAACTATACACATGTAATCTAATAAATCATCATTTAATGTGTTTCCTTTATTGTCATATAATGGATGGAATTAGGTTTTGTCAAACTCTCCAAATCAAACATACTTGGTTACTACCATAATTTAGCATAAGAAAAACTAATTTAAATAGAAAAACCAATGATGCTTATGCTTAGTACAACACAACTCGAAGACTTGTATCTTCTCTGCGGTAAAGGACAAGATTTATTTCAATTATTTTGCGCTGCAATTCCAGCCCACCAATAAAATGAAGGCCAGATTGCAGAAATAACTTTGTTAAGCGAAATGGCAATTAATGAAACCGCTGTCTAATTATATGTGTAGGCCTAGTGCATTCACTTACAATAAATTGCATTTATGACAAGCCAGATATAATAGTAGGCTTTATTAAATTTCCGTTAATAGTAATACGTAGGCCTACAACATACGATGTAAGTACTACAGAGTGCAGAACATAACATAATAAAAATAATTACTTAACCAGTAGAATTGTAAATTATTTCAAATAAAACACTTCAATATTTATATTAAAATAAACACAACATAATTAATTTATGTGTTGTGCACAGTAAATAAACATTAATTACCCTTAACTACATATTATAGGTTATGAAATATATTTACTTAAGTATATTATAAAAGCCCGAAGGTGATAACTGAATAAAATAAATTGGTTTAATCAAATGCTATTAAAACCAAAATATTTAGGAACCTATAAGCCTATATTTGTGTGATTTTTAACTAAAGATAATAAATAACCCATACATTAGCATTCGTGTTCTACAGTCAACGACCATATATAGCTACAGTAAGTAGAAAACTCATTAGATGCTTTCGCAATTTTATTAAATCGCGAATATCCTGTTAATGCATCGCATAAATTAAAAAATCAGACTGAAAACAGCACACATATAAATATGGCACGGGAATGTTAAGCATACCGACAAAAAAAGACATTCCTTAACCTACAGCTTTACACATTTCGAAGACGCATAAAAGAATGTTTCTATACCGGTACTTGCTTAAGTGCGAAAGTAAAAACAAAAAAAAAAGTAAACTAACATGAAATAAATAATGTTAAAACTTACAATTTATTCACCACATATAAAAATCCAAGTACCAAAATACTGCGCCAAAACAAGAAATAATACACAAAGACAAAGATTTCTAAACTTCAGTGCCAACAAGCATGATGGGAAGTTTCAATATAATGTCTCAGATACATTTCAGAATCAACCACAATGTAATATTGCCAAACGAATCTTGCTGAAATGTATCTGAAACTTCATTTATAGACATGAGTACTATGTGTCCAATGAAATGTTTATGAAATATTCCAGAAACATGACAGATGAAATGTAATCTATTCGAAACATAGTAATGTTACTGCAATATCACAGACATGTTACTGAAACATTGTGTGCTGTATGGGTTAATGTTCAGAGTAATTTTGAAAGAGATTAAAATAAGTGTATTTATGCATAACTATTGTTCATATAACAGTCCTGGTACCTACATAGGGACTAAATAAATGATGATACACTGGTACCTACATAAATTTTACAATTTTATTTTTCTTCTCTTTCTGGTGTTGAAAGAAATTCGCTTATTAACAATTACTCTAGCTGGGGTAAAAATATACCTATTGTAACTATTAAAGTATGTGAAGATGCTTTCAAACCTCACTTCTTAATGAATTTTGTCTTGTTGATGGACTATGAAACACGGAAATGGACTAATGTGAAACAAGACTATCTTTGCCAAGATTGTTTAATGAAATGTTCAAGATTTGTTTATAAAATCACACATGAGTATTCCACTTTTAAATTTTAAATTAAATGTTTTTGAGCACTCTCGCATTGATTAAACAGACACAATTCAGTGGGAGGTTGTATTAACTGATTTTAATTGCCATAAAAATACTTTAAACTTCGTTGTTATACTACTATTGGTGCCCTGGCCAGTTTTAAAGTGGGAGCTAACTTCTCCTTTATACTTTATATGTTGTCTTCGTATCTACGTGGATAATCTTTGGTATCTACTTTGTAAAGTGAGTCCAGTGTACACCCAGTAGCTGGCTTGCTTGTTGAACACAGAGTTGAACACTCATGTTTACAGAATTTGTTAGGTCAAATTTTACCATAATGTTTATTTACTTTGATTTTAAATAATAAATATAATAATAATAATAATTTTGATGATTATGATGATGATGATGATGCTGATGGAAGACACGAACAAAACGATTAAGCAAATTGACAACATTGGCATTTTTAAATCAAGGTTGTTTCAATTTTTATTTATCCTTGGTACAATTCATCTAACCATTTAAAATCGATTTGATATTTTAGTAAATTTATTTCACCTTTAAATTAGAATACATGCGCGTAATTATCTCTCTCACCAATTTTACTCTATGAAAATGAACTGTCATAAAGCTTATCACGTGTTTAGAAAAGTGGCCAATGGGGGTTCAACACGAGTCGACGTAGCCACGTTTCAGATCATTGAAATTTTTGTGTTTTTGTTAGCAGCAGTTCTCACTCCTCACTTGCTAGTAGTACATCTCCTGGTTGTCAGACTGTACTCATTTTTTTGTAAACATGAAGTATGTATTATATATATTTTTTACATTATTAGGTGCTGTTATAAGCGATGAAGAAATTAAAAGTGATCAAGGTGTGTTAGTGTTGACAAGTAAAAATTTCAAGACTGCCATTTCGAATAATGAACATGTCCTCGTAGAATTCTGTAAGTATCAAATTTTTAAAATTAAATATTTAACGTAGATTACGTATTACAGGGATTTCTCAGAGTGAATGCCAAATTTGTTTGCTTTTAAGATGATAGTAATTGAAACATTGGTTCAAATCAGAAGTATACTTTACTGTCATTTTCATTAACCTCTAATGTTAGATACAAGATCTGACGTCATTGATAAGGCCAGCATTTTGCGTTTATTGGTCCATTAGTGCTATGTGCCGGGTGACGTTAGCTGTATATCTGGTAGAATGTCGGGAAAACTTTCACGTGGCCGGCTTATTTATTTAATATTTTGGTCTAGGCCTAGGTATGATGTGTGGGTTTGCAACAGCTGTTCGTGAAATGTATTGGAAGTGTGGCCCCCCCCCCCCCCCCTGTCCTGACTGGTTTTCCTCATTTTCCCCGAGCCTTTAAGGTAGTCAAATTACTGGGAATCAGTTGTGAGATAGTTGTCTTTTTACCTTTTCAGGGGCTTAAAAAAAATTAGTTAATTTTGTAAATGATGGTTCTGACCTCATTATCACCCCTAATATACCTACTTTTAATTTTTTTATTATAGCGGCAATTGGGTACAGAAGTGTCCGGTGGCAAGCATTCGCCCTACTTTCCTGCACTCTTCTTCTTAACTGATCCACACTCCCAGCCGACACACACTCCTCCTCCAGCCTATTCCATTCCCCTACCGTCCTCATGACCATCACATTTTTTCCCCTTTCTGTTCTCCTACTCTGTTTGAAAACCTTCCTAGTATTTTCCTTCCTACTTCTAGGCATTCCCATTTTGACTTGTTTCCCCAGCTCTCCCCATCCTCCCACTCCACTCAGCACTTGGTATATCTTGACCAGTCTCTCCTGTCTTCTATCCTTTAAGCTCTCCCATCTCAATCCTATCATCATCTCTGTGGTACTGCACTCCCCCTTCCCTTCTTTGTCCATTCTCCTCCACTTGCCCTTCACCCATCTAGCTGCTCTCCTCTGCACCCCCTCCAGCTCCCTCTCAAGTACTGCCGTGTATGGGTCCCACACTGCTGCGGCATACTCCAGCATGGGGCAGACCATAGTTTTATAGGCCTATCACGCAAGATGCTGCTTCTACCCCTGAGCACTCGTCCCAGCATGCCCAGGGCCTGTCTGCTCTTCTTGACTACCTTGTCTACCTGCTACCCCCACCCCAGGTTACCTTGCAGCACCACCCCTAGATATTTATAACTTGTGGCCTCACTTATCACGTCTCCCCTCCAGCGATATACATTCCTGACAATCTTCCTTTTCCTGGTAAACCTGACCACTTTTGTCTTACCCACATTTATTTTCATGCCATTATTTTCCACACACTTTTCTAGCCTTTTCAGATCATCCTGTAGCCAATAGTCTCAGCATCCATGTATACTACGCAGTCGTCTGCAAATAGCCTGATATGCCCTTTTATCTCCTCACCTATATCGTTCATCATTATAGTGAAGAGCAGTGGGCCGAGCACAATGCCCTGCGGCACCCCTGACGTAACCCTTCCTTCCTCCGACATCTCCTCCACACGTACCCTCTGTGTCCTTGCTTATGAAGTCCCCAATCCAACCCACCACCCTCCTGTCACTTATAGCCCCCTCCACTTTCTTCATCATTTTCTTATGAGGAACTTTATAAAATGCCTTTTTGTAATCAATTTGCAGACCTTTATCTACCCCCTCCACCAGCTCCTCCAACAGGCCCGCCAGCTGAGTTTCACATGACTTTCCCCTCCGAAATCCATGCTGTCTCCTGTCAATCCACTGCCTTTTGTTCAGTTCCCCTACTAGATGCCTGTGCACTAACCTCTCCATTACCTTACCTACTGCCGACGTGATGCTAACTGTTCTATAGCTGGCTGGGTCCTCTTTGCTACCCCCCTTCTTGTGTATAGGTTAGTGTTGCAAATGAAAAAAAAAACAGCAAGTTTTTTTTTTCCTTCAAAAATCCATGGTTTTTTTTAGGAAAAATACTTTGGCCCTAGTTTTTTTTCACTTTTCAGGTTTTTTTTTATTTTAAAAATAAGTTCCTTTGCATCCTTTCTAAAAGTCAACGAGACATTAATTAAATATTTAAACATAAGTTTATGTGTGATATAAAGTTTAGACTAAGTAGGCACTTGTTTGTTTTATTTTTAAAAAAATACTAAAAAAAAAATAAAAGTGTAATTCTCGAGAAATACACTAATGCATTGTTTAGTATAGTTTCACTGTTTCACAGCACAGAAAACAATACAAAGCAAAAAGAATAAGAGTAAGTTCTAACACTATAATTAAATGTTATATAATTGACAAAAAAAAATATATCCGCCAATAGTCTTCATAGCCAAAGGTCAGAAAACATACGCAAAATAATTTTTCCAAAACTGCTAATAAAAAAACCACAGTCCACAACACAAGACAATAAGACATACAAGTCCACTCCGTCTGCAACACACATTTAAAAGTCCATCTCTTCTGATTCAGACGCATCCTCCCGAGTATCAGATTCACTGTCAACCGGAACCGACCAAACCGAATAATCATCCGATTCATCTTCATCCATGTTGGCTACATTCGGGACGGATAGCGCTTGAGGTCGAGGACTGGGGCTGGCTTCATGAGCTGCCAGTGCCACGCTTGTGTCTACATCTTCTTTCCGAAGTTTTAAGTTGTGTGCTATAAACACAATTTTTGCTGCCCTTTCATTGGTGAGCCTATTTCTTTTTTTTTTGTGTGAATTCCACCATACGTACTGAAGCTCCTTTCACAGGCAGCTGAAGTTGCAGGAAGTTCCAAAAACCTTACTGCCAACTTTGAAACTTCTCTGCTGTTGCAAAATCCTTTCCACCAAGCTATTGGCGTTATTTTGGAAACTGATTCCCAAAGGAAAGTTTTGCTGAAAAATTCACTTTTTGCACGGTATTTTGCCAAAAAGTGAGGTTAAGTGCTGTTAAACCTGTAAGATGGGTAGTTGGCAGTTTAAAAAAAATATATTATTAAATTATAATAAACTATCAGTGGTGGATCCAGGATTTTGGTTTGGGAGGGGCTTGACCCAACTGAGGCTAGGCTTTATCAAGGCAAACACTAAAACAATAGTGGACCCAGATGCTTTTGGAGGGGGCTTGAGCCCCTTAGCCCCCCCTCTGGATCCGCTACTGTAAACTATGGTAGGTATTTTCAACAAACATTAGTTTTTATTGTTATTTCTTACTTTAACTGTAGCTCATACTTTATAGTTAATCTTTATTGTATCTATGAAAAAAAAAAACATTTATTTTGGTGAAATAAAATAGGTTTTTTTTTAAAAAAAAACATGCTTTGAAAAAAAACTGTTTTTTTACAACACTAGTATAGGTACCACCACCGCCTCCTTCCATTCTTGTGGCAATTTGCCCTCCTGCAGCGATCTACTGAAAAACAACTCCAGGTACTTCACCATGGCTTGCCCCCCCTCCCCCCCCCCCAGCTTTACCATCTCATTCCCTATGCCTTTCCTTGCCTATGGCTTTCCTGCTGTCTAACCTTTTCACTACTTTCTCAATTTCTTCCTGCTTCCTGATCTCCAGCCGTTTCTCGTGTCGCCCTGTACTTGGCTCAGCATGTTTCCTTTCCCACTGTTTTCCCTTCTCAAACACTGACATGTACTGCGTGGCCAACATGTTTGCCTTTTCCTTGGATCCCGCTGCAATTTCACCTTCCTGATTCCTCAGAATTGGAACCCCTGTCCCTGTGCCCTTCGTGTTCCTAACAAACCCATATAGCTTATGCCAGTTGCCTTTGGTCCCCTGTACCATCAGGTCCCCGAGATAGGCCTCCTTCGCATTCTTTATCTCTCTATTCAGTTGCTTTCCTATTTCTTTCAGCTCCTCTGTTGCTGTCTTCTTTCCCTCCTTTTTCCCCAACGCATATAAAATTCTACCCTTCCTCTTTAGTTTCCGAATTTCCCTTCCATAATAGGGTGGGTCCCCTCCCACATTTATCATTTTTTTTTTTAGGTACATACTGCTCTTGAGCATCTCCCACCACATTTTTAAAATTCCTCCACCGTTCCTGTACATCGATGCCTACCCTCCAAGTCAAGCCAAGCACGGGAAAATGGGTATTTTGGGTGGGAAACGTTGAAACCATAAGAAAACAAATCAAAAGTTTAATGCCATAACATTATACATTTTATTGTATTTTTAGTTTACTCTACTATTGTAAAATATTTCATTCTGGTATAATAAAATAATATGAGTTGGATGGTTGGAATTATAGTTTACTTCACATTACCAAATTAAATATATGAGTTGGATTGTTGGAATTATAGTTTACTTTACATTACCAAATTAAATGTAGGCTATTTCAGTTGTAACAGTTGGGGTAACTGTTGGTGGGTTGTTTTTTTCTTAAAATTAATTACAAGATAAAAGCAAGATGGATATGGACACTGCATTTATTAACAAGCCTATGGATCCCGAATTGGGTTACAGTAACACCTAAACCCTGCTTAAGACATTTGCTCCGCGACCCAGCAAGCAGCGGCTCTTTAAGCTAAATGACTGCCTGGCGAGTGAGCGTGTAGCCTCTTTCACAGGAGTGTCTGTAAACAGATACAGTATGTTGAACCAAACTATTTCTGTAAATGAAGTTACATATAAAATACTGAAGCATAATTGCCATGTAAACAAATGGCTTTACAATTCATTTTGGCTATAGCTTGAATTGACTATCTCTGCCTAAACTAATATTGAGTTTAAAAGTTACGGGATATTCCAGCCATACATCTATAATTACAATTTTAACTGCTTTCACATGTACAATAGCGAAAGAAAATATTTTAAATAAGTATGACACAAATATTATAAGACTTTGCCTGCTGCAATAAAATATTGTTTTGTAGTTTTACAATGTAAAACGTGCAAGTCGAAACACAAAATATACGTACTTATGTATATAATATGCTATTTACAACTCTTAGTACGTAAGGGCTTGATGGTGGTCATGTTCTTGGCTCACCAACAATCCTATGTCAGTCATAGCTTCAAAGTTTGCTGACTGAAGGAATTAAGCTCCTGAGACTTAAAATCCATAACCAACACTTGAGCGTGCCCGGGAGTAACACAGCAGGTAAGTATGGCTATAATAAGGACATAACTTGGTCTCAGCATCCAGTGGAAGTTGGTGAGGACCTCTCAGCTGGAGTTGTCTTCCAGGCATTTGGTCACCACCTTGGACCCCACCCTGCAGCTCCCTAGGCGAGGTGATGGCGGACTTGTAATGCCCTCTTGTGGATGGCTATGGTCCTGACTTCAGTTCTCCCATGTACAAGATGACTTGTGAATTTCGGCAAATTGTCCCCGAAGCTGGCAGTGCTGCTCTGCTTCAGTAGAAGACCTTGGCCACTGGTCCTGCTCCAGACTCTGGAACAAGCTGACACTTCATAGAAAGCTGCTGTTCATTGATTTTCAGTTGTTTACATATCGTAGCCTACTTTTCTTCATGGGGTTGGACAGCCTCGCGGCAGTGGAGCGAGTCGGAATGTGCAACACGCAATCTGGTGGAATGACCCTTTGTCACTCATTGTGGTCTTATTGCACACTGTTCTCTTTGAGGCCCCGGTATGGGCATATTTATACCTGCTTGCTGTAGGTGGTTATGATGGTATGAAGGCAGGCCAATCAGATGGCTGGATTGAAAAATATCCACAATGCAAACATTCTTTTTATGTGGGTTGCTCATCTCATAGGGTTCGGCTGTGTCTTTGATGGGTTACCCACATAGGGATGCAGTTCGTCATGTTCTGCACACCGCGCCAACTGGAGGGAAACATTCATACTGTAACACTGTATCAGATTCCATAGTATCAGTCTTTATAATAACTAAATAGTATTTTTGAGTCTAATTTTCCCTCTCCCACCAACATTTTTATCCATTCGAAGTATCTATTTTACCGCTATTGCCAATAAAAATTTAAAGGTGACATTTACTACTTAACCTTAAATAAAATTAATTCCTTTAGTTTTACTGTTCTGAAAGCATTCCTTTCACATTTTGTCCCTCTATAGCATGCCATTTGCATTATCTTACTATATTCTTCAGTATTCAATCACCAAACTCACATACAAACTAATTTATTTCACTTATTTATTTTTGTAATGTAATGTCTTAGTTCACTACAACTTGTCAAACAACCACACCTTAACTTCCACAACAAATCTAGGACCCCTACCTAGTGACGGGTAAGGGAGCTGGTGAAGATGCATCGTAGAGCAGCAAGGTGGGTGTTGGGAATGTGGAGAAGGAAAGGGCAAGAGCAGGAAATGGATAGTCCGATGGAAATGATTGAGTTTGGGGTGGGAAGCATTAAAGGGAGGAGAAGGATGGAAAGGAAGGTTAGCCAGACAGTATAATGTGATAAAGGGAGAGAGTTGCTGGAGGGTGGAGAGATCACGGCTGGAAATTCCAGAAGTAGTGGAGGCTATTGGAAAGAGGCAGGCAAGCCTCCCTGATGAGGCCTGGAAGGGAGTGGAATTGGCTGGGGGTAAGAATGGTGGGGGGGAGTGGGAGTTAGAGAAAGGGCAGGACCCCTTGCCACAGAGCGAAAGCCCAATTGCAAGTAAAAGATATCAATCAATCCAATACTACCCTAACAAGTACATTTTCTGTTTAATTGGTATCAATATTAAAACAAATACTATATTTAAAAGATATTCTTGGACATGTGCCATTGCTGGATTAACTTTATGCCATAGAGAAACCACAAGATTGAAAAAGACAGATGAGTACACGAACACACTGAAAACCAGAAAATCAGTATCCTGGACCCATTGTTAATACATAGAAAGGTCAACTAATACAGGAATAAAAATTCCACAAAATTTTTAGGTATTAAAATTGACAGCCACTTAAAATGGCACAAATGCACATTCACAATACATATTGTTAAAAACTAGCCAGTATGTCAAAATCTGTAACGTGGACATCTGTCTGTACAATAGTTTACCACAACATGTTAAAAATATAAACAAAAAATATTTTTTGCAAAAGAGTTGCAAAGACTAGCACAAGAATTGTTTTTCTATTCTTTTAAATATATTGAAAATTTTGTGAAAATAAAAACAAATAGGTATATTAAAGATTGTAGGATGACTTAAACCAAAATGTAAATTTATGCTACATTATTGTGGTTGTATAGAATATGGTGCACATTATTATTATTATTATTATTATTATTATTATTTCTTATAGTTTCAGCTAATCAATGGTATGATTTCATTTTAAGTATAATGTAATATTATATTTTGTGTTTCTTATGATATTTTTTATGTATTATATTTGACTTGTATCATTCCCCCTCAAAATAGGGTTGAACAATATTTAAAATAAAATAAATAAAACAAGATTGTTGTTAGTGTTTATTTTCTGGTTTTGTTTCCACTGAATTTTCTGTGCTATGTGTTTGACATTTGAAATCTGCTGATTTTAGCTGTTTTGCTGAAAGTTTGTGTATTCATATTTCTTGTTTATGCTTGTGGTTACTCAAATAACAGATATTTAAAACAAGAAATGTTGCATGTCTAAGAAAATCTTTTAAATCAGTTTCCCTATTGCAAAAATCATTCAAAGAACGTATAAATACTTAATTCCAACCATTTAATTTTTATTGGCCACCTTTCTTGATGTCATATGTTTCATAGAAAAGTTTTTCTTTCACAAAAAAAATTAAAAGGGACAGGGATGGATGATTGAATGGAATTACGTACTTTTTGTAAACTTACGAAACATTAGAAACAAGGGTGTGTAATTTTACCATGTCCAAAAATTAAGGATTTTTTTTATTTTTTAAATAAACAATGTCTTTCCTTTTGTTATTGCATAATAAAACCTGGCTAAGAAGCATTATTGGTGAAAACAGGTTAGCTCAAGGAGTCATGCTTAGCATTCGCCATCAGTGGATTTTCATTGACGAGGAGCAAGCTGTTGTAGCAAATATCATAATAGGACAATACGGGAAACTCTAGCCAATTAGCAGTGGTGAAGCATGAGACACTTATTGCATTGCTTTCAAGCTATTTAACAATCCACGCTGCTAGATGCCACTACTGTAACTAGTTTCACACACTTAAAAATGAAGGTACATTCCACACCACCAGGTTCGCTGGCATCACTTGTATCGCGTATTGGTTGCCAATTTCCCATATTGTCCCTTTGACAGTATTTGGCTATAGTTTGGAAATTTGAAACTGGTTTTCACAAACTTTGTTGTAAAAATTTTTTTTGATAGATTTAGTTTTTTCTTTTGCGATTGTTATTGTATAGCACCATGTACCCTCTGCTCCATGACAAAGGTCATATTCCTAATAATGCACCTCCTTTCCATTTTGAGCAGTATACACCCTTCATTTGAAGCATTCCCAACAATGCTCAGAATTTCGATTAATTTTTTTTTTCCAGGACAGCTTCTGAACTAAATTATTATGAGTTGGTTTTGAAACACGTCAAAGATGATTACAGACACATGTGTTGGTTCGGGAGTTATGCAACTTCAAGGTTATCAAGAGATTTATTGGTAAACAAGATGTGAATGCTGAACTGGCTCTTTATGTCTATCAATTTTTAGAATGTGGTTTCTCTGTAAGGTACTATTAAGATTGGCTGAAGTGGTTTTATAATGGTAGAAGATTATCATTGTAAATATATCATTCCAGAACTCATTTAATTAAACAAATGGTAACTGTTCCCTATCATGTATTCATATTTATTCCTTACTCCTGATGGAGTGATCATGTATACATTAATCCTGTGGTACATGATGTTTGATGTTTTAATTTAGTGCATCCAATGATCATGGCCAAAGAAAAATGCAAAATATCACAATACAAACAAATAATGTCAGGTCTTGTGGAAATTTTTTCCTTTGTATTCAATTTGTGATCATAATTCATTGTTAGGTTTATTAAAAGTTCGAAGTCCAGGATATTTTGACGTACTAAATTAAAACAAGTATCATGTACCACATGATAACCAATTAATTCATTGGTATTTCTGCATAAGTGTGGCTTCTGCAAAAAGAAAAAAATTATAAAAAAAAATATGAGAATGTTATTTTTAAATTTCTCTCAGATTAATGAGTCTGTAAAACTGCATTGTGATATTCAGATAGTTTGCTAAATGTTTACTGTTGGAACAGTTGGTTGGTTTAACTATATTTAAAATAATGTTAACTTTTGGACATTAAAAATACTTTTTAATGGTGTAAAAGGTTGTTTAAAGTAAGGTTAGCAACATTTAATAGTTATAAAATACTTTAGCAGGACGATTAAAGAACATTAGTTTAAAAAATTCCATTTTTGTAATTTTTTCCCCTTTGGAAAAACTTTTGACGAATTACAGAAATCGAAAATGTCATAATTAGGAAAGGAAAATGTGTAGAGTAGTGACTTCTGGGAAATAAGAGTAATTAAAGTGAAAAGTTGATTTGGTCTGTTAAATTAATAAAACTCGTATTTAAGTTTAAATTAAACAAACAGTAATATTAGTGTAGCTGATTTAACATTACCAGTGTTTAGTTATTATTTGATTATTTACCAGAGGCCGTAACACATTTATAATAAAAGATTTCAAAAAATCTTAAAAGTAGTGTTTTTAGTTGTTTTTTTTTTTGGTTGATTTTTATGATTTGTTAGCCCTTCTCAGCATTTTGAATTTTTACTACTATATAATGGTATACTGCAATTTATATGGGATATTTTTATTAAACCGCCGTATATGCCTAGATTTTATATTCTTTCATAAGTCGTGTGTATGGCTATGTTAATAATGCTATATATATACACCTTTTTTTTGTTTTGTAAATGGGGTATTTTTCATGATCATGAATATTTTTTGTACTGATTTTACAGTGTTTGCTGTAAGCTGTAAATGTAAAATGTTCTCTGTGGGACCCACCCTGGGGCCCAGGCTCATGTTGCAAGACTGCAGTGCACACACCAGTTTGTGAATTGTGGCGTTCAGTACCCACAGTGATCTCGACGAGTCTTCTTAAGGTTTTCTATGCAACTCTCCAGCGTTACTTTACCTATAGAGTAAGGAAGATTAAGCCCAGTTATTTTCATCATCTTTCATCTTGTCTTAACCTGCTTGTATTTTGGATAAGCCATTAGAAGTTTCCCAGATAGTTTTCATTTAATAATATTTGAACTATTTATTAATGTATTGTTGATTATATTATGTACATAAATTATAATTAGTGTAGTATTTGGGCATATGTTGCAATAACTGTAAAGAAGAAAATTTTGGTTTTTTAAAATAATCTTGAAATCTTGGATGAAGTATATTAAACACTATTAACTTTAAAAAGGTTAGATTTGTGGGCTATTTTTAAACTGTACATTTTGGTTATTATTTTTACTAATTTTCAAATTTTTCATTTGGACTTAAGCAACAATTTTTAAGTGGATGCTCTTGATGCATTATAGCTGTCCTCACTACCTCTGTCATAACCAGATTCAGGTGAAAACTGAAGCATTGTGCTTTGCATTTTTATGAGAAAAAAAATGAGTTAGGTTACCATCTCTCTTAATCTAGACATTTGCAATGAAAAGTGAATGCTTTTAAGAGATCTGGAGACCTGAGGTATTAGGTAATTGTTCGTTAGATTGCATATCCAGTTGTATTTTAAAATAAAATATTAAAATTAAAAAAAAGGAATTGTTTGTGTTTGTGATGTGAAGCTGTAGAACTACCAAAATATATTTTATTTTGAAAGCTTTGAGGAACATTGTTCCCAGGAGCAACTTGGCTTGTGGTAAATGAAGGTGAAGCTGCAGCTAGACGCAGAGGAAGGCAGGTGTCAGGAGGGCCAACACGGTGGTTGCAGATGCGCCGTGGTGCGGGCACTGCAAGGCGCTAGAGCCGCAGTTCGCCAAGGCGGCCCAGAGCCTGGTGGACGCCGGCTCCGCCATCAAGCTGGCCAAGGTGGATGCCACGGAGGAGACGGATCTGGCGGAGGAGCACGCCGTCCGGGGCTACCCCACCCTCAAGTTCTTCCGCGGCGGCCAGCCCATCGACTACAGCGGTGAGCCCCTCGTCCCCGTGTTACTGCTTCCTCTGCTTACTCTGAGCCGCAAACATATGGGAAACTAACCAATAATTAAAAATATATCTTAGAAAATGACTGTGACTGAAAGGGTTGATGGTTTAAATAACATCTAATCTTAAAACCATTTTAAAGGGCTACCCACAAAACGGCACTAATGGCCAGATGAATAAATACATACATCAGGGAACTCAACACTAGCCTAGCTTGTTGGAACTTGCATAATATCTTATTACAAGCTGTTTCCTGTTTAGACTGTGGAGAAAAGTCCTCAACTCCAATTGTAATTTACTAAATCAGTGAGACTGTCTGGCAACACTCACACTAGATGGAGCCCCATGGCATAGTTAGTTGTATACAGCCAGCTAGTGCATAGTTCTGTCTGGATGCAAACTATGGCATTTGAAAATATTTGCAATCTGTACTATCACATTAGAACCATGTCGAAATATTGTTTCTAATAATCAGTTATATACCTTAAATAAAATTAAACATGAAAATTAATATTTTTTTAAGTCATTGTCATCATTTTGTTAAACAGTTTTCATAAGCAAAGGAGAAATTTTGTGTAAGATTATAAAAATAATCTAAAAATTTTCATTTGAAAACGGTATGGTGTGGAAATTATATGCAAGATATTGAAGTCTTGAATTGGAAAAAAAAAAAAGTTTCTAAACTATGAAACTACTTTCTGTACCTCATTTATAGTCTGTCCAAGAAACGGATACGTCCATAAACTAACTTGTAATGAGCAATATAATATCAAAATATGGTCACAACTTAAAGTGAAACATTACTGTTCTGAGAAATTTTTATTATAATGCTTGCTGCCCTGACATTACAATCTGAGGCATTAAAATATTGTGTAACGTTTGTGAAACCCTATCTTTTTTAAAACATTAAACTGATACTACCTATACTAGGCTGATAATGGCCAATATTCTTTATTGCTTAACATTTATGTATTTTTACTATTGTTTGTGTAATATGGAGCACATAGAAGGTTTTGATTTGTACTAACATTAGAACCAGGAAGTACAATCTGTCTCTGATTACCAGACAAAGACTGTATGAGTAATTCTAGCTATTACTGTGTTCTGGTCATAATTGTGATAAGCACTTTGAATAGAAACCAACAACAGTTCTACAGGCTTCTCAGCTGTTGAAAGGCATGTCACAAATTTAATAAAAATTAATATATTAGGCTCTAAATTTAGCAAAATTTATATACGTAGTTGCAAATGTTTTGTATGTATAATTTCTTAACACTCTTAATGATAATTAGCTTTTCTAGCTGGTTTTATTAGAGTAATTTTGCTGTACCTAATAGTAAAGAATAGTAATGTAAACATGTATGAAACAAGCCTTTGAAAAAGAACCTTATCTTGAAAATTTTTAATATTTTGATATGCATGACTAGCAAATATGAGTATCACTGTACAAAAATTTTTTGTAATCTTGTGCTTGTTACTGATTCATTAAACAATTTGCCCTCATAAAGAGATGATATGCAGTCCACTGTAGATGGAGGTTTAGGGCAAAAAAATTTCTAAAGTACTGCCCACGGGCTGCAAAAAAATCACTTAGTGTGCAACATATTGAAGATATCAGTTCTAATTAAATATCAGCTCTTAATTTTTTTTTTCAACTTATGGCTTATTATAAAATAATATTTTATTTTACAAATTAACACATCCACTTAATGAAATGGTCAGAGCCCTCTATTTTTGTGTTAATTTAGTGATACATATTCTAAAAGCAATAATGGATTTTACTTCTTATAAACTGGTTGTTGTGCTGGTTCTTATCAAATGAACTTTGTATAGTAAACCAGCTTTTATGTGCCTGCTATAGCGATCAGAAGTTCTCCAATCTCCGATGAAATGCATTCTTCTCAAAAGTTATGGTTAAGTGGACTGCAAAGCACATAGTTTGAGAATGCCCGCTGCTTGTGGGGAATACTTGTGAGGGTGTGTGTGACTCTCTTACAGGCGGTCGCACGGCTGATGAGATCGTCAACTGGTTGGTGAAGAAGACCGGGCCCCCGGCGAAGGAGCTCAACTCCGCTGACGAGTCCAAGGAGTTCATAAAGTCGTCGAAGGTGGTCGTTGTGGGCTTCTTCAAGGTTGGTTGTTCATACAGTTGTACAGAGCACGTCGTGCGTTGCCTAGTCGTCTGAATGTATGTGAACATGCATGATGAGTGAGTAATTACATATTTTATAACTAGAACTTTTTTGGGCAGAGAACGGGGAAGATGGATATCATGCAATTGTACTAGCCTCATTATTGAAGAAACTAATTTCCAGCTGCTTTTTGCTAACTGGCATTTTGTGGTTTGGCGCGTCATTTTAGTTGATCACTTGAGGAAATTACCTCTGAAAAGGTTTAGTTTTTTAACTTATAAATCTGTACATTTGTATGTAGATTAAAAAATCACCCATTGATAAAAGGAAATTCTGAAATATTTTGTTTAAAGGTTTTGAAAATGTCCTGAAATTGGTCACAAGGTGTCTGCAAACATCTTGCACAACTCACATTGTAAGATCTGGATGTGTATCCCAGCCAAGCGATTTTGATGCTAAAAAAATAACTCCAAACAAATGGTGGGATCATTCCATGTCAAAAGGTTATGGCCAATCTTCACCCAACATGTTGAATTCTTAGTTTTTTTTCTAATTTAATTTTGTTATCATGAAATACAGTAGAACCTCGATGATACTTTCCCGTTTCATACATTTTCCCGTGTCATACGCCGATTAATTTTGGTCCCGCCTAAAGTACTATATTTACAATGGTTTACTTTCCCGGAACATACACTTATAAAATCATTAATTTCCCGTTTCATACGTTTATACGAAGCGGAAAAGTCCTAAAATTCACAAAATTTTGTTATATTCCTCCGGATAAACTATATTTTAATGCTTTTATTTTGAAAAACGTTCATTGTTTACCTTTGCGAACGTAAGAAAATAACTTTATCGCACCATAGATATGGATAGTATCAGGAAGACTGTGCACTTCGCTAGTAACATCTATGGCCAGCACCTAGTGAGACTAGTGGCGCAAACTAGCAATGATAATGAAAATGGTGCATGCGCTTTACCAAGGCACGGATCTCATATTTTGTGCGTTCATTAATCTTTGAACTGAATATACCCGTTTGTTATTGTTTTCTTACGATCGGATTGTTTTGGATTTTACGTTTCTCAAGATAAAATTTTATTGAAAATTGTTCTGTTGGATAAAGTTGTTTGTAAAATGAAACAAACAAGCAAAAATTTCTGATTTTCTTTTTTACAATAGCCTAATTTTTTTATTTCTAGTTTAGGCTTGGTGACTTTTCCCCCCTTCCAAGAAAGGACTTCATAACATTTTGTAAGGCCACTGTTTCTCATGTCAGCTTTACTTGATTATGGACTGTATTTTACATTTCTGGTGGTTACACATTATGTATTTAAGTTTAATCTGACATTGTGCTGGTATGCTAGATCGAAAATTAAATGTATTATTTAGATTCCCTTTTCATACACTTTCCCGCATCATACACCATTTTTGTGCCCTCCGTTGAAAAGTGTATGACAGGGGTTCTACTGTATTACGGAAATTGGACTACAGAAGTAAATTGTAGTCACTTCCCATCTGTAAAAAATCATAAAATGATGTGTCCACATTTTTAAGTAGGACTGGGCCAGTAGAATCCTGGAATCCCACAGAATTTATAGTATTCAAAAGATTCAGTATTCAAAGAAAAAGATTAAAAAATATTGGAGGAAAAGTAGTAAATTAAAAAAATTCAACACTGGCAACATTTGCTAGGCTTATTTATGTTTATCTTTGTACTTATTCAATCACAGTTCCTCAAAATTTTGTACTTTTAATATGTGTGTATTAAGTAAATAAAATTGCAATACATAACATGCACCGATTTGGAAAAGTTAGTTCCTTGAAACATATGTAAATGTATGGTTGCAATATTTAGGAACCCCAAAATATGTGCCAGGCGTGCGGGTGGAGATAAGCAAGCAGTGCCTCTGAGATGATCCGAGCGGTGTGCGTGACCCTACGTGTTGCAGGACCCAGCCTCGGACTTTGCCAAGAGCTTCCTGGCGGTGGCGGGATCGGTGGACGACTACCCGTTCGCCATCACTTCCTCGGACGCGGTCTTCAAGGAGCACGGTGTGGAGGGGGAGCGGGTCGTGCTCTTCAAGGAGGTGGGTGGGAACACAACCCAGGTTTCAGAATCAAGCAATTTGTAAAATGTGACACTACCAACATTCTGAACTTGTTAAATTAATTGTTTTGGGTGTTGTGTGTATATCGATAGTATATTAATCCATAGTTTATTACTGTTTAAGTGAACAATTTTGCATTGCTGTCAGTATTCTCATCCACCACTGCACAGAAATTAACTCGAACAGAGCTTCTGCACAGAAGTCAACTCGAACAGAGCTTATTTTGCAACTGTTCTGACTGACAATATTACAACAAGAAGTGTTAACTTGACAAAAGAAGTTAATTGTTTGGTTTTTTTTTTCTGAACTCACTGATGAAATAAATTCATCATTTGAATGTTGGTTTTATCCTAGATAATCACCTCAAAACCTTCTCTCATTAAAATTCTTCTTAATTGGACTTTACATACACTAGAGTCCCGTTATAGCGAGGTGTCACGGTTCCGGGTTTGATCCTCGCTATAACCGTGTCCTCGCTATAACCGAATTGGACAAATTTTGGCCCCCAAAAAATAAAAATTAACCGAAAATAGCATAAAAATTGTGTTTAAACCTGTATAATTGGAAAATAACAAGTTATATTAACGAAATCTTAATTTCTGTGAGCAGATGTGTGAATTCTCTTTAAAACGATACCCCATAAGTACGGATGCGATCACCGATTGCGTCAAAATAACCAGAATACCCTACCACGCCACGTAAGTATAGCATCTCAGCCCGCGGCCGACGCAGCATTGACCTGCTATCTATTGCCGACGCGGGCTGTCTGCTGGCGGCCATGTTGGTTCGGGATGTTGCTAACAGGTGGTGCTAGTGTAGCGCGACGATTTAATTCCTTACAAAATAGCAGGAGTGCGGCTGCGGCAACGCACGTACGCCTCAAACGAAATAGTCGCTGGAAAACTATACTTTTTCATTTAAAGAAACCTGTCAACTTTTTTAGAAAATAAATTTGGGATTAAACTCAAACCATCACCACCCCTTTCCCGGACAAATACCCCAACAACTGACCGAAACAAAAGTTACAAGAAAACTGTCCTAGCAATTCGGAAATAAATACGGTAGTGCCTACTAGAGGTGTAAAAGTAACGAAAAAATGCGTACCCGTATGTATTCGTTACTATAACAATTTGTACTCGTTACTATCGTTACGTTACTCGTTACTTCTGATACCGCATAATTTGCTATGTTATGTTGCAGCAACGAATCCAGTCGTATTGCGTACGCGTACAGTATGACGTCGCGTAAATAATAGTAAATAGAATATAAACAATTATAGTTTTTGTTAACCAAGAAACAATTAAATCTCATTAGAGCGGCTTTTTAATATTATCTCTTTTAAGATAACAACAAAAAAAACGTGAAAATATACGCGATTATAAAAACAAAAACATACATATTTCTAATTTGTAAAAAATACTTTCTTACGTTGTTTCTGTTCCAATATCAAACTTTGTCTACACGGTACAGATACAGTATAACCCCGACCTAACGAACACCGTTATAACGACAAACTCTTTATTACGAACACGCAATATGGTCCCGCCAAAACTGTATTATTTTTTACGTATATTAACCTCTAATTAACGAGCATTTTTTCTTCGCCACATGACGTAACTCCGTTATTACGAATTACTTTTACCATAGGACGAGAACTAAAATAACTTTAAACACGATATAGTGTTTGCAAGCTACATATTTCCTTGTATGTATTATGCTTTCGCGTAATATGTATACATTCGACTTCACAACGTAAATATTGGCTTAGCTTCATAGATAACCATAGTACAGGCTACATACCACATCTATTGAAAAAAGTAAACATCTATGAAAACCTATTCCATAGCTGCGACAATACATTTTAGAAAAACCTCGACAGTAACTAGCGATTATAGCCACAGTTGCAGTCTCATCTCTGTTTTGCCAGGTGACGATTACTGCATTTAAGTATGACATCTCTGACTGTTATGAGTTTTTTTTACCGCCCGCTAGTTACATTCGTGTGATGTTTGTGTGCGCGATACACTGCAACGAAATTAACGAAGTGAAATATTAATTTGTTTTGATCGATGGAGGGTAAAAGAAAACGCAATGCAATTTCGCTAGCCACAAAAATGGAAATTCTGCATGCTGTGGATAGTGGTGAAAAAGAATCTGACGTCGCTAAGAAGTATGGAATACCATCATCAACTCTCTCGACTATACTTTCGAACAGAAGTAAAATAGACAGTGCAGTTCTTCTTGGGACAGATAAAAAGAAATATCGACCATGCCAAGATGAAGCGTTAGATACGAAAATGTTCGATTTTTTGATGGAGTCACGATCAGCAAACATACCTATTTCAGGGCCGATTCTGCAGGAGAAGGCACGGTATGAAGCACTGAGAATGGGGATAGAAGGCTTTCAGGCATCTAATGGATGGTTGCACCGATTTAAAAGTCGATGGAGCCTGACAACTTTAAAGGTTTCTGGCGAAGAAGGCTCTGTTGACCCTGCAGTAGAAGAAGCATGGACTTCAAAACTCAATGGAATTACAGCCGGTTATGCACCAAACAACATCTTTAATGCAGATGAGGCTGGTGTGTTCTTTAACCTCCTTCCAGATAAAACCTTGGCACTGAAAGGGGAAACATGTCACGGGGGAAAGAAAAGCAAGGACAGGTTTACAGTTCTTTTGTGTTCAAATTCAGATGGAACAGAAAAGTTGGCACCACTTGTCATTGGTAAATTTGCAAGACCCCGCTGCTTTAAAAATGTGAAGAACCTGCCATGTCCTTACAAATTCAACAAGAAATCATGGATGACCTCATCTATATTTTGTGAGTGGCTTGGAAGCGTAGATGCACGAATGGGTTGTAAGAACAGGAAAATATTAATGTTTCTTGACAACTGCTCTGCACACAGAGTGGAAGGAATACAACTGAGAAATGTAAAAGTGGTTTACTTCCCACCAAATACCACTAGCAAGCTCCAGCCAATGGATCAAGGTGTGATATCGCAGGTAAAGAGGATTTTCCGTCGCCAACTTGTGCAGTACCTCATCAGAAAAATGGAATGTCAAGATACAGAAAACATGAAGTGGAACATACTACAGGCAATGCAACGCATATGTATGGCATGGAGCAGCATTGAAGCAACTTCCATTGCCAAATGCTTCCAGAGAGCAGGCTTTCAAGTTAGCCCTAACGAAATAGATGATGAAACACTTGAACATGTTGATGAGGATGAGTGGAAGCATGTTACCAACAATGCAGCAGGTGCTACATTTGAAGATTTTGTTGAGGTTGACAGTGCAGTCATCACAAGCTCATCTTCCACAGATGAAACTCAACCAACATGCAAGGATAATGAACAAGATGAAGAAGGTGAAGAGATTGAAGCTGAAGTGACCAGACCATCAAGAAAAGATGTGTATTCTGCTCTTGACGTACTCGAAATATTCCTTTTGACGTCAGATTGTTCGAACAATCAGTCAAGCTTGAAATCACTACGCCAGGTAGAGTGTGCAGTTGTACAAGAAATGAAAATCAGCAGCTGTAAGCAAACTTCAATTCGGGACTACTTTTCAGAAAAGTAGATGTATATTTTCTGCATTGTACAGTAACCTGTACAGAATTACATATTAATGGGTCAGTGCCGATTGTCCTTATTAATCAAATCAATTAATTTTCTGTTTTTATTGTGAAATGTTGATATTATTTGCTAGGGCCTAATTGTAAGTTATTCTCTTGCAATTGTGCCATGTTATTATTTTTTATGATTGATGTGTACAGTATGTAGGCTATTGTGTTTGTCTTGGATCGTTTACTGTATTTCAAAATTCCTATTATCGATACCTTATTAAATTTGTCAAAAAACAAACTTTTTCGAGATTTTGGATAAAAAAAATGACCCCTTTATAAAGAACTCCTTTATAACAAACATGCCAAAATTTAATCCCTTCAATTTTGTTATAAAAAGGTTTTACTGTAACTAACGGAAGTTTGATAAAATAAAGAAAGGACGGGATTCTATTTTTAAAGCCACACACTTAGGTGGCGACTGCACGGCTGAAGAATGTGACAGGCGTCAACGGCAAGATGTCTAGTGGCGAGCGAGAGGGGTGGAGATAAAGCAGACAAATAACAAAAGCACGCTTCAAGCTCTCACGCCGTAAATTCCTCAAAAATACCTCGTTATAGCCGTGTTCTCGCTATTACCGTGCTCGCTATAACGAGATTCTACTGTACTTTCTTTTGATACATAAAATTAAAAGTGTTAAACATAAAAAAAAAACATTAAAAATAATTAATATGTTCACTTAATACACAAATACATGGTAAAAACTAAGTTTTAGTTAATTAAATATTCATATGTATTTCTAAAAATTTAATTTCACAAAAAAAACATAAATCTATATTAGATTATATTAATAACTATTTCCAGTTTCAGTATTTATAAAAAGTTATAACTCACCATTGCTATCTTTTTCTGGTTATATCGATAATATGCCTCCAATTTCCTTTATAGTATAATCTCGACTGCTCCATTGTAGTCTTTCCTTGGGGCCTGTTATATGTATGCTCTAGTTCTTCACTCTCTAGGACAGTTTTTCTTTCCCTAGTAACCAAACATGGTGTACAATCTGTAATTTTCTTTCTCTGTTTGTTCAAGTTTTGCACATCTGTTCTCACCGTGTCACTATTGATACACTTCATGCCTGCAACTCTCATCTTCCCTTTAGGAAAACTGGTGGTGTTCACGTGTACCTGAGAGTCACACGTATGTTGCAGTTTGACGACAAGCGCGCGGACTTGGAGAAGGAGCAGTCGGAGAAGGACATCAAGGCATTTGTGCTGTCGCAATCTCTGCCCCTGGTCGTGGAGTTCAACCACGAGACGGCTCAGAAGATATTCGGTGGCGAGATCAAGAGCCACCTGCTGCTCTTCCTCTCTCAGAAGGAGGGGCACTTCGACACACTGCTCGAGAACGCGCGAAGCGTCGCCAAGGAGTTCCGCGAGCAGGTAATGTTTCATGGCAGCAATGAGAAGTCAAGTTAAGAAGAATATTCGAGTCGTCCATTTCCAAAACATGTTAAGTCCATAAAGTAAAATTTTTCAGGAAAGAGGAAAAACTAGGGCTGTACGGGATAGGTAATTTTGGTTCGGGAAAAATTCAGGCGGGAAGCTATGATTTCCCTCATGAAACGGGACGGGAACGGGAATTATTTAAAAGTGCAATATGTATCCAAGCAAATTTATTTATTTCAAAAATGGGCTATCAAAACCATATCATTTTAACTTTTAAAAGCCATAGTATTAAAATAAATATTTTGAAAAATAAACAATACTATGAAATGCCTCCATTTTCGTGTATGAACACCAGTTCCTCTGTATGTTCTGAGGAAAGGGACATACGCTTGTGGGATACAATGTTCCCAGCAGAAGAAAACACACGTTCACTTGCTAAGGTTCCATTCACTCAACTGCAGATTGTCCATGTTCAGTGTTGGTAAGTGATGAGAAAGAGGTATCTTGTTGTCAAACAATCTCTTCAGCATTAAAAACTCTGAATTCCATCTTGTCTGACAGTCTTGAATCAAGTTTAGTACCGGCAGATCTAGTTCTTCTTGAATTCGATGCAACTGTTCAGTTGCTCGCGCACTGTGTTTGTATCGTCCAACAATCGAACGTGACTTTTTCAGTACCTCTTTGATCTCACATGTTACTTTAACACCATCTTGCAATACAAGCTGCAGTGTATGTGCAAAGCACTGCAGCTGCGTAAACTTAAGTTTGCATAGTGAAAGTCCCAACTTAAGGTTTTGTCCATTATCACTCACAATGTACATGTCCACTTTGTCCCCTGCATTTTCTAAGTCCCATTCATTGAAGCACTCTACTAGTTTCTCACTAATTGCGTCACCAGTGTGTCCACCAGGAAAGCTGTAACACCCTAAACAGTACTTCTTCATGTCGAAATCTTCAATAAAATGACATGTCAGCGACATGAATGCTTCGTTGCTAGCAGATGTCCACAAATCACAAGTGAATGATAAAGAAGCAATTTTGGATAAACTTATTGCATTGGCAATATGTTCAGACATTTTTGCCTTTGTTTTGTTGTACAGTTCAGGTATTACTCTTCTTGAAAAAGTGTTACGAGATGGCACTGAATAAAGTGGTTGAGCTATTTTAAGGACTTTTTGAAATTTATGATTTTCCACTGTACTGTATGGCAACATAGCATCAGCTATCCATTCCCCAATACAGTTCGTCAGTGAAATGGCCCTTTCATGTGTTGAAGGCCATTTGTAAGCTTCGTCTAAGCGAAGTTGCTTCTTAGTTGGTTCTAAAGTTTTTTCCCCAATATTTCCGCCTTTCCGTGTTGCTTCTATCTGTTCAAGTTCTTTTTTCAAATTTGGATGTTGCATCAGATGTCAAAGCAACCCAGATGTGCTACCAAAATTGGTTTTTAAAACCTTTTTGCATTGTTTACCCTGTGCAGACACATTATCTGGCATTTTTTGGTAAAAAGACCAGATAGGAGTTTTTAATTTGGTGTGGCGACTTTCCATGATGAAATTCACGTACGTAAACACACACACCTTATGTAAAAAACTTCACACTAAAATACTCGCCAACACAGATAATATCACAATGCGTTTAAAACCGGAGTAAAATACATTGAATATCTTGTTCTGTAGAGAAAGGAACCTGAATCTCTGGCGCTCGGCTTTGTGTGTGGAACAGCATCGGTGACAAACTTTACGATATGTCAATATTTAGAAATAACATTTCACCACAGTTTTTCTCAACGCCTATCTTTGCTTTCACCGTCGTTTGTCCTAAACACCCAAATTATGATCGTTCAAATACATTTCGATGTAATATACATCAGTGTCGCAAACGTCTTTCCGCAATATTTCTTATTCGTTAAAACGAACATCACCGAACATGCACGAAGACGCCATATTTACAAGACTTTGAACGTTCACATCACCAAACGTTTTACTCATGGCCGTATGGTACACCTTGGCAAGTGGCACAAAAAAAATGTTTACAATGGCAAACGAAGCTGAGAGATTGCCGTGGCCACAAACGCACGTAGTAAAGTAAACTAAATACAGTTTACACAATTCGCTTTACTTTTATTGTTCCGTCTAAACTTGTGTCACGGTTAGCTATAAAATGGAGCGCTAATGCAACATTAATTGCGGGAAATGCTTTGCATTAAACGGGAAAATAATGCATTAAAACTATAGGGAAAATGACGGTGCCAGTAAAAAAATACGTTAATTACGCAAATTCGTATATCTCAGGTACGTAAAAATGAGGTTCTACTGTAATCACAGAAAACTTATGTTCCGTTACGAAGACACCTAAAGATAGGTTACGCAGTGATTTGATCAGAAAAATTATCAATATACATTTTCGGGAAATATTACTTTCCCGAATAATTTCGAGAAAAATTCATTCCCGAAATTTCCCGAAAAATCGGGATCCCGCCCAGCTCTAGAAAAAACGTTTTATTTCTCTCCTAAAAGAGATAAAATAATGGGAAAATTAGTACACGTTTGTTTATTTGAGTACTTTGTATTGGTATTACTGTATAAAATCGCACAACAGCAGATTTTTAACAAATAAATATAATGTGTTGGACTTAACGACTTTTGGAACTGTAATGTGAACTTAACGAGTTTTGTAACTGTTTTGTCTAACAAAATGGCGGAATTTGGTAAATCAGGGATAGCATTAAAACAGTGTTTCAAAGAACAGTGTTTATTTTTATATTCATGCAATTTGCAAACCCAACAGAACCACTCAATTTATAACTGCAAAATAAAATGTGTCTGCATTTATGTGCAACTTAAATGCCCAAAACATCATCTTCTTTGGGGAGATCCCCAATATTGTCAACCTCCTCTTCTTCATGACTCTTTTGCATTAAATGTTCTTGGTTAATACAAAGCTGTTTGTAAAAAGATAACCTTTCATCCATCACCGAGTTCTCCCCATAGTCTTCCTGGAGAAGTTTTTTGACATCTTCCAGCTTGGCAGCTTTGATAACCTCTCCTTTGGCAATTGTACTTGGTGTGGTTTCATTCCATGAATTCCCTTTTGTGCAGATGCTTCTTGCAGTCCCAATACTTACATTGTAGGTGGTTTCTCCTCTGACTTTGATACCAGTGCTGGAATTCTGAATGATAATCTGTTTGCATGGTTGAAATTTAAAATGCCAGTTTGCAGGCAACTTGGCTGTACCTGATACAGTAGGAGTAGTTGCCATCTTGAGTTTGCCCATTACAGAAGTTTTCTAGTCGTATACTTCTACATCAGTACCCATGTGATAGACAGTCCCAACACACTCAAAAATTTTGACATACTCCTGTGGACTGACAATGTTCTCTTTAGCTTTGACCTGTTTTTCAGTCCTACCAAAAATTCTGTCGGGAGGAATGTATTAGTGACCACCCACAAGGTTCACACTTTTAACACTCTGGGGGGCACATTTTGCCATCCAGGTACATACCATTAAAACCATTATGCAGTTCTTATTTTGTCCCCCGCAACCGTCACTTACTAGGTTTACCGTTTTGATACCTTCCAAGTCAGCATTGCATAACCTATGGTTAGGGGCCTGTTCTTTTCGCGATCGCGATTAAACGACGATAAACGCAAAATCACAGTTAAATACAGTTTTTACGCAAAATCGCCATAACACAGCGTTTTTACACGAAATTTTGTATTAAAACGCGAAATCGCAGTGTTTTTACGCAAAATTTAAATACTGGTTAAAAGACTTGTCTCGTCAATGGTAAACAAACACCACAACATGGCCGCCAAACAAACATAAATGCACTAAAGCAAACAAAAGCTTACACACGCTCACGTTATAATGTTAAACCCAAAAATATACTGTAAAAATACGCAAAACTACGGCGTTTATTTTCCTTTCCGGCATAATGTTTGGATAGATAAGACAAACAGGCGAAGTTTTAAAGCGTACGCACACCGCTCGGGGCACTGACGTCAGCTTGGAACAACGACACCGGATAAATACAAAAGCAAGCAGATGATTGGGCAAACAGTGTTTGTAACAGCCTTACGTGAGTGGCCATATCACGTCAGCCGGGGGCGCTGCCATATAGTTGGAACAGCGTCGTAGTATCAAGCAGTTTAAATCGCGCCAAAAAGCGGGAAAATGTAAACAAACATTAATTTTCGAATGGTGTGACGATGATGATTAGTTGGCCAACAGTTTTTATAGATTTTGTTGGGTCCTTACAACAACGCGGAAATACCATAACGCCGAATGTCAAAATTGACCACAAAGCCGAAATAACAACTGAATGAATTTGTGTGTGTTTCTTAAATGTACCTTAACGCCGAAATACCACAATCAAACCTAACCTTACCTTACTTACCTTACTTACCTTAATTACCTTACCTAACCTAGCCTAGTCTAGCCTAGCCTAGCCTAGCCTAGCCTAGCCTAACCTAACCTAACCTAGTCTAACCTAACCCAACCTTTGTGGCAGCCCTGTAATGACATCTTTTGGCGTTGTGGTACACAGCAGTTTTCTAGCTGTCGTCGTGATCAATTTGGAATTTCGGCGTTGTGGTGCGTCCTCGATTTTGTTAAAGGGATTAATAGTTTTCCAGATTAGTTTATGGGAATGAACTAATAATCAGTGTCTAAATCAAAAGTATTGTCATATAAATATATGTAACTTATTTGTTTAGGGTATTCAGTAATGAGTAGGTTCAAGTAAAATTATTTAACTTAAATAATTTTAGATATATTTACGGAAACACGCACTTTTTTTTTTTTTTTAGTTTTTAGCACCGCTTTTGTGTTTTTAAGTGAATTTTAGCACCGCTTTTGTGTTTTAAAGTGAATTTTAACACCGCTTTTGGTAATTTTTAATGACAAAATCTGAAAATTTTATTTACCACTTTCAGGGGGCCCTACCTATGGTATATGGCAGAAGCAATTTGATCAGAACCTTTATTGAAATCGTTTTCCAACTATTTGTAGCAAAATTTGTTCTCTTGCGTTTGATGATCTATGGACGAACCTTCACAAACCTTGAAATTGTAGTAATACAACTGCCTCAAATAATATGACGACTGATCTGGAAGTTTGGGTAAAACCAAGTTTTTCTGGCAGTCAAAAGATTTGGTTTTTGTTCCCTCCACGTCAGTACAAAGAATATCAAACAAGGCCTTCGCTTTAGCTTTGTGAACATTCAATTCTGTTTGCAGCTGTACTTTTTCCTCTTAATTGTGAGTGTCTTTTATGGTTTCAGTGTGCATTAAACAAAATGAACACACATCAGTTAATGGGGAACCGAACCCAATGTTGTAGTTCTCAAAAAAGGTACGAAAGTACTCGTAATTAACTTGTAAGTCCTAAACCACTTTATCATTGTACATAGCATTAAGTTTGGCTATTGACATATCACTAGGGAGGTAGTAGCGATACACATTTTTCGATCTGCAGTAATGTTTCTGAACTGGACATAATGATTCAATTAGTGTTGGGCCGATTCCTAAAATATACCGATTCCGATTCCATTTTCGATTCTTAAATTGAAGGGTCAATTCTTCGAATCCGATTCCGATTATGATTTTAAAAATGTAATTGCGTTGTTTTTCATTTTCTGTGCAGAAATTAACATTATATACAGCTTATATAATGTTAAAAAGTAGTGGTGCACCGATGCGGATACCGATGAATCGTAATCGGAGATTATGGGTACTTACCAATTAATCGTAATCGGCGATTATCTTAACGATTACTTTGCCGATTATTTACGTCCTGGCGTAAAGTAGGTTTTTACCGTGTACTATTTTGTTACACATTTTAGGACGAAATACGGTAATATTTGTATATATTACAAAATTCATCTAACTCCGTCATATCATAATTAAAGATATTTCGTTAAGTTTAATAAATCTCATTGCCTCTAACAATAAAAAATAAATTTTTCCTACACGTTTATTTACGTTTCGTCTTTTGTTCTGTCTTTTGTTTAGTGGCCTTGTACACTACCTATAGCCTGAGACGTAAAATAGATGGCACGCAATCAAAATACCACAAACAGTTGCAGTGGATTCTATGACAATTGATGTTTTCGAGTCGTAGTAGCGGTTAAAAATCGTGGTCCCGATACCTTCTAGTTTTTATCACTGCGTTTTACAAACTCGTTATGGGCGTCTTTGGTAACATTATCCGTTTGTTATTTGTATGTGACGTGAAAAGTGAAAAAGTATTTATAATTTTATATATTCAGTCAACATATATAAAATCACATGTGCTAGAATTGGTTTTTGGTCATTTTTATATAATTATAGTGAGATGGCGAGTAGGGAGAAAAAAAAGTGAAGTGTGGAAACCTGTTTCTATAAACTCAAGTGAACAAAATAAAGCAGCATGTTTACATTGTTAAACGGTAATTTCTTGATGCAACCTTATGTGATAGTCGATAATAATGCTAGTTTTCCGCAACAAAAACTTACCCATTGTAAATTACAATTATTAGACTGTAGTTCAAGTTGTTTACAATAACAAATATGTACAAATAGAAGTAAATTTAATTTAATTTACACTTTGCAATGACTTAATAGTGTATTTTATATATTTTTATACTGTTATTATAACCGTATTCTCAATTTTACCTAATCTTGTTATTAAATTCACATGGGAATAAAAATTTTTGTGTGCATTATTACACTTAAAAAAATTTCTTCATTATAATCGGTAACTGAATCGGTATCTGCCGATTATTGCTCTCATAATCGGTAATCGAATCGGTAATCGGTAAAGTCATATCGGTGCACCACTATTAAAAAGTATGTTCATTACCATCAAGTTACGCTACCTTGAATTTCTAGCACAATTTGGCCTTTTAACCTTGCATGTAGTTAGACAAAACACGTGTTCAAACACTGCCAATAATCAAAGATGTCTTATGACGTAAATTGTAAATAATGTTATAACTTAACCAACTTTAGATACCTTACATTATCAACTCAATTAATTAATTGTAAAAAAAGAGGTTTGTATGGTTAGGTTAATAATTTTATTTTCAAGCACAACTAAATAACGATACAAATAAAATGACAATATAACCTCGTTTATACATATTTCAAGAGACCAGGGTGAAAAAATAAAAAGAGGGAAATTTAAAAATAAAACTTTATTATCTCATTATGATGGAAATGACACAAAACAAATATGCACCACACTAAAATAAAATGTCAGAGATGCTTACGTTTTAATATATTACCTAGAACTTAATTATCTCACTTGGTGAAAAGAATAAATCTATCCAGTCTTGTAGTTCTTCACAACCGTAAAGAGAAAATAAATTTTCGGTTCTTGAGTAAGAAAGTTCTGTGCATGTTTTAGCATCTCAAAATTTCCACATTTTATGGTGAGATTTTCTTACACAAAATATTTAAACTCTTCAAATAATTGCGTGTTAACATTTAATTCATTTCAGAAATTTATCGGAAACAATTCTGTTAAACTAACACAACTACAGCGAAACCCCTTATTTACGTTACCGTTATTTACGTTTTCCCGTTATTTGCACTATATTCTTCAGGTCCCGTTTGGTTCCCATATAGTCCAATACAATACTTTCCCGCGAATTACGTCTCAAAAATCGAATCAATCCCGCTATTTACGTCACGTAACAACCATAAACAACCAGAAAATACCGTGGAGCTAGTAGGCAATGAACATTTTAAATAGCAAAATATACATATTTTATAACATGAAAAGTTGCTTTTATTTCTAAACATGTAATAATTTAAGCCTAGGCGTGTAAAAGTACGAGTAATTATAGCAGGAGACAATCTAAAATGCACGAGGGAAAAACGTAAACTCATGAATGTACAAACATGGCTGCTTGTAAGTTCTGATACTGTATTTATGTCACAACTTAGCCGAAATACTGGTACGAGACATAAACTTCACAAGATAAAATGAGCGGTGTCTTGGTAACTGTTTTATACGTCTTTTATAATTTGGGAAGTGTTGTACAGTTGACGCCATATTTTTTAAACTAACCATTTATTTCTGGGGATCGTAAATAATTAATTATTGGTATCAAGACATCATGATAAACGTAAACTTGAACATGTCACGGCAGCGAGAAAACTGGTGCGTATACCAATAAACTGGTATTAGAACTGGATAAAATTGGTACACGGGAGGTGGAGCTTATATTTTTTTCCGCTAAGCTCGCATCTATTGGTTGGCGGCTGATGGCGTCATGAGTCATGAGTCTGGGCGGAGCATAGAGTGCGCATGCGCCGCCGCGTCGTTACAGCAGCTGACCGAGTACAATGACCTTTCTCCGCGTTTGGCGCGCTATTGACGGTAAATATTCAACAATTTGCGGCCTTTTCTTAAAAAAATTTTTACTGTGAGCAATGTGTATGTAGCCCGTATTTGTTATAAACCCTGCCGGTTGCAACTGTATTTATAATTTGGAGAGGCAAATAATCTTGAACAGCCAAAAAAGCAAGCAGAAGAAAATTTCAAATTTATTTTTAGGAAGTAATCAGAAAAACATTTTGGCTTTCATTCTTTTTTTTATTTTTGTCAAATGTGGTAAATTAATAATGGATGAAATACTAAAGTAAAATTTGTTGTTAGTGTGTTTGTACCTGCATTGTAGTATGTGCTATTAAACAAAAGGAAAAAAATTCTAAATAAGGTAAACTGTACTCCTTTTTATACTTTTCCCTTTATTTACACTTTCCCGCTTTTTACACTTTTTTACTTTGTCCCCATGAAAAGTGCAAATAAGGGGTTTTGCTGTACTTTCAAAATATTGTTTATGTTTGGTAATAAAAATTTACAACCGTTTCAGCAGCAATGTTTGGAAATTCAGGTTAGCCAACTGCCTTTCCAAAATATATCTAATGTAAAACGAGCATCGCCGAACACGCACAAGAACTCCGATTTACAGCAATTTGGTTATGTTGCTTTTAAACTTATTTTAAGATGGTCGCAGTAATCCACTGTGAATTTGGGTAAAATCTCATTCAAAAATGATTTCATTTTAATTCTTTAAAGTTTAAAGTGCAGAGATGTGAAACATCTTAATTTTCACGTTCACGTCACCAAAGATTTTGTTCATGGCCGTATGGTTTACCATGGCAGGTAGCACAAAAAAAATTAGGTTGTTTACAATGGTAAATGTAGCTGCCATGATCAAATAGTTAACGTTTACATTATTTTACTTGCCATTTACATTTACATAATTTTCTTTAAACATTTATGGTTTTGTCTATCTAATTATCTTAATTATTTTTGAAGGTTTACTATTAAATGCAGTGCTGCTGCAACGTAATTTCAGAAAAATGCTTTTGCTTAAAGCGGGAAAGTAGATACTGCATTTGTACTGTAGGGAAAATGGCGGTGCAAGTAAATAAATACGTTAATCACCGTAATTCGTAAATCAGTTCCGTAAAAAAAATATTGTATTATGTTTTATGTAGTTTAAAAATTTGCATGCATTTTAATATTTTCTTACGTTGCGTAGGAGATGTATTTTGCAAACTTAAAAACAATGCAGGAATCGGTCATGGTCGATTCCAAAACCATTGAATTCTGAATCCCACGATTATACTGGAATCGGTGGAACCGATCGATTCCGGAATCGGAATCGACCTATCACTAGATTCAATGAAACCCTTCAAAGCATCTAGCTTGTTCTGAAATTTAGCTGTTTTTCTGTCACCTCCCCTTTTTTCTACAGGTGTACAGCCTGAATGAAAATATTGTTTGCAAACATTCTGCACCATGTCTCTTCTAACTCCTAGAATGTTTGTAAATGTCTTTTTACATACCTGTACTCTTTGCTCAACTCCTGCACGCTGTTTGTTACATTAATTTCTAACTGTAACCTCTTTCCCTTTAACGTTGTTACGGGGTCTCTTACGATGTGGTGTTTCACACGTAGTATTTTTCAAGATGAATTCATTTTGAAGTTGACGGTCTGGATGTACATAAAAGTTTTGGTTCATGCGTCGAACGTCTTGCATGCTCAATTCACTGCACTTGTATGAGCCTCTCTGGTGATAGCATGTAGGCATCCTCGTCAAGACCTTGCAGGTGTACTTAAAATAATAACAAAACTTTCATTAAACTGTTGAACGAGTTAAGTTAAAAACAACAATGCAGTAATATAGGCCATGAAGGGGAAGAGTTTATTCTAACCTCATCCTCTGTGCTGTAGATTTCTTCCATGTCTCCTTATTCCTTGTCTTTTTTTCTTGCATTCCCAGGTAAAGCTGGACGTAGTGTTTCATCACTTTGCATTGT
The DNA here is from genome assembly GCF_032445375.1 of Bacillus rossius redtenbacheri. Lineage (NCBI taxonomy): Eukaryota > Metazoa > Arthropoda > Insecta > Phasmatodea > Bacillidae > Bacillus > Bacillus rossius. The sequence goes on from NC_086330.1 coordinate 78,100,962, forward strand.
TATTTACGAATACAATACTCTACCAATTCCACCATAAAAATAACCAAGAAGAGAGCAAAACAAAAACAATATTATGTAGGTTGTTTACATGTCCTACAATAATTATTTTTACATGTTTACCAACTAACACAAACAATTTTTAAGACCCAGTTACTATACGATCAACAAAAAAATGAACCTGGATGATCTCTGCCAACATTCGGTGGGTAAATACTAGTGTTGGGCCGATTCCTAAAATATACCGATTCCGATTCCATTTTCGATTCTTAAATTAAAGGGTTGATTCTTTGAATCCGATTCCGATTCCTTAATTTTTATCTGACAATGTTCAACAGAGTAATATACTAAGAAAAAAAAGGTTGTTTATGATTTTAAAAATGTAATTATGTTGTGTTTCATTTTCTGTGCAGAAATTAACATTATATACAGCTTATATAATGTTAAAAAGTATGTTCATTACCATCAAGTTACGCTACCTTGTATTTCTAGCACAATTTGGCCTTTTAACCTTGCATATAGTTAGACGAAACACGTGTTCAAACACTGCCAATAATCAAAGATGTCTAATGACTTAAATTGTAAATAATGTTATAACTTAACAAACTTTAGATACCTTACATTATCAACTCAATTAATTAATTGTAAAAAAAGAGGTTTGTACGGTTAGGTTAAGAATTTTATTTTCAAGCACAACTAAATAATGATCCAAATAAAATGTCAATATAACCTCGTTTATACATATTTCAAGGGACCATGGCGGAAAAAAAATAAAAAAGGGAAATGTAAAAATAATACTTTATTATCTCATTATGATGGAAATGACAAACAAATATGCACCACACTAAAATAAAATGTCAGAGATGCTTACGTTTTAATATATTATCTAGAACTTAATTATCTCACTTGGTGAAAAGAATAAATCCATCCAGTCTTGCAGTTCCTCACAATCGTAAAGAGAAAATAAATTTTCGGTTCTTGAGTAAGAAAGTTCTGTGCAATTTTCACATTTTATGGTGAGATTTTCTTACACAAAATATTTAAACTCTTCAAATAATCGCGTGTTAACATTTAATTCATTTCAGAAATTTATCGGAAACAATTCTGTTAAACTAACACTACTACTTTCAAAAGATTGTTTATGTTTGCCATTTGGTAATAAAAATTTATGAACGTTTCCGCAGCAATGTTTGGAAATTCAGACTTGCCAACTGCCTTTCCAAAATATATCTAACGTAAAACGAGCATCGCTTAACACGCACAAGAACGCCGATTTAAAGCAATTTGGTTATGTTGCTTTTTAACTTATTTTAATATGGTTGCAATAATCCACTGTGAATTTGGGTAAAATTTCATTCAAAAATTATTTCATTTTAATTCTTTAAAGTTTAATGTGTAGAGATGTTCACGTTCACGTCACCAAAGATTTTGTTCATGGCCGTATGGTTTACCATGGCAGGTAGCACCAAAAAAAATTAGATTGTTTACAATGGCAAATGTAGCTGCCATGATCAAATAGTTAACGTTTACATTATTTGCCGTTTACATTTACATTATTTTCTTTAAACATTTATGGTTTTGTCTAATTATTTTTGAAGGTTTGCTATTAAATGCAGTGCTGCTGCAACGTAATTTCCTAAAAATGCTTTCGCTTAAAGTGGGAAAGTAGATACTGCATTTGTACAGTAGGGAAAATGGCGGTGCAAGTAAATAAATACGTTAATCACCGTAATTCGTAAATCAGTTCCGTAAAAAAAGATTGTATTATGTAGTTTTAAAAATTATATTTGCATGCATTTTAATATTTTCTTACGTTGCGTAGATTATGTATTTTGCAAACTTAAAAACAATGCAGGAATCGGTCATGGTCGATTCCAAAACCATTGTATTCTGAATCCCACGATTCCAGTGGAATCGGTGGAACCGACCGATTCCGGAATCGGAATCGACCCATCACTAGTAAATACATTTTGGACATAACATATTTTGAATCTGTAGTAGGAAAAGTGAACAGAAAACTAGCTGGACTTAACAGGTTTTGTAGCTTGTTGTGCTGGTGGACATAACGAGTTTTGATACTGTTTTGGCCATGGACTTGATGGATTTGGAACTGTATCCAGTTTTCAATTAATTTTTTCAGGGGGGAAAAAAGGCTTTTGTAGCAGTTTTGTTTCTTCGAGCGATGCATATTGCTATGCTCTACAAAATGGCGCACTAATCTCAATTTCGGAAAATTGTGGACTTAACGAGTTTTGGAAATGGACGACTTATTTGTCCACTTGATTTTACAGCACAGAATTCTAATACATATATTAATTATATTAATAATAACAAAAAACAGTGGCTGCTTCACCTAATAAAAGTGTGTCATTATATATGAAAAATAGCAGAAATATAATTTTGTTTTTGTTGCCAAAACATGCATATGTTTAGCAAATTTTTACCTGTACTAGTTAGACATGTTAATAAAATTCTCCAGTCTCAACTTATGTACTACACTTTTTTTATAGTTAAATTGTTATTGGAACGGTTGATAACGATGGGTCTCCCCTGCGATGTAAAGTAGCTGTCCAGTGTGATAAAGCAGCACGTGGTGTATGTGACAGGTGCTGTTTGTGTCCATCAACACGGACGAAGAGGACCACCAGCGCATCCTCGAGTTCTTCGGCATGAAGAAGGAGGAGGTGCCGGCCATGCGGCTGATCCGGCTCGAGGAGGACATGGCCAAGTACAAGCCTGATGACGCCGAGATCTCGGCCGACAATGTCCGCTCCTTCGTGCACACCTTCCTCAAGGGCAAGCTCAAGGTGCGACCCTCCACTTTAAAACACTTGCATTACTGAATAATAAAATCCAGCGAGGTGGTGCAGTAGTCCCGTGTTGGACCAGCATTCAAGAGGATCCAGTATAGTCCCACTTCTCCCATCCTGATTTTGGTTTTCTGTGTTAACCCCTCCAGGCTCCTTACAGCAAGCCATGGCTGACCACATCTGAAATATCCGTGACTTTCATGGTGTATGTCCATCTAATGATAAATTAATTAATTTTTCATTTGTAACATGCCTTTCAAGAATTAAAGCTGGTTTACTTTTGCGATAGGCATGAGACAAATACAGGTACACTATAGACAAAATATAAAGCTGATAGGGCAAACAAAAATTAAAAAGACTCTACATGAAGTGGGCTCTGTATCTGGTGCATCTTGTGAAGAGTCCAAAACCAAAATAGTAAATCAATAACTAAAAATTCCTCTGCTCCTCATTCGTGGCTGGATCATCTGACTTACATTGTAACGGAAGGGCAGACTTCTCGTTCGGCCAGACCGGCGAATTGCAGTAGATAGGCGGGGAAAATAGCATCAGCTTTAGTTACTGTTGCAAGACTAGTCTGTGGGTTTGAGTGGTGTCAGTTGGGTAATGGACTTCCATTTTAATGAATGTGTACTTAAACATGCATAGTCCCACATGATTGGGAACTTGTCAGCAACTGGATGTTGCACTCTTTAGAGTTTAATTCTTATTAGTGATCTGGTATTATTATCAAATTAGATTTGTTTGTGTAACTATTTATAGATTAGGCTGGTGCAGTTCCCCAATTTTTTGGTTCTGGTTACTGTTCCTTTAAAATATCAGCCCCAGAACTGACTTTTGATAACTATGGTTACGGTTACGGGTATTTTTTTAATGTTTGTTACCTCTCTTAACGATAAGTTTATCATATGAAAACGATAAACAAATCCCATTCTTTCAATGTTATGAACATTTCACGATGTAATAATTCACGGAAAATGTATGTTCTAGAGTATAGTCTACAATGAATTTGTGGAGAGATAGGAAAGCCATCTTAGTTTCTATATTTTTTGGCCATAATTTGTAAATTTTTGTCTTCATTAAAGCATAATACAGTGAAATTCCGTTACAACGTACTTCAGAGTAAAGTATCTTTCATTTCAACGTATGATTTTAAATTCCCGCTCAAAACACCAATGTAAACAATGTAAAAATATTTCACTTTAACATTAAAAACTATCCTACCTTTCAATACAACGACCATTCTTTTCCAGTTATCAGGAAAATTTTACATAATTGTTACTGTGTTTGCGCAGGGGTTCTTTAATATAAATGTACATTATGATTAATTTTTATCACTTTCAATAATCGTTAACAAGTATTAAACATAAACAAACACTGTCTCAACGATTCATAGAATCATAGTACAGTATAACACGCCATTCTTCTTTCTCCATAGATCAAACACTTAAGTGCACGAGACGATCTAAACAATTACTGTCTCGCCCTTCTTCAGACAATTCTTTTTTAGCTGCGCCATCTTTTGGTTATTTGTAGAGCACGTTTTAAAAGTTTTAATTAACACAGTGTACAACTACTAAAGGCCTCAGTGCTTGTGGCGCCAGATTAATATGTGCAGCTACTTGTATTGACACACAGATTTATATACATGCACATATGCTTGTGTATAGGGATACAGTTGATAATAGGTATATTATAATATTACAAAACACAATGGTGATTTTAATAATTTATTAATGAAAGTCAGAATTATCTCAGGTTTTTAGCAAAAGGAAAAATATTACTGCTTTCAAAATTTTAATAATTGTTGTCACTGCAGAACATATATATATATATATATGGAAAAATGTCTGGAGTGACGATGTGCACATTTACTTAGCAATCAAATGTCTCTTTTGTTCGGGTCCAATATCGTATACACAGATTCAGTCTCGGTAGAGCTTTGATGCTCTCTCTCCCAGACCACTGGGTAATTAAAGTTGGGTTGGGTGTTATACAAGTGTCAAATTAAATTCGCGTAATTAATATTACAATATTTAAGTTTCTCAATGTCTTTCTTGACAAAATTAATTTGTTATGGGCGTGATACGTGTTTCGTATTAACGAGATGGAGTAACAAACAGTCATATATTACTCACGTATTTATGTACTCCTAGAATCGTTAAACTTTTGGATAAAGCCCTATTAATGTACAATGACACTTAAACAATCCGTTCCTTTCATCCGTTTGTGCGGATGCCTATTTCTAAATAGCTATCCTTCAAGATAGTTTTCGACGAAGTCAGATACGTGTCTATTCATTGATAGGCCATTACATTACCTTTTTAAAACCTTCTTAATTTAAGTAGTTTAACAATGCGTGCCACATTTAAAATACGGCTCCTGATTGGCCGAGAACTAATGATAGTTACAAATCTTTTAAATGAAATACATCAATCCCGTGCGCAACAATAGCGCGGAATACAAAATCTTACGTTACATTTAAAATAAAGACATTTAGTTATAAAATTTTAGATTAATAAACAAGGTGTCAAATTAGCAATTTACTGTTACAAGTTCAATTGTTCTAATAGGGGTCCTTGCAATTGCTAGTTCTCAAAACGTTTGTTTCAGTCATAGAGCTTCAATTACATAGATATACATTAACAAATCCAAAGAGTTTTCAAATGATAAAAATATATACAGGACGAAGAAATATAAATTAAAATAAATTATTAACATAATCTGGGCTGGAAATGTACCCAGTTGCAGTACAGCAGATACAAACATTAAATAAAAATTATATTTTAACTTATATACGAAATAGAAAATCCAATAATGTTAATTTATGCAGGTTAAGTTTTGAACTGTTTGGTGTCACAACATGGCCGACACACGTTAATTGTGTTGCCATGAAGGTCGGAATATCGCCTGGTACAGCCATTCTATGACGCGCGCTGTGGTTATCTATGGATGCGAGGTTTGTTTACGTTTGACGTGGCACGAGGCAAACAATATTTTTGATTGAATACTTTAATCAGGATGGATGGCCAAAAAGATAAAAAGAAACGCAAGCAGTTCGCTTTGAAGGAAAAAGTGGAAATTTTAAAAGAAGTTGACAAAGGCAGGAAAAATGCAAATGTGGCACGGTCGTTTGGTTTGGTGCCCACTACACTGTCAAAAATAATAAAAGATCGCGAAAAAATAATTAAACTGTACAAACAGTCATCTTTAGCTGCTGGTCGCAAGAGACTTCGTCTAGGAGATAACAAGGAAATTCTATCCCAATAAATGTACACATCTGGAAAATAGTTGAACCCATTTGTCATTTTGTGTTCAACAGATATAAATTTTATATGTGAAGATCTAGAATTTAGGTTACTGTATTAAGTTCAGTAATTTTTTTTTTATTCTTGTTTTACAAATATTTGCTTCCAAGCTAATGTAAAATTTGATCCCCTAATACTTTATTTTTAAAAATTAAAAAATACTACGTTTTAAAGGTAAATATATAGACTTTCAGAATAAAGTACTTTCATTACTAAGTATAAAAGTTGAGGCTTTATTGATGTACTTTATAACAAGATTCTACTGTATATTTGAATTAGGGTTGTACGAGAATGAGATTTAGACCTCGAGAAATTTTCGAGAAGAAAATATTTTTCTCGCAAGAAACGAGACGAGAATGAGAAGTTTTTAAATAATCAAGGTTTACTGTAGATATCACTTTCAAAATATATTGTTCTGTACATAAAACTGTTGTTTAAAATATAGAATGACAATTTAGTTGCCTGTGCACAACTGACATGCACCACACGTTATGTAGGCCTACACTGAATTATAAATAAACATTCACTCACTTAGGTAAAAGTCTAGTAGCTAACATGTTAATTGTGATGATAAGTATCAACAAGAAATCATCTAAGAAGAAATAAAAATAACCTGTACTAATAATAACAATAATCGTATCAATAAAAATAACAAATTATGATGAAAACACCTTGAATTATTAAACACACTATTAAACACACTATTTTTACATCCTTTTCTAATTTTCATGGAGAAAATTAAAAACAAGTTCTTGCACATGTTCTATAGCAAGAAGTTGTCTCCTGCAGCTAGCTCACAATGTTCCCAGCTCCTGAGAACACTCGTTCACTGGCTGCCTCAGTCGCAGGAATCCCGAGAAACTGCATTGCAATTTTGCTCAATTCGGGGTAAAGACTACTGCCCTTCTCTTTCCACCACTTTAAGGGGTCATCCGCTCTTGGAATAGTGGGCAAAGAAAGATAGGCTGTCACTTCCATGTTGTCATTATTTTCAGCCTGTTGTGCCAGTTCATCGAACACATTCCAGAGAGATGATTTCTTTTCTTGAGCTTCAGGTTTTTCTGAATCAGAGAGAATATATTTTGCTTTGGAATGGCAGCAAGAGTGTGACCTCCCGGAAAGTGATAACAACCAAGTCAAAAAGTCTTGAGGGTAAAATCTTTGGAAAGTGGCATGTCACTGCCATGAACACATCATTGGCAAGGGAAGTCCACAAGTCACATGTGAAAGACATGGAAGCTACACTTGCCAATGCATCTTCCACTTGTTTGCTCACATTTTCTTTAACTTTAAGATACAAGCCGGGGACTACACTGCGTGAAAACGTAGTTCTGCTAGGTACTCTGTATAGAGGCTGTGCAGTACCAAGAACTTTTATGAAAGACATGTTCTCCACTGTGTTATAAGGTAACATGGTATCAGCCAGCCATTCCCCAATTGAATTTGTGATGGCTGTAGCTTTCACATGAGTTGGAGAGCATTTAAATGTTTCCTCTATTTTAAGCTGTTTGGGCACAGGTTCTCCAGATACACTAGAAAATCTAGGCAGTGATAATTTTTGTTTCTGAAGGTCATCAAATTTATTTTTTATGGCAGAGTGCTGTGAAAGATGTCTCAGTAGACCTGATATATTTCCGGACTTCATTTTGATAACTTTTCTACAAATGTTACACGTACCCATTGACTTATCGCCACACAGATATGTCCACATCTTCCATTTTACCGTAAAATCAAAGTTTAATTTGACAACAAAGTTTACTTCTGTTAAACTGTTATATTTCCGCAACACTTTTTTTTCCACTTGGTTATGCCGCAGTTGAACATAAAGCAATATTAGGAAATTATTCTTATATTCCTAATAACATTTACAGGCGTCACATTATTTATTCATACCCGCAGAGTAGCTCGCGTAAATGGGAAACTCTGGTACTGTAATGAAAACAAAGTAATTATACGAGGGAGGCTTTGGCGGGATTCATTACTCGTTACGTCTTACGACTGAGACTGAGTGAAACAAAGGTGGAAAAGGAAATGGGATGAACATACTATTTATTCTGCCTTATCAACGGGATTGAACACACACATTCATGTAATTTTACGTAATACAAGGGCATGAATTGTTCTGCGTGTTCAATCCATTCCTTTCCATTCTAGTCCATTTAACAATCACTTGACCAGTCTTTTATCGGAAATGAAATAAGAAATGGAACAGCGAAGCAGACTCGGCCTGGCACACGGTCAGCATGACCACCATTCCCTTTTGTTCGTTAAAAAGTAAATTTTGTATTTTGCTGTAATCAACATTTCAGTATGCTATTAAACATTACCGAACAAAATATTATGACTAAATTAAAGGTAATACTTTAATAACTTGACCGTAATAACATGTATGTAAACAAAACCAATTTTGTAGGATAGGTTCGAACGTATTTTATTATGTATTACGCTTACGTAATTTAAAAATTAAATACGGCAGTTTTTCTTTCAGGATAAATTGGAATTTTATATGACAGTTTTTATTCACAGTTTCGATTATTGATATGGTTTTGTATGGTTGACTATCGGCTAGTCTTAATATCTCTTAATGATTGCATCATGTTTGCTTTGTGTTCTGCCAAATCATTTTTCGTCCAAACAGGCAGATGCGTTTGGTATTTTTAAAACATTTAAACTAAAATAATGTCAGTGTGTGTGTAATGTTCAACATATTAGAATACAACAATCAATATCAAATTTAGTTTCCATACCAAATTGAGTTGTTACCGGTACCAAAAAAAATTCATGTTTTTTTTCGAGAAATTATTTTTCTCGTTCGCTGTTCGAGAATGCAATACAGTAGAACCCCGATTTTGCGAACACGAATTTAACGAAAACAGCGATTTAACGTAAAGGTTTTCAGGAACCAACAAAAATCACCAATTTATTAAAATAATAATATAGATTTCCAAAAAATGCAAGTAAATAGTAATGGAATCTTATTAAAAAATACACTCTGTGGTGTCAGTAATAGAATGGAGGTACTATACATTAATATGTGCCTTTGCATCATCTGTCCAAATACTAAAATTAAAAAAATTGTTCAAATTGCTTAAAAACTCCGGGCGCTGTAACTGAATTGCGTAGGTGCGTGCCATTGTGCGCGCCTGGATAGATAGACTGTCCGCGACACATGACGTCATGAAGGGTTTCTTTGTCCGCATCCCCCTCCCCCTCTTCAATTCCTGGCTTGACTCCATGTTATGGTTATCTTCCAAATACGCCCGCATAGTAACAGTGCTAGCCAATAATCACACGTTTCCAAATATTCCCTTTCCCATCCTCCAGGTTTTTTCAACTTGTGACCACGTCACACCAATACGCCATTATCATTATTCTCTAGATGTGTAAAAGTAACGAAAAAAAGCATACCCGTATGTATTCGTTACTATAACAATTAGTACTCGTTACTATCGTATCGTTACGTTACTCGTTACTTCTGAAACCGCATTAAAAAGCTATTTTATGTTGCACCAATGAATCGAGTGGTATTGCGTACGCGTACATTATGACGTCGCGTAAATAATAATAAGTAGAATATAAACAATTAACAATATTTGATAATTAACAGTTTTTGTTAACCAAGAAACAATTAAATCTCATTAATGCGGTTTTTTTATATTATCTCTTTTAAGATAATAACAAAAAAAACGTGAAAATACGCGATAATAAAAAACAAAAACATACATATTTCTAATTTGTAAACAATACTTTCTTGCGTTGTTTCTGTTCCAATCTCAAACTTTATCTACACACACAATACCTTTAATAAGCAGTAAAAAAAAATGACGACGAATTTCCAAATTATACTTTACTTAATAAACAAACATCGTTCTTTGTAACGCAAATTCATCGAATATGCGCGCGCATGCGTAAAACATACGAAAAATGTGAGTAACGAGATGCAGCCGTGTGTAACGTTTCGTTACTCGTTACTAGATGGCGCACCCGTTACTCAGTACCGAATACATACGGTTTGCTACAGCTCTATATTCTCAGTAAGAGCTTTGTGCGCGGTGTTTAGTTTTTGGAATACGTTTTTTATAAGTGCTGCGCAGCTGAGCGAACAAAGAGAATCAGCCGGCGGCCACGCCGCACCGTAACAGCAGCTGACCGAGTACAATGACCTTTCTCCTCGTGCGGCGCGCTATGGACGGTAAATTTCCATCATTTTGCGGCCTTTTTTTTTTTTTAATTTTTTACTGTGACACAATGTGTATGTAGCTCGTTTTTGTTAAAAACGCTGCAGGTTGCGACTGTATTTTAATAAACTTTAACGTATTTCTTACACTTTACATATTTTTAAACTTTTTTTTATGCCTCATTTTTCACGAATTCTAAAATTCTGTATGTACGACCGACGTGTACGTACGAACCGGGGGCCGTACGAGCGAGATCAAAAACGTTGAAGATGGAAAGTTGACGAAGTCTGAGATAGCACGGCAGCACAAGATATCAGCGTCGACCCTGTCTACGATATGGAAACGTAGGTACGCGATTATGAGTGCGGGGGTAATTGAAAATCGGTAAATCGGATTTAACGAAACATCGATTTAGAGTAAACATTTTCGGTAACCGTAGCACTTCGTTAAATCGGGGTTCTACTGTATTTCTCAAAATTTTTCTAGAGGTTCGAGATCTCGCACATCACTAATTCAAATAGAATTCCTGAAGTACATGGTAACATACATTTAACCAACTGATCTCTGCTCTAACAAAGAAGAAATTTCAAATAATAACAAAACAAACTTTTACTGCAAAAAAAATAGGTTCTTTTCATGCATTGGTGGTACTTTTTTTTTTGCCAGTGAGAATATTACGATTTATGGCCGTTCGTACGTTTAAGGCCAATTAAAATATAAACCAACCAATGCAAGCAAAACATGTGGCGTTATAAAACAATTATATTTGAATTGTAAGAAAAAATATATAAAAATGCCAAAAATGCTGAATTAGAAAATTAGAATGTAATTTTGCCATCAGGATTTTGATGCCTGTAACGAATTGCATACCTATCCAAGGTTTAAGGTTAGTTTTAAAATACTTAATACAAATTAAGTTTTATATAGGAAAAAGTTTGAGGAACATCTTGCATGTAAAAAAATAATGTATATCTTATTCAGAAAATGGTGCGACCGAAACATTTGACCACATTAAACAGGAAATCATATTGTGCAGGTATATCTTAAACGAGCATTTTCCCATTATAACTGCTAAATTGTCTGACAGCAACTTGAATACTGATTGCTATTGTACGTTGCTTTATCCTATTATATTTACTTACCTATACAAAGCGCTCAGAATCTTAACAGCAGGAAACAAAAATATCATGCAACATTTATGTGAGAATTTTTGCTCATAATTTTGATGCCCTAAACTAATGGTAACGATTATGCAATAAAACACTGTGTGACACACTTGAATTTCATTCATATTTATTTTAGCGCTAAGATTCCAATTCCCTCATTTTTTATGAGAATTGAAACCTGAAACGAGGTTCATGATGTAAAACCAGTCTGCACAGCCTTATTATAGATTATGGTGAATTTAACCCGTACTTGGACAGTAGACGATTCTTTAAAACAAAGATTTGCACCTCCGCCATTTATTTTCCATGTAGTAACATAACCTTGAAAATTCAGGTACTGACTCATTATTTTAAGAAATCTTATTTAAAACAATTATTTTGTTATTAATGTAGAGGCATTACTGATATTTTATTGCCAGCAGGTAAGCTGGTACCTAAACATTATATTTACTATTCTGAAGAATGCAAATAAAAGGTAAATAGGTTCACACTTGTACATTAAAAAAAAAGGCAGGACTAAAAATACTCAAGTTGGATGTAATGTTAAACTTTGTCAGTGAGAGTAAAGGTGGTTAAAAAAAATTTGGGTAGGCTGTATTTTGGACTTCATCTACCAAGGGTGTGTTTCATGAATTTCCATTGTGCTGAACAGGAATTTTTTGTATGAAATAAATAAAATAATTTAACATAATTGATGGGGCTTTACTTTTTGACATGAATTCAATAAATGTCTTGCCTTTTTGACGGTCAGGTGGTTACGCCAGAAAAATTGCGATACCAGACCACTTCAAACTTGGGCCATCATTCACAACCACTGGCTCAACTGACCATATCAACATCAGAATCATCAGAGAGCATATATTCATGTCCATTACCAAATAATTTTCTGTAATTCCCTTCGCTTCTCACAAGGTAGATAAACGACTGAGGCTTGCTCGAGCGCAAATTTAGCGCCTCATTCGGGGACTCATTTTTCGCCATTGGCTCATTTCTCTCGGCTACTTTTTACCTAATTTGACACCTACAACACTTATCTGCATTAATTGTTTTTGCTCGTGTGATTTTGCTTGTTTTCTATCTTTTCTCCAACATAACCTGTTTTTGCGTAGGCATTTTGTGATTAATGGTTCCAAAACCAAAGTTAGTAACTTTATAGTTATTCCACTCAACTAGCACAACTCAGTGCTCACTCACGAGCAACTTAAAAGTTTAAATCCAGCAAATCTGTCTAATACTTTCAGAGTTAGTTCTCACCAACTTCAATTTGACACTCCCCACCAATGCTCATTACGTTATTACTGCAAATGTTAACCTGGTGAGTCATGCGTAACGACCATGAGCAAAGTTTGCTCTACTTCTGTAGCTTGAATAGTTTATGATTTTTATTTAAGCAGTGTTGAATCCTCAGCCGAAGTGACACCCAACCTGAGATTAAAGACATATTCCTGTTGAAAATTCATTTCAAAATTAACTTCTGATTCTACTTTTAAATAAACCTTGTTATGAGCCTTGTTATGTGCTCAATGTCGGCAGTTAGCGTTGATGACAGAATATAGAGCTAGGCCGGGTGTTTTGTGCCTGCAGCAACACCTGCTGTCCCAAGACTTGCCACAGGACTGGGATGCGAAGCCAGTGAAAGTGTTGGTGTCGACCAACTTCGACCAGGTGGTGAACGACCCGAAGAAGGATGTGCTGGTGGAATTCTATGCACCGTGGTGCGGCCACTGCAAGCAGCTAGCCCCCATCTACGACCAGGTGCGAGGACTCGCTGAATGTTGACACGGCCACTCTGTGTTGGACCATGTATTGCTGCTCATGAATTGCTTTATTACGATAGTCTGTTTCACGGATAGATTGCAGTGCAGAGTAAATGGCATACACTGTTGCCAGATTCATACTACCCGGGTTTTTAAAATTATATTTTTTTATTTTGTATACCATCGTTAAACATAAGTTTTTATATTTTTTTAATAATACATTTTCTTGATACTTCTAAGGTCATAAAATATTGTCTACTTACAGTATTATTACATTTGAAGGTATTCTGACAGAAAAAAAAAATTAAATGCTAACAACAATTATTATTTCTCAGGAGAAACTATTTGTATGTAACAGTTACTATTAACAACAAGGCATTTCATGAAAGTATTTGCAAATGCTGAAAAGAGCCAAACTTCTTAAAATTTAATTTTATAAACAATATGTTTACAAAACTGTTCAAACCAAAATGCTGTCCTTCAATTACATTGCCTTAGAAATAAAAAATGTAAATTATCAGATTATGTTTTTTATTAAATAAACCAGTAAAATATATTACATCAATTTTTGTTCAAAATTTTACCTTACAAAATATAATTTTTCCAATATATTAAACAAGTTTTTAATACTTTGCAAAGTTTTGTCTGAAACTTTTGTGGTATATAGCCTTATCTATTCAAATTCTTAAATGTTAACCATCATTTGTTTGTTCGACAGCTGGGGGAGGCGTACAAGGACAACGAGAGTGTGCTTGTTGCCAAGATGGACGCTACAGCCAATGAGCTGGAGCACACAAAGATAACCAGCTTTCCCACCATCAAGCTGTACACAAAAGAAAATAAGGTACTGCCCATGTCCATTAGGGTTCTGCGAATATTCGAAATTTCCGAATTTGAGTTCGAATTTTTTGATATTCGATTCGTCAATTCGAATCGAATTCATTTTACAATAATTCGACTTGCAAAATCTGGCCCGGATACACTAATATAAGACATCCCCCCCCCTCCCCCCGACCAACACAAAATGTTTTAAAGTAATGTAAATGGACGATTACATCTTTCACTTACAAAAATTATACAGCGAAACTAGGGCTGTATGGGATAGGTAATTTTGGTTCGGGAAAAATTCGGGCGGGAAGCTATGATTTCCCTCGGGAAACGGGACGGGAACGGGAATTATTTAAAAGTGCAATATGTATCCAAGCAAATTTATTTATTTCAAAAATGGGCTATCAAAACCATATCATTTTAACTTTTAAAAGCCATAGTATTAAAATAAATATTTTGAAAATAAAGAATACTATGAAATGCCTCCATTTTCGTGTATGAACACCAGTTCCTCTGTATGTTCTGAGGAAAGGGACATACGCTTGTGGGATACAATGTTCCCAGCAGAAGAAAACACACGTTCACTTGCTGTTTCTGTTGCAGGGATGCCTAAATACTGCAATGCAACTTTACACACGTTAGGGAATGCATCTTTTCCTTTTTCTCTCCACCACTTTAGGGGATCATCACTTCTTTGTATAACAGGCATACTGAAATAGCAATCAGTTTCTGATGACATGATCTGGTTACTTGATTCGCTCTCAGCAAGTTCGTCAAAAACACTCCAGAGAGAAGTAGAACTCTGTGCCAACTCACTGGTACCTGCAGTTGTTACTGAAAAAAAAGAAACACCACATTCTTACACAATGCTATAGTGGCTTTTGTATAAATAAAATAACTAGGCCTACAAATAAATTAAACAATACCTGGTTGTGCCGTTGCCTGTGTGATTTCTTTTACTTTTTTATCCAGGTGGTTACGTGCCAAAAGTTTTTCTTCCGTTGGAATTACAACAGCCTTAAACCTCGGGTCTACTAACATTTCAGTATAGTATGGCTCTTTTCGATCGTAGCATGGAAATCGTGCTTGGAGAGCCAGAAGTACCTCATTTGCAAACTCCCATCCCTGTTTTGCATTGGTGTTGATGTAGGCCTTCAGACAATTTTTTAGAGAAAAAATGACCGGAATGACCATTGATGCTGATGGTGAACGTTCACCACAAAGTTGGGTTGTAGCATCATACAATGGTTGCAATATATTAATGTAAGAGTCAATAAGGTTCCATTCACTCAACTGCAGATTGTCCATGTTCAGTGTTGGTAAGTGATGAGAAAGAGGTATCTTGTTGTCAAACAATCTCTTCAGCATTAAAAACTCTGAATTCCATCTTGTCTGACAGTCTTGAATCAAGTTTAGTACCGGCAGATCTAGTTCTTCTTGAATTCGATGCAACTGTTCAGTTGCTCGCGCACTGTGTTTGTATCGTCCAACAATCGAACGTGACTTTTTCAGTACCTCTTTGATCTCACATGTTACTTTAACACCATCTTGCAATACAAGCTGCAGTGTATGTGCAAAGCACTGCAGCTGCGTAAACTTAAGTTTGCATAGTGAAAGTCCCAACTTAAGGTTTTGTCCATTATCACTCACAATGTACATGTCCACTTTGTCCCCTGCATTTTCTAAGTCCCATTCATTGAAGCACTCTACTAGTTTCTCACTAATTGCGTCACCAGTGTGTCCACCAGGAAAGCTGTAACACCCTAAACAGTACTTCTTCATGTCGAAATCTTCAATAAAATGACATGTCAGCGACATGAATGCTTCGTTGCTAGCAGATGTCCACAAATCACAAGTGAATGATAAAGAAGCAATTTTGGATAAACTTATTGCATTGGCAATATGTTCAGACATTTTTGCCTTTGTTTTGTTGTACAGTTCAGGTATTACTCTTCTTGAAAAAGTGTTACGAGATGACACTGAATAAAGTGGTTGAGCAATTTTAAGGACTTTTTGAAATTTATGATTTTCCACTGTACTGTATGGCAACATAGCATCAGCTATCCATTCCCCAATACAGTTCGTCAGTGAAATGGCCCTTTCATGTGTTGAAGGCCATTTGTAAGCTTCGTCTAAGCGAAGTTGCTTCTTTGTTGGTTCTAAAGTTTTTTCCCCAATATTTCTGCCTTTCCGTGTTGCTTCTATCTGTTCAAGTTCTTTTTTCAAATTTGGATGTTGCATCAGATGTCGAAGCAACCCAGATGTGCTACCAAAATTGGTTTTTAAAACCTTTTTGCATTGTTTACACTGTGCAGACACATTATCTGGCATTTTTTGGTAAAAAGACCAGATAGGAGTTTTTAATTTGGTGTGGCGACTTTCCATGATGAAATTCACGTACGTAAACACACACACCTTATGTAAAAAACTTCACACTAAAATACTCGCCAACACAGATAATATCACAATGCGTTTAAAACCGGAGTAAAATACATTGAATATCTTGTTCTGTAGAGAAAGGAACCTGAATCTCTGGCGCTCGGTTTTGTGTGTGGAACAGCATCGGTGACAAACTTTACGATAAGTAAATATTTAGAAATAACATTTCACCACAGTTTCTCTCAACGCCTATCTTTGCTTTCACCGTCGTTTGTCCTAAACACCAAATTTATGAACGTTCAAATACATTTCGATGTAATATACATCAGTGTCGCCAATGTCTTTCCGCAATATTTCTTATTCGTTAAAACGAACATCACCGAACATGCACGAAGACGCCATATTTACAAGACTTTGAACGTTCACATCACCAAACGTTTTACTCATGGCCGTATGGTACACCTTGGCAAGTGGCACAAAAAAAATGTTTACAATGGCAAACGAAGCTGAGAAATTGCCGTGGCCACAAACGCACGTATTAAAGTAAACTAAATACAGTTTACACAATTCGCTTTACTTTTATTGTTCCGTCTAAACTTGTGTCACGGTTAGCTATAAAATGGAGCGCTAATGCAACATTAATTGCGGGAAATGCTTTGCATTAAACTGGAAAATAATGCATTAAAACTATAGGGAAAATGACGGTGCCAGTAAAAAAATACGTTAAATACGCAAATTCGTATATCTCAGGTACGTAAAAATGAGGTTCTACTGTAATCACAGAAAACTTATGTTCCGTTACGAATACACCTAAAGATAGGTTACGCAGTGATTTTATCAGAAAAATTATCAATGTACATTTTCGGGAAATATTACTTTCCCAAATAATTTCGGGAAAAATTCATTCCCGAAATTTCCCGAAAAATCGGGATCCCGCCCAGCTCTAAGCGAAACCCCTTATTTACGTTACCGTTATTTACGTTTTCCCGTTATTTGAACCATTTTATTTCTGTCCCGTTTTGACCTCATTATTTTGATCTAATGCAATAAATTCCCGTTGTTTACAACGCGCCTATTGCTTTACGCAGTTTACGCCGTTCGTTCTGATAAAACTGCATACTAACTTAATTAATCCTATTACAAAGTAATCTGATGTGTAAATCGTGTTTTAAAGACGTTTTTAAAAGTTATAAACTTCATCTTTAACGTTTCGGGAGTCGCTTTATACCGCTTATAAAACGTAAGCAGCGCCAGTTTGGTTGTGTTGATTCCTGTATTCCCGTATAGAGTGTGCGCACGTAGTCGAAGATCGATATCCATAGCTCGCAGACTGCATGCACGCGCGCGCTCTGTCAAGAACGATCGTTATGCGTATAGTTACAAATCACGTTCTTGTTACGGGTTTCTTTTTTTTTACGTTGAATAAAATGGTTTTATTGCATCACTCATCAATTTAAATTATTTGGCGTGCTCTCGCAAAGTCTACTTTTTATTTTTTAAATAAACTTACTTTCCAGGAATAGGTTTTGTTTTTATGGATTACTTTACATGTGTTTTTGTTTTTTTTTGCATAATAGTAGCACCCACGGTCTCAACCCTAATTTTCAAACCTGATTTTAGAATAAAATGTGCGATGCTTAAGTGATAAAAACGGTAAATTTGTTTGTTTTTTTTACAACTTCCTTATGCTGTAATATTTTTATTAATATTTTTATCCTTGAAAGTCAAACATGCTAAATAAGGTAAACTGTGATACTTTTTATGGTCTTTCCTTTATTTTCACTTTCCCGCTTTTTTAAATTTTCTTTTTATATTCTCAAATTCGATTCGAAAAAAATTCGAAACTCGTGAATTTTTTTGAAATTCGATTCGAATTCGATTCGAAAGGAAAAATCACAATTCGCAGATGTATAGTGTCCATTGCAATTTACTAAAGCGTACATCTGCGTTTTACTAGATATGCTATCCAATACTTTGCAGATAAAATGTAGGAGTCGTCTTAGCTTTGAAATACGTCAATTTTTCGCAATTGGCAGCCATCTGGAACTGCTTTCTGCACCTTTCCAATTTTGCTTCAGGTTCTGATCAACACCATATACTGTAATGTCCAGAATATAAGCTGACTCACATATAAGTCGGCCTATTGCTTTTCAGTTTAATATTTTTTTTGGGGGGGGGGGGGGGGATAGTAGATTTTAAAACAAAAAAAAATTTACTTGCTTACAAATAATGTAATGTACTTCTTGGGAAATTTTTGGTCACACTTCAGAATACAAAAGTGTTTCCTTAAATACAATTGTTAAACTCAAAACTTTGTAACAACTTAACATTATCAGTAACTAGTTTTTTCCATCATTGCAGCTCATGCTTCTTTCTCTTTCTGCTGGTTGAAACTTCTTTGCTGGCTTCAACTTGTCACAAAATATTTTCCGTACACTTCTTAAATCCTCTCACGATGGATTTTGAACTGATGGATCTCCAAGCTGTTAAATCCACTCCATCATTTTGCTAGCTGATGGCTTCTGGATGGTACCTGTAGGTATCTGTGAGCAAGCCTCACTGCACCACTCAGTGTATAGTTGATGAATACAGTAGAACCCGTTTATAGTGAACCCGCCTATAATGAATTCCCGTTTATTGTGAATTTCCATCTCGGTCCCGGAAAAATGATGTGAGGTTATGTATTAATTTATTGGATATAGCGCACATTTTTCGTCAATGTTGATACGTTTTCCCGCGTACCACGAACAAATTTTGCCGACATAATGCACATTTATCTCAAATATTTTCATATAATTACAAGTGTTTTCATAAAACGTCTATTCTGGATCACATTGAAGTTTTTCTCCGCAATACGCTACTCGATTGTCCACTGTTCATTTCATAAACAAGTCGTATTCAAGTGGCCTTGGTAGGCTACGTGTAGCCAGAAATGGTGATCAGTTTGGTGAAAATAAAAAATAGTTTTCCCTGCATAGTTAAAGAATGTGCGAACGCTTGTACATTTAATATGTTATCAAAATTAAAAATAAATTACCGCCACACACATACATATGTACATTATAGCAGTAAATTCAATATTTTTACGTCTCATTTTTATCGTTCACGTTTCGGACATTTTGATCGAGTAAGGTTCGTAAGACTACCACTAGATAGAACTCTGTGGACTAAATTTTTCCATAGAAAGTGAGAAAATTTTGTTCCAGCTTTAGCAACTGCGATACTAAATGATACGTAGTGATCTTTGATGCGCCAGACTCGTTATTTTTCGTTTATTTACTTTTGACGGTAAAAAGAATTTTGTTTTATTAAGCTGCAAATTTGCTTCAATAAGAAATACGTACATAAAAAAGGGTGAAAAACGCGGTAAAAAACGTAAGGCATTATATGTGCGAGATAAACTGGACATTATTGAAAAGGTAGACTGAACCCAACTGTCCCGCACGTGTTAATAGCAAAGGAACTGGGAATTAAAACATCCACATTAACTACAATATAAAACAAGCTAACAATCTTCTTTCTCAAGCTGCGAATACGTCACAGAGTACCTATTAAACGCCTGAAAAAAAGGAAAATACACTGATGTTGAAAAACCATTAAAAGAAAGTTTGTACATGTATAGTGCTTTAAAAATATATCTGCATTTGCTCATAAAACTGTTGCTTTGAGTATTTTCATTCGTTCTTTTCTTGGCTTAGGCCTATGTGTAGTTAAGATTTTGCTTTTGAGTATGTATTGCCAATATAAAAGTTTTCCCAGATATAAAGTTTCCCCTCTATAGTGAACATATAAACTACTCCCTTCAGATTCATTATAACAGGGTTCTACTGTATTGTCTTGGAAGGGCTTATTTACAACATCCAATACTTGAAAATGGATGGTCACTCCTCCCAGAATAACAACCAGAACAATATAAAGCCACTTAATCTTATTCTTAACTGCTTCAGTTAGATGTCCCTTGAACAAATCCCATACTAACATTCCCCTTTTGCGAAGCATTGCTCCAGGTCTCACATTCCAGCCTTAAAGCCATTCTACCAGAGAACTGTCATCCAGCCGGTTTCTTGACATACAAATAAAACTTGGTGGAGGCAGTTTATCCGTGGACTAATTTTTTTACAGAATTGCAAATGATCTCAGTTTCATACCATCAGCTGAAACACTTAAAAAATACAGTCGCCCTCAATTTTTCATTTGTAGTTTTACTGACAAC
Organism: Bacillus rossius redtenbacheri; assembly: GCF_032445375.1. Classification (NCBI taxonomy): domain Eukaryota; kingdom Metazoa; phylum Arthropoda; class Insecta; order Phasmatodea; family Bacillidae; genus Bacillus; species Bacillus rossius. Next base: position 78,121,598 of record NC_086330.1, read on the forward strand.
AGACTTGAACTCTTCTCATTTACTGTGCAGTTGGTTGACATGTGATGTAGACAAGTCTCTCATCAGTATTTCCTATTTGGCTGAAGAGATAGTCATGTTCTTTTTTCTATTTTAATATGAAACACTGGTATGCAATCAATAGTTCCTCACAGTCATTTGGAAAGCATTGAGCAAGTAATAATTTGCCTCTTGAGTGCAAAACCATTATGCATCATCATGCGCTGACACTAGACAATACTATCTTTGAATTTTCGCAGTGGAACATTAATTTTTTTGCCACTTCAAAAGCTTTTAACTGGATCACTTCTCTTGTTATTGGAAATTCTTAGTTTTGTTCCTCCCTAACATAGTGTACTACGCACTTCTCAATTTCCAAGTATTTGCCATATTTATGTCCCCGGAAAGCTTTCTACTGTGATTTTTTTTTCTTATCTTCCGTCTTCTACCAGTCGCACACATTATTTTATGAAACGCTGTACCTTCGTTTTACTGCGAGTGAACTGTTTTCTTGGCATATTTAAAAATTATTTACCGTATATACTCGTGTATCGCGCGCCCTTTTTTCCCCTCAAGTAAAGGAAAAAAATAAGGATGCGTGCTATACACGAAAAAAAAAAAAGGGGGGGGGGGGGGTGTGGCGGGGAGGAGGAGTGGAAGTCGTTAACTGCCGGGTGATGGGTGACGTTTCTGGCCAGCCCCCACACATACGCACAAGCAACAAGGCCTCTCTTTCACACACACACACACACACACACAACCCCCCCCCCCCCCCCACGCACGCAACCTGGTCTCTCTCTCACACACACACACACACACACTCACAACACACACACACACACACACACACGTGCGCGCAAGCTTGCACGTCTCTTGTTTATTTTTAGACCTCCCCCTCTACAGAAAGCCAGCGCAGCTAGTAAAATAAAAGAGAGAGAAAGAATGTTGTCGCCATTCCCCCTCCCACTTCCTTCGCTTCCACGTCGCAGCTGCTACCGGTGAGTCATCTAGTCCTCCGCGTCCCGTTCCTGCCTGTCTCCCTCCCTCCCTCCCACGTACCAGTTGTGATGATACAGCGCTTCATAATCTTCCGTCTACACAGCAGAGTTTAAGTATTTTCCTGACGCATCACTACACATCAATTTAAATTATCATTTGTTTCACACATACAGGTACCACAAAATGTTAGTAAAATTTATTTATGGGAAAAAAATAAATTTTTTCTTTGGAATTTGTTGCAAAAATCGTGGTGCGCACTATACACGAGTAAATACGGTATTTAAATTAGCACCAAAACTTCTCCCTTTATCCTTATTTACTTGTTGACTTTGAGTGCCTGCCACATCAATTATTAACTTTTCTTCCATGCTGTCCATATTATTATTCAATAACTACAAGTAATATATTAGTTCGATTCTAACTTATGAATTAAAATTTGAGTATGAAGTACAGTAAATAATGAACAAGAGACAGAGATGGTACAATCGGAAATAAATATGCATTTCGCACGTTTGTACACACGTTCGCCTATTGACGTGTTTTAGAACTTACATTTTATGATGACTATCTTGTTCATTCCAAAAAAAAAAAATTATTTATATAAAAATATCGTGTTTTACCAATACAATCTTCTACGATTGCCTACATCAAGAAAATGTAAACAAAATAAGGCTACATATTACCAACTAACAAAACTTGCAACTCCTCAGTTTGGACATTACAAATGTGTCATGTATGAATATAACTTTGCAACTTTGTAAAATTTAAGATAAAATATACATGTTTTTTAAGGTATATATCATATAACCCTGAATTGAGACTGCCCCTACTTTTAGATGTCCCCTCTACCCAAATAATTATTAATTAATTTTTCTTCTACATTAGAATCACTTACACCAACTAGTTTTTCTACATCCTTTGCATGGCATATTATTCTCACAGAACCTGTATTGGCATGCTACTGCAAAGTTGTTGGTCTGTTTGACATAGTGTACAACTTAGAGGTTGTAATTACTATCAGGGGTGTATTCCTTGTTTTGGAACCTAAGATCAGGATATGACATGCTTTTTGACACTATCACAAAGAACAGATAGATAATTGTAAATCCTACAATAAACTGAAACATAAAATTCTGTTTTTCACAACGTGTCTAACATACAATTGAGGTTAACGTTATAACAATAATATTATGAAGTATAAATAAGTACACCAACATGAGAAATAATATTTCATAGGGTGCGTCCCTTAAACAAACACAGACAAACCCATGTAGGTACTTGTTTTTTTTTCAGACTTGCAAACAGTTATAAACAATGCAACATATCCTGTACCAATTTCACCAATATTCTGTTTACATTTTTCTCCCATTTGTTGATGAAGAAAAAATATGCACGTACGTAAATTGATTTTAATGCAATACATTAAATAAAGGTCATCAAGACATATGGTAAGGCAATGTAAAAAGTTATTTTAACGCTGTTTTATGGATGGTCAAGTATATATACCATATCACGCTTTTGTTCTTTATAATTTTTCTTAGAGCGCAATTTCAGGCCAACCCCTGTTTTCGTAAGCGAGTTTATTTATTTATTTTTTAGTAAAAATGACTACCTCTATTTGGGTTTGTTTGGTATACATTTTGTTTCTTTGATATATTTGTGAAATGTCTGCATATACAGGATTTGTTTGGAAAGTAATAGGACTGAGTCATTTAAAAAAATTTATTGAGCCAATCGTTACAATTCTTTAAAAACATTCAAAGTAGGCTCCTTCTACCACCGCAATTTCCAAGCATTGAAGGCGTCACGTAAGGCATTCTCCGGAATAGCCTTGAGAGCCGCGGTGCAAGCTGCTTGGATCCCCTCTGTCGTCTCAAAATGCTCGCCTTTCATCGGCCTTTTCAAGCGAGGAAACAAAAAGAAGTCCGGGGGGTGGGGGGGGCGGCACACATCTGGGCTGTAGGCCGGCTGCGGAAGCGTTGGGATGCCGGCCTTGGTCAGGTAGCTGTTCACAAGAAAGGCGGTGTGAGCCGGGGCGTTGTCGTGGTGCTACTTCCAGTCGGCTGCGATGTCTTGTCGGACCCGATTGACCCTTCGTTTGAGTCTCTTGAGCACTTCCACGTAAAACTTGGCGTTGACGGTTTGTCCATTCATGGTAGACAATGCCTTTGATGTCAAAAAAGACAATGAGCATCGTTTTCACTTTGGATTTGCTCATTCTTCCCTTTTTTGGGCGAGGAGACGCCGGCGTGTGCCACTCGGAAGATTGCCTCTTTGTCTCGGGATCATACTCAAAGATCCATGACCCGTCACCTGTGATTACGTTATTCAAAAATTGGGGGTCACTTTCACACATGTTCAAATTTTTTGGCACACTTCCGCTTGCCGCAATTTCTGGTCGTCAGTGAGCACTTTTGGGACCATCTTCGCGCACACCTTGCGCATGTTCAAATGCTCCGTCACAATGTCATGAACCACAGATTTTGGTAAATTTAACATCTGGGCAATTAAATGAATACTCAGTCGACGGTCTGAGTTCAAAACTTTGCGCACATGAGTCACATTGTCGGGGTTTGTCAAAGTCGAAGGTCTTCTAGCACAGTCTTCATCTGCGACCTCTTCCCGGCCCTCCGAAAAAGCCTTGTGCCACCGAAACACACCACTTCTTGCTAAAGCATCATCTGGGTAAGCCTGCTTGATCATATCAAACGTCTCTGTCGCAGATTTACCGAGTTTCACACAGAATTTAATCGCGTACCTCTGCTCTAACGAATGCTGCATTTTCGGCTTGCACCACTCACAGAAACACGTTGCGCGAAAAAGCCTGTCCTGACTCTCCAGCTGCTCGGAGACAACTGACCAGCCGCTTGTTCGTTAGCTAGAAACCCCCTCTACCGAATCCAGTCGGTGCGCGCACGCTCCGAAGTACAGTCGCGGTGGAAGAAAATCAGTCCTATTACTTTCCGGACAAACCCTGTAAGTCAAGTGTACATTTTTTTATCACTTAAATTCAGGACCATCCTTTTTTCATATGACCTGTTCATATCCACATAACACTGAGAAGATATCATTGTTAATGTAATAATTATTGATATAAAAGTAAAAACTTGAATCCTGGAATGTCTTGTCTGTGTCCCTGAATAGTTCTTGAAAGACTTGAACAAATTTGGTAGCAAAGTACAAAAAAAAAAGGCAGAGGAGAAACAGTTGTTTGGTGCTTGTGTGTACTGTACTCCTTGACCAGTGTGTGTGGTGTGCAACAGGTGATAGAGTACAGCGGGGAGCGCACGCTCGAGGGGCTGTCCAAGTTCCTGGAGACAGGAGGAGAGTACGGTCAGGCGCCCCCAGAGGAGGTGAGTTCTGTGCTGTGCTGTGCTGTGCTGGCTCACACTTACTGGTACACATATCCATTGTGAGCAGGGTGTCCACATTCTGGGAAGTCAGAGAAGTTTGAGTTGTTTGGGAAAGTATTTGAAATGCTTGAAAAGTAGCCTTGTACAAATATTCAAATTAACGAATACAAATACAAAGAATAAACTATTTGTATTCAATTTGACCTCGAATAACAATAGTTTGAAATAACGAATATTCGTTTGCTTATGAATACTTGGCATAGTATACCTCATGAGTTTGTCATATACCAACGTTCACTGGTGAGATTGTCATTTGTGCGGTATATAAATACCCGTTTTTATGTTTAATGGGACTTCATAATCAAAAACATGGACAGTAAGCGATGTTTTAAACATGCAAGAAGTATTAAGGTTTTTTTTTTCTGCTAATGTCACTAAACAGTAATGAAATAAATCAAACTACTCAAAACATCAAAATTTGTTATTTCAAACTTAAAAACTAATTCTTATTTGTATCTTTTTTGTCACACGTACCAAAGTGGGAAAAAATCAAAATAAAAAATTAACAACTGTGGACTAAAACACCACAAAACACGGACACTTCATTGATATGGGAATGAAAATAAGTAATCATCATAGTTTCAACAGCGTATAAATTGATAGTCACAATCAATCTAGCATCATGTGATTCAGAAGTAGCTTACCTGCTGTACGTATCTATTACGAAACAGACGTTGTGACTCTAAAAGTATATAAATAAACGTAAATAATGGTTTAAGATGCAAGATAAAATTAGCAAAAATTGTGGTTATAATATTGCTGAATTAAAATTCAATTTACCTAGCTGCCATTAACAACAAAAACTCGTGAATAGGGATGGGGCGAATCCTGATTTCCTCGAATCCGAATCCTAACTCAAATCCTCGACTGGAATTGCCGAATCTCGAACCCAAACCCGAATCTTTTAACAGATGATGTTCACATATCTAATGTAAGTGAGATGTATTCTGCTTGCACTAAAAGTCCCTTGACTTTATCACATGTAGTTTGGTACATTTCTGGTATAAGTGTATATAAAGACAAACATTTTTTCTTGAGAAATTTCCGTTTTAGTACAGATTAGCGGTTAGGATTTTTTCTATAAATAAGCTAGAGGTCTGCGAGCCTAAGAATTTTACTTCGAGCCGAGCTCGAGCATTTGTGGTACAGTTACACTTTTGGTAAATTATTTTTATCTTAAACTTAGTATAATGTTTGAATAAAGTATTAAAATGAAGTGGGCTTATTAATTTTGGGTAACTATTTACAGTGTGTGTTTACATTTTGCACTGCTAGAAAAAAAATATTTTTTTCCATTGAATCTTACCTGTTTCCATTGGTTCATTAGTAACTGATATCATCCAACTAACATAACCAAGTATATGTTTGTGTAAATGTAACACATCTTTGGAATAATTTCATCCTTGTCAATTTTTCTGGAGTCCTTACTGAGCTTCAACAAACTTAGCACCAAAAATCATGTTGATTGAGAAGTACATTCACATTGTTTCAACATTTCCACTTTTCAGCACAATAATTCTGAGAGATTGTCACAGAGTATTAAATTATGTTCTTTAATCTATCATGCAGAACAATAATTTGTTCTGCACGTTCAGGAGTTAAATTAGCTCTACGATTGAAGATAGTGTTTCCAGCAGAAGAGAAGCTTCTCTCGCTGGCAACCTGCTTGGCTGGAATGCTTTAGTAAAATTGCTTAACCTCAAAATTAGTGTCATAAATATCTGTAACTGGTCATTAAAGTTTAATCAATTGAAAGTAATAAAAATAAAAGCATTTTACTTCATTCAATTTACACTTGCAAAAAAAACACACACACATTAACCTACATGGAAATTAAAGTCTTTTTCAATATCCTGAAGTCTGAAATATGTTTACTCATGTCATTAAATGTAGAGCTGTATTGAAGAAGCCGATTTTGCCAATATTTAGTTGAATCGGCATTTCTGCCGACTTCCGATACAGTACGCTTGTTAATTTTCGGCAAATATTACTGAAAAACGAAAGAGACTGCCATAACCTAAAAATCCACGAGTACCATTTTCACTTTTCGTAGTAATACTGCATTCTTTCACATCACATTATTTCTTAGCAAAATGTGCCAACCATACATATCAAAGTTTAACATCCTTTTTTTTTTTTCAACAATGTTCTTTAATTTAATATGTCATAAATAAATAATACATTACTATCACGGTAAATATACATCTCGGTTGTTACGGTAACTATTGTGCAAATATGGTAGCTATCATGCTTCTGTAGTAATTATGGTATTCTACAAAGAATATTGTTCTTATTATGGTAATTATCTTAAAATATATATTGGGTTTGTACTGTAGTTATGGTACATCATCCATATTTCTTCGTATGTTGTTGTTCATTTGTCTTTTCTTCATATTTACGTGCGCCATTACTTGAGACAGGAAGTTTCAGAAAAAATTTTAACGATCTTTATCACACACATTTAATGGCGTAAATGATGAGACCTCAGCAATTTAAACGCTTTATAAGGAAAAACCTACTATGCGGGACCTCGTAAGCAAGTTTTACTGTATTTTTTTTCCGTAAATAGTAAAAAACCGAATCCTTTGACGAATCCTATATCAGACCCGCCGAATCTTCGAATCCCTAGGATTCGGCGGATTCGGCGGATATTGGATTCGGTCGCCCCATCCCTACTCGTGAATAACTAGAGTTTAAATATGTAAATATAAACTCAATCAATCACTAATTTGGAAATACGAAATTTAAAAAAAATATTCACATTTTTCGTAAAATAGATTGCAACACTAAAACAAAATGCAAGCCAGAACAAATGCAAACTATTGTTGTAGTACACACCACGAAAGAGCGCGGGCCATCGATTGTAGTTAACTCGGCACTCGACAGAGAGCGCGCGTTGCATGCAATCAGTGAGATATTGATATTTAACTACTTGTGCACACTCTATACGGGGAGCAACATAACCAAACATGAATGATGCCTACTAGCGCTGGCTACATTTTTATAAGCGGTACATCGCAGCGACGCAGACGAACAACGTTAAAAAATGTCTTTAAAAGAAAGTTTATACATCAGATAATTTTGTATTTCCATTAATTAAATAAGTAAGTGGTAAATCCAAATAAATATTAGATTTCTACTTTCAAATACATCGTTTTATGCGGAAAAAATACCTACACAAAGCGTTCTGAATCTAATAGCGGGACCAACAACTAGGCCTGTGCGAAGCTTCGCAAATGTGAATCGATTCAAATACATTTTAAAGTTTCGCAGGTTTAGAATAATTCCACTACCGACTAATAGCGTGCGCGAGTAGACAATCGATCCTTACTTTGGAACAATCGATATTGCCTCTTGACACAATGGTCTGCGCTTGTTAAGTTTTTAAAAACCACGAAAAGATACTGGTAATTAGCGGACCGGAGATTGTGACTGATTTAAACTCAGAAAATACGCCCAAAAGAAGAAAGAGTGAAGTATGGCATTATTTCACAAAAGGGAATGACGACGTTGTGAAATGCAACTCCAGTAATGTGAAACTAAAAACGCTATGAGGTAAATTACTTTGCGACGCTAAATTTGTTTGAAATAAAAATGGTGCCATCTATGTATGCCCATTTACTGTGCAAACCAAAAGTTTATTAATTCAAACTTGACGGAAATATACAGTTTTAATTACTGTAACCTAAATGTCCCGTTTTAGTTACTCCAACCTACAGTCAAACCTCTCTGAAAAACCCCTCTCGGTTCCCAGGAATACGGTCGTAATAGATGTTTTCCGAAATTTTAATTTGATTTCAACACCCCCCCCCCCCCCCCCTCCCAAACCGCTACTCGCTACTCGCTAAGACCCAAACCGCTACTCGCTAAGAAACCAGCCGTACAATGGCAGGATGCTGTGTCACTCACAATTCTAGACGGCTTTGCTTTAAACCCACTTCAACCTTCATGACAAGTCCGTCGCCCTACAGGCCACCTCTAAAGAAAATATGTCAATAGACAGTTTATTTTTACTGGTTAGTTTACATGTACGTTTTCTGCTTGCCGTAGTTAAATACACTAGAACCCCGATTTCACGAACCCTGGATTTAACGAAGCAGTGATTTTACGAATACATTCTCGAGAATCGTCAAAAAATTGGACATTTTGACCAAAATGTGAAAATCAGAAGAAAAAAAAATAAAAAAAAAACGAAATGAAAGATCATTAAAATCTGTTCATTTTAACACACAGCGTATTTTTGTGTTGGCTTTAATACTTCCAATAATGTTCATGTAAGAATAACAAAAAATTAATGGGATATTTCCTTTAAAAATACGGCACCAGTAGCTTGTGCAACGTAAATGGGAGCGCTGGAATATCGTCTAGACAGGCTGGCGGCAGCACAGGCGGCGGATGCATGACGTCATACGGCTTACCTCTCCTTCCCTTGGCCAGACTTCAAGGTTCATCCCTCCCAGGCATGCAAACCATCGTGTCTCTCTCCCCCTCCTCACTCAACGTCCTTTGGCATGTGAAACTGTCAACATCCTTCCTCCCCTTCCCCAAACTGCGTGCAACGAAAGCAAGGTTTGTTATAGTCCATTTCTGGTAAAATGAAAAATTTTTAAGAGCCCCCGCGACAGCCATTTACCGTTAATTGTTTGGATACAATTTGTTTGTTAGTTACACAACATTATTTCTGCTGGAAAATCACTGAAACTTCAAAATTTCTTTAATGGAAAAATTTAGCAGGGCCGTAAAAGTATTCATTTTTGCCGCAAATGAACTATACTTGCCCTTCCTGCCAGACAACATTCTCGGCGCGTGACGCATGGCAACTACAGTCGTGTGCTGCGCACAGCTACGAAAAACCTACGCGATTTCCAAACTATACTATATATCCGACTGGAGTCTGTTTACGAAAAGCATTTAAGAATTTGTTAATGCCCAACTGGTTCTATTAAGATAAAATGGCTAAAAGGCATGTTTTCGAAGTTTTAGGTGTAAAAAACCCGTTACAAATTTCTTGAAAGTATCAGAGGGAAATGCATTACACCTTTATCTTTATTTTTCCGCCATATAATTTTACGGTCACCGCTCAAATTTCACAGTTATCTGACGGGAACGAGATGACTGCGCGCCAGTTCAGAGCCTTGCACTTAGAGGTTTTACCGCGCTAAAACTACCATTGAGCGTCGCTCTTATCATCCCGCTTCACTAACACATGCTGACCAGACGGCACCCTAAAGCTGATTAGAGGAAGCATGTAGAAATGCAAGGCAGGAAATTTTTCCAGCTTATCAACCAGGACCCGGGCAAGTCTTGACTATCAAGCTTTTCACATTAAAATATAAGAGACTTGTATTGTGTAATTTCGGTGTTATTTAGCGGTTTTTCTTAAAAATTGCTTTTTTCGCATTTTTCATATAAATTCGCGGAAAATTTCGCGATTTTGCGATTCACCATATAATCGTGGCCCTAGTTATTACTCGCGCGAGAGGCGAGACGTGGAATGTTAGAAGAAAGATAAATGCGGGGAAGACAGACGGCAGCCAGTGTGTTTCCTGCGCGGGGAATAAGTGGCGTAGCCTTTTTTTTTTATGCTGGGTGAAGCGACCTTTTTCTATCAACCCACGGGAAAAGATAATTGCTTGAGCTGTCAAAATAAACATCGCTGCGGCAGTTAAAACAAGTCGAGGCGGGTGTGCATCCAGTCGGTCGCTGTGTATTGTCAACCGATAATAATCAAAATCAAGAGAAATCCAGCAGGTAGCTTTGCCTTAACTACCACACTAGACACTCGCAAAAAGCTAAACGTAAACACGTTGCCACAAAAACCTTTATCTGCACCCTGCCGGCAAAGGGACGTGGAATTGGGGTTGTTAAGCGCTGAAAGCGGTCGACAGAAAGCACTCGGCAAGAGAAACGCAGTAACACGCTACTCACCACAAGAAACTTATTTTCTGTCAGATTTTCTTCGGATTTTCGGCAATATTTCACGGTTCCTTGAAATCGGGTTGTAATAGAGAGGTGGTCGCAATAATGGGGTCGCAACAAAAAGGTTTTACTGTAACTTTACTTTCAGTAGCAATATGTGGTTTTGTGAATAGTCAGTATATTGAATCGATTACTAATTTTAATAAAATTACCTACCAATATGTAACTTGCATTTTGTTTTCACTTGTTTAACTACATATGTGTAGTTAAAAAAATTTTTAGAGTAACAAAGTTCAATATTTAAAATTACAGCAGAAAAAATTATTTACTATTCGATTTGGCTTCGCAATTCGCTTCGCATGAAAAAACTGGTATTTGCACAGGCCTATCAACATCATGCAACGTTTATGTGAGAGGTTATTTTATCCAAATTTTGACGCCCTAAAATATCGGTGCAACGATTATGCGATAAAACAGGGTATTTGCAAATACAAATATCAAATTTGAACAGTAAGAATGAGAATTAAAATTCCACAAAAAAAATTTCACGTCACGTAACAACTTCGGAAAATTAGACAAATATTTTTAAACTGACAATAATTATACAGAAAATGTTTGTTAAAATATTTAAATTATGGACCGTTTTTTTAATTATGCTGTTAACATAACCAACTTAACCTTACCAACCGACCTTTCATTTCAGTTCCTATTTGTCTTATTTTTCACAACCTGCTACTCTACATATTGATCCAAAAACTTTTCACGAACTGCAAAATTCTGTGAAATCCATTGCAAACTATTTAATGAAAATTTTGAACCTTTTTTTTTAAATGCTGTATTCCCAAATTAGTGATTGAATGAGCTCATATTTACATATTTAAACCCTAGTTATTCATAACTTTTTGTTGTTAATGGCAGCCAGGTAAATATAATTATGCTAATTTCATCTGGAATCTTTAACCATTATTTACGATTTTTATATATATTTTTGAGTTGCAACATCTGTTTGGTCTATATGTACACAGCAATTAAAGTGCTCTGTATCACATGGTGTTAGATAGATTTTGATTATTGATTTATGAGCCGTCGAAAATATGACAATTACGAATACGAATAGTTTATTTATTCATAGTCAACAATTAAAATATTGACACAGGCCTAGTAAATGTCCATTTGTTACTCTAAATTAAAGGTGTAGCAGGCTCATTTAAAATATGAACAGACGTACAAGCATCAAGGCAAGGCAACTGAGCGATGGCTTGCGTGTGTGCAGGCGGAGGAGGAGGACGAAGATGATGACCTGCCACGCAAGGACGAGCTGTGAGTGCACGAGTGCTCGAGTGCGCGGGGGACAGGCGGCGTGCAAGGTTGTGCTTCTGTGGTTGGCGGGGACGTGCTTCCACACTGATGTCGGCTCCCCGCCCGACACTGTGTCTGGACCAGTTCATTTCACCCTTTTGTTTCACGACTCATCTCTACAGTCTTCATCATTCACATTCCAGTTTTCAACTCCTGATTCATATTCTTACTATGAGTTGCACAACTTTTTTTTAAAAATAAAATAATATAAATCGTTTTATGTTTTTAATTTTTTTTTGTACTTTACTATGTTTAGATTTAGTTAACATGAAAAAAATTTTGTTCTTTGTAAATAAAACTTAACGGTGGTACAAATTTTTGCTGCATTCTGCATTTTTTTTTGCATGTGTTATGAAATTTTGACTTGGCATTGGTTACTCTTGCAGTGTTTCCTTAAATTATGTGGATATGCCGTAGTATTGGAATAAAAATTGAATGCAGTTCCATTTTAGTAGAACTCTGCTGTAATGAATATGACAGCACAATTTTGTTAGCAGAATTTTCTCTCCGTAAGAATAATAATGTAACAAGTTCCCTCTGTGACGTCACCAAATGCATTTTACCTTGAGCATTATAGATGCTGTAAATATTTAAATGTAGAATTCTTTTTATAATTTTTTTTTTGTTTGTCTTTTTAAAATTATTTTAGTCAGTGTTACTCAAAATGTTCATTTAAAAAGTAGTGCTGGTACACACTGTTCGTTGAATTGCAGAATCTAATCTGCTCTGTATAATACAAAAATTTATATTGAGTCTTGGGACCAAAATTTAGGCTTTGAAATATTTTCAAACTGTTCAAATAAAAATACTTAAATTTCTTTACATTGTTCTTTATGTTTACTCTTAAAATACATTTTGTTTATACTGTAAAACCTCAGTATAACAAACTTGAATGGGCTTATTTTGGGTGTGTTTTTTTTTATAGATATATTTCTTTATAATGAGGTGATTTCATGGTAGTTTTCTAAGTTAGGACTTTTGTGAATAAAAAAAAATTAAAATTAAAAAAAGGTAAAATTCTCACTTCCTGGCATGTTTTCAAATCAATCTGTAAGAGAGCATTGTGATACTTACAGTTGTTTTCTATTTTAATTACTGATTAGGTTAGTATATAGTGTAGATGGTTAAGTTTGGTAAGCTACATTAAAAAACTGTTAAAAATATTTGAATAGTAAGTAAGGAATTACCTAATTAAAATAACTCAGCATAAAAAAACATTATTCCTATTCCATAATATACTTAATACACCTAATCTTACTACTCGTTAAAACGGGACTAATTATGGAAGTAGATGAATACAACCCTTTAGGGTTATACACAGTCAGGAAGCCGAAAATAAGTTATTTTAAAATAATTTTTCATTGAAAGATATTTTAATTTATAAGTGTAAAAATCATATACATACAGTGATAACTTTCAACATTTATGAGATTTTTTATAACAATGATTTTTAAAGCAGCTGTAATAAATCTGTGTGTGCTAAAAAAAATTTTTTTACCAAACAAATCTTTGTGCTAAAAAAATTTTTTTACGGTGAACACGAAATATCTGGATTGGATCATCTAAAATATAAATATATAAATAAATATATATATATATATAAGGTATTATCTAGTGTTTAATGGAAGGAATTGAATTTTTAAATAAAAATTAAGATTTTAGATAAAAAATATAGGCCTTTAATTTTTTATAAAATCAAAAATATTTATCTGTGAGAAATAAACCTTTCATTAATTACAAAAATATATTTATAAAGCTTGTGTAAAAATTTGATACTGATCGGTTTAGCCGTTTTCGAGAAAACTTGCTCACCAACTTTAAAAAAACAATTGACAAAAGTTTGGAATATTTGCAACAGTCATCAATAAAACTGCATGCTGTACCACATGATAAGACAACTTACACTGGAAAAAGGAATCTGCGCATTAGTTCATCCCACAGGTGGGAAGAAGTTACCTGAAGAAACTGCAGGTCATTCAAGAATTCTATCAAGATGATGAGTTTTCCAGGGAAATGCCAGGAATGAAAGATAAAGTTAGTATATCCAAAAATGTTTACAATCAGAAAAAACTTTTGCTATGCAACTTGCATGAGCTGTATTGTTCTTTTAAGGCAAAATATCCATCTCTCAAGGTAGGGTTTTCAAAGTTTTGTACGTTGCGTCCTAAATGGTGCGTTTTAGCTGGAAGTTCTGGAACCCATTCCGTCTGTGTGTGCACTATACACCAAAATGTTGAATTACTTCTTCACTGTCTTGGTGTAGGTGAAAAGTATAGTTCACTTATTTTGTATCTTGTATGTGACATTTTAAATCCTGCCTGTATGCTAAGACAATGTGAGCAATGCAATGTCCTTCGCCAGATACTCTAAAGCAGCATCTATATCATACTTTAGACTGTGATCCAGATGATGTGATTGAATATCAACAGTGGGTCAGTACAGACGGAACACAATTACAAACCCTTACCTCAAGTATATAACTGTTCGTTATATGTATACAAAAATAAAAAGATGTTGCGCCAATTTTATATTTGTTTTGTTTTTCAAATAGAATGCACAGACGAGTCCAATCACTTTCCAAATAGGTTGCTCACACATCCACACATACATTCGTCTGTCGAGAAATGCTCGCCGCCCGGGTGATGAGAATTAACGAAAAAAAAAACAAACCTAGTTTAAGTCCTTCAGTAAAATCTTACTGTAAGTATACGAAAATAGTGCGACCTCGAACAGTGCCGCACCCAGTGAAACCGAAATTCGCCACGAGCCAGACGCCGACGGTAATCACAATTTCTAATTAATGTCAGAATGAAATAAAAACAAAATAGGTTAGCTTAATACTCTGCATGGCTCTGACCCCCAACCTTTAATTATCTATCCCGCAATTTACTTCATTTTTGGCGAGAAGCCACCGAACGCGACCTACTGGTGCAGCGATCGACGGACGACTGGTGAAGTCATGCCACCGTTTCCTCCACGCAGGGAGGAGAAGTCACATGACCTCACCGACCAATCGCATTACAATCACACTACACATCACAAACCAATAGGAAAACAGAACACACATTGAAAACAGTTTTCTACACACAGAACCAGCGACTTCCCATTCTCGTTCTCCCTCCCACACCGTGAGACAGCAGTTATCACACAGTTCCCACAACCAGTGGTGAATCCCAGCTTTTATCTCTGTTGGCGGGGAATCACTGTTTCGTTCTCCCTCGCACTTACAGGCCTCTCATGCCTCTCTTTCTAACCATCACACCAAATCCATTGTTCTAGAAACTTATGTACTAGCAATCACAATACAAATTACTTTACAAAATTAAACTTATTTAGAAAAACTTGAAAAAGTAGGCCAAAACAAGCAAAAATCTAGTACAGCGACTTATTAGTATAATTACATAAAAAATAGTAATGATTAAAAATGTCTTTTAAAATACAAAGCACATTCTTAAAACATACAGCAAGTGCAAATAAGATATATTAATATCTATGTCTGATAATACTGTTTCATAACATAAAAACCACTCAAATAACATTGACTTATTAATACTTACATAATACAAAAAAAGAAGTTTATAAGAAAAATATTTAGCTAGGAGGGCAGGGGTCTTGCAACGTTACAAGTATAGAAGACTTTATGGAAATTTTAGTACAAAAAAATTGAACTCCTCATACCCCATTCCTATACCACAAAGAAACAATCGGACTACCTCAAGCAGCTGAAAGAGAAAATAAGTGAAAGAGAAGTTATAGCTTTATTAGATTTCAGTGAAAATTTTTCCTTCGTTATCCAAAATGAAGCACAAGGATACCATTGGACCAATAGTCAATGTACAGTTCATCCAGTAGTTATTTACTACAAAAATTCAGACAATGCTAATTTGAAAACAAGCAGTCATTGTTTTTTGTCAAATGATTTGGATCATGATGTTTCCATGGTGTATAAAACACAGTCAGAAATAGTCACATATGTTAAGACACCTGCCTCATGTAAAACACATACATTATTTCAGTGATGGTTGTGCTGCTCAGTACAAGAACTGCAAGAATATGCTCAATTTGTGCCACCACACACAAGATTTTCAGCTCACAGCTTCTTGGTCATTCTTTGCCACAAGCCATGGCAAATCATCTTGTGATGGAATTGGGGGAACTGTTAAGCGACTGACATCAAAAGCTAATCTTCAACGACCATTCCAAGACCAAATTACATCAGTGTCTAAGATGTTTACCTACTGCAATGGACACATACCGTAATCACTCGCGTAATATCCGCAGTAATTTGACCACATTTTTGGCCAAAAAAATGGGGTGCGGACATTATGCGAGGAAAAATACAAATTTTGTGTCTTAATTATTACTAAAAAGGCACAAAACGTATCTAAAATCAATTTGGATTTCACTAGCTATTTTAAAAGAATATTGCTGCGGGATCGCTTGCAAACAACCCGGCTTAGACCATGTTTACTTTTCTGTAATTGCCACCGGTAACTGTCTCGCACCCGCCAGAACATTAAAAAAAAATTACGCGCTACACTGAAATGAGTGTGGTTACGTGTGCCTTATTAATGTGATTAATATATGTGATGGATTAAAACGGCTATTAACGGCACGGCTGCAATATTTTAGCCGTACCATATCCTTACGTGCGGCGCGTAGGGAACCAGCGAGCTGGCAACAGCGCAGTGACTCACCAGTTCCACATCTGCTGCGCACTGTACTCCCCCCCCTCCCGGTGTAACGTTTTCCACCCCCGACTCACCTTTGTTCGGGCACCATTGGTTGTTGCACAACTCCCCAACCAAAGGGATTTTCCAGCGGTTCAGTGGTTACCGAAAAATGGCTACACAAGAGTTTGTCGCATCACTTCCACTCAACCAACTCGCAACACGTTGATCCAGTCCTTTTGCAGTCTTGCTTCCTTACTCCTCCCCTATGCACCTTACACCCACGTTTTCTCACAGCGGCCCCTCCTCCATCTTGACCTTCTTCCTCCTCTGTCCCCTCTTCCGCCGGCACTCCGTATCCCTCCGCCACACTCCAAATGAGGGAATTTGACTTCACCACTGTTTACCAAGCTCACTTATTCTAACGAATTCTAATTTCAGAAAATGTTCAACCACTATTATTGACGTCCTACAAGTTAGTTCACACGCAAAAGTTTCAAACTAATAAATAGGTGGATCAGGGCGCAAGAAAGTAGTTCCTAGCCAATAACAGCCCCCTGGCTGTAGACAATACTGCTATCAAAGTTGGAAGAAGTGGCTTAACTGCCATTTTATCAGGGCATGGGGGTAAGCTGCAGTCCACCTCACAACCCCCCAGATAAAGTCATCCTAATGGGTGACTCTCACAACATTCAGATGGCTTTCTCTCTCAGCAGGCTCATGTCAGTCACTGCACTAGTTGCATGATCAACACAAATAACATTCCTCATTCTCCTCTATATAATAACACCACTTATCTACACAGGCTCTTAGTTGTAACCCAACCATGTTGCCCCTACCACATGAGATCCAGTCATGGCCCCTTTCTTTAACACCCTCAAATCACATGTCACAAAAGTAAGGCTTCAGTAACCCTTGATTAAAGATACCCAGCACTTCATTATTTTTGACCCCCACCAGTTCCCAAGTATTCGGGCCCACTGCCTTGCTTAGCCTGAAAGGTCCCTCATAGAGTAGGTGAAGTTTCTTGGTTTCCTTCTGCAAATAGTTACTTTTCTCACTAACTCTGAGTAGTACTAGGTCCCCTACCTGGAATCTCTGAAACGGTTTACTTTGCTGCTGACCCCTCTTTAACGCTGCATGCTTCAAGCGAAGGCGTACTTCTTTCACCCTATCTTCTCTACTCAATTCATCGCCTGCAGGAAACACACATTGTCTTGCTAGCTCATCCCGTTGTCTTTCATCTGTCACAATCTCTCGAGGAGAGAACCCGGTCCCACTGTGTACCTGCTCATTAAGCACTCTGTTGATTGTTGATGAGCGGAACTGCATCAGCCCACTTACTATGGCTATCATGGCAGTAGGTACGCAGCAATCTCCCTATTTCCCGCATGACTCTCTCACTAGGATTGCTTTGGGGATGTCGGACAGAACTGTAAACTACTTCTGTTCCTGCCCAGGCACACTCCCATCTCCACATGTCTGATGTAAATTGCGTCCCATGATCGCTAAGCACCCTCTTAGGTACCCCATACTCACTGAAATACTGATTGATCAGCTTGCTAACACACGCAGCTGCGGTAGCTTTCTTTAATGGATAACAGACCAGCTTTGAGAACACATCCAACACTACGAACAGATACTGAACACCGCCCCGACCCTTTGGTAATGGTCCATACAAATCAACTGCGATCAGCTCCCCGGGCCCCTCAGGAATAATCGGCACCCAACTGCCCTCCCAGCTCCTATTCGGATACTTGGCCTTCTGGCATATGTCACAACTCCGTAATATCTTCTTAATACTCTTCTCCATGCTCACCCAGTAGTAGCTATTTGTTGCTAACCACAGAACTTTCTTGGCCCCAAAATGACCATTGCTGCGATGCAAATGCCAAACAAGCCTTTTCACCCAGCAATCAGGAAAAAACAACTTCCAGTCCACTGTGCCTGCCTTTTCCTTTCTGAAAAGTAACCCCCCAGATAAACAATACCACTGCTTTAAATTTTCTGCCCTTGCATTACTTCCCACCTGACTGGTGGTTTCCAATGACTTGATCACATCACCCCACACAGGATCCTCTCTCTGCCGTTCCCCTAGCTGACCAAACTCAGCCACCAAGATCTCGTCTCGCTCCAAGGTCATCCCCGCCATCACTGGTCCCGTGCGTTGTTTTTCCTCCAGCACTATCTCCTCCCCCTCTATCACGGTGCGGCTCAACAGATCAGCATCTTGGTTTCCCCCCCCCCCCCCCCCCTCCCTTCACATACACTATCTCTAGACGATATTCCTGCATTGCTAAACACCAGCGTGTTAGCCGGCTTCCCATTAACTTGCAAGACATAAGGAACGAAAGCGAATGGTGGTCTGATAATACCACAACCGAGCTACCTAACAACAGATTACGCAGCTTTCCCAAACCCCACAACACGGCCAGACACTCTCTCTTAGTGACTGTATACGCACGCTCCGCAGGGCTCAGCGTCCTACTCAGCAACCCTATAAGCTCCTCTTCCCCCTTCTCGCCTCGTTGAAAGCAATGCACCCCTATTCCGTAACTGGATGCATCAGTGCACAAAAAAAAAGGTTTGCTCATGTTAGGATGCCTTACTATACAGTTGTCAATAAACAAGGCCTTTGCTCGTTCAAAACTGTCTTCACACTCCTGCTCCCACTGCCACTTACAACCTTTCTTTAATAACCTGAGTAATGGTTCCACAGTATCAGCAAATCTTTCGGCAAACCGCCGGTAAAAATTACACAACCCTAAAAATCCCTTCAGCTCCTTGACTGACTGTGGCCTAGGAAAATCTTTTATTAACTTTACTTTATCAGGGTCCGGTCTGATCCCCTCTGCACTGAGCTGAAACCCCAAAAACTTTACTTCTCGTCTCAGAAACTTTGACTTGGATAACCTCAGTGTCAGGTTCACCTCTCTAAGCCTACACAACAGTTTATCCCAAATCTGTACATGCTGTTAAAATGTCTCTGTGGCAATCAGAACATCATCTACATAAGTATGCACCACTGACTCTAGCTCGGGTCCCAACGAAGCATCCACCGCTCTGCAGAACTCCCCAACGCTATTTGGTAGGCCAAAAGGGAGCACTTTAAATTGATACGACCGCCCTCTGTACAAAAAAGCTGTATACTGCCTATCTTCCTTCTTTAGTGGTACCTGCCAATACCCTTTTGTGAAGTCGGTCGTGCTGATATATTTACTGCCGTAAAATGATTCAAACAGGGAATCAGGTTCGACCGGGCTTTGCCTGTCAGGCACAATATGATCTTTCACCCTCCGGGAATCCACAAATTCGTACACTCCCGTCGCTTTTCCTTACACACACAAGCGGATTGACAAATGGGCTGTTCCCCCGCTCTATAATACCCTTCTCCACCATTTCTTTGATCTGTCTTTCCACTTCCTCGCTGCATGCTCTAGGTATTGGGTAACTTTTCCCTTTGAATGGGGTGGTTCTGGTCACCGGTATGGTTGCAGTATACTCGGTTGTCAGCCCTGGCTCGTCGCTGAACACATCGCTATAGCGGCGCAGTACTTCCCGTAGCTGCTCTCTCTCCCCTTCACTCCCCTCCTCACAGGCCGCCAACACACTGTCCAACCTCTCCTCCCAGCCACTCAAGGCCACATGGCTCCTGCTTATCTCTTCCCCTCCTACAGCAAGCGCTAGTTCTCTCTCCTCTCTCCCCTTCTCCCACTCCTCTACGTACTGCACTCGCAGCGACCCCCCACCCCGCTCGAACACCATTGTGCCCTGCAGCATTCTGTATTCTTTAGATAGTGCTTACGAAAATACTCCCCGTCACAAAGCTTACTACTACCTCGTGCGTTGCCATGAAATCAATGCCAATTATTATTTCCTTAGCTAACTGTGGGATGACCAAACAGTTTGCAAAATACTCATCTGGCCCTATCTTGAAATTCAGATATACCTGTTTATTTACTTTCTTGCTTTTTCCCCTTGTTGCTCCTATTATGGTTAACTGCGGCACCGGAAGTACCGGAAACTCGTATCCTAACCTGTTTAAGTTCTCCAGAAACTGTTCGCACACACCAGACACTTCCGACCCAGAATCAAACAAGATTGCCACACCCTGGTCTCCTACTTTGCATGCCAGTTCCGGAATGATTCTGCCTTTCACTACAGTTTCTGCCTCGTTTAATAAAAAACTTCTATCGTCAGTGAAATACTATCACGGGTTTCTGCCCGGTCAACAGACTGCCTCCTATCAGTGTGGATCTGCCTAACCTGGCAGCTTAGGCTAGGCGACCCTCTCCGTTTCCCGGAACAGCACCGTCCTTGTGTTCATTGTTTTGATTTCTGTCTGTCCTCTCTCCTGCTCCGCGCCCTTCACCGGCTGTCGCCCAGTCTCCCTTCCTTCCACCCCTCCATCTGTCTCTCCCCTGTCCTTGCCACCCCCCTCGCCAGTTGCTGTTGCCATCGGCTGGCCTGCCTTCCCCCCTCACATTCCCGGGGTGACCTTGGGCGTCCCTCCCCTCCTGCGCTTCACCACTCCATCCGTCGCCTCTTTGGCCTCCGCCGCTTCCCCCCATCCCTCGCTCTAAGCGATGGTCTGTGTCACGATTTCCTGTCCTGTAAAATCCTCCCCCCTTCTCACGCAGCGCACTGAGCCTATCCAACTCCTTCAGCACTTTTTTAAGTTGCTCAATTGTCGTGATTGCTCACTTGCCCACTTATGCCTCCTGCACCCGCAGTGGTGACTGTGTGTAAATCATGGTTATTATTTCCTCCTCACCTAATGGCGTGTCATAGTACCTGGCTCTTTCTACCACACTACTCAGATGGCTCTCCAGGCTCCCTTCAACACACCGTCCCCGGTACAGTTCAGCTCTATCAGTTCCCTGAATTCTCTTGTCCCAGTATTCCACGGTAAACTCACGCTCGAAGTCAGCAAAATTTGCCATTCGGTGGTCACAGAGCCTAAGCCAGTTGCTACTACCCCCTGTTATTGACCTCTTGGCCACTACCAATTTCTCCTCACTCCCACAACCATACATAGAAAAAAACTCCTTTAGGTTGCTGGTATGTTTACGCGGGTGTACATTTCCGTTCCCGGTGAACTTCGGTATGTCACGATCGTGGTACTGTGGTGCACAACGTCCGCCCCTACTTGTGTTGTCCTCCCTGGTCTCTCCCCGCTTGTTTACTTCCCCCTGACTTTCACAGGTAGCTGTTTCTACTGCTGCACTTCCCAGCCTGCTTGTTCGACTCCGGTTAACAAGCTCACTTTCCCCTGGCTGCACCCTGACCTCCTGTTCCAGCGCTAACATTTTATTCCCAAGCCTTGCTATTTCCTGGCTATGCTCAGCAACTTGTCCGCTGACCTCCATCCACCTTCCCTCTCCCTGTTCCTGCCCACTTTCTACTACTCTCAGGCGATTTTCAACCTCACCTAAACGCAGTTCACAGGAGTTCTCAAAGCTAATCTGCCTAGCCATCACTTTATCTCCTTCCTCCCTCATTTCTTTTCTGAAAGCACTCATTTCCTCCCGCAATCCAATAAACTGATTATTCTGTTCACGAAATTTGTTCTCCACCGTTAGTTGGAATGATTGCTGACCTTTGATAATTTCCCTCAACATGTCCACGACTTCACTACTTTCGCTACCTTGCGGAGATAGCGGTGTGCTATCGGCCGCACTGGGTGGGCTAAAAACGCTCGCGCCAGCCCCTTCACCATCTCTCTCCCTTCCCCTACTTTCCCCTCCTTCAGCGGTTATCCCCAAATCCTTTTCATTCCCGTAACTCCATTCTGCGTCACCCCTCGCGCCCCCGCTACGAGTATCTACTGGGGCCATGACTGTCTCCTGTGTTTACAATACTTAAACCACTTGCACAAAAGTTATATAACTCCTAATTACGTAACTATGTTTACCCTGATCCACAAAAAACTTGAAAGCAGGACAAGAATAACAGGCAGACGGCCATAGTTATAGAACACAAAGGACACCAACTATTGTTTCACAGGAGCTCGGCTCAACGGAAAACCACACCATGTTGACAGTTACT
Organism: Bacillus rossius redtenbacheri; assembly: GCF_032445375.1. Classification (NCBI taxonomy): domain Eukaryota; kingdom Metazoa; phylum Arthropoda; class Insecta; order Phasmatodea; family Bacillidae; genus Bacillus; species Bacillus rossius. Next base: position 78,144,003 of record NC_086330.1, read on the forward strand.
TCTTTCCTCCGCAAAACACAGCTCATCCATCCAGTCTCGTATCGGCACTTCACTCATGTTTGTTATGGCAAATTACACTGACCTTAATCATCCTGTTTCAGGAATACCTTACATGCAGATTCTCCTTTGTTTCTCTTCTCTCGCAGCCATATTTCTCCCTGAATACTTCTTTCTTCAGGTCCCTGTTCGGGCGCCAGCTCAGTTGTAACGTTTTCCACCCCCGACTCACCTTTGTTCGGGCGCCATTAGTTGTTGCACAACTCCCCAACCAAAGGGATTTTCCAGCGGTTCAGTGGTTACCGAAAAATGGCTACACAAGTGTTTGTCACATCACTTCCACTCAACCAACTCGCAACACGTTGATCCAGTCCTTTTGCAGTCTTGCTTCCTTACTCCTCCCCTATGCACCTTACACCCAATTTTTCTCACAGCGGCCCCTCCTCCATCTTGACCTTCTTCCTCCTCTGTCCCCTCTTCCGCCGGCACTCCGTATCCCTCCGCCACACTCCAAATGAGGGATTTTGACTTCACCACTGTTTACCAAGCTCACTTATTCTAACGAAGTCTAATTTCAGAAAACGTTCAACCACTATTATTGACGTCCTACAAGTTAGTTCACACGCAAAAGTTTCAAACTAATAAATAGGTGGATCAGGGCGCAAGAAAGTAGTTCCTAGCCAATAACAGCCCCCTGGCTGTAGACAATACTGCTATCAAAGTTGGAAGAAGTGGCTTAACTGCCATTTTATCAGGGCATGGGGGTAAGCTGCAGTCCACCTCACACCGGCAATCTGATGGCCTTCGTGACGTAGAGAAGGAGGAAAGGGAAGGAAACATTTAGAGTGTGAGAATGGCCAAGGAAGGGATTCCAACCAAATGTAAACAAAGAGGGGTTCTGTTCTGTCCTGACACGTAAAACAGGGTACACACTAATTAAAGTAGACGTTTCTTTTACGCTGTGCGTCTTACCTCAACAGAAAACAAGACTGATCCATGTCAGCAAATGTGATGTTAATATTTTTTTTATAAATATAACATAACATTAAAACAGTTCAAATAATGAACTTACCCAAAAAAACTGATACTGCAACAGCACTCAAAATATTAATTTAGTCTGCATTTTAGTAACTGCAATTTCAAATAGGTAAATGTCACGAAAACCTAATTTAAAAAAAAATTATACACTTAAGAGTTTAAAAAAATGTAAGTCTTTCTCAACACATCACTTTCTAAACTACTACCGACACGTCGCTATCATCTTCCTCGGCGTTACTGCTTTCTGCGTCAGCATTGATCCTGTCGTCATCTGTATCTTCCCAGATTACATCGTCTTCAGTTCCATCGAGAGCGACGGTGATGCCAGTCTTTTTGAAGCTTTTTACCACCATGGCTTCGGTGATTAGTGCCCAGCTTTGTCTCACCCAATCACATATCTGGGTTAGCGATAGTCTTTTTAGTTTTCCCCCTGGAGTGAGTTCGTGATTATTGTCTGCCATCCATTCAGAGTAGAGTCTGCGAAGGTGTCCCTTAAAAGGTTTGTTGAGGGAGACATCTAGGGGCTGCAGGACAGATGTCAGGCCTCCCGGAATTACAGCTATGTCGGTCTTGCCTTCAGACAGGTCACGCTTGACATCTTCCACAAGATGTGCTCGGAAACTATCCCACACAAGTAACAATTGTTTCTTCAGAAGAGCACCGGGTCGATGATTCCATACAGTTTTTAGCCAGTCTTTCACAAGGGGGGTGTCCATCCAGCCTTTCTCTTGGACCCGCACATGCACACCACGCGGGTAGCTAGTGCCTTTTGGCATTGTTTTTCTCTTGAAAATGATGTATGGCGGCAGTTTCCGCCCGTCAGTCGTTACCGCTAGCATAACTGTACAGCGTAACTTTTCGTTTCCGGTTGTACGAACAGTAACACTTGATGCTCCCCTTGGAATAATCGTCGTACTTTGCGGCATGTCAAAGTATACCGGAGTTTGGTCAGCATTACCTATTTGTGAGAGTAGGTAATCATGAGTTTTTCTCTGCTTAATGATGAATCGCTGAAACTGCAGTAACTTTTCGTTATATTCTTTCGGCAATTTTTGACTCAGTGATGTTCTTCGTCTCAGAGAAAGGTTGTTCCGCCTCATAAATCTTGTGATCCATCCAAGACTAGCTATGAATTCGTTATGCGGTGTATTCATGGAACGCGCAATTTCCCGCGCCTTTACTTGAACCATTTCATACGAAACAGCACAGGCATTACTTCTTAATTCACGTAGATAGTTTAAAACTTTAACTTCAAGTTTTGGGTACTTCCCAGCCTTGGGTCCGCGAAACGCACGCCGTGTTGCATTTGTTGACTACAACTGTTCTTTTATTTTCCGCCACTGACAAACACTTTTTTCGTGCACTTCAAACTCCCTTTCAGCAGCCCTGTTCCCATGCTCTTCAGCATAACGAACAACTCTTAATTTAAACCGTGCAGTGAAGGATTTATATTTACCCATTCTGTACTCTACACTACAAAACTCGACACGAAACTCATGCCTTGAACTTGCGTGCGTGTTGGTCAGCTGTGTTTACCGTTACCGTGCTTTGTTCAGTTCAACGATTTTCCCCATCCGTTCAGGACAGGAGAGAAAGGACAGCTCAAGGTCACGGCTTTGTTTACAGAGCCGTCAACTTTCCATTCGTACTGCGTCCTTTAGGGGTGGCCAAAGTTGTGTTGCCCGCCGTAGACGACTGGTGCGGACATTATGCAATTTTTTAATTTTTTCTTTTAAGGATATATAAATAAAGGGTGCGGACATTACGTGAGTGAATACGGTAACAGGTATTATCTTTCATTATATTGACAAGAATGATGTGGATGACGTTCGTTCGACTCTACAACAACGGTATACTATGGCAAAGACAATCCCAGGCACAAGAGGGTTTCACAATGCTTCACCAATATCCCAGTATGAAATAGGAATGAAGAAAACAAGTCAGGATAATGCATATTCCTTAGTTTTCAATTTCGCTACAGCAGCTAGCAAAGACCCTGGTGGTATGATATCAAAACTGTATACTGGTTGCTATGTGTCTTGTGTGTATGATAAAAAATGGTTCGTTGGTGTTGTAAACAACATTGATAGGTCAGAAGAAGATGCTCAAGTAACCTTCATGCACCCTGCTGGTCCAAGTGCTTCCTTTTACTGGCCTTCACCTCGAGACGATGTGTGCTGGGTTCCTTTTGCACACATACTCAGCATCTTGCAGGCACCATCAACAAGCAGCTCTGGCAGAACTTACAGTTTTTTGAAAGAAGACTTGTGCAAGTGTGATATAGAATGGCAGCTTTATCAGAAAAGCAATGCAGTTTGCTATTGGAAAAATTGGAGGATTGTGTCTGTAGATTCTAATTCATTGGCAATAGATTTGTGTAAGTAGGGAATTTTTTTATGTGTACATATAGTAAGCGATTATCGAGTACATGTTGCCAGCAGAAAGCCACTATTTTTTTAATGCATCTTATAGGAAATTTCCTTCTCTTTCACATAGTACCAAGCTCATTTTTTTGTGAGGTCTGCCTTTTGAGATACAGTCTATTTTGTAATAAAGGATGCAGATGATACATGAAACATCAGTCATGTTAATAATTCTGTTATAACTTACAAACCATTCTGGATATAGCAATTTGGTGGCAAAATTTGAATTCTCTAAAGAATTTTACATAAGGAAAAGTGTTCTTATTCTGAAATATTGGTATTACAGTGAAATACAAAGCAAGGAAACACAGATACTGACCAATTTATGCTGTCATTACAACCTGTTTTAGGCCAAAAATGGTCACAACGAAACCTTCCATTTCTCAGGAAGTATTTGAGATAAAAATCTGAAATTTTGGTTTTTAAGTGGCCTTATGTCACCAAACAAATGAACCAATTTTTATCAAAATTAAAAAAACAATGGTTACATTTTCAATTTTTGTTGGATGAACTGACATGGAATGACCCTTATGCATGTTCTCTACTGAATCACAAATTCTTCTAATAGCTAAGCCATAGTCAACTGTCAATTTATCAATCATTTTAGCAGTAAGCTTACCTTCTCCAAATTTTTTCTTTCACACAATCTCATAGTCTCATACCTGTTCTCTTCTGTACATGCCCAATACATTCTTTCTTGATACCGTTAAGGTGCAGTATTCAAAATCCCCAAGTACGTTTTAGAGTCACTGTCTCCGATGAAATTTTTGTGCTGCACTCTGAATTTTTCCATACAATGCTGAACGTTTCAATGACTCCATCGATTTCCTTTTTCCCAAGAGAACCTGTATGATTTGCAGTGCCATTTCTTCATGATCTTGATACCAATATTACTGTGTTTTCTCACATAATCGTCGCACATTTTATTCTAAAATCAAGTTTGAGAAGTATGGGTGCAACAATTACGCGAAAAAAAAATTTTTTTGTTAGGTAAAGTTATTCATGAAAACAAAACCCATTCATGGAAAGTACGTTTATTTAAAAAGTGAAGTTCAAAAGAGTACGCTAAACAATTTTAATTAATAATTCATGCAACAAATACCTTTCTTCAACTTTAAATAGAAAAACAAAATCTGTCACGTGAACGCAAACCACTTGAATCTGTGACGTGAACTAATGCGTAACTACCGTCATAGTACACGCTTGCCACGAAAGAGTGCGGGCCGTCAAATGTCGTTAACTCGGCACCTGACAGAGAGCGTGCGTTGCATGCAATCTGTGAGATATCGATATTCAACTACGTGCGCGCGCTCTATACGGTTATCAACATAACCAAACACGAATGATGCCAACTAACGCTGGCTACATGTTTATAAACAGTACACCACGGTGACGCAGACGATCAGATAAAGGAAATAACGTTTAAAAACGTATTTATAAGAAAATTTACACGTCAGACAACTTCGTATTTCCGTTAATTAAATAAGTAAGTGGTAATGTCCGAATACATTTTAGATTTCTACTTTGAAATACATCGTTTTATACGGAAAAGATACCTACACAAAGCGCTCTGCATCTAATAGCAGGACCAAAAACATCTTTCGACGTTTATGCAATAAGTTTTTTTATCCCAATTTTGAAGCCTTAAAAAATGGGTGTGACGATTATGCGATAAAAGACTTCTTCAGTGATTTTGTCTTATTACTAATTTCACACAGTTTGCACAAAAAATATCAAGAATGTTCCCAGAATATCTTATCAATGATGTCACGTAGAAAAAATTACATCCTATTTTTTTTCAATGTTCCATCGCCAGATACTGTTAATTCTGCACGATTTGCATTGCATGGTGTCCAGAAGTCAAATTTTTCTCTTCAGTACAAGCTTGTTGGAAAAGTTTCTCTTTGGCTGTTTGCATACAGGAATGTATATTATGTACTTATAACAGAGATGCCAATGCCTACGAATTTTCCGTAGTTTCTACGGATCGTAAAGCAAAATTACGGACTACTGATACAACCATAAAGTTCTACTGAAACTGCCAAAAAATAGCTGTATTAGCTCCCGTATGCAAAATGGCTATATTGTATGCTATTGTTCCTGCAGCTTGCTTGGTAATATTCACGTGTATTATAATTGTTTCGTAGTTTTCTCCTTTTGCTTTCTCGGTTATATTATGTAAGTGCACGATGTGGAGGAGGTTGACAAAGAAAACAACCCAATAGTCATTCCTTGCCATGGTGTGATCGCCTATTTCAATCTGACTAGCCCGGTCATTGGCAGACCAACAAAGAAAGTAATTTGGTTAATACCAAATTTGAGAAACTCTAAAGAACATATTTGATCTCTGAGTATATGTTTATGATTATTGGGGTTGAATCAATAACAATCATTAACATGTTAAGTTAAGGTGATCCACTGGGTTATTTATAAACACAAAATTGTACTTATTATTAATCTTAAGTTTTAATTCAATTTCAATGATAACGCAAACGATTCACTGTTGTAATATGAATAGTTATATTATTGGAAATGATATTGTTTTCACATTACAACAGGCTAATTGGAATTTTTACAAGAATAACTATATTCAGTAGAATAGTTTAAGATTAATATTGCACAACCTGTGTAATAGGACACCTCTTCAAATAAAATTTAATAGTTATATTGCAATATTCAAATGTAGTGAAATTTTAAAATTATTTTAGCTCAATCGGGACTCTTCGATTAATATCTCAGGTTATATATGTGTAAGTAGGTGAATCAGACATAAGATTGATACACTGCTGTCGGGTTATGTACTGCTATTAATTATAAGCTTGTGGAGTTGGAAAGATGTAAAATTTTCTCATAGTTCATAGTTACCTCAGAATATGCCGCAAGTTAAGGACAATACCACCTTAAGATATGGTATTTCAACTATACCGTGAACTGCGGATCTCAGTAACTACGTTCGTACTGACGTAGTGATGTCCTAGCTCTCGATCTTCCTGATGATGACTCCACAGGAACAGCGGCTCTCGATCGTCCTGATGATGGGTCTCCACAGGAACAGCGACTTCTCGATCGTCCTGATGATGACTCCACAGGAACAGCGACTTCTCGATCGTCCTGATGATGTCTCCACAGGAACAGCGACTTCTCAATCGTCCTGATGATGACTCCACAGGAACAGCGACTTCTCGATCGTCCTGATGATGGTTCTCCAAACCGGCGATTCTTGATTACGACGAAGGGCAGTTGTTCACATTCTTGATAATGATGCAGGGATTTACTATCCTCGATGACGCATATGTAGTTCTTGACTATCTTTGACGATGACTATGTAGTCTATCTTCGATGACGACTATGTAGTTCTTTAATACCTTCGACGACGATTAAGTAGTTCTGGTCGAATATTGGCAGTGATGAACTTTAAGTTTTATATAAATTTTGGATTCGTACATTTCTCGAAGTCTCAGTCAATTTTTCTGCTTATCATTTTCTTCTTTCATGCTCGCCGTTCGAATTCATCCTTCCTAATAAAAATTCTCCATCGACCTTGTAATTCAAAAGCAAGAATAGAGGAAGTAGGCAAATAAATATTTTTAAATCCAAAGATATCGTTGTTAAAAGTTACTATGAAGTATAATGAAAAGAAAAAGATGAAAGTTCCCCAAAACACATGTTGTGGCAATACTTCACAAATAAATATATACAAATTTTGAAATTAAATAACATTATTAATTACTATAAACTACTGGTTGGTTTATAATGGTAACGGTATTTTGGCAGCTTGCTCGTCACGGCCTGGTCGGGCACAGCGCGCCAGCCAACGGAACGGTCCGGCGGCATGTGCACCGACCCAAAAACACTGATGCTCTGCTGTATCGCACAGCTCACACAAAACAATGTGGAAGACTCAATGTTTGTGAGACAGCTTGTACAGAAGAGTGGCCATCTTATATTTTTGTATAAACTTTATCATTGCTGTTTACTGTAGTGTACTTTACCGTTATTAATATTTTTTCACACACGTACGTATTTACTTTGTACGGGAGGAATTTCAAGTAATGTAGTGTTAGGTGTGAAAAAGTTTTTACTAATTCCTGAAATATAGTTGGTGTTGAAATTCCACTACCACGTGTTAACCTTAATGTACAACAGCATTATTTCGGAACAAGCAAATAAGAAACGAAAAACCAGTTCCCAGAAATATCGTAAAGAGTACAGTGAAGAGTGGCCGTATTTGGTTTTATCAGATGTGTCGTCAAACTTTGTTCATTGCAAAATAAGTATCTGCAATTTTAACGTAGTGCATGGTGGACGTGATGATTGTTGTAGACACGTACTTTCTCTAAAACATGAAAACAACAAGAAACTTCACTTGCAGGTAAAACCACTGGAGACTTATTTTAGAAAAAATGCTAATGAAAGTGTCATGAAGGCTGAAATGCTTTTCACTTCTTTTATCGTGGAGCATAGTTTACAGATTTCGGTAGCAGATCATGCAGCTTCATTGTTTCAGGCAATGTTTCCTGACTCAGATATCGCGAATAAATATAGCTGTTCGCGAATGAAAACAACAGCTGTTTTAAAATGCATGGCACAATCAATGTCATCAGAAATTGTCAGTGTGCTGCAAAATTCACATTTTTCCCTGTCAACAGATGGCAGTACTGATCACGATATCAAGCTGTATCCTTTGGCCGTCTCTTTTTTTGATGCCAATAGGGGGGAAATCGTCAGCTCGCTAATTTCCATCGTAGAATCAGATGACAGTACGGGCGCAGGAATTTTCAGTGCAATTAACAAAGGAATGATTTCAAAGTCTATACCGCGGGGCAATTGTGTGTCTTTTGGTTGTGTTAATGCAAATACAATGGTTGGTTCTGCCAAAGGCGTGGCAGCATATGTACGGAAATGTCAGCCTTCGGTAATTGTTCAAGGTTGTGCATGCCATCTTCTCCACTTAGCAGCGCAGAAAGCAACAAAGCAGTTGAAACAGGTTAATGTTGCGTCTTTTCTTGTGGTTGTATTTTATTACATGCAGAAAAGTTCAAAAAGAAAGAAAGATTTCATACTCTGCCAACAAATGATGGATGTTGATATTCATAAAATACTGAAACCTGTGTCAATGTGGTGGCTTTCTCTCTTGCAATAAGTCACTAGAGTGTTGGAGCAGTGGGATGAAAAGTTGTTCAGTGTTGGAGTGAACACAGAGAGTTTGGATAAAACTTCTTTGAAGAATGAGCATTACATGAATGTGAAAAAAATGATGGAGTCCCCTGTATACAAATTGTACTGTTTGTTTTTGTGTAGTGTTTTGCCTGTTTTCACAAAAGTGAATGAAGCTCTACAGTCGCGTGCTCCTGCCATTCATGTACTGCAAAGAAAGTTGAATGAATTCTTACATGAACTTTTATCAAGATTCGTAAAGCCTTCAGCTGTTGTTTCACCAGTGCGAAATACACCATACAAAGGAAGGAAAAATCAGAAAGAAGACAGTGATCTTGTCATTGGTGTTAAAACACGAGCTTACATAAAGAATAAAGACATATGTTTCGCTGATTGGAAACATTTTACAAGTCTGTTAAACAGTTCTATGTAGAAGCATGTGATTATGTGTTACTTAGGTTTCCCTTAGAAGAGGAATGTTTGAAACATGCTGAGGTATGTGATATAGCCTATCTGTTAGAAAAACTGCTAGCTATTCATCTGTTGAGTATTTGATGTCCAGATTCCCTGGTAAACCTACACATGTAGATCAAGAAAGACTTGAAATATAATTTGCAAAATATCAGGCAGATGAGTTTCGTGAAGATATTTCTTGTGCGCCAAGAATAGATGTTACTTGGCATCTGATCTCTCAGTTGGTAGATACTGATGGCTTGTTTAAGTATACAGTGTTACCAAAAGTAATGCTTTCTGCTTTAGTGGTTCCTCATAGCAATGCTGAAGTTGAAAGAATCTTTAGCATTGTTAGAAAAAATCAAACAGAATTCAGACCGAATCTATCGACAGACACACTGAGTGCTCTGCTTGTGGAGAAAACAAAGATGTCAACGCATAATGTGAAATGCTTTCAAAAGAAGTTTGAGAAGCAGGACCTAGAAAAAGCTAAAAATTGCACTACTGCTTCTAAAGTCTACCCTCTTTAATCGCATTATCGTGGCACCTGTATTTTAGGCCGTCAAAATTGGGATAAAAAAACTTCTCGCGTAAACGTCGCATGTTGTTTTGGTCCCGCTATTAGATGCTGAGCGCTTTGTGTAGGTATCTTTTTGTATAAAACAATGTATTTTAAAGTAGAAATCTAATATTTATTCGGACACTACCAAATACTTATCTAATTAATGGAAATACGAAGTTGTCTGACGTGTAAATTTTCTTTTAGAGACTTTTTTAAACGTTATAACATTTATCTGTTTGTTTGTATCGTCGCGATGTACCATTTACAATAATGTAGAAACCGCTAGTTGGCATCATTCGTGTTTGGTTATGTTGCTTCCCGTATAGAGCGCGCACACGTAGTCAAATATTGATATCTCGCCGATGCATGCAACACGCACTATCTGTCATGTGCCGAGTTAACTACATTTGATGGCCCGCACTCTTTCGTGGGAAGTGTGTACAACGACCATTGTTTCGCGTAAGTTCACGTCACAGATTCAAGTGGCTTGCGTTCGCGTCACAATTTTGGTTTTTCTATTTAAAGTTGAAGAAAGGTTTTTGTTGCACGACTTATTAATTTAAATTGTTTGGCATGCTCTTTTAAACTTCACTTTTTAAATAAACGTACCTTCCATGGATGGGTTTTGTTTTCATAAATAACTTTATCTAACAAATTTTTTTTTTTCCTCGCATAATCGTTGCACCCATACTTTTCAAACTTGATTTTAGAATAAAATGTGCGACAATTATGCGAGAAAACACGGTAAATTAAACTGTTATATATAATATGCCATTATTAAACTTAAAACCCCACAACGTTGGTGACAATTCCCATAAATTTAATTTGTACCAAAGTTGAAAAGTCAAAGTCTATAGAATCAAATACATCTAACTTATATTTGGTTGGATTAACGCATTACTTAAATGTACTCTGAATATTAGAATTTGAGTACAGGGTAATAAATTACTTCCGATTCTAGGGCGCCATCTAACCTTCACAACCTATATATCACTGACCTGTCCAGCCAAATCTACCATGAAATCTAAATATTAACTTTGTCAAATCTATATTTATAACACTACTCTCTGGCCAGGTTTCATTACAAACATATGAATACTACTTCAAGCATCATAATCGGTCAGCAATATTTTAACACATAAACACTTATTTACATAACTTTTCAAGATTACAATAGTACCTATAAACTTTGATATTCCGATTTCCATCGGTGGAGATTAGCCAGTTTCAGTTAGTGATACATGTGAGTAGGTTAGTATATGTATAACATATAATCAATTCAAACAATACAATTCTGACTAAGCTCAGTGTAAGTAAAACCAATGCAAGAATCTCTTTCTCTCTAGGGTACTCTAATAGGATTGTAGTTAGTACAGAAATAAACTGAAAATTGACACTAAATTGATCAAACAAAGCATTCAACAGAGCAATTTAAGTTAATCCAAGACAAATAAATATTAAATAATATGGAAAGAAGCAATATCAATGTGTGGAAATGGAATTTGGAATATCAAGAAATTACATAAACACTTCCAAAGTAAACATTTACATGCACAGTACATCATGTTGAGTACATACCATTTGTTGATACATAAACATGGACAATAAATCAATTAAAGGATATATCGACGATTTTGTACGATGCTGTTCAAGCATCACGTACACGAAGATGCGTTGCAGTCTAAGCTGAGTTGAAACAGCTCGCAGCACTATGGAAGAAAGTGGAGTCGTCAGTAACAGTCCTCACCGGGTGTGTTCTTTGCATTGCAGACTTGTTCTAGACGATCACTGCGACTTCTCTTCGGAGATAATTGTAATACCATTTCTTGTAGAACACCGTTAAATTGGTGTAAGTCAAAGTTTATCAGCTCCTCGAAGTTCCCAGTCGAATTCGAATCAATTGTCTTTGTGGCTCACTTCATTAAAACATAGTTGACTACCTTCGACACATCTTGGGTTGCAGCTAGTTTCATATATATCACATTGTAGCAAACTATAATTGTATTTCACGATTTCTTGATGTGAATTTATATGTAATTACGTAGTCAGTAATTTTGAGAAATATTTCATTTCATTACATCAATATCTTGTTAACAGTAATATATTTTCATTTACCCAAAGGCTTGAATCAATTATTAATTGAACAAAAGGACTTAAGTATATCATTACACTTCTGATAAAATAAAACGTTCTGACGTTAATAAATTTTTCTTACAATAAAGAATTGCAATCAACAGATTGTCTTTTTTTTTACATCATAAAGTTAAAACACTATTGCATAGAGCAATTAACACAAATGTAATTTTACAAAGAATTATTATTTATGGTCGGGAGAAAAAAAAATAAAAACATTCAATTACCGTATTGGTCCGAAAATAGGCAGACCTTTTTTTGCCAGTTTTTACAACCATGAAATCTAGAGTCGGCCTATAATGGGGCACTAGCCAAAATAGTATAATTAAACACATACATTTCAAGGAGAATCACTTATGGCATAAAAATGTTATCAGATTTTTCAATTCATTGACCTAAAATTACGCTGTACTTCGTGGAATTAGTAATTTTTCCAACTTAGAATAATAATAAATACACTTAACCCCAATAACGTATCATTTTAAGTTAAGTACACAGATGTGGTCACTTGTAGCACATAGCTTTTAAAAGTTCGGTCTGGTTATTTTTGAACTGTATTTAACAGGCTGCTGTAATTTTATTTTCTTGTAAAATGTGGTATTTACAGTAAACAATTAGTAAAAACAGCAATTATTTTGCCGTAAAGGCCGGGCTACATTCGCAATAGCACGCAAACAGCACACAAATAGCACACACGCACAGAGATAGCACAAAGCTTGATGCTACATTCACGCACAACACAACACAAAAGAATACTGGAAGCATTCAAAAAAGATTTTTAAAAGAATAACTTCCGTTAACAATTTGGTCACTGAAGTTGGTTTGTTTATGTTATGTTTGTTTAGATTCGTGTGTTGTTACTGTGGTACGGTTTTCTTTAAACCCAGAAATATTTTAAATACTTCAAAGTTTACATACAAAACACAATGAGCATTCAAAAATACATATTACTGTTTATTTCAAATCCGGCTTCTTTAACACATTTAAACACTCAAGCCCGGGCTACATTCGCAATAGCACGCAAACAGCACAGATGCACAGAAGTTCAACATATACTATTAGATTTGAGCTGCCACATTGGCAAATAGCACGCGCACAGAAAAATAGCACAGGATCGGCACACAGAAAGTTCATTAACTTTTAACTTTTAGGTATTTTCTGTGCGCGACCCTGGTGGTAGCCAATCAGCAAACAGTTTTAAGTACTACTCTAGTGGGCTTATAAAAGAACAATTGTCACGAAAGTATTGGTGCTGTTGACTTGAGTAGTTTGTTATTGTTTTCAAACACACGATAACATAAAAATGGAAGGCACATTTGATAGCTGTAATAGAAAGTAAAAATATTTTGTATGACAGGGTATCCGCAGGATACAAAAATGAAGAAGCTAAATTAAATGCTTGGAAGTCCGTGTATGAATGTGTTAAAGAAGCCGGATTTGAAATAAACAGTGAAATGTATTTTTGAATGCTCATTGTGTTTTGTATCTAAACTTTGAAGTATTTAAAATATTTCTGGGTTTAACGAAAACCGTACCACAATAACAACACACGAATATAAACAAACATAACATAAACAAACGTAACTTATGCAAACTTCAATGACCAAAATTGTTAACGGAAGCTATACATTTAAAAAACTTTTTTGAATGCTTCCGGCATTCTTTTCTGTTGTGTTGTGCGTGAATGTAGCATCAAGCCCTGTGCTATCTCTGTGCATGTGTGCTATCTGTGTGCTGTTTGCGTGCTATTGCGAATGTAGCCCGGCCTTTACGGTGCTATTTTATCAATTATTTAAAAAATAAACATTGTTTGCTTTTTTTCTGCCAATTTCAAAAGTAAGTGTAATAAGATATGCAGAAACCACAAATAATGTGGAAGCTGGGCGGAAATATGGTGTTGACGAGAAGAATGTGCGTCGCTGGCGGGCTCAAGCAAATAAATTAAAAAATGCAGTTTTCCCTGATTTTGAGTGTGCTGTAGAAGGGGTCAGCCTATTTTCGAGGTTGGCCTATTTTCAAGCCAATACGGTGTGTGAGATGTAATATCACACCATTGAAACTAGAACATTATTTTATGGACATCCTGTATTTTATTTATTTAATTTAACTTCACAAACAAAACACTGATAAATGACAAATAACAGTAACACAATATCTAGGCAATACCAACATTTGCATTAATATCTAATTAAAAAACATATTAATTTCTCTTACTTGGGTCAGATCCAACATGCACATAGCAACAAATATTTAAGGTTTTATGAGGGCACTAATCACAAAACCAAGTTTTATTATTAATTTCACAAAAGATTATCTGTAGTAACTATCATTGTTTAATTACTCTTCTTAGTCTCAATCAGTTCACAGGAGAAACTACACACAAGACTCCTGGTGTAATAGATGATTTTGAGACCATTAAAAATTTGTCAAAATTCAAATAAATTTCAAAGTTATTTTAATCAAATTTGTTTGAAATAATAAATTAAGTCACAAGAAAGTACTTGAAAACAAATTCAGTTCGCTAAGTCACAAATACCAAAATTAAGTGGGCTTCACTTTTGAAAGCATAGGACTCACCCAAGCCTGGTACAAAAGGCTAGAAGTTGTATGTGAGTGTGTGTGTGAGGCCATGTGGCAGTTTTGACGGTTCTCCCTTCCTCAAAAGATGCCATTGTTGGTGTTTATAAGAGCACCTTTTATATTCCTCCAGCCCCACTGCAACATGAGCTAGTTTTTATAGAAGGAATTGGAAAGAGTAACTTGCCGCCTCTTCTCTCTTCATGACAAAGGGATGGGTAAAAAAGTCAACTACAATAGACGAAAGTGAAACAAGGTTTTAAAGAATAGCAATCTTCTCCTTTGTCTTGTTAGGAAAAAAATATGAGAATAGAAGGGGTCGTAAATATGGGAGATGGGGGGAGTGGGAACACCTCACATCCTACCTTGACAAACAAACACAGAAGAGCCGAGGGTTGAAACAAGTACTGTATTTCTTACGCGCCAATACTATCCATGGAACTCTTGTGAAGGCAGATAAATATATTTTGTGGCACTTATTGGAGCACGACCCTTATGGTGAAAATGTTATATTTTTTGCGCAAAATTAAAGGTGCAACCCTTACATAAAGGAAACCCTTCTTCTGGTAAATACTGTCAGTTACATTTTATGATATTTGACACGTACTTGCAGTAACTTGTGGAGTTCCCTCGAAGTGTCAGAGGTGGAGACTGACGGCAGGAGGTTGGGACAGACACTCACAATGTGGTTCTGCCGCACCACGTCACCCTTCGTGAGCAGTTCATTGAGTGCCAGCATGGCTCACGGTCAGAGTACACCCACCGTCATCTCGTAACGAGTAGAGTCAACTGCAAGACTGGAACCCAACATCCAAGCAGCCTGCTGCAAGCCATGCGTGCCACATTTAACAGATTTATTTGTGAAAACCATGTGGAATTATTTAACATGAAACTTATTATTTTTTTCTTGCAAAGAAAATCAATAGCTACAATACTTACACCATCAACACCCTTAATCATAAATATAAACAGGTTATAATTAGGGGTGTGCGAATAGTGGATTTTGATGGTAGAATATTTTCGAATCAAATAGTAAAATTTTCGAATAGAATGCGAATAGTTTCGAAGTCGAATAATTGTAATATATATATTTTTTATATGTTACCACACTGAACAATAGCGGGTTTTCATATATTTACTTTGGGAAGCCTACAACTCACGTAGTTACGGTTCCCTGCAAGAATTTCCGAAGTTTTGCGTTTTGGTATTAACGCCACTTCAGCCGCTAAATCAGAAGTTCAAGCATGTTGTGACTGACCTAACCTAACCTTTCGATTTTTTATTTCAATTTTTGAGAAAAATCTGAAGTTGCACGAACGTGGTAGGGAACCGAAACTACGTGAGTTGTAGGCTACCGATTTAGTTTATACAAGATATTTTCTGTGAATGAAACCACAAAAAAAAAGTTCATTTAGTATTTATAAGAGTTATTGAGGGCATGAATTTTTATTTCATTAATAATATTTGGTAAATTTGTAGTGTACGGATTAGCGCCAAAAAAATCGTACAAATCTGAAATAACTTTCATTATATGCTCTTTTACGTCCTCTTTTCATAACCGCCTGCGGAGATAAGAAATTCCAATTACTTTTAGAGATATCGAATTTTTAAATTTTAATTATTGTAAAATTTTTTTTATAAAAATCTGAAATAACTTTTATTATATTCTCTTTTACGTCCTCTTTTCATTACAGCTTGCGGAGATAAGAAATTCCAATTACTTTAGGAGATATCGAATTTTTAAATTTTAATCACTATACCTGCACATTTGCACGGCTATCACCATTGTTTTTTGTTTACGAGTATCAATTGTTTTTTTTTGGATAATGTTGTCATGTGATAGTTCATGATAAGCCAATATTCAAATGAACCAATAGGCCGCCTTCAACTTAGGTGAGTTTTTAACGTTTCAAATTTTTATGCTTTAAAAAATTACGTTCGTTTCTACTGTTAATCCTTTGTTCCGGTTTGTTAGGTTAGGTCAGCTACATTATAAATACTTTAAAACTAAACAACCATTAAAATTAATTTTATTATTTTTAATGTCCGTTCAGTTTCAAAGTATTTATAATGTAGCTGACCTGACCTAATCTACCTTTGTCCCGTTTTGTTAGTTCAGGTCAGTTACATCATAAATACTTAAATCTATACAAAAAATAAAATAAATTGATATTATTTTTAATTTACGTTTAATTTGAAGTATTTATAATGTAACTAACCTTACCTAACGGAAAATTTCTGTTATTTAGGCATTCACGCGCACACGACAAAATATAAAATGGCGAGGGTCGAATGATTACATAGGTCTTGTATTGCAAAATAAGAACGGCGATATCTCCAAAAGTAATTGGAATTTCTTATCTCCGCAGGCGGTTATGAAAAGAGGACGTAAAAGAGCATATAATGAAAGTTATTTCAGATTTGTACGATTTTTTTTTGGCGCTAATCCGTACACTACATATTTACCTAATATTTAATAATTGTTATCTATTTTATATTTGATGTAAATATTGGTCCGAATATAAGGTGACCATTTTTACATAAACGAGAAATGAGAAAATTGGAAGTCGCCTTATTTTCGCACCCAAGACGTCAGCACCGCAAACATTAGTTCCAAGCTGAAAGCTACAGTAGAAACATTTTTAAACAAAATGTTCACGATTTTTTATATTAACTAAAACTTCGTTACCTCACACGGGCAAAACGATAAATCCACCCAATATTGCAGTAATTCACAATTGTTTAAAGCTGAAAATTAAAATATTTGTTCTTGAGTAAAAATGTGAATGTTGATGCATCTCAAAATGTCAACTTTTTATTACACATATATTTGTACTTTGTGTACAATCGTGTGTTAACATTTACATTAATTTAATTTAAGATTTTTAACATAAATATTTGTACTAAAATATCACAGCTATTTTCAGGACGATTGTTTACGTTTACAAACAGAAAATGTTAAGTTAAGAACATTTTGGATGTAATGTTTGGAAATTCATGGCTGCCAACTATCTTTCCACAATATATCTTTGTAAAACGAACATGGCCGAACACGCACGAAGACGCCATATTTACAGGAATTTGGTACGTTTCTTCAAAAGCTATTTTAATAATTTCACAGTAATCCACTCTTTATTTATGTAAAAACCTTTCAAACAACATAATTATTTTAGATTATTTTTTAAAATTTATATGACAGACTCTCTCTGTCAGAGAGTAATATGGACAAATATTTGTGGTCACGTCACCGAAGTTATTCATGGCCGTATGCTTCACTATGGCAGCTAGCCACTTGTTTTGTTCCGGCAAGCTGCATTCTTTGTTTGCTTTGTTACGTTTAACACACTACTAAATAGTAATACGTAGCTGTGAAACGGAAAGTTAAATGCTGTATACATAAATGCAAAAAGGATTTATCAACACAAAATGTATGTCTAATGAATTTTCACATTAATTTCTACCAAAATTATTTTAACATTTGTTTGGCCTCCTGAAACTGCAGGTCGCCTTATATTCGGGCCAATACGGTATTCGCAATTTTAAATTTTGCTATTCGACTTACGAATGTGAATAGTTCGTCAGTTACTATTCGCAACTATTCGTGTTTACGAATATTCGCACACCCCTACAACAAAATAGCAAAAAAAAAAAAAAAAAAAAAAAAACAACTTCATTTTATCATAATGGAATGTTCCCATATTTTCAGTACAACCATGGAGGAAACAAAACACATTTGCTATCTTTCAAATGCATGTGAAGACTTCACTATGTTAAACACAACCAGTAGGGTGTATTATAATAAAATCTAAAACTTGCACACACATACATATAAAACAAAAATTAATAAATAAAAGAAATTTGAAAAACATTTTTTTATTAATCATACAAAAGATTAAAAAAATTAAGTTTTTTGAAGTTTAACACAGCTACGTACATAAAATTAACAGCATGTAAAGAATGAGAATTTGGCATAAGTGCACTCAATAACAGTATGCAACAACAAAACCACATTTGTAGAGCTGAAACAAAGACTAAGTAGGTAACATTATTTTTAGTTCTCTACATCATATTAAAAGTCTTTGAAGCATGAACTAGGTAACTACATCATGAAAAATACACTCATTTGCTAAAAATGTCCTCACTAAGTTATAGTGTACTTTTTGGTTATGTACAAGAAAAACGTACAAAACATACATGATGACAGACTTGTATAAAGGGTTGCCATGCGGCACATGCAAGTTTGTGCGTCTCCCTGCTCGGAAGTTGGCGTGAAGCACCTTCGTCAGTCTCGCACGCAGCGCACATTTGGGTATCACAGTCGTGACTGCCTTCAGCCACTGCTATTTGGTACGCAACTCAGTCAGCCGAGCTCCTTGGCACAATAAGAGTGGATTACTATCCTGCAGGACGACATTTCCAGCATTAACACTGAACCGTGTCGTTCACATTTTGGTCATTACAATTTACGATGTACAATGAAAAATTGTAATACCTATCTTACAAAGTTATTCACATCACTGAAGTAACAAATTTAATTATGTAAAATGAAAACTGCTAAGGAGAGATAAATATTTATGCTAATAATTAATTAAATTTTATCAGCTATTTAACCTTTTCAGAAATAAACTAATGGTACAATTTTATATTTTTCCTAACTTTTAATACTTAAATTTCCTTCTGTAATGAATGTTATAATGTATGAATTAATTTTAAAAGGTTCCCATTGTTTAATTTTTATTATTATTGTTTGCAGATAGGATGCAAACCAATATTTTACATAGGTGTATGATTGTACGGTTCTATTTTTTAATGAAATGGAAAAACAAACAACATTTAAAGAAATTTAATGAAATGAAGTGAAAATGAAACGTCAAAGAACTTTCTTGAAAATGAACTAAATGAAAATTCTTTCCTAAGGTTCACCTTCCAATGAAAATTTATTTAATTACACAAAATTTGCTTTTTAGATAAATATGTATAACAATCTCGTAGAAAAATAATTAAACAAAATTTTAAGTTAAAAATACTATTTTTTTTAGTAAAAAAACTACTTTTTCACATTCAAAATTTAAAAATGATGAACCTTCATAAGAATAATAATAAAAATTATTTATTTTACAAGCGAGTTGTTTTGTGTGTAACACATTATTTTAGTTACGATCATCTTACATTAGAGGTCACCTTATATTGAAGTGTGTCATTTTATAATCAAGGTTGTCTAGTATACGCTTTTACTTATGTTACTAATTCCCCTAAGTATTTGAGGGTATATAATACCTAAGATAGTCTTATACTCAATGGCTTCATACTGGAGATTTTATAGTCAATATCATGTTATATTCAAGATCATTTTATACTTAATTTCATCTTAAACTAGACATCATCTTATACTGGAAGTCATCTTTTAGTCCAGATCATCTTCTACTCTAGAATATTATGTACTGGAGATCATCTCATATTGGAAGTCATATTGTGATGAAGCTCATCTCATATTAAATTTTGCCCGACAATGGAGAACATTAATATAAAAATATCAAATACACTTAATAACAAATCATTCAAGATTATCACATATGACTGGATATAAATCCTAACATTTTAAAATTTAATTTGATGGTAAAAGAATTAAGGATGTCCATAAAATAAGTCCCAGTTATAAATTTTACTAGTATCAACTGTAAGCATTGTAGAGTTTGGCTCAAGTCACAATTAAACAGTAACTCAAACATTTTAGATAAGCACATGTGTAAGTACTGTTTTGTTGTTTTGTCGCTTACAGCACCCACCTACACAAAATGGCAACTCCTCAGCATAAATAATTTTGTTTTCTGTAACTTGCTTAAAGTGAATTTAGTAATTTCAGTTAAATTTGCATTTTGTTTAAAATTTAATTGTGATCTCTCATATGGTAAAAATATCCACCGATGGTTGCGATGATCCGAGTTCTTTTTCGCTGGCCTCCCGTGTCTATGTTCCACCACTACCTAATGAATTGCCAGAGTCGAGACACAGAATTGAAAAGGCTATTGCTTCCATTACTCCGGACTAGTTAACCAAAGTGTGGGAAGAATTGTACTTTAGATTGGATGTGTGCTGTATAACTGAAGTTGCACAAATTGAACATTTGTACGAAAAACAAGGTTAAGTTTACCTTCAATTTGATGTATGATTTGTTTAAAATAGTCCAAATTAAACTTTTATAATATACCATTAAAACTGGGACATTCTTTTATGAACATTCTGTATATAACCGACTAAACTAAAGAATAATATATAAGCACTAAGAATTTCATTTAACTTGAAAATTTGATTCATTGATTTTATCAAAAGTATTTATTTAAATGAAAAAGAATGTTTGCAAACTTTCAATAACAACACAACTACTGAAATTTGCAAATTTGTAATGGATGTATTTTTGCTTTTAAGGGGGTAAAAATATGAGCGTATATTTTTAAGTAAAAAATTAAATAAAAGCATATTTTAAATTATGACATTAATGATAAATCACATACAAAAAAAAAAGATTTTGTATGGACTGAACCAATGTAAAAAATTATTATTTATCACTTTCCCTGTAACTTTCTACCCTGCAGATGACTGGACCTGCGACCACGCACTAGCACTTTGGTTCGTAACGAATCAGGATGGACCAACAGGATTGTCCCAAA
Source organism: Bacillus rossius redtenbacheri (assembly GCF_032445375.1). Lineage (NCBI taxonomy): Eukaryota > Metazoa > Arthropoda > Insecta > Phasmatodea > Bacillidae > Bacillus > Bacillus rossius. The sequence continues at coordinate 78,165,011 of NC_086330.1, forward strand.
AAGAAATTAATTTGCATTATACTGCGAAATCTCTCTCTCAAACTACCTACTAACCCCAGCAGTATTGACATGGTAAACTCTGATTAACATTTAACATATTTATTAATATGATGAAACATTAAATAAACATTTATTTTCTTAAAAAAATTCTTTCTTTCTGTTTCTTTCTGGTTTCCCCCCCCCCCCCCCCTCTTTTCTCCTTCTCTTTCTCCAAATTTTATGTTTAGGGGACTGAGATGAAACAATGATTTGACCATTAAAAGTTAATATGTTAGTTTTCTTTCAGCTAGCTACTATTAACATGTCAATTACAATTTTCTTAAATCCAAATCTCTGAATCTAGGTCTCAAGGGTCAAAAATAAAATAACAAGAAATTAAAAATATTTACTATGGTGTTGAAACATTCTACTTTTAAATGTTTGTTTCACAAACTAAGTTTCCAGAATTAATACATATTGTAATTTTACTTATATATTACATGATAAAAGTAAAATATCTTAGTAAATGTTAATAGGATATGTATGAAGAAAAAAATTGACCTAGTAAACTAATAAGGTTATCAGTGTTGAATTTTTTTAGTTTACTTTATTTTCTCTAATATTTTTGTTTGAATCTTTCGAAATACGTACCTACTAAGGATTTTATGGTGTTTGAGGCATTCATTTGCCCATCTCTACTAGCTATTTATGTTCATATTGCCATAGCTCAAAGTTATGCACAAAATTAATTAGATTGTTTTAATCATTGATGATTGACATTTAAATTAGTTGAACATTGAATATCATTTGAAGCAAAATTCAATCGTTCTAAATGCTCTACATTGGACCATCCCACCTAATACTCTGAAGAACCCAAACAATTTTGAATACTAAACGGATAGGAGAAATATTACTTTTAACTGGTAGTTTGTCCAAATACCCTGAAATGAGACATCATGTTTTAAGGTTTATCTTAGCTGGCTTGAGTTGACTCACGAAGCCAACTTAGCAAGTCAAATATTGTGATCATGCTGATATTATTTGCTCTCTTCTTGTTGTGTATCTGCTGATACACATCTGTAACAATGTACATTAATATGTTCAATTTTTCTAACCTAGTCATTCATTGACTTTGTAAAACAAAACATAAAGTTTAAAGTTTTTGATTAGTAATTTTGTATTTTTTAATGTAAATGAACTAGTATACTATTTGTAAAACATTTCCAGCACATTTAATATCTGATGGATTGATGGCTTCATAATTATATAAACAGTGCAATTTTCATGATTAATTATTTTTGATTAAAAAAATAAATAGTTTTTCTCATTTGAGAAATCAACTTATTACATTAACCATCTATGGACCACATACAATACTGGCTGCATCAAACGTTGTCACTAGTTATAGTGTAATCGGGATATTTTTAACCAGTATTCTACAATGTAAAGTTTATTTCTACAGCACGTTGCTCTCCAGAAATGTTATGACACAGTAACTTTATGCCAACCATTTTAAAAAACTGACTTGGGAGACTTTGAATAAAATTCACACTATAATGACTTTATCATTTAACACACTCAAAAATTTCTCTTTTGGAGCCACCTCTGCTCTGTTGTGACCTCTACACATGTGCTATCTTCATTCTATTTAGTTTAATTTACCAACAAAATAAGTAACATAAAATTTATTTCAAATTCCATGTCATTTAAATAAAGATACGGTCTTTACAATATTATCATGTGTGAGTTGAGCTTGCATCAAGAACTCAATGTAATTAATTTCAAGAAAATTACATGTATAAAAAATTACAAAGATTTTTTCAGGTAAAATAAACACTACAGACTACCTTCATATGTTACACAAACAATGGCACATACCTTAATCTTATTAAAGTATATAACATAGGTATATAAATAAATTGAAAACATACACTTTTTTTTCATCACAGCTAAAGAAAAACTTAACATAGTACTGAAACTGAAAGAACACGTGATACCGTATTTACTCGTGTATAGCGCGCCCTCGTGTATAGCGCGCACCACGATTTTTGCAACAAATTCCAAAGAAAAAAAAATTGTTTTTCCCGTAAATAAATTGTACTAACATTTTGTGGTACCTGTTAAGTAATTACGTATGAAACAAATGATAATTTAAATTGATGTGTGGTGATGCGTCAGGAAAATACTTAAACTCTGCTGTGTAGACGGAAGATAATGAAGCGCTGTATCGTCACAACTGGTACGTGGACGAGAGGAAGGGAGGGAGGCAGGCAGGAATGTGACACGGACGACTAGATGACTCACCGGTAGCAGCTGCGACAAAGCGAAGGAAGTGGAAGGGGGGGACTGGTGTCAACATTCTCTCTCTTTTATTTTACTAGCTGCTTTGGCTTTCTGTAGAGGGGGAGGTCTAAAAATAAACAAGAGACCTGCGGTGTGTGTGTGTGTGTGTGTGAGAGAGACCAGGTTGTGTGCGTGTATGTGTGTGTGTGTGAAAGAGAGGCCTTGTTGCTTGTGCGTATGTGTGGGGGCTGGCCAGAAACGTCACCCATCACTGGCAGTTAACGACTCGCAGCATCTACTCACTTTTTTTTTTCCCCGTGTATAGCGCGCATCCTTATTTTTTTCCTTTACTTGAGGGGAAAAAAGGGCGCGCTATACACGAGTATATACGGTATTATGTATGTGAAAATTCCAACAGAGATGAGTATTATAAACATATTGATGTGAACAACAAATGGGTGCTCTAGTATGTCACACACTAACTAGGGCTGGGTCGATACCGATCCTGATACCACAGTACCGGCCAATATTAATGGTATCAGAAGCAAATAAGAAAAAAAAAATTGATTTGGACACGCACACCACAAATAGCTTCAGGAAAAAACCAGCAGTGTTATTCAGGAGATCATTTCCATGTCATTTCTTAAACAAGCTACCAGACTTTTTTCTCCAGCCTTGGCGACATTAAAGCAAATAAAACTGGAAGAATGAAAAATAAGAGATGCCTGGCCGCAGCCCTTGCATGGGCTAGAGGGCAGAAGGGAAGACAAGCAACTAGGCATGTGAGAATATATATATTTTTTAATATCAAAAGAAGTAATTTATTATTCAAATTTAAAATACTTATATTCAAATTAGGAATATTCCACAGTATTCAAAGAGTAGAGAAGCTGCAAATCACCTGGTGTAAATATTAACATGGAGGTAAAGAGTAAGTGTAGAACAATATAAATGTTCAGTATTATTAATAGGCCTGATATAATAAACCAAACATTATTTCAATATTTCCGTAGTGAATAAATAGCAGATCGGACAATCTACAATCAAGAATTTTAAAAAAATATATAAGTTGTTATTTAATATTTATAACCATTAATGTGAAATATCTATGTATTTTGATTGTCAAAATATTTCCCCACCCTTGTTATTCATATCTGATTCGTGATTCCAGAATATTTTGTTATCTGTAATGAAATTTGTTCGGACTGGAAAACTGACACTGACACACACAGGCCTGCAAACAACATGCGCTGTGTTTGTATCTTGCTCACAGCACTCAGGAATCACAAGCCACGGGTAGAGGTGGTAATACAGAAGGTAAGAGTTTCTCTACACTGATACGCACAGCTCCGGAAAACATGGATGGTCTCACCCCTATACCGGGTCCCAGGCAGTAAACAACAGTGGTTGTTTAAACACAGTTTCACTTTTTTCAGAGCTACACACACATGAAAACAAAAGGTATGTATTTTCTCTTTACAGTGTTGTCCACGGGGGTGACAGGAAATGGATCTTTCTCCTGGCCATTTTAAATACTGTATACTAGCTCGCCAGGAGCCAAGAGACGAGTGGCAGCACTTTCCCTGTAGCTGTGTCCCGGCCTCACACTCCAAGGTTGTGACGAACAGAGCCAGCCTGCTGGGTTACTGGCCCTTAATGCAGACGGTCAAAAAAGCTCACATTTTGGCTATTTTTATTATCAACATTTGCTGTGTGATTTTCAAATGAACAACATGGATTGTTAGTATGCAAATTTCAAACAGCTTGAGAAGACAAATATAACTTTCCAATACAATAAAACATTTAGAAATAAAAAATGTTTGTATAGGTCTGTTATGTTCAGTATAAAATTAGAAACAAATTTCATCCTATGAATTTTTTTTATTTTGACACCCATTCTTTGAAGTTTAAATATTTTTGGTTGATTTGGACATCTAACTTGTACTCACTTTATTTTTTCTTTTAAATTACTCCATGATTGCAAGAAATTCTACCCTTGTAGTTGCAGCTATGTTACCAATTGTTTAATATTATTATATGTTGTAAACTAATTTCTGTGAATGGTAGTAAACATACTTTGTATATTGTATAATATAAAAATATCTACCCGTAATATCGGCAGTATCAGCGGCACAGTATCAACATAAGAGGCATTGGCAAAACTGGTATCGGCCCTGCCCCACAGTTTAAGCAAATATAAATAAATTCAACATATTTTATGAAGAAAAAAATAAAATAATATTTACATCCACCCTACAGATTACCACATCAGAAATTACTTTCACTTAGTAAAAGCTACTCAAGAACGACAGAAATAATCAAGAATATGACAAAATTTTGTGAGAATGCACACTATACGCACAAAAAATAGGTACTGCCAATTTTGAATGTATACAAGTATGTTTACAATGTTAAATGTACAATAAAATTTCTCGAACTGCAAAACACAACTGTCAGTTTGGCAAATATGATACACTATAGAGGGCAGCGTCCTAACATCGCGCTGAATAAGTGCAGTCAATCAGTCGGGTGCACATTAAATTGCGAGTCGGCGCAAGGAAATGAGGGGAGGGGGAATCACAAACTGTCACGCATGATGAGGCTCTTGAGGTAGACTCGGCTGTTGGCGTGCTTCTCCGACACCTTCAGGAACAGACGACGGTCTTGGGCATCGCAGAGCAGGTCGTCCCACACTTTCACTCCCTGAAACACATACCACCATAGCATATAGCTTAGCATAATATTTGCCAATTGCAATCAATCGATTTCCATACAAAAATAGCCAATCCAAATGAGAAGTTCCATAGTGACATTGTGCTCTCGCTGGCAGTTGGAGAGCTCACCTGAAGGGAGGTGAAGTTGCCACACACGATGAGGGAGTAACGCGCGCGAGTCAGGGCCACGTTGAGACGTGACTCGCTGCCGAGGAAGCCCACACCATCGGTGCGCACCAGGGACACCAGAACTACATCGCGCTCCTGGCCCTGCACGCTGTCTATCACATCCACGCTCAGGTCCCTGCACACCCACACACCACACTCAGCCCTCTGCACACCCAGATCAGCAGCCACGTGGCTCGGTGCGTACTACAACACTGAGAATCTATCACCTCAAGCAGTACACACTAAACACATCTCTGCATGCACTAGATTCGAGCAGAATGAGTGACAAATCAAACATCATGTTAACATGCAAATCCTCCGATGAAGTTGACACGTGTTACTCACGCAGCTACCAACAGTTGTCAATTCCGTTTCCCCTCTCCCTTTCTGTGCTAAGGCACCAGCCTCTCATCTCTATTTGTGGCCAGGTGTGGGCAGTTGCACGGTCACCATCTTTAATTTGAAGTAATAATAGCATCACCTGTTGGAGGCCGAGCCACCATCATTATTTTCTGGACTTGCTACTAGGATTGCTAGTGAACACACCAAATGCTAGAGGGTGCTGCCGCTATCTTGTTTTCAATACTAGATACTAGGAGTGCTAGTGTCACGTAGTACACACATTATCTACTAGTGCACGCTGCTGTAATTATTAGGCAAGAAATTGGGAAAAAATTCCAAACATTATAACAAAACTCAGCAATTAATATACTGATTGACTTGATCAGTTCCTGTCCTTGGTTCAATCCTTGCTAGATGTAAAAATGTTTATATTAGGTTAAAAAAAACACTTATTAAATAAAATATTCAAAGATAATAAAATCCTAAGAAAAGCATGAATTCCTAATCCTTCCTTTCACACATCATTCCTCATGTAGATTTTTTCCCCAAAAAACATTATGTTATTAGTTATTACACATCACATCAAAGTCTAAACCATGCATTATCTCAACATGGTAGTGAAATGGAGTACCATTCAGCAACGTAAACTGAAATTTGTTGGTGCATGGCCACCATGTGCATTAGAAATGACACTTCAGATACTTTAGCTAAATAACAGCGCTGCTGCTGCTGCCATCTTGTTTATTATGAGCATTTAAACTTTTTCTTTACACTACCTTTAGTTACACTCTAATGCTGTAATCACCTTGACTTACCCTAACGGCTGTAAAGAAGAATTGTGATTGGACAGAGCAGGAAGGAGTAGGCAGCTGTACCTGAGGCGTCCGCGCTGCTGCAAGAGGCGTGCGATGATGTGCTTCTGCTGGTTGTAGGGTGTGATGATGCCCACGGAGAAGGACGGGTCCACCTCGTCCCGCACCGTCAGCGCCAGCTGCACCACGAACTCTGCTTCCTCCAAGTTCTCCCTGCAACAACGCAGCCTCACCTTCCATGCACACAGCACCACAAAACATTCATCACAATTAATAATTAATTTCATTAAAACACAACATTTTGTTACGAGCAAGCATCATAGCTGACCTCAATTATTTCCCAAATTGCCGACAAAAATGCTTTTCACTTATTAAGGATTGCCTTCACATTTCCCCTCGTACACCTCTTACAGCACACAGCAGTCTGTGCATGGCTAAAATATGCCACAGACACATGTATTGTGTTTACATTTATCTAATTACTATGGTAACCATCCTTATAACCTTTATAATGAATCAAATCCACAGCAAGGACAATTATATTAAATGACCAGAGACAATTAACATCAATCTAGTTTTTCAAGAGGTTATTCATTAAAAACAATTCTTTGATCAAATTTTTTCATCAAATTTCATTTTATAATTTCATATATGTAAACACACATATATATAAATTATAAATAATTTTCATTTACACAATATTAAAAGAAAAGTACTTTTTATTAAGTATTTTGTGTATATAAATTAAAGTGATGATTATATTCATCAATTTTCAATGGGTGTCTTATGTGCATTACAATTAGTCATTAATATTTAAAAATAAATAATCCACGTGCAATAGACTCCACGTTATTTGCTCAGCTGTGTCAAAAAGATGACTGGCATGAGATAAACCTGGTCTGAAACCAAGTGCCATCAGATCGTCCCCAGTACATGTTGACTACATCACTGCTACAATACTGTGGAAAGCTCACAGCTTCGAGAGACTGTGTATGGATGTGACTATTCCTTTAGCAGAGTTCCTGCCTCCTGGCAGTGCAGATGTCAGCTGTCACCATGAGTTTAATATGCTGTTATTTTCTCGAACTATTAACAAATTATGTTGTGTTTTATTCTCTACAAATCAACGGTACATTTGTTACAAAACACGAGTCAGAAACGTCAAGTGTATTAAAAAAGGTATAAATAAGAAGTTTCGTTCTGCAGTTGTCAGGCAGATGACAATACTAATCTATTAGTTATGTAGGGTAGACTTGTATCTAAATTTCTATTTTTTTTTGTTTCGCTTTGTAATATTTTATGTACCAGAACTGTTGTACGGTTTTTATTTAAACGAAGTGGTGTATCACACAGTAACATCCACGAAGCGTAAAGAAGGTTATAAAATGGACACCGAAAGAGTTACGCATAAAATCGGCGTTCCTTTAAACCAAAAAAAAAATGTTCTATCCGCTCTGTCTGGTTATGTGTGAAACGGGCGTGATAGTCCAGTGTCGTGTCTTCTCTTGTGCTTCAGCACATCACAAAGCCGCTGCTTCAGGTGACTCATCCCACTCCTATCAGCCGTCTTTCATTCTTCTTTCTATCTCACTACACCCCCCCCCCCCCCCCCCCCGACGGTGGCATTTCGTTTTCCTACTAGTTCGCGGGATGTCCGCATGAATACACTACGTACGCTCGTGGCGGCCGAACGAGACGCTATCCTACGAGGAAAGAATGAACCACTTCAACTGACCGCGCACGAGAAAATATTATCTCCCACGCACTCTTAAGTCTACCTAATTTGTTTTATTTTCTTTCGAACAGTACTAAATTATAAATTGCGGCCACCTTCGTCGGCGTTCGGCTCGTAGCGAAATTCGTTTTCGCTGGGTGCGGTCATGTTTAAGGCCGCACTAATTTCATGTACTTGCAGTAAAAGATTACTGAAGGATGTTATTTTTCGTTAATTCACATCGCGCAAACTGTGGGCATTTTTCGACGGGCAGATGTACGTGTTGAACGAGTGAGTAAAACTGTGAAAATGATTGGATTCGTCTATGCATTCTAGTTTGAAAAAATAAAACAACTAAAATTGACGCAACATCTGTTTATTTTTTTATATAACGAACCGTTATAATGTGACTTCTCCTCCCTGCGTGGAGGATACGGTGGCGTGACTTCATTAGTCGTCCGTCGACCGCTGCACCAGTAGGTCGCGTTCGGTGGCTTCTCGCCAAAAATGAAGTAAATTGCTGGATAGATAATTTAACGTTGGTGGTCAGAGCCATGCCGAGTAGTAAGGTAACCTAATTTTTTTTTTATTTCATTTGGACAGAAATTAGAAATTGTGATCACCTTCGTCGGCGTTTGGCTCGTGGCGAATTTCGGTTTTTCTGGGTGCGGCCCTGTTTGAGGTCGCACTATTTTCGTGTACTTACAGTAAGATTTTACTGAAGGACTTAATCGACGTTATTTTTATTTCTTTTCATTGCCCGGGCTGCGAGCATTTTTCGACAGGCGAATGTATGTGTTGAGTGAATGAACAAAATTATTGAAAGTGATTGGATTCGTCTATGCAACATTCTAAATTGAAAATAAAACAAAAACTACAATCGGCGCTTAACATCTTTTTATTTTTGTATGTAACAAACCGTTACAAGGTTACCAGGGCGACATTCCAATGGTAAATATACTATAACCTAAAAACCAAACTACTCAAATACACAAAACCGATAAGTAAACTTAGAAAATAAATTAATACTTATAAAATGCGTTATTAAAAACATAAAACAAAAGTTGAATGATGGCCAGAGAAAATAAACCATACAAATCAAACTAGGGAAAAATTTAAAATAAATAAAATGTTTTGAGCATAAAAATGTAAATTAAAATGTTTCTATAAATTCTGTGCACTTGAGAGAGCAAACAATATTAATTTAAAAAATTTTATTTCTCTATGGTCAAAAACTTACTGTCATTGTAGAAATTACAATTGTGTATTTAATGATGTAAGTCTTGTACATACCAACTCGTCTATAAAAATTTGTTTGCATTAATTAAGTAGAACATGACTCACTAAATAAAAAATTACTTCACCATGGTTTCAAATTCACCATGTAATGGTTAGAAAATTTCACTGAAAGGCAATCATAAACCTATGCATTAACGTGTGAATCAAACTGTAACACATAACAATTTTGTGCATGATCCGGAACTCTTTCCATGTATTTCTGTGCAAGAATAATAACAATAACACATCATATGTGTTTATTGCTTGATTTGGAAACCTTTCTATACACAGCCCACAAATAAGAAAACTTCCAATAAGGCTGTTTTAAATCTCTTGAAACCGTCCTTTCTTAGACATTCTGAAAACGAACCTTTTTGTGTACTTGAGACAAGGAAAATCTGCTCTCCAATGATGCAAATTGCTTTTCATGACACAATATTTCATAGCAGCTCAGCAGTTGTTTATTTTAATGGCGTAATCTGTCACAATATTCTTGAAGACTGTGTTGTGCAGTAACCACTTTACAAAAAAAATTCCATTACTTGCCTACCAAAAAAAGACAACAGTCTTACGCACTTTCTAGTAGCATTGTTAATTCACATTTTGGCCACATCACTGGCGCCGACCTGGACAGCTGTCTCGTCACACCATTTCAATATATTCTTGCAGTGCCAAGATATAAGTTTCGGATTATAATGCAATTTATTTTTGGATATCAGTTTTGGTAAAAATCATTACATTGTTTTTTTGGAAAAAATAAATTACTTTAGTAGTACTGAAGAAGTCACTACCCTCAGGCCCACCTGTGAAAGAGTAGTTACTAGATGACCACAAATTGAAACAGCTTCTTCAATACCACGTCAATCACATAAGCGTGCAATGTTATTGTCTGATTTACCATATAATGCAGCTTTTCCCAAACAAACAGTTAGTCCATTGAAATGTTACATGAGCTTTGCATTTTTTAGAGGACGCAATTTTATTTTTGGGACATGAAATAAGCTTAACCTCAAGTTTGTGGGGTCGCCACCCTTTTCCCCCAGCTGCCATCTTGGAAAAAGGGGTGAAAACACTTTTTTCGCGATATCTCGGAAACTATGCGTCTTACAAAAAAAACTTAGGTCATAATTTGTAGCAAATTGTTGTTCCTACAAATATGTTTATATAACTTTTAGCCCTAAATTAAAAATTAAAGAAGTTATAAGCAAAAAAGTGAGAAAATGTTTATAAAGATTTTCATTTTTGCTCTATAACTTTTTTTTATACATTATACAAAAAAAATTACCTCAGACCAATCTTGCGGATGATCCTTTGAGGAAATTTTTTCCCTATTTTTTTTTTTAATTTCATTCATTTAAAACGCTGTTACAGCACTCCAAAGTTGACCGGGTTCGTCAATGCTCATCAGAATCCGGTCAAAACGAAATGTTTAACTTATTTTTTATTATTTTTTTATTGTAAATATATTCTTACAAAATTTTTGTTAAATTGGTACAACTTTACTTATTCATTCCTATCTCTTTTCTTTACCATAGAACTTACCAGCTGTTTCTTCTACCTCATTTTATTCTCTTAGTTGTGCTACATATTTTGCCACGTGTAGACGTATTGAAAATTGCGGATATTATTTTCAGTTCAATCAATTAAACTGTGAGTTTTGTGTGGTGAAATTTTCATTTAGTTATAAACATTGCGACTTTTTTAAAGCGTGAATCATGAGTGATTGTTTTATATGTAAAAAACCTTTTGGGGCCTTAAAGTTCGAACTGTGAAAGCTAGAGGAGTGAAAACTTTGCTTGAGCAAGCAAAATTCAAAAACGATGTGGATAATGAATTATTTTTACAAAGTGTTTCTGAAGTAACTGTTCATATTCCCTGCTATCATTATTATAGTGATAGTCGAACAGATAATGTTGTTCATCATCTCAGCTGTAGCAGTTCATCATCTTCAGTATCAGAAAATCTCGATACTGATTTAGATTTCTCAAACTATTGCTTTATTTGCGGCGAATTATTCCAGGATCAGAGTGACTTGCGTCAAAGCCGTCAGAGGAAAATATGTAATGTACGTCATGAAGGTACAAAAAAAAGCATTTTGGACCTTGTTCTCAAACGTTCTGATGACAAGGCAAAGAGCATTGCTGATCGCATAGCTAATGTTTCTAGCTTAGTCAATGTTGGAGCTAGGTATCACAAGGATTGCAGCAAGCAATTGTCTCCAAAAAATGGAGTGACGAAATAAGACATGATGAGTGCAAAAATAACATTGACAATGCTATGGAGGATGTTTTTGCTTACTTGCATGAGAATAGTGCCAATTTTGACTTGCGGATTTAATGAAATCCATTAAGAGACTACATTCCAGAGAAGCGTACGGTCACTGAATGATTAAAGGCAAAGTATAAGGACGACGTTGTAATCTTTAACGAAGGTAAACAAGACATCATTATCTGCTTTAAAGGTTATATAAACAAAGTTATATCGAAAAGATGATATCATAAAAAAAATGATCCTCAAGAGGAGAAATTGCAGAAAGTCAGAGATGCAGCTGCAATTATTTTGGAAGACATCCGTTCACGGCGCTATGAAACGAATCAGTATCCACCTTCAGATAATTTTTTAAAAGAAGTTAATTCTTTAATTCCTGAATCTTTATCAGTTCTACTTTCTGGAATTATCTGTCAATCAAAACGTAAGTCGTTGGTTGCAGCACAAAGAAAATGTACATCAATTGCTCACTCCTTCATTGGAGCAACTCGACCTGCTTCATTCATTTCACCGCTACTACTTGGGGTTGGATCTTTTTTATATAAAAAATATGGTTCCAGTAATCTCATGAATGTTCTTTCAACATTAGGTTTCTCTGCGTCTTATAATTCTATTTCATTGTACAAAGATTCCTGTGCATTTCGTCCAGCGCATAATATTTTAACCTCATGCCTTCTCGCAATTTGTTTTTGACAATGGCGATTTTAACAGCAACACAATTGATGGTAAAAATACTTTCCATGCAATGGGTGGAATTCAAAATATTACACCGTATGATAGTATTGAAGCTGATACCAGTTTACCACGTGTCTCCAAAAGAATACCAGCTTCAGCTAAATCTACTTTAGGGTTAGTTCCTCTTGCGTCCTACTCAAAAGGCAAAACAATTGGATTGGGTAAAATAAATGTTTCATTAATCGAAAATATCACATCACCAGCCAAAAAGATTGTTCCTCCTCCTTGTGACTTCATGTGGCTATATGGTAAATGGTCTTGTGCTTTAAACATTGGTGGATGGAACAGCTTTATGATTGAAGCAACTGTTGAGGAGCCTTTCCAAAGAAGTAGAATTGTATGTCTACCATTTATAAATGCTCCTCCAACATATTATGACACAATTTTAACATCACTCCAGCTTTCTATTGAGAAATGTAAAGCTTCAAATCAAAAAACGTGTATTGTAACGTTTGATCAACCTTTATATTGGAAAGCTCGAGATATAACTGCTGCGGCTGATCCTACTTCAGATCTTTCAAAAGTTGTTGTTCGATTGGGTGGGTTCCATTTGCTTATGTCATTCATTGGTGGAATTGGATACATAATGTCTGGCAGTGGACTTGAAGATATATTTAAACTAATTTATGCAGATAACTGTGTTCAGCACATAATATCTGGACATGCTTATAGTAGAGCTGTGCGTGCTCATTTGTTGGTGCATTTGTCTATAAGCAAAATAATTATGGACTCAATAGAATTTACAGATGAAGAACGCGATTTCCTCGATGATGTTATTAACGATATTGATCAAACTAATGTTTTAGAATCGATTAATAATCCTTTATTCAAGAAGATATCAACCAAATTTGAAGAATCTTTGACCATGCTGGAGAGTAAAGGACCAACTGCAACCTTATGGATACAATACTACAGATTAGTCACTCTCTTAAACCATTTTATCGAAGCAGAACGATCTGGAAATTGGTCTCTTCATTTGGAAACGATAAGGAAAATGCTTCCAATGTTTCATTCAAGTGGACATTTCTTGTATGCTAAGTCAAGTCAACTTTACCTACAAGATATGTTGAGGCTTGATCAAATAATGACACCTGATGAATACCACTCGTTCAATGCTAAGGGCTGTTTTACTATTCGACGAACTGACAAATTTTGGAGTGGGATAATGTCTGACCCAAATTTGAGCAAACTCTCATGAGAATGTTTAAATCATCTGGAGGGTTAACACACGGGCACGGTGTTTTACTATTCGACGAACTGACAAATTTTGGAGTGGGATAATGTCTGATCAAAATTTGAGCAAACTCTCATGAGAATGTTTAAATCATCTGGAGGGTTAACACACGGGCGCGGTATCTCTGAGAGCAGGTTGGCATCATGGACTCTTGGAATGATACGCTTACAAGATGTTTGCGAGCAGATTACAGAATACTATAACATCACTATGGATACTTCAGAACAGCACGTAGATTACAGAGATGCAAGTGTCCAACGTGACAATGAAGACCTTGAAAAAATTGATAATTGGCTCTCTTCTCATGATTTTACTATAGATCGCACTGAATTGATTTGTATAGCAAATGGAATAGTTGCTTCAGATATCGTCAATTGTCATCGTGCTTTTGAAATAGGAGAAGGCTTAATAACTAACATCATTGGATCTAATTTTCAAGGACTGTCATTTAGTCGCAAATCAAAGGTTCTTCCCTTAAGTGCTATGACAAGCACATTGAAGTAGAAAAATCTCCTGTCGTCATCAATCCCTTACTTTTATTTCAACAGATGTGTATTTCGAGAGAAACAGTTGGCGATATTAAACAATATCTGGCGTACGAATTAGCACCTTTTCCATTGGCATTATTCGCTGAGGATGGCATGAGGAAAGGTACTAAGTTGTCTTTGTTTAATGTTTTTACACCACTGGACCAATCCTTTGAAAACATTCACAGAAGTCATTTTGTTATCGATGGTGGTTTTCTATTGCATAAAGTGATTTGGGATCGGAATTCGTCATTAAACAACATCCTTGAGAAGTATGTCCGGTATGTGCAAGAACATTATGGACTATCTGCAACAATAATATTTGATGGTTACTCCGAAAATCCTGATATAGCAGGAACAAAGTCATGGGAACGTATGCGTCGCACGAAAAAACATCAATGTACTGAAATTAAGTTTGATAAGAGTACCGTACTAACAATATCTGAAGAAAAATTTCTTGGTAATGAAAAAAACAAATCAAACTTGATAGATCTTCTCAAAACTGCTCTTTCAGAGGTTGGTTTTTCTGTCGACCAAGCTGAATCAGATGCAGATTCAATCATCGTCTCTGCTGCGCTTACTGCATCCCGATCTCATGATTATGTTATTATTGTGGCAGAGGACATTGACATTCTTGTATTGCTCACGGCATTAAGTACAAGACAGCCTAACATTTATTTTTCAAAACCTTCAAAAGGGCGCACATCTGCTCAGTTATATAGCCCTTCAAGTTTTATGTATGGAGATCTCATAACACAGAATTTGCTGTTTCTTCATGCTTTTTCAGGATGTGATACAACATCAGCAGCCTATAATATGGGGCAATTAAAATCTATAAAAATTATGGAGAAACATCCTGAATTAGCTGGTGGTACCGTGCTATTCCTGAGTGAGAAAGTCGACATATCTTTGCTCACTCTTGTTGGCGAACGTTTTTTCATAGCTTTATACGGCGGTAATAAAGACGACTCACTAGACGGCTTGCGATACAAACGATTTGCCAAGACAGTGACTAAAATTTCATTTAATTTATCATCGCTGCCTCCAACACAAGATGCTGCTCGGTTTCACAGTCTCCGAGTATATCACTAGGTCCAGTCGTGGCTCGGAAGATATCAAAATCCTGAAGATTGGAGCTGGAAAAAGCATACAAACATATGGATGCCAATACAAGCTTCCAAGCCTCCAGCACCCCCCGATCTCATGAAATTAATTTTCTGCAGATGCAAAGGAAACTGTGGAAGCATGTGTGGCTGCAGAAAAGCAGGCCTGAAATGCTCTACAGTATGCCTCCATTGTTCTGGCGAAACATGCCAGCAACATTATGGAAATATCAAAGTTAATGGAATAAAATGAATTTGAAGATGAACTTCCAACTATGACTTCAATTTTAACTCCTGTCATTCCTCAAACTTTCACATTTGATGTTGATTTAGATTCTGAGCCACAGCATGGACCATCGAAGAAAAGTCGATTAGAGTAGCTAGCTAATAATTGATTAAAAATATTATGATGTCGAGGATTACCTTATAAGCAAGATGTCCGTGGAGTAGGCCTACTGGGGATACCACGTTAAAAAAAAAAGCGCCTACAGACTCTACCTCATAGGTGGCGGGGAAAAGAGTTAGGAATGAATAAGTAAAGTTGTACGAATTTAACAAAAATTTTGTAAGAATATATTTACAATAAAAAAAAAATCAAAAATAAGTTAAACATTTCGTTTCGACTGGATTCTCATAAGCATTGAGGAAACCGGTCAACTTTGGAGCGCTGTAATAGCGTTTTAAATGAATGAAATTAAAAAAAAATTATAGGGAAAAATTTTCCTCAAAAGATCATCTACAAGATTGGTCTGAGGTAATTTTTTTTGTAAAATGTATAAAAAAAACAGTTATAGAGCAAAAAAGAAAATTTTTATAAAAATTTTCTCACTTTTTTGCTTATAACTTCTTAAAATTTAATTTAGGGCAAACAGTTATACAAACATATTTGTAGGCAAAACAATTTGCTACAAATTATGACTTAACAAATTTTTTGTAAGACGCATAGTTTCCGAGATATCGCGAAAAAAGTGTTTTCACCCCTTTTTCCAAGATGGCGGCCGGGGGACAAGGGTGGTGACCCCACAAACTTGAGGTTACGCTTCTATTGACCCCCCACACATGTCCCAAAAATAAAATTGCATCCTCTAAAAAATGCAATATTCGGTCCTTAAATTGTAACATTTCAATGGACTAAGAAGACAAAAAAATAAAGTCAACGACCAATAACACTATAGAATTTTTTTTTCTCCATGTCCTAATAAAACCTGTTGCAAATTTAATTATGAAGAAAACAGGTCCCTCCTAAATTATTTGTATCTTTAACTGTTTTAATTTTATTGGTAAATCCCCATATGCCCTGCTGTGCGGCTGTTTGTAGTTCTGCTTTAACTCCAAGCCCTCCTGACTGCTGTCAGCTACGGGAAGAGAAGAGCGTATTTGAAAAACTACACGTACTGCCTCTAACCTGCATCACTTATACCACTTCTAAGTGCCTTCAAAACCAGCAAGGGTATAGAAGGTAACATTTTGGAATGCAGCTTTTTTTTTTTTTGCAGCAACACAATTTTTTTATTCATTTATGTCACTTACTGCTTTAAAAGAAGCCATGTAAATTGCTCATACTTACAAAAGTAGCACCATAAAAACTCACGTGAATACCGCTAAACCATAAACAACTCAGTGTTGAAATGTTCACTATGCTGTCTTTTGATGATTTAATTTAACATTGACAGTTAGGATTTTTCTTCACCTTAAGTTTTAAAAACAGTAAGGTAAGACCTTCACAAACTAGATTTTAAGTGAATTAATTTATATGCACCCGGTTATGATTTAATATATGTCTAAGCTATTAAGTCATTGAACAAAAGTTCACCTAATATAAAATCACCCTGACTTCTGTTGTGAATTTTGTAAAAAAAAATACTTTTATGAAAAAATATTTCCCCTTAACAGGTCTCTACCAATTATCAAATGTTATAAATTTTTCTTCCAGAATTTTTAAAAGTGCTAAGTTTGTATTTGTCACAAAGGAACCCATTTCATAAATGAAAACAAGGGTGCACACAATGTACAGTGAAAGTCCGGTGTAGCGAATACGGTCTATAACGTAAAGTCCACTATAACGACAATTGCCATCGGCACCGTCAGTTTTGCATATGCTGCGTAGGATAAAAAATTAAAAAGAAATAACGAATGAGCCGGGCTCATTTTCTCTATAGCGATAGATTACACACCTGTAATTTTGCTCTAAAACAATGAGAAAACATCTACAATTTCCTTAATAAATGAAAAACAGCTTCGCACAATTCCACGCGTCCGGCAAATGAAACAACGCGCATGATGTGGCCGTCTTGTCAACACCGCACAAGGTGGGGCCCCACAGCGAGCATAGCTTGCCTCGCGGCGACGAAAGCAAGACAGGGCCCCGCTGCGAGCATTATTTATTTAGAATCACTCCGACTGTAGCCCGTAAATGAGCACAACTCGTCTCACACTTGCATCGTAAGCGTGCAGGAGTTGAACACGGAACTTGTCGAGCTCGTCTCTTCTAATCAAAACGAAGCGGCGTCTGAAGATGATGACAATAATGACCACGAACCAAGTGATGTATCTGTTCCGTCAAAAATGTCAATGATGGAGGCACTTGACACAATCAGTCGTTTTTATCAGCATACAAATACTTCGACGAAAGATTTGATGAACTTCCAAGAGGTCCAGTCGTTTATTTTGTTCAAAAGTCTAGTGAAATCAAGGCAAACGAAAATTGATTCGTTTTTTAAAAAGTGATATTTAATTTTGTGTTATTTTCCAAGGGTCTGTACGAGTGATTATTTTTGTGTTACTGACCAATTGTCTGAAAAATTATTTTATATAATTTGTATGGTTGTCCAACGTAATTAGAGATTTTTTAAATTTTTTTTTGTATTCAAAACTCCGCAAATATGCACCCGATAAGATCAGTCTCCAGCAAACCAGCTGCGGTCAAAGCGACAGGAAGCAGCCGGCATGACCTTGCGTGACCCCGCCTGCCTGTCTCCATGTAAACAAACAGCTGTGCGCTTAGCCATGATGTGCGTGATGGCCTTATCAGAACCACGCGATCTCATATTTCGTAGTCGGCAAGTAATGATATAGCTTAAAAATGTTATTTTAGTAAGTTTTATGTATATTTCCTTTACTTTTGTTGTGAATTTCCAAAGTAAAAACAAGCGAGAAAATAATATATTTTAAAAATGCTACAAAAATTATATTTCTTTTTAAATTTTGGCTATAACGAAAATTCGTTATAACATAAACTTTTGGCGCCGTTATAAATTTATGTTATAATGGACTTTTACTGTACTTGTCAGAGTGGCACTTGCACAGTGACCAAGCAATGGAAGGCAACCATTTCAAGAGGAAGGACCACGGGCGCACCCACACAGCTCACCACGCTCGTTACCTGTGTGTTGTCATTGCCTGCCTTTCCTCGACATCTGGGGCTGCACCGTCGCCCGCTTCAAGCCGAGGGACGTCCGCACAACCACGATATCTCCAGGCAGCTACTCGGGGGTCGCATCTGTCAAGTACGCGTGCGCGAGGTTCATATCCGACCCTCAATCACAACTTACATTGGGTGGTTTTCCTACTCGGATCACCGACAAACTATAGCATTAGTCTCTTGCAGAAATCCTAAATCCTTCATCCTCAAATGTGTTTTAAACCAGCTTAGTGTCCACCCTTTGCTACTGATAGTTTGCTTTACCTTTTCACTGGCTTCAAAAGTATACTTGGGTTTATACCGATGGAGAGCTGTTACAACTAACTGGAGTTGTATCAGGAAGCCAAAGATAAATTATTTTGTTTAGTGCTGGCACATAGTTCCATATCAATCAGTTTTCCACTAACGTAAAGTCCCATTGCAATGAGGTGGACAAAAGGTGAACACACAACAGGGAGTAGGAAAAGGACCGCCATGGCCTGCAGTGAAATGTCATCCCAGCACCTGCCTACTGTGGTTTCAGGAAAGCAAGAAAAACCAAACTCAACAAAGCCGGACCAGGATTCCATCCCGCGTCCTCTGGGATGGGAGTCCAGCATCCCCACGCTCCATGGCTGTTTGTCATTGCAACAAGAAGAAAATATTATTTGCAGCAACACAAATATTCACTATGCATTTTGATATTTTAATATTTTGTTTCTTGTACAATGATTAATTACAGATTGATAAACAACAGAGCCCATAATTTACTCTGCTTTATTTGTTGGACTTGCTGCCTGTTTTCTACAGCTTGTGATCACACTCACATAACACTCGTCATCATCAGCGTTAATTGCTGTAACATTTCATCGTTTATTTTATGCCATGATCTCTTTTTATATTCTGTAAAATTTAAAAGCGAGGTTGTTAAAACTGGTCTATCTCCCCTTTGGCTTCTGTATCCGCTGTTCAGTAAGTTCCTGGCACAATTTCTTCACCTCATCTTCTACGGCAAAGCTATTTCTAATATCGTAACATGGGACATATGGGTATGGTGCAGGCATGCTTTTCACTTGCTTAGCGGTGAGTAGCAAAAAAATAGAACACCTCCCTCTTTTCAACTTTCTGTCCATCACTGCTGTGAAGCCCTAGATTATCATCTCAAAGTGGGCAAAAAAAAATAAGAGTCCTATAATACTAGCTTATCGGAAGAGACATGAACTTTTCGCAATAGCGAATTTTTGTCGCAGAAACGTGAATTTCATCATTTTGATGGGTTTTCGCGAAATGTTAACAATTTTGAAATATATTCACGAAATTTGAAGTTTGAAAAGCATTTCTGTTGAGGTTATTTTTTTTTCATAACAGAACTGCTGCACGAAAATTACGTTTATTTAATAATCACAGAATACAAAATCATGTCACACAATTAAAATTAATGAGGCATTCAACAAAAACATACTTCATATTAATTGAATTGAAAATGAAAACCTTCACCCGAGTATGAAACGTAACTTACTAACGTAAATGTACCATGCCCTATCGGCGTGTAATGTTGCAGAACCCTGCCCTCCTAATTAAATAATTTTTCTTTTAAACTATTTTTATGAATGTAAATATTTCTTAAAAAGTCTTTCTAATGATATTTTACCGTTTGTTATATATTTTGGGTTGATATTTTTTTTACTTGCTATGTTTTTAAGAAGGTATTTTGTATTTTATTGGACATTTTTAATCATTACTATTTTTTATGTAATTATTCACAAATGAGCCACTGTACTAGAATTTTACCTGTTTAGGCCTACTTTTTCAGGTTATTTCTAAATGATTTTAATTTGGTAAAGTAATTTGTATTATAATTGCTGTTTATAATGTGCATTAACGTGTTGGATGATTCTAAAACACTGTACTGTGTCTGGGCTGGTGTGATGGTTAGAAAGAGAGGCATGAGAGGCCTGTGAGTGGAAGTGAGAAAGGAACAGTGCTTCCCCGCCAACCGAGATAACGACGGTAATTCCCCCCCCTGCATGGGAACTGAGTGATAACTGCTCTCTCACGGTGTGGGAGAGAGAACGAGAATGGAAGTCCCCGATTTCGATGTGAAATTGAAAAGAGACAGATCAGGGGAAGCCCAGTGTTCTGTGTGTAAAAGGTTTTTTCATGTATTGTAACTCGTTCTGTGATTGGCTTGTATCTGTAAGCATGAATGAAGCGTGCTTGTGATTGGTCGGTGAGGTCATGTGACGTCTACTCCCTGCGTGGAGGAGACAGTGGCAGGATTTCACCAGTCGTCTGTCGAACGCTGGACGAGTAGGTCGCGTTCGATGGCTTCTCGCTAAATTATAATGTAATTTACGAAGAGATAATTTCACGTTGGTGGTCGGAGCCAGGCCTATTATTAAATCAACCTAATTTTCTATATATTTCGTTTCGGGTATAACTTAACTAGAAATTGCGGCCACCTTCGTAGGCGTTTTGGCTCGGAGCGAGATTCGTTTTCGCTGGGTGCGGCAGGTCGCACCATCTTCGTGTACTTGCAGTAAAACATTACTGAAGGACTTCATCTACGCTATTATTTTTCGGTAATTTCTCATCATGCGAGCTACCAGCAGTTTTTCGACGGGCAGATGTATATGGACTGAATGAGTAACCTCTTTTGAAAGTGTTTGGAATCGTCGGTGCATTCTATTTGAAAAAAAATAAAAAACAACAAAAATTACAATCGGCGTTGAACTGTTTTATTTTGTATATAACGAACCGTTATATTTGGCGCCCGGCCGCGCGGCTTGAATTTGGACACGACCCTGAGAGCAAGACGGACATTTTCGGCGGTAAACAAAGATGATCTCCCAGAACTTTCGCCGCAGCTGAGCGACGAATGCGGCGAGAGTTGACTGGCTGCTTCAGCGAGTGAAGTGTTCCAGAGAAACGACGGAAAACGGTACTTCGAGGGACAGAGCGACCCAAGGCGTCATGGGACTTCGGGCCTGTCTCATCGCGGGACATCGAGATCGTCGCATCGCGGGACTTCGAGATCGTCACTTCGCGGGACAACGTGGGATGAGTCGCCGATAATAGCAAGTGGAAAAATTAAGAGAAACTATGTTATTTATATGGGTTTTGAGAATTTAACTAATATTTATGGTAAAATTTTGTAATTTGTATATTTCATTATGACGATTAGTAGCCCAGTTGAGGTTATGGGAGGTCAGACCAAATCTTGCAGTTACTTTTGTCAATGAACCAGAAAATGGAACAGGGACAACAGGAAATGAAACAAAACAGTCAGGAAATGATGCGGGACATGACACAAAAAATTGAACGGGGACAACAGGAGTTGAAACAGGAATTAAAACAGGATCTTACTAGTAAAATTGAACAGGGACAGAATGAAACCAACAACAAAATAGATCAGGGAATTCACAAAATTGAGGTAAATTCACAAGAGATTGCTAAGTTAAGGAGTGAAATAGGCACACAGTTGCGACAGGAATTCGGCAGGGTGGAGAACAAATTTGATGACTTTAAAATTAATGAACAGATAGCCACAAGTACAAACAAAGTAGATGGGTGTGCAAATAATGTGGCAGAAATGCAAGTGGAAAGGGAACTAACTAGTTTAGGAACTTGTGAAATGAAAGTAATAGTGTCAAAAGAAAATATTGAATTCTTTGGACATGATGTAAATGAAAAAATAAACATTGAAAACACATTTGAAAAATTTCATGATGAAGTAAACAGGGAATGTTCGGATAATGTAGAGAAAACATTTTGTAAAATAAGAGTTAATGGACATGTGAACAGGATTTTGTGTAAACAGATGAAAAAAGTAGAAATTGAAATGCAAACGTTCTCAGATACACTTAAGGATGAGTTTGCTGAGGAATTGATCGGTGAATTGAGTTTTGCAGATTGCGGAGAAATGATAAAAGGGAGATTTTGTCAAAATGTAAGCAGTAATGTAAGAAGATGTGGGTTGTGGGTACTGAATAGGGTACAAACTGAAATTTTCGCACCGATACATGTGAGTAAAATTATGCAACAGGATCAGAGGTTTTTTGTGTGGAAGCATGTGTACAGAACTATCGCCGAGATAGTAAACAGTTTTTTGTTCTGTTCAAAGGCAAAAGAAAGTAATAGTAAATGGACAGGGGTGATGCAACCTCTGGAAACAGTGTATGTTGGCGTGTTTGGCCCACGGCCGAGATGGAGAGGTAGAGTCAAAACTAGTTTTGTCGTGTTTGATGTTTTTTAAATTTTTTTGCAATTTTTGCCATTTTTTTGTAAAGTTTTTCAGAATTTTTTGGTATTTTTTGAATTGTGTACTTTTTAATAATGTTTTGTTTTTGTAGAGTTTTTGTATTTTTTTGAAGAATAGTTATGGTGTAATGTAGGAATGTACAAAATATTTATGACAGCAAATTTTTAAGATGAATAATAAGGATTTTAAAGAGAAGGAAGATAAATACATCAAAGTTAATGTGAATATTTTCTGTTGTAATAATAATAATGGTATAAATTATTTTTGAGTAGACAGTTATTAAATATTATGTGAAGAAATGCTTACATTATGAGAATTGCATTGCACTTGGCTAATGTTTGATTTGTTTAATGCTGTGACATGGGAAGATGTTGACTAAAATTTATTATGAGTTATTTTTTTTTTTTGAGAAAAGATACAATTTTGAAATGGTTAAATATTTTAAATTCAAGTGCCACACATATTGGTAATGCTAAATGTTTATTTTGGATTAAATGACAGGGTGACAACATCCTATATTAAAGGTGTGAAATGTAATGCTATACGTTAATGAATAACAGTCGTCGAGTTTTGAAGCTGCAGAAGCAGGTGTGTGTTAATGATGGCCAGAGTTTAGGTGAATTTTTGTATTGCCCAAAATAATGCAGCAAAGGTATTTTTTTGGTGTAATGTGTTTTGTGAGGCAGCTGGGGGGCCAGGAGGTTAATTTTAAATGTGTTTCCGGCATGGAGTCCGATGTTTTTTTTTTGCAAGGGTGAGTCCCTTCTCCTTGGTCGCTCCCACCCCTCATCAATGTTAATATATATGCTGCTGTTGCTGAAAGGGGAGGTATGATTTGAAACCTGAGGAAGGACATTAGTTCATGTAATTTGTTTTTGGAGAGTAGAAACATACGATTGTATCTTAATGAAGTATTTGTCACGCCATGACTATAGAATTGTCAACTTGTTGTTTATGGAAAATTAAGAGAGGTATGTAAAGCATAAAACTTGATGTGTAATGACAAGTGCAGTGTATGTTTGTGTATAGCTTTGTATAATTTTTTGTTTTAAATTTCGTCAAAAGGTTAGCCGAGCTGACTAGCAGCTAAAAGGGTTGTAATTGAGCATCCCTTACCTTTCGGCTAGCTCGGGAGTTAGGAAGAAGGGAGTAAAGAATGGAGAAGAGAGTTGGTAAAACTTTGTGTATTGTTATGTGTAATAGGTTAGCCGAGCTGACTAGCAGCTAAAAGGGTTGTAGTTGGGCGCCCCTTACCTTTCGGCTAGCTCGGGAGTTAGGCATGATGGAGGAAAGGAACTGTGTGTATTTTTTATGTCTGATAACAATGTTTTTGTTTGTTTTTTATTTTATAGTTAATGATACTAGGAAATGTAAGTGAATAATGTCAAATGAAAATGCAGAGTGTTGATAACAGAATTAAGTTTGTGTGTATTTAATGTAAATATTATGAGTTGTAACATTCTAATAAGAAAGTTTGAATATGTTTAGTGATGATGTAGTGGGTTATAAAAAAGTTTTTTAAAGTTTTACATACTTAATTTAATGTTTTTTAGAGTTGTATTTGTGGTGGAAAGTTTACTATGTGAGTTTCAGTGTCCTAGGAATTTGATGAATCTGTTTAGAAATTATAGTTCGTGTGTTATCATGTTGAGCAGACTAAGTATGAGTTTGAAATAAGTTTTATCCAGTGGTTGAAGTTATGATAGAGGTATTGTGAAGATACTTACAAATTTATAATTTTAGAATTTGATAAGTTGTTTTTTTGGATGGGAGTTTGGGAAAATTTTGTGTCAACAGTTTTGAAGTAATAGTGTTGTCAAGTTTTTGTTAGTGCAGATATGAAGAGTGGAGATATTGGTGGATTTGTGGGTTAAAGTGGTTGTTCCATGAGATTTTGAGGAGTTTGTCAGAAGCAGCAGAGAATCAGACTAACAGTGGTTTTTAAGGGATTTTAAAGGAGATTATTTGTTTGGAGGTTATTTGTCGTCGTCGTTGAGGTTGGAAATTTTTATCATCGTTAAGGTGGTCATGGAGACGTAATTCCTGGAGTTGAAGATTTGTTGTCGTCGTCGAGGTTTCTGCCGAGGTGTAAGTTTTTGAAGATGTTGAAGTTTTTGTGTTTATTTGTCGTCGTTGAGGTAGTTATGGAGGATATTACAGCTGGTGATGAGGTTCCACGGTTGTAAAAGTAAGTTGTTCAGAGTTTTTTGTTGTTATTGAAGAGTCTTCGTTGACCAGGGGGTGTCTGCTTGAAGCTTATAGAGAAACCAGTTTCAAAGTTATTTGTATTTTGCACTGATGAGAGGGAGATAACCATTTGTGGAGAGTTGTTGACCCTTTGTAGTAAGGGAGATGTTTTCAAATTTTTGGCTTTTTGACAAGGAATTAATATTGCAATATTTAAGGAACAGATTTTGAATTTATATATAAACAAGTGTTTTAATTACTGGATGCATTTATTTCTCAGGAAGTTTTGTATTCATTTTGTACAGATTATGTTTTTCACTTTTGTAACTTTTCAATTAAATGTAGTGTTAATTTAATTGAAAAGTTGGGGGGTAATGTAATGTTGCAGAACCCTGCCCTCCTAATTAAATAATTTTTCTTTTAAACTATTTTTATGAATGTAAATATTTCTTAAAAAGTCTTTCTAATGATATTTTACCGTTTGTTATATATTTTGGGTTGATATTTTTTTTACTTGCTATGTTTTTAAGAAGGTATTTTGTATTTTATTGGACATTTTTAATCATTACTATTTTTTATGTAATTATTCACAAATGAGCCACTGTACTAGAATTTTACCTGTTTAGGCCTACTTTTTCAGGTTATTTCTAAATGATTTTAATTTGGTAAAGTAATTTGTATTATAATTGCTGTTTATAATGTGCATTAACGTGTTGGATGATTCTAAAACACTGTACTGTGTCTGGGCTGGTGTGATGGTTAGAAAGAGAGGCATGAGAGGCCTGTGAGTGGAAGTGAGAAAGGAACAGTGCTTCCCCGCCAACCGAGATAACGACGGTAATTCCCCCCCCTGCATGGGAACTGAGTGATAACTGCTCTCTCACGGTGTGGGAGAGAGAACGAGAATGGAAGTCCCCGATTTCGATGTGAAATTGAAAAGAGACAGATCAGGGGAAGCCCAGTGTTCTGTGTGTAAAAGGTTTTTTCATGTATTGTAACTCGTTCTGTGATTGGCTTGTATCTGTAAGCATGAATGAAGCGTGCTTGTGATTGGTCGGTGAGGTCATGTGACGTCTACTCCCTGCGTGGAGGAGACAGTGGCAGGATTTCACCAGTCGTCTGTCGAACGCTGGACGAGTAGGTCGCGTTCGATGGCTTCTCGCTAAATTATAATGTAATTTACGAAGAGATAATTTCACGTTGGTGGTCGGAGCCAGGCCTATTATTAAATCAACCTAATTTTCTATATATTTCGTTTCGGGTATAACTTAACTAGAAATTGCGGCCACCTTCGTAGGCGTTTTGGCTCGGAGCGAGATTCGTTTTCGCTGGGTGCGGCAGGTCGCACCATCTTCGTGTACTTGCAGTAAAACATTACTGAAGGACTTCATCTACGCTATTATTTTTCGGTAATTTCTCATCATGCGAGCTACCAGCAGTTTTTCGACGGGCAGATGTATATGGACTGAATGAGTAACCTCTTTTGAAAGTGTTCGGAATCGTCGGTGCATTCTATTTGAAAAAAAATAAAAAACAACAAAAATTACAATTGGCGTTGAACTGTTTTATTTTGTATATCGAACCGTTATAGGCGTTGTAGTACATACTAACCACAAAAGAGTGCATTCGGGGCTTTCAAAATATAAACGCTCAATTTGTTCATAGATAAATAAATTGATTTTAATTAATGAAACAAATTATGTACACGAGATATATTTCTGGAATACGTGCGAGTGAAGCCTAAATTTTATTTATTTTATGATTTAAATATTAGTAGGGAAAGTATTGAATGGTTAGTCATGTCTTCTATGGATTTTATAAGTTGATATATCCAATTTATCGCGGTCATCTTCTTCCTTTCTCTTACTAGGTTTTTTTTTATAAATTGCTTCGTCGTTGGTTGTCAAAATAATTTTTGTTTTTTGTTAGAACGTTTGAAGGATTCTAGGCCTTTTAAAAAAGACCTCCGAAGAGAGTAAACGTTATTCGGGATGAACGGCTATTTTCTCCCGAAATACTCTAAATTGATCCGGGACAACCGCAGAGTGCGTTCTATAGCTGACGACGACGAGTTGATTGTAACTTCTGCAATTTTAGTGACGGAATTAGGCAAATTTCCGAACTTCAAGAGAATATTCAACCGCGTCGGTCGAAACGGTTGTTGGTGATTAACTACGAGAAAGACATTTAAAATCTTTGGAACGACTCCGGAAGGAAGACATCAGAAGCTTCTAGCGTTTGTCAGTGCCGACCTCGACACCCGGAGGACGAGTCCTTGTCGTGACGACATCCCGCTGTCGTCGAACGTGGCAGTGTCCTCTTCTGCGAGCAGACCGTTTGGTGAGGTTCATCTGTTCTGATATTACCACTTTCCAGAGCCAGAGGGACGTCAAGTTGCTGCGGAACGAGATGTCAAATTCGCCGTAGCGTTAAACATTCTTTTCAGTTTCAATCAATTGCCTACCCAAATCCAGGAAGATTCCCAGTAGTCCTGAACCATCGCTCGTGTTCTCCGAAATACTAGTTTAGTCGGTAGACTACACGCAAAACGTATGTTGAAATACAATGAAAGTTCGTTGTAGCGAATACGGTCTATAACGTAAAGTCCGCTATAACGATAATTGCCATCGGCACCGTCAGTTTTGCATATGCTGCGTAGGATAAAAATTTTGGAAATAACTAA
The DNA here is from genome assembly GCF_032445375.1 of Bacillus rossius redtenbacheri. NCBI lineage: Eukaryota > Metazoa > Arthropoda > Insecta > Phasmatodea > Bacillidae > Bacillus > Bacillus rossius. The sequence goes on from NC_086330.1 coordinate 78,192,699, forward strand.
TGCAGCGTGGGCTCATTTTCGCTATAGCGATAGATTACACACCTGTAATTTTGCTCTAAAACAATGAGAAAACATCTACAATTTCCTTAATAAATGATAAACAGCTTAGCACAATTCCACGCGTCCGGCAAATGAAACAACGCGCATGATGTGGCCGTCTTGGCAACACCGCACAAGGTGGGGCCCCACAGCGAGCATAGCTTGCCTCGCGGCGACGAAAGCAAGTGTCGTTAAACCACTGCGACAGGGCCCTGCTGCGAGCATTACTTATTTAGAATCACGCCGACTGTAGCCCGTAAATGAGCATAACTCGTCTCACACTTGCATCGTAAGCGTTGCGTACGGTGTAGTTTCAGTGTAAGGCACTACGTGTATTGTTGTTTACACGGAACTTGTCGAGCTCGTCTCTTCTAATCAAAACGAAGCGGCGTCTGAAGATGATGACAATAATGACCAAGAACCAAGTGACGTATCTGTTCCGTCGAAAACGTCAATGATGGAGGCACTTGACACAATCAGTCGTTTTTATCAGCATACAAATGCTTCTACGAAAGATTTGATGAACTTCCAAGAGGTCCAGTCGTTTATTTTGTCCGTAAGTCTAGTTAAATCAAGGCAAACAATATTAATTCGTTTTTAAAAAGTGATTTTTAATTTTGTGTTATTTTCCAAGGGTCTGTACTAGTGATTATTTTTGTGTTACTGACCAATTGTCGGAATAATTATTTTATATAATTTGTATGGTCCAACGTAATTAGAGATTTTTTAAAAAAATTTTTTGTGTTTGACATTTTTCATAGGTGTCAACGTGAGTAATAATGTGACAAATTTTAAAATAAATTTCACTACATCTTTGATTTTACATATTGTTAGTAAGTGTTCGAAACTCCGCGAATATGCACCCGATATCATCAGCTTAGCGCACATCTCCAGCAAACCAGCTGCGGTCAAAGCGACAGGAAGCGGCCGGCATGACCTTGCGTGACCCCGCCCGCCCGTCTCCATGTAAACAAACAGCTGTGCGCTTAGCCACGATGTGCGTGACTGCCTTATCACGGCCACGCGGTCTCATATTTCGCAGTCGGCAAGTGCTGATATAGCTTAAAAATGTTATTTTAGTAAGTTTTATGTATATTTCCTTTACTATGTTGTGGATTTCCATAGTAAAAACAAGTGAGAAAATAATATATTTTAAAAATGCTACAAAAATAAGATTTCTTTTTTTAATTTTGGCTATAACGAAAATTCGCTATAACATAAACTTTTGGCACCGTATAAATTTACGTTATAACGGACCTTTACTGTACAACTAGTTAGGAAAGGCTTCACTCTTACGTACTAAAAGAAGTTATAACTCTCACAGTAAAATTAAATTATAATTGTAATTTAAATGGTTGATTATAAATATATTGTGACTCTGGTTACTGTGTGAAGTAAACGATATTTAATTCTAATCGTGCGAAAGATCCTTTTTCATTTGTCTAATTTATAAGTCAGTAGTCCAAAGGCGCCCTTAACATATAAATTTATGTACCGACTAAGGTTCGCTGTAAATAGCACTGGCAGTCAATGGCAGTGAGGTATTCCTTAAGAGAATCTGGATACTAATGCATCAAGTCATTGAGGAAAGTATTAGGTACCAGACGAGTATCGTCTACCAACGATAGCTTATTCGACGGTCTTAGTAATTTCCATACTGCCAGCATATCTGTTGGCCCGCCAGAATTGTCAAGCCAGAAGCTGAGGCATTTCAAAATTGGCTACAGCAGTTTGAGGCGGGTAGCATACATTAGAAAATGTAGTTTATTTGGCTGGAGACAGGGAGCGTGCTGTGCATGCAAAGAGAACTATCGATATCATGCTACGTTCACGATCTCTATACAGGCATCACGTAACCAAACATTTATGACGATGCCAGATAAGCCTGGCTGGATTTTCATTCTCATACGGCGACAAAACAGATAATTTTATGAAGATTGAACTTGTGTTTGAAATGGAATTAACACATAGGAAAATTTTTTCTGTTAAATAATTAAACTGTAATTCTCTAACTTACAATGCAATGGATTTCAACTTCGTATCATTCGGAAAATAAAGTTTTTGGACGTAGTCTTAAAATGGGAGGGAAAAAAAAGTTTATCTAATGGAAAAATGAGATTCATGGTAAAATTTTTTAAAATATTATTTTAGACGTGTTGACTTTGTAATGTTTCACTGCAAAGTGCAAACGTGAATAACCTGTTAACTAATCAGCGGTAGTTACCATTTACTGATCCCTATGGATGCTGTATTTCTAGGGCTGCGTGCAATGTTTACAAACATGATTTCGCATTATTAATTTTTTGAATTCCCTTAACATTTGTGTGAAAGGTTGGTGTTACTAGGCTCATCACATATAATTACTTGTTTTGTTACAAGTTGTGATTGCGATTTCGTGTAAGGTAGAAATCGGCAGAAATGCCGAAAGTTGTAGAGTCTGCCTTGACTCGAGCAAATGAGTTCTCTGCTGAAGGCTTTCATTCCAGTGACAGAAAGATTTTGTTTTGTAAGTTCTGTAACGCATGTGTGAGTTGGGAAAGAAGAGACCCTGTAGTAAAACATATAAAAAGTAAGAAGCATATTAATAATAAAAGAATTTCAAGTGCAAAAAAGGCCATCCTTCAGCAAACGATTGGTAGCAGTTTCCAGGTTGTTAACAAAAGAAAAGATGCAGCTGATAATTTTGCACTCAAGACTACAACAGCATTTATGAAGGCAAATATTCCTCTTGAGAAACTACAGGAACCTAACATCAGAGACTGGATGCATGAATTTGTTGAAGGTTAGTTGTAAATATGTTTTTTGTCGAAAATTCTTCTACAGCCTCTACAGATCAGGCCGTATGTATTTACTAATTATTGCAAATTGGGTTTGACATTTACAAATTGTTATAAGCTAACAAATACTAGCATCATTATTTATCTCTTTCAGTAATAGTAGTATTCAAATAGCTACAATTATTGGGGATTATTTTTCAGGGGCTGGAGATTTGACAACAGTCAGAACATTGAGAGAAAAGTACGTAGCAGCTGAGGAAAGCTTTGCCACCATTAAAGCTGAAATTGCTGGAAAATATCTAGTAGTTTTGGCTGATGAGACCACAGACAAGAGAGGGAAGTGCGTCTTTGTTGTACTTTTCCGCCTCATGGAACCAAATGTGTCTCAGAAAGTTTTCTTGCTGGTGTTCATTTCCTAGAAGCTGCCAATTCTACCCATTGTTCCAGAGCTGTGCTAGATTCTTTGAAAAAGTATGATGTTAGATACGATTCATTAGTTGCTTTCATCAAGTGATGGGGCTCATTACTTGTCCAAGTGTAGTGACTGTCTCAAAGTCATTCTGGGTGACGAAGTATTGCATGTACAGTGCTGGGCTCATAAGCTCTGCAATGTAGGCAATATCTGGCCGAAAGTTTGTACTGAACTCAACAATGCAGTTGTTAAGTGCATGGCAGCGTTTCAGAATACTAGGAAATGCAAACATTTTTACACACAGTTTCTGACAGAGAAATATTCAGGCACTGACAAGAAAATTTGTCAGTTTCCTGTTCCAGTCCTCACTCGCTGAAACAGCTGGTTCAAGTCAGTGTTGTATGTTTCTGAGTATCTGACTGACATACTAGTTGAGTTTTTCGGTTCAAACGAAATGCAAAACTCGCCAAATGCAGGAGTACAGTTTTTCAATGCTATTCCGAAGTCAGATATTCAGAAAGTACACATCCAAGCCGTGTTTGTTTGAGAACATGCTGCACAGTTGATGGAACTTATAGACTGTCTGGAGGGGTCTTCATATCCAACCAGCCATATTCTTTGTGGTAAACTTTCGAAACTGAAAGATGGTTTTTCAGTAGCAGCAAATGGGATTTTTGAATCTGAAACTGCTACTTTACTAGAAGATTTAGGAAGCAAAGTTCTACAGGCCGAAGTAAAGCAGACACTCCAGCGTACTGCATCACTTTCCATGGATAAGCTACAAGAGCAAATGTCAAGAGATCCTTGCAGGAAGACATTTGAAGTGGTGGGAAAGCTGTTCAACCCTTCTAGTGTTGTCCTCAATGACGTGAACAGGAGCTTGGTCACATATTTCAAACCCTTCCTGGCATGAAACATACTGTTTTGACACCATTCGACATTGCTTGTGGTTACACACGATTTAAGGAAATCGCTAAAGTAGAGGCAGAAAAGAAACAGCCTGATGTTGTAGAAGTGCTTCTTTCCATGAAGCATGACTTTCCTGCTTTTGTTTGTGCTGCACTGAGGGCTGTTTGGCTGCCATGTTCGAACGTTGACAGCGAGAGGTGTTTTTCTTCCTATGGTACAGTTGTGACAGATAGGCGGCACAACTTACTGGAGGAAAACAGAGATCATGACTATGTTTTCTTTTGACCAGTCTTAGTGACATTTCTAAACTTTTTGCTGGCAAAAAAACAGTTTCAACAAAAAAATTTTATTCAAGCTCATCATTGATTAAGATTCATATCAGTTTGATGTGTACATGCATGTTGTGTTGTGTCAGTTTGTTAAGGGTGTAAAATAATATTAGTGTTTAAGTGACTTATTAGTGGCAAAATAATGTGTACAGAATTCAAACACTGCTTAAATATGGATCTGTGCTGAAAGATAAGTTAGTGTTTTATTGTAAATAGTCTGCTTTTGTGATGTGAAAGCATATTTTTTCACCGCTTTTCATGTTTTTTTTAACACTATTTAGTTTTTGTTTTACCACTTTTGAGTAATTTTATTTACCAAAAAGTTAATGTCCCTACTTATCGGCCTTGCACACATTCTACCACTATGCCCTCAGATGTGCTCGTACACACACTTGCACACATACAGGCATTTACAATACACTGAAAAACTACCTCCACACACACACATTGTATGGATGGGCCAGGTTGTGCTGTTTCCATACAAAAAACCAATTGGCCTTACGTCTTAGTTAAAGGTGCTAATTTATTTTCCAACTTTCATTAATGGATGAGCTGACCTTGTCTCTCACCTTGTATTACATACTGGAAACTAAAACAATAAATACTTTTGCATTTCATAATTTTTTGTGACAAACTTCATGGCACAATAAAACAAGATGATTAAAAAACACTGTTTCTTCAGTCACCACTGGTTTCTCTCAGATGTAATTTAGCAAGGAGGTGAACATACCATATTCACTCGCGTAATGTCCGCCCTCGCATAATGTCCGCACCCTTTATTTATATATCCTTAAAAGAAAAAATTAAAAATTCGCATAATGTCCGCACCAGTCGTCTACGGCGGGCAACACAACTTTGGCTACCCCTAAAGGACGCAGTACGAATGGAAAGTTGACGGCTCTGTAAACAAAGCCGTGACCTTGAGCTGTCCTTTCTCTCCTGTTCTGAAAGGGTGGGGAAATTCGTTGAACTGAACAAAGCACGGTCAAAGGCCCCGCCCGCGTATAAGCCCCCCTCGTTTTGTAAACATTTTTGAGAAAAATTTAAAAACGTGTTTTTCTGGGTTTATCTGAGGGTAGGGCAGCTTGGCATGCATCAAACAACAAGCCATGTATTGTGAGCGGTGGGAGGTGATTTTGTAAGTGTCCGTTCTCAGTAGGACCGTCGTGAGGCATGCCAGACGTAAGCAGTTAGTCCTATCTCAAACGACATAAAGATAAAGAAAGCTGGACTCGCGCGCTGCCGCTGTGTTGATGTGGAGTGTTGTCGGAGAAGAGGGGAAGTGAAGGAGGAAGGGAAGTGGGTCAAGGATTCCATCAGCTTGCTGAGCTCACTCAGCAAGCTGGCTGAAAAGGTGATTTTGAGTCGGCTGTTGGCGCATGCCAATGCCCTCGAGGTGCTCCCGGACTTTCAATATGGCTTCCGGGAGGCTCACTCCACGACACACCCTCTGACACGGATCGTCGAGTCGGCCACAGATGCTTTCAATGCCCGGGAACACATGATGGGCGTGTTCCTTGATGTTGAAAAGGCATTTGACAAAGTCTGGCATGAGGGGCTCATTTACAAGCTCATATCACTGCATTTTCCACCCCGCTACATCCTCCTCGTGTCCAGCTTTCTGGCTGGCAGGACCTTCCGTGTCAAGGTGGAGGGCAAGCTGTCCAGGCCACGACTAATCTCCAGTGGAGTGCCGCAAGGGGCGCGGCTAAGTCCTTTCCTCTACAGCCTGTATGTCGCCGACATCCCCACAGCACCAGACGTGCACGTCCAGCTCTTCGCTGATGACACTGCGTTGTGGGCCACAGGCCCGGACATCAACCAGGTTCAACAGCACTTGCAGGAATACCTGCGACTCTTCGAATGGTGGCTTGAGAGATGGCGAATTAAGGCCAACGCCGAGAAATCTCAAGCCATCATCTTCACTCGTCGCAGGCCGGAACCGCCACTACCTCTTGAGCTATTTGAAACACACATTCCCCTAGCCCCCACTGCTAAATATCTGGGTCTTAATCTAGATTCCCGCCTGACCTGGCAGCACCATGTGGCCAGTAGAGTGGCGGAGTGCAAGAAGAGAATAGGAGCACTCTACCCACTACTGAAGGGCCGAGTGCTGCCGGACAGACTTAAAGTACGCATATACAAAGCAGTTGTCCTGCCCGCAATGCTCTATGCCATCGAGGTGTGGGGTTATGCAGCCACCCGCACCATCCAGCGACTCCAGGTCGCACAAAACCAAGCCCTGCGACTCATCACGGGCATGAATCGATACACACGCATTCGAACTCTGCACAGACTTACAAACATGCACCTCATCTCACAGATGGTTCTCAATAGGAACATAAAATTCTACAACACTGCCAGGGCGCACAGAAACGCCCTAATTCGAGAACTGGGGAGCTACGACCCGGAGGAGGTCGTTAGCTACAAACGCCCACGTCTCGCAGCACCCTGAGCGCACCACGGAGACTGGCGGGACTCGTGCGCTGGCTGCTCACGGCTCCCGGCCGTGGGGACTCGGTGCGGGGGTCGAGCCACGCACCACAGACTCCGGGACCAACCCCGCACTCACGCCTGAAAGAGAGGGAAGGGGATACGCAACACCACCGACCCACAGATCGTTCCACAGCCAATAGACTCAGTGCACGCTGCCCGAGGAGCTCCGCACTGCGGGTCAAAAGTGTGCGGCCACAGGAGGTCGACAAAGGCAAATCTAAGAGGACGCAGTCGTTAAAGGTGCCTCGAAGAGCGAGCAGGGCAGGCGGGCGCGGCGTTCAACACGCCGCGGCTGTACTGGCGCCTGCGCGCGCCCGCGGTGCGACAGTCGCGAGTTCTCTCGGGGGCTCCAAGCCGGTAGTGCAAGGCGAGAAAGGAACATCTGGGGTCACCGGTGTGCGAACCCTCGACTCTGGCATTGACCGCAACGAGTGCAGGGGGAGGCGGGACGGTGGTGCCTACTCTAACCTCTCGTATCGGGAAACCCGGCCGCGAGTCTGTGCGCTACAGCGGCGAGCCAGAGCACTGGCTGTGCTACCACATGGCCGGCGGTCTCCTGGAGCGTGCGAGGGACTCGAGTGGCGGCCTGTCGCGGGGAGAGCTCCCAGGGGTCGTATTGGGCGGGGCTGTCGCCCTGTGCAGTGTGTCACTTCACTCATCTCCACAATAATTCACATCAGTAGCGGGAAGCATACCTGGAAGCAGGGGCTGGGCCTTTCACTCCCGCGCGCCGAAACCGATCATCAACATCATCACCACATTCTGAGAGCCCAGAAATGAAAGACTCAAAAGTAAAAGAAAAAGAAAAGAGGAAGGAAGGGAGAGGGAAGGGGAAAGGGAGGGGAGGAGGAGGGAAAGAAAAGAAAAAATCTAAAATGACAAAACTACACAATCTTTCAACGCTGACACACATACACGCTCTCTGCATATCCAGGCTGTTAACTCTGGCAACTAGAGCACCGGGCAGGCAGTATGACTGAAACTGCTCACATTGGGACTCGAACCCGTTTCTAAAGCTCATTCCTTTTTTTTTTTTTTTTTTTTTTTTTTCCCTCTTCCCACTTTCTTATCCACAAATAGCCCCCAGCAGGGGGAAGGTTTTTAAAGCCCCGACCGCCCCCACCAAAGGATACAAGTTAAACAACACTATAGAAGTAACTCAGCATCATATTTTCACAGACATCCACACATAAACTCTATTTTAAAACAAGAGGTAGTGGGCGGCAATCCGCGGCCTGGAACTCTTTGCGGGCCCTTGGTTCGATGCTTTGTTCTGGCATACGGACCACGAGGCCCGCAACTGCTATGATGACAATACAGTTTGCGGCACACTGTGTCGCAGTGTTGTCTGATAAGCAAACAGTCTGAGCAGGAGCAGGGTCAAGGATTCTAACACTCCTTTGTCTGGTTGGCTGGCTAGCTGGCAGGAGGGAGGTTAAGCCACGCCTCTGCCTCTCTCCCCTCCTGCCGCAGCGCTGCCTCTGCCTCTGCCTCTCTCCCCCCCCCCCGACAAAGCACTGCCTCCCCCCCTGCGGAGTCATTGCCTCTCTCTTCCTCTTGCCGCGTCGCTGCCTCCCCCCGCTTCCTCATTAGAACAAAGACACACGACTTGAATAGAACACAAAATTTTGTATTTTGGTATTTTTCCTCGCATAATGTCCGCACCCCATTTTTTGGGCCATAAATGTGGTCAAATTACTGCGGACATTACGCGAGCGATTACGGTATTTGTATTGTTTTGAATGAATGTTATTCTTCTGTATCAAGTCTTGAGAACATATAGTAATATAAAGTATCTAAGTTTCCCAACTGTTGGTGGGCATGATAATTTATAAATTTAAATTTAAACTAAAAATAAAAATAAACACATTTTACAAAAATATATATGACAATAGTATGAAGTTCCAAATTCAACTTTGCTTAGTGCAAGCCATGAAAGAAGATTCTAAAATACAAACATAATAACTAATAACTAGAGACCCCAAAAAATGGTGAAGCGCGAAATTCACGAAATAACGCGAAAATTTGATACTTTACACGAATTTTGCGACTTTCCTATGATTTCGACATAGTCGCGAAATTCACGAATTTTCGCACGAAATTCACGCATTTTCACACGAAATTCACGCTTTTTCGCACAAAATAATGTCCTTATGTCGCAAGTTCTATTTATTTACGCCATCATAAACATAGGCGTGAAATAAACATAGACTGAAAGACTAGTGCTGTGATATTATCTTCATTTTAAGACGTTACTGAAATCCACGTATTTTTATTACTCTGTTTACAAGCAGTAAATATTGCCATCGCAAATGAAAACAAAATGTAACAAATGTCAACAATCGATATGTGCTCACTTCAACATAACAAAATTGACTGTCCACAGTTTTCGTGTTTTGAATAATGGTCGTTTCTGCCGCAAGGCGCACTGGTGTCGATTTTTCTAACCTAATTTAATCGCATGGAGCTAAGATGGCAGTCATTTTTGCGTGCACATATCTATGAGTGTTTACAAATACCGTCCACATTTTGTAAGTTTTGTGATACAATTGAATTTATGGCTAAGATGCCGAAAACTTAGACAATGTTTGATCGCGAAAGAGAGATGAAATTGGATGGATTTTATATTTTTGATCAGCGGGACAAAATTATGATGTGCAAGTTCTGAAACGTGCGGGTTGATTGGACACACAATGACACGTGCAAAAAGCATGTGGCAAATGACACACACAAAACAAAACAGAAATGACAATTATTTTTTGTCAAGAAAATTCTACCGTGTCTAAATAAATCTCGATAGGCGACAGCATAAATAAAGCAAAGAAGCTTGAAAGTGCAGAAAACAAGAATTTGTTTCTGATTTTGTTAATATGATGCTGTAGGTTAACATTCCTTTGGAAAAAGCTGATCATCCAGCTATGAGGGAATGGTTTAACACCCATGCTGAAGGTTAGCCTTATTTATTTAGAAATGTTTTCCCCCTCTAATAAAAGTTCATAAGCATATGTAGGCCTACAATATTATCAATTAACTTACCTTTAGGCCCAACTTACCTTTACTTCAAATAAATATGCAAGTACCTCAGATTAACAAACACTTAAATAGGATGGATTGCATTGTGAAATGGTGAGCACACCACAAGATATTTTTGACTGATTGATTGATGGTTTGACACTGTAATCCAGCAGTACCTAATCTAGAAAAGGTTAGGTTAGGTTTGGCTAAGAATTGTTTTGAGTAAATTAGCCCATTAATATTTTCAGCGATAGGTAACCTTATAAATGCTACCTATTTATAAGAATATTGTAAGTTATGTATACATTTAAGGTGCAGGGGTTTTGCCATCAGCCAACACTCTTGGAGAAACTTATGTCCCAAAATTTGGCCAGGCAAATAAGGAAGCAGTAAGGCACGCTGTAGAAGACAAACAGATTGTATTCTTGTGTGATGAAACGGCAGACAAAGTGGGCCGATGTAAGGCAGTCTGCTACTTTGTAGTGCCTATCCACTATGAGTTTTTTTTTATACCGCCAATGTCATAATTTTTTCACCATTTTTTGGGGTCTGTACCGATTGCTTATTTTTACACCGATTTTTGCACAGCTTGCTTATTTTTACACTGATTTTTTGCACCGCTTTTGTAATTTTTTTACACCGAAATGAGCAGTTTTATTTACCATTTTCTGGGGTCCCTACTAATAACATTTATACTAAAACAAACTAACAAAACTTTGATTTAAAGCTCAGGTGATAACCTGTTTTATGTATGGTAATGAAGTGTTTTTTTATTCTTCATGATGAAAATGCAGCCCTGAAAATTTTCTGTATGCTAGTGTAGGTTTTTCCTATTTAAGACCCAATTCAGTATTTCAAAAATAATTTTTAATACAAAAATAGTAATTATTATTTTCAAAGCATTGGAAATGCTCGTCCACCAAAAACCATATACAGGAAAGCTGCACTATAAAGAACATGAAGGGACCAAAAAATAGTTGAGTTTGTTATACTGAAGTTCTTTATACTGAAACATAAGCATTGTTATAAATATGTATACCGATAAACACATGAAACACCTTAAGTATTTAAGGTTCAGTATCTCAGTCATTAGTCTATGGCCGCTTGAAGAACCTGTTCACATACTCTCTGCTGATGCTTTGTCTATGGTCAGGAGACACATTGTAGGCAGAGCTGCCAACCTCAAATCACACCCATCAGTAATGACAATTATATTAAAAAGTACGCGTAAATCATGCACAATAAATTTTTCCTGAGGAATTATGACACACACAAGAGAAAACAAAGGACAATAATATGCAAAAAAAATTAAAAATGTAGGCCTATGTATATGAATACAATGAAAATTAATGAATCGAAGAAAAAAACTATTTGAACAATACAATCATCTGAATATGTAAGAAATTTCATTAATTTTACAGGAAATTTTCAACCTTCAATTCAAAGTATTCAAAGTTATACTTTTGAACAATTATATTTTTATTTGCTTCTTTTATCCTGGTTGGATAAGAACTGTCTTATAAACAAACAACAGAAGACAAACAAAAGAACTTGTAAACAATAACTCTGCGTTAGTTACTTTCGTTTTTTCAGATGTAGCGAAAAAACTACGATATGGATTTATTGCTCGTCATGACTATAAAATGTTCCGCCTGTTTCTTTAATTCAATGTGCCCTCTACAGTCATCCCTTCCACCATGTGCAATCGAAAAGTCAAACGTGCATACATTACAAAACGCGTGGTGTTCCAAAACATTTGAAGACAAGCATGGCCATTCTTTTGAATAGTTAGGTCTTAGGTCGAAAGTTTTGAAGAATTGCGTTCTTTTTTTTATCCCCCAGATACACGCTTCATTTCTACAACCGGCCGGTAGCCTACAACTCACGTAGTTTCGGTTTCCTACCACGTTCGTGCAACTTTGGATTTCACTCAAAAATTGAAATTAAAAAAATCGAAGGGTTGGGTTAGGTTAGTCACAACATGCTTGTTTTCATTGATTTAGCGGCTGAAGTGGCGTTAATACCGAAACGCAAAACTTCGGAAATCTTCGGAAATTCTTGCAGGGAACTGAAACTACGTGAGTTGTAGGCTTCCCACAACCGGCACTGAAGAACACAACACTATTGAAAAAAGGAAAAAAATTTCACGTCTGTAGACACGACAAAAACAATATGGTGAAAAAAATGAATTTCAAGAAATAAATTAAAACAGCACAGGTTAGCCAAAGTACCGTACAAAAATTATCGTGATGTAAGTAGCCAACAAACGAAAAGTCCGAGAATATGTACTATTTGTATCGTACAACGGACGTAATATCATCCCATTATTATTTCAAAACACGAGAATTAATCTACTCATGTCGACAGTACATGCGCACACATACTAGTTCCGTTATTGTTTTTGTTTACGTACACGCTGTTATTATTATTACTTAACCTGCAATTGGGCTTTCACCCGGTGGCAAGAACTCCCACTCACTCCCCTCTCCCCCCCCCCCCTCCATCAGCTTTCTCCTCAGCTCCCTCCCATCCCTGACCTCCACCATTTCCTCCCCCAGCCCATTCCACTCCCTCCCCGTCCTCACCAGGAAGGTGTTCCGCCCTCTCTCTGTCCGCCTCCACACCCTCTGGAGCTTACATCTGTGGTCTCTTCGTCCTCTGTACTCCCCTCTATGTACTTTGCTTCCCAATTGCCCCCATCCCCCTTCCCCCTTCAGCACCTTGAACATCCTGACCAACCTTTCCACTCTTCTTCTCCTCTGTAACGTTTCCCACCCCAACTCCTTAATCATTTCCGTTGGGCTATGCAGTTTCCCATCCTGCCCCTCCCTCCTTCTCCACATTCCCATCACCCACCTAGCCGCTCTGCGCTGCACCCCTTCCAGCTCCTTCACCTCAGTCACCAGGTAGGGGTCCCAGACCGCCGCCGCATACTCCAACATTGGCCTGACCAATGTGGAGTATGCCTTCTCCTTTGTCCTCCTCCCAGCTCCCTGCAGGGTCCTACCAAGCAACCCCAGCGCCTGCCTTCCCCTCCTGACCACCCCCTCTATGTGCTCCGCCCATCCTAGGTCATTTTTCAGTGTCACCCCCAGGTACTTATATCCTGCTGCCTCTCTTATCTCCTGCCCCTTCCAGTAATATACATTTCGTGTGACTTTCCTCCTCTTTGTAAATCTGACAACTTTTGTCTTACCAACATTCAAGGACATTCCATTTTTCTCCGTCCATTGCTCCAACCTTATCAAGTCCTCTGTTAAACATCCCCCTTCCCCCACAACCTCATACACTACACAGTCATCTGCAAATAGCCTCCATCTGGCTTTCATGCCCTTCCCCAGATCGTTTATCATAATTGTGAACAACAGAGGCCCCAGCACACTCCCCTGTGGCACCCCCGACGTCACTTCCCCCTCCTCGGAGCTTTCCTCACCCACTCTCACTCTTTGTCTTCTATTCCTCAGGAAATCACCCACCCAGTTTACCACCCTTCCATCCCTCACCAGCAACTCAACCTTTTCCATTAACCTCCTATGGGGGACCTTATCAAACGCCTTTTCAAAATCTATAAAGATTGCATCTATCTGCTTCCCCCCGTCCACCGCTTCCACCAGGTCTTCCAACAGCCCAGCCATCTGGGTCTCGCATGAGAACCCCATCCTGAATCCATGCTGCCTGTTATCCACCCACCCCAGATCTTCCATTTCCCCCTTTACGTACCTTCCTACCAACCTCTCCATCACTTTTCCTACACAGGACGTCAAACTGACCGGCCTGTAACTTCCTGGCTCCGCCTTATCATTTCCCCCCTTGTAGATGGGAACTACCACTGCCTCCTTCCATTCCATTGGTAGTTTCCCCTCCTCCAGAGACTGCTTGAAAACCTCCAACAGGTACTTCCCAATCTCCCTATCACCCAACTTCAAATGACTATTCCCTATACCATCTGGCCCAGCTGCCTTTCTCCCTTTCAACCTCCTGATCACCTTAATTACATCTGTCAGTCGCAGCTCAAAGGCCTTCCTGCCCATTAAACTGTCGTCCTCTTTACCCTCCCATGCCTCCCCCTTTGTAAATACTGCCAGATATTGCTCCTGCAGTAAGTCTGCCTTTTCCCTGTCCTCTGTATATTCCTGCCCCCCTCCTCCTCTGAGAACCCCTATTCCCTCCTCACCCTTCACTCTTCTTATGTTACGTTTGAATAAGAAAATTAAAAATAAAGTACAAGTTTTTGGATGGTAATTTGCCTCAAAGTTGTTCGTTCAAGTGAATATTTTTGTTTCAGGAAGAAACGGACCGTCGTAAAATTCGTTAAGATGAAATAAAATTCAAGGTTATTATATACGTTTTTGGCGGGACCAAACAATGAGTTCGGTTAAGTGAAGTGTTCGTTTAACTGAAGTTCGTTGTACTGGTGCTTTCCTGTACCGTATTTACTCACATATAGGTCGCGGCAATTTTACCAGATTTGATGGGAAAAAAATGAAGTGCGACCTATATGTGAAGAAAATTTTTTTTAAATTTTTGAGGCATTTTTTTTGCAATACAGTAGAATCCCGCTGATGCGACCCCCCTCTGATGCGTCCATTCCGTTTATACGATGGTGTTTTAAGAAACCGTGAAAAATTTGAGCAGATAAAGTCAAAAATTTGAGTAAAATCTGCTTAAAAACAAGTCTGTTAAACTTTGTTGGGTGCTATGTGTTCACGTTTATCTTGGCGAGAGCTGTACTGTAAGCAGGCAGGCATACAAAAGACGGCTAAAAATAGATACCACCACTCTAGACTGTCCACGCAGCCGAGCTCAGCGCGTCCACTATCGCACGAAATGCCACTGTGGTAGCTTCTGCGAGAGCATAAGAAACTCGTCCGGCCAGGCTGGCGGTAGCGGTGGCTATACGTCACACCTGACATGACGCTTACCTCTCCCATCCCCTGCTAATTCTTCAAGGCTCATCCCTCCCAGAGCCACAAACCATGTAAAAACACCCTCCCCCCCCCCCCCTTTCCAACTACCATTTCAACACATTCCCTCCCTTATTTCAACCTTCTGCGTGAGAAACTGTCAGCATCCTCCTCCCCTCCCACACCGCGTGCGGCAAAAGCCAGGTTGTATAGACCATTTTCGGTAAAATAAATATTTTCATGGGCTTATACGACTGTCCTTCGCCGTTAATAAATACTTTATAAGTTTAAGTTATTATGATACAATTTTTTTATTAGTCACACATCAGTTTCTGCTGAAAAATAACTAATACCTCGAATGTTCTTATTTCTTTCGTTTATAGCCGAATGTTTTCTACCTGATCCACACAAGTTCAGACCTGCCAACATTCAAATTTAAAAATTCATGAGGTCCTCGATAAAAATTTTCAGGCCCATAAATACATGTTAGATATAAAAAACAACAAATGAGAATCTTTAAATTTAAGTGACATACTGTACATATGTTACAATCATGGTCTCTGCTTCAAAATAATTTAAACAAATTATAGTTTTTTTATTGGAAGCAATACCCTTCACGTTTTCGTTGTTTTTTTGTTTTTTTTAGCGACATGTTTCACAATCTCCTCTTCCACTATGCGAGATAGAAAAATCGGCACGGCACACGCTACAAAACGCGAAATTGCTTCCTTTACGTGACTCGAGTATTGATGGAAACTTGTTACCGTAAGCTTTCTTAAAACTTGTTTTGTAACTTTTACAAACAGTTCTATCAGACGTGTTCACGTTGCTCTAGACGAACAAACACCGCCGCCATTTGCCAAACAACAAAGGGAGCAGCGCAAGACGAAAATAAACATTCGACTTCGACACCAACTACTCACTTACTATCGACTATCGAACACGGCGAGAGCATGGTATGTGGCTCGGCTACGCCAAACAGCACGGCCTGGCTCAGCCAAAGAGCATGATCTCGGCACGGCACGGCCGGAGGCGAAACGTAGCTGTGTAAAATATCAGCAACAGGTTCAAATATAACAATAGTGTTAGAGTTAACACAAATAAATCATAGTATTTACATAGCTGAACCTCAAAATAAATGCAACCTTAACAACTTATTCACAGTTGCATTGCCACTAATATCCCCCCTTGCTGATTCAATATAATTATGTAATTAAAAAAATCTCAGGGCCCCGAAAAATCGTGAGGAGAAACTATTTTGGCGTGAGGGCGTGAGATGGACCTTAAAATCGTGAGCCTCACGCCAAAATCGTGAGAGTTGGCAGGTTTGCAAGTTCCTTCGCCACGTTTTGAACGAAAATAACAACCAGCCGGCTAGCATAGCCGAACTCGCCTGACGTGAATTCACTTAATGTGAGTATTTATCGGAACCCATAACGAAAAACGCTGTAGATATAAAAAAATCATAACAGGCCTTTTTTATTTGTAATTAAATTTACTACAACTTTTATTCTGTGCATTTTTTCAATACAAAGCACTGTATTCGAGTTATAGTCTACATTTAAGACATTTTAAGAAGTCAGGAATCTAACTTGACTTCAATTTTCTATATTCGGTTATTACGAGTAGGTACTTTTTGTTACAACAATTTATCACACCATTATCAGCTCTTGTAGTAGCGGAGTTTTACAGTACCCGTTAACTCTTTCGTGCACGGCGCGCCGGCCGTTCACGTCATTAAATTACCGGTGCGACCTATATGGGGGGAATCTTAAATACCAAATTCAAGACCTCAAATTATGGGTGCGACCTATATGCGATGGCGACCTATATATGAGTAAATACGAGTAAATACGGTAAATGTATGAATATCATCCAAACCAATTATAATTCATTTAAAAAGACAGGAGAATACATAGATTTAGAGTTCAGAGGTGTTTAGTACGAAAGGAAATGAAACGTGCGGGCAGCGAGCCTGCGAGGGTTACCTGACGACACCCTGCATGTAGCCCAGGGCCAGCACGATGTAGGGCTTGAGCGGGCAGGAGCGCTGAGTGCAGGGGGCGTCCCGCAGCCGGCCACTGTATAAGTACTTGTTGGGCCAGTGGCTGATGGCTGGGTGCATGCGGTACTGCACAGACAGGAACTTCACCGGGTTGGGCTGCAGCATGCTCACACAGGAGCTGATGCGCCCAAAAAGTGACTTCTCGAACCCCCGCTTCTTCGCCAACTATACAAACATGCAATGCTACCATCTCACCTCACAGCCTAAGAAACCACTAGGAATTCACATCAATTATACACATGCAGATAAAAATGATCAAAGGATTTACTACTCCAGTTGTATTTTAAAGCTTACCTAAAGAATTTACCAAAAACATAAAACTGCATTACTATTGCTGTGTATTGACACACAATCACAATCATTGTCTTGACAGAAATAATTCGGAACTGGGAAGCCAACAACTCAGTGAAAGTTTCTAAGCAGATTGATTCCCTGAATCATTCTGTTCTAGGTAAAATTTACTCAGAACAGTAAAAATTTGATTGGAAAGCAATTATGTATTATTTATGCAAGTAAAGATTTCAGTACAGATAATTAATTTAGTAAGATGTGTGCAATGAAATAAAGAATATACAAGTTTATTTTTTTGAGCCATGAATTATTGACAGAACACGAAAAAAAGTTTTAATCACATTTTTTTAAGAAGAAGTAAAACATATTATGTAATTTGCCACATGTTATCTAGGTGTAATGTTTAGGGTCGGGTGGGTACCGAGGAGCGCACGATGCCTTGCAGCTGAGCTGGGTCGCCCACCAGCACCAGGTTGTTGACATTCAGCATCAAGGGCACCAGCGTCTCCGGCTCCCAGCACTTGGTCGCCTCGTCAATGATGCAGCAGCTGTACTTCATGGTGCTCTCCTCCCTACAACAGCCACTTGCCCCTGCAACGGCCACTTTCCCCCCGCAACGGCCATTATCCCTCCCCCTCCCCTGTAATGGCCACTTGCACCACCGCAATGGCCACTTGCCCCCCGCAATGGCCACTTGCTCCCTCACAGTTATTAAAAAATTCCCTGAATTTTCTCGTCTTTCAGATTTGAATACACTTTTTTCACTGACCTTCCGGACACAAATAATTCCGTGGCCACTTGGTTCTGCTTCTGGAATAAAAAAAAAAGCCCTTTTGGTGCAGCTTACAGACATACGTAGATTTCGAAAAACCTATTTATTATTAAAATATTTTAGAAACTTCTGTAAACTTCTGGAACATTGTAAGAACTTAATGTACATAAAATATTTATGTTCTCTAATGTTGCAAAAAGGTTGATTAAATATTTGGTCATTTTCCACGCAACGAAAATATGAAAAATATTTTTCACTCAATATATCCAGATTTGAATAGTTTTCAATGCAGCATTGAATAGCTTAGAACGAATTTCATATTATATGTCAACTAAGGTAATTATATCATTTTTTTGGCAATCAAACACTATTTTTCATCCCTTGCAATAATAACGTGGTCCAAAATTTTGCTTTGCACCAAGATTTAAGATAATAATAACATGGTTTAAAATAAATTCAAACAAATTAGATATTAAGAAAGTTTTGAATTTTTTTTAAATTTTGACCCATATTTTTACTGTAATAATATGTTTCATCAAAAATTGTTTCAGCCAAAGTTTCAGATGAAGTTTAGGATTCATACAATAAATTATAATGGATATGATTGTACATGTATTTTAAAAAAAAATAATCATTATTTTTTGCTTTCAAATCATGTTATTTCTAACCCTTGCAGTAATGGTTATGCAAAAAAAAATTATTTTAACAATAGTTTTAATCAATATTTAGACAGTTAAATAAAAATATGAATGGATTCGATAATGTAGCGGGTAGAGAAGTTTTATTTATTTTATTATTCCAACCCCAGGTTAATTTCAACCCCATCAATAATGGTATGTATTATCAAAAATTGTTTCAGAAAAAAGTTTTAGATAAAAATTGTAAGATTTACAAACAATCTGAACAGATTTGGTAGTGTGCCTAATTAATAAGGGAGTTACTAATTTGTTGTTATTCAACCCCTGTTTATTCCACCCCTTGCAGTCATGGTAGGTCGTATAAAAAATTATTTCAGACAAAAGTTGTAGATAATAATTCAAGGTTTTACAGTAAATTAGAATGAATTTGATAGTGTACATGGTACGGATAAAGAGTTTTTTTTTTAGTTGTAAAATTTTTTTCAATTCCCTGCAGCAATGACTCATCTTATCAAAAATTGTTTCAAACAAAAACTTTAGATAAAAATTATAAGATTTACAAACAGTTGGAATGGATTTTATTGTGTCTTTAACAAGGAAGTTATAATTTTCTTTTTTGCCTTCCACCCTTGTATTTCCACCCCTTTTAGTTATGGTTGGTCATATAGAAAATGATTTCAGCAGAAAGGTTCAGATAATATTTATATGGTTTACAAATAATTTTAACAGATTTAATAATGTGCACATTCAGGGAGTTATAAACTTTTTTGTCTTTCAACATCTGTATTTATCACCCCTTGCAGTAATTATTGATCATATAAAAAATAATTTCGGACAAAAGTTTTAGATAATTTTTAGGTTTTCCAATAAAAAGGAATGGCTTTAACACTTAGCACATTGAAGCCACATTTTAACCAAAAGTATCTGTATACTGTACCTTTTAAGGTTAATTGGTGATGTTATTTCTAAAATTAGTGGTACTTTAAATAATGTGTGTAATTTTTTTTTTGTTTTTTGAAACGTTTAATTTTTTATAAAAATATTTGCTTAAAGTGTTTTAATTTATATTATAAAGGCAATATTTACCCTTTATAGAAAGTAAATATTTAATTTCCTTTAATATTTATTTTGTTTGATTACACTTTGTTCCGTATGTTTATATTTGTAATCTATGATTAATTCAAACTGTAAATTTCTTTGGTTATCATTTTGTCTATGTATTACTCTATGTTAATTTTTATTTTAAATTATTGTCAAGGCTAGAATAGCAGTATTTTTTATTGAAACCACTATTAATTTAAAGATGAACAACGACAGTAACGGGTAGTAATTTTACTAGTTTTGTTTAATCAACAAACTTTAGAAAATCGTTTATTAGTGACGGGGAAAAGATTCTTTTAGAATGAATTAAGAATTCATTAAGGCAACATCTAGAAACGCAACGATTTCGACATTAATTTAGAATGGAATATTTACGGAAGAATTGAAACTGTTTATTAATGCTAATATTGACTGAGATGTGGAAGGAACTAGTAAATTTAATCAACTAAGATAAAACTCAATCGTCAAGAATCTAAATAATTATTAAGAAGAGAAGTTGACGAATATCCAGATTCAAGAGATCGTCCAAGGACTGTAAATTGCTTTAAAACTACGAAGAATAAATGCCGTTGATCATCCCGAAGAAAGAAGAATCCTGCCGAAATATGAAAAGTCGCAGTTCGAGCCCGGGAAGGATGACCGTCGTGCAGTCCAGCCCAGTTGCAGCCCACAGCTCGAAGGATGGAGTCGTGATGGCGCGTATTCCTGCTGCCCGCTAGAGACCGGAGGAGCAACACCGAGTTCGCAGTCCTGATTGCGGCGAACCAAGGATTCTCCGAGAACCTACACGTCTCGTGGTTATCTTGCAGCAAGGTTTGGTCCCTTACCCCATCGCCGAAGACTCGCTGATTAAAGAAGTACCCTCACGAATTACGATTTAAACCAGACGAACATTTTTCACCGAACTAGAATCTTTTATGTTATCGAACATATTCTTTGTATAGAAATACCGTGTACTTGTTCATCTTTAGATTTACCATTCATATCCCGGAATCGCGATCCCAAACTAAATAATATTAGATAGTATAGATGGAACTTGATATTGAAAGAACATGTTGCTATTTTGTTTGACGGGTACTGCAAGTTACGTATCCAGTAGTCCACGCTCTGCCGGACTGAAGTTAGTAAAATAAATAACATACTAATAATTAACATTTTATCTTAAAGATAACTTACTCAAATGAAAGAATTGTTAGATGTTTTGAAGTCTAGAGTAATAACAAATTCCATCTGTATTTTAAAATAAATTATTTTAGTTAAATTTATTTATATAAAGCGTGATTAGTGCCTGTCGAAGTGTATTGTCACCGTCTGCATAAACATTACACGCAAATATAAATATTACATTTGAATTTGTTTACACATTATTACAAGGTCTAGTCACGAGATTAGTATTCAACATATTTTTGACACACTGTAATTTGACTGTAATCAAACTTCTAGACACAATTCTTAAAACTGAGAGAGGTAGGCTAGAGAAACTGAAATTATTAACTACATTAAAGAATTTCAATATTTTACACTAGCTGACTCTTCAATATATTACTGAAAATAATTTTTTAATAATAACATGTTTTCAAGAAAATAAAAAAGTTTTATAGGTGAAATAGTTGTTGGATTATTTGAAAATATGATATAAGTTTATGTATATATATTTTTTATTAGTTTTCAAATTTATGAAGTGTATTAACAGCATTTTAGCACTTGTATAGCTAATAAGAAAGAAACTTATACATCACTATCATAAAAAATTGAGAATACAGTAAAATAGCACAATTTAGCATTAAAGGTAATCAATGAAGTGAATGTAATTACAGTAAATAAATCTATAGTCACTATTTATTTTCTTGGCAGCTCTCGAAATTGAAAAACTTACATACAAAATTATATCGCTATTATAGAAAATAATTTTATAATTATATAATAAAAATTATCAAATTACCAACACAATGGTTGATAAACAAGGTTCCATATGTAGCATTGCAGGACAGTGCCTTCCCCAATTTTTCTTTAAGTTTTTATGAATAATATGTTTTAACAGTAATACTATATATAAGTTGTTTAAATAATTTTCAGGCATAACCTAACTGTGGTACATGTAGTAAATCATTGAAACTTACAATGAATCTTTTCAAATAACTTTCATGATAATATTTTACCATTTATAATTGTTTTCCATATTAATATTTATGTTTCCTTATGTTTTATTAATGTACTCTCAATTAATTACCGTTTCTAATATTTGTGTATTGTTTAAGCCTATTTGCTTTATTATGAAACAGCCATGTAACTGTAAATTTACCGAATTCTACCTAAATAATTACTTTTTATGTGTTTTAAAATGTTTTTTTTTTTAGCTTTAAATATTTTGTTTATATGCGCAAATACACTGTAACATATTTTTATTTTGTAAATTTGTCCATGGGATGATGAAATCATGTGAGCCAGTTGCGTGTCAGTTAGAGTGAGAAAGAAAGTCGTGCGTCGACACAGTGAAGTCGAGGCGATACAACGATAATGATGCATCCTGTGTGAGAGAGAGACAGAGCAACTAGCGTGAGAAAATATTCTGGGAGTCCCCGATTTTGATGGGAAATTGAAAAGAGACCGATCAAGGGAAGCCCCGAGTTATGTGTGTTCAGGGTTTTTTCATGTGTTGTAATTTGTTCTGTGATTGGCTGGTGTTGGAGGGAGTGTTTGATACTGTGCTGTGATTGGCCGAAAGTTACGTCATGGTGCAATCCTTGGTCTCTCCTGAGACCAGTGTATCGTTTTGGTTCTTCAGTCATCTACTGAACAGCGACTGAGGAAGTGGTTAGTTGAGTAGGTGGCTCACAACTTAAATATGAATATTTAACGAGTAAATTTCGCGGCTGTGGTCCGGGCGTTACCGGTTTATAATCTACCTTATTTTGTTATTTGGACACAATTAGAATATTTTGACTACAGTCGTCGGTAATCGCCCAAAACAGGACTTACCAAGGTTTGTCACTGTTTCCGAGGACATTGTCCTTCGGCATTGTACCGAAAGTTGAGTGCAACTGCGGGACTTAATTTCGAACTGTTTTATTAATTCAATTTTCGGCCAGTCAGTGTGTGATCCAAATTAATGAAGCTGATTCGTTGTGAGGAAAATACTGTTTCAACTTGTAAATGTTGTCGCAAGATGGTGTAAAATGTCTCGCGAATTCGTAAGGTATACCTAAATAAATAATCAGTGAAAAACATTTTGTGTACGAGCGACATTACTGAAATGCAACATCGCCCATAACTAATATTCTGAGGGAAACATAACCTCACTTTTTCAGCATCCGAATATGCAAGTGTATCTTGTGAGTTACCCTTCGAAGACCAAAACGTAAAATATCTGAGCTAGTCCGGCGGTCTTTGGAGTGTAACACATATAATAAAGATAACTAAAATTATGCATCCTATTATGAAATAAGTTTTCAAAATAGTAATAACATGTTAGAAAATGCCGGTACTTTTATAATAAATAATAAAATGAAAATAGCATAATAGTACAGAAATGTATACAAATATCATACAACGAACAGTTCTGCAAAATGTCATACTAAAGAAAACAGAAGATGCCTATTAATTTATGTACATAGTTTTTCAAAACAATAATGTATATTTACAGAATTTCAATTGTATTATATCAAATAAAAAAAATAATATCAAAACATCAATACAATGAGCAGTTATGAAAAATTTCATTCTAGTAAAAAAATGAAGTTGCGAATTTCAGTTGTGACATTACTTTTCAATTATTGTATAGCAAATTTCCACATCTCAGTAGTGATTATACATAATAATATAAATAATAATGTAGCAAATTATCAATATGAACATTTATGAAAACAACATTATAGTAATGAAAATTTCGGTTCATTAGATAGATACCTGTTATTTTACTTAGGAAAATATTATTGAAAACATTATTTTCTGTTGGATGCAACATCATTTACACAGAATAGTCTCTTGAGGAGTGCAACTTCCTGAAACACTCAGGAAGGCATAATGGTACACTGCAAGATGAGCACATTCATCTTGTTTCTTTCCGTACTGTTTTGCCTGTGTTTTTCTTGCTTGTGTCGGCACACACCTTGCACAATCTAGTGGGTCATTCCTTCTTCTCAGTTGCAGGAATATTTGAAGGAAAGTGCTTTGAGGTGAGTCTTGATGCACAAGAAGGCTCTGGCAATGAACTCTCTCACTCCACTGTAGCACACACTGCTAGAGAACTTGCTACGGTCCTTATAAAGTTAGCAAAATGTAAGCGACTGTTCTGTGCCTGTAGTCTTTTGTAAACAAGATAAGCATTGGCTGCTGACATGATGAGGTAGTGAAAAAATAGTTTCTTCCACCATTTTAGAGTGTCTCGTGAAAATGGGTAATAACCCTGCAGCTGATCTCCACGATCCACCCCACATTTGTAGAGATTGTAGTCAACTACAATGTTTGGCTTTGCTTTCAACACATGACCTCCTTTTGCTTTGGTTTGAAGTACAGTGGCACCATTCATGTGCAATGAAGATTACATGAATACATCACGTGTATCCTTCCACTTCAGAAAAAAGAGTTCTTCAGAACGTCGAAAAGAAAATTCTCCTTTCTTCAAGCGTTTGTTCACTAACTGCTTACATAGTCCTTTCCTGTTCTTCATTACGGTCCCAACACCCAAAGTATCATCGTGCCGGAGCTTTCTCAAGAGAGGACTCGTGTAAAATCTGTCCATGTATATAACATATCCCTTTCCCAAATAATTACTACACAATCTGTAAATGAGAGGCTCAACTGCATTGCTGTGTCCTGCAGCTGCTCCAGAATACAGCTCTGTGTTCAAGACATAACCAGATTTTGCTTCAGCCAGTATGTACGTTTCAGTCCATATTTGTGTGGTTTATTTTTTATGTACACTCTGAATCCAATACTTCCTCGAAATGGACACATACCCTCATCAACTGTAAGTTCTTTGTCTGGAGACAATGATGCTTTACTTTACTTTTAAAAATATAGTATTGGCCTAATTTTGAATACAGGGTCGTGATTGGGGTCATTTTTTGAAGCATACTGGTTGTTGTCATTCAGGTGCAGCATACTCAGTATAGAAAGAAATCAGTCTCTGCTCATGAGCTTGCCTGCTAAAGATGAGTGAAGGACCGGGTCCGTGCTCCAGTAATCACTTATGATCGGCTTTTTCAACAAACCCATGTGAAAAACTATTGCGAAAAAAACACTTTATTTCGTGAAGCTTCACAGGAACCCACTTATTCCACATTGAATGTGGTTTCAACTTTTGCTGACGTCTGAGTGCACCAAATGTAGCTGCAGCATAATGATTTGTCTCTTTCTTTATGAGTTTGAACAAATTGTCATCAAAGAAAAGAGAGAAACATTCCAACACTGTACAGTCACTGGTGAAATCAGCTAAGACACCACAGTTTTCCTCAAATATTGACAGTGCTGGTTGATTATCATCTTCACGCCAATTAAAATAATTCCTTGGCTGAGCGGAGGTTTTATGTTGACTGCTTGGCTGTGAAGGTCTTTTTTTAGCCGAAGTGGAAGGCGTGTCATGTGATATTTCAAAAGCAATATAAGCATATATATTTTTTTGTATATAAATAATTTTTCAATGAATAAGATTATTGATTTCAAAATCCACATCTAAGGTTCTTGTGTAGAACAGCAATTCACTGTAGAAATATGAAATATTCCGCCAAAGTTGTTGGATAATAAAATAAACCATTAATACTTTAGCTAGTGTTTTTACTAAGGGCAATTTTCAATATTGAAACACCCATCCATTTTATATAAAAGAAAAGTATGTAAAATATATTTATATTTGCAAATTTGAATGTTATTTATTACATTCAACCTACAAAAAATCAGTCAGTACATTTATATAGCACTGCTCAGTAATATTATATAAAGAGGCAATAAAAAAAGTATGTATAACAATAAACAAGGAAAAATATAACATAAAGTTTTCCCCATATTACTTTCCTACAGAAATAATAAATATTGCCCGAATGCAATCAATGGTAGTGTGATAAAAAAGCCACATACGTCTAATCAAAAATTGTTATCAAAAATTGTTTCAGAGAAAAGTTTTAGATAAAAATTATAAGATTAATAATACATTAAGCAAAATTTATGTTGTGTCTATGAAAAGAGTTATGATTATTTTTGTCCTCCAAGCCATGTATTTTCAACCCGTTGCAGTTATGGTTGGTCATATCAAAAACTTATTATGATAAAAGATTTTGGTTAAACTCCTATGAGTTATAATACATTCAAATGATTGTGATATTTTCAATATTATGGAAGTTATAGCAATTTTATTTCTTTTCAAAAAAGCTATCCCCATTTCCGCACCTTTGGTCGAATATTGCCCATTAACGAACTCGACCGAGATTTTCCACTACTAGATTTTATGTATCAGTTTGAAAGTGATTTGAGAAAAATTGTGACAGTTATAAAGACTTTTGAGTTGACTACGGTTTTGAGGTCTATGGACCATGAAATGAAAAACTATATAAAACTTTTCTGAAAGTCACACCATGGAAACGGCTACAATAGGTAGTATTTTTTGAATTCTATCTAAAAGAGTTTGTATATAATGCAAAATTAATTTTGTGTCTGCAAACAATTGCTATTGATGTACCTAAAAATAATGAAGGTAGGCTATCAAACTTGAAATGGAAAAGCGGAATTTAGTTTTTCACCCTTCTGCTTACCGTAAAAAGCCCAGAATTTTTTATTTCATGCCTTTTTCATTAATACGCTTCTACTTCCATGTAGAACAGAAATTATACAATAAACCATCACCCACAGAGTCTGGTTAGAGCCAGGAGGTGTACACTGGATAGGGAGGAAACTATCTCTTTTTTTTTTGGTCCCTCTCCACGGGTATTTTTTTAGTAATAATGAAAGCCATTATAAACTGTTTTTTTTTAATTTCAGCATGGTTATTTATTATTGTATTATATTTTATTTTAAAAGAAAATACTTACTATTTGTGTTTAACCTGAAATGTTTTCAATACATTTTTGTCTTTGTCATGAGTCAAATGTTATATTCAGGGTGTCTACCAGATCTAGTAAATTAAATTCCCTGATTTTTCCAGGCATTCCAGGTCTAAAACTGAATTTTTCCAGGTTTTCTTTAACACAATTACGACATTCCAAGAAACTGAAAAAAAGAAAAAAAAACTGCATTATATTACATTGACGGGTTTCAAAGTATTTCAACTTACTTAAATTAGTAAAAAAATTACCTTCTTCCAAACGTGGCCAAAGTGATTCAATTGATGGCAAATAAAATATGCTGTTACAAATATTTCACACACTTCCCTTTGCAAAAAACATTAGTAAAAGGAAGCTCCCATCAATTTCGCAGTGACTCAACTTTTGCGTCTATTACACTTGCTTCAGAACGAGCCAAATCCAACACTTGAGCCTTCTTCAACTGCAATGCCTTGATCTCCTCTTCAACTCTTCTTTTTCTACCTTCTTCTTGTCTGTAGCTTCCTTTTCTTATTGTTTTGTTTGCAGGGCTTCCTTACGCCTACAACTAGCATTTCTTACATACTGTAATATGGACTTGGTGATATCAACATGCTCTACACCTCCAGAACGTTAAACAAAGTCGTACATCTGTCTTAGTGCGATCAGTATTTCTTCCTGCAAGTTTTCAGTCAGCAGATTAGAATTCACTGAAAATCCTCTTTCCAATGATGCATTTCCATGGGAAAGTACCAACACCATCCTCCCAAACTTTTGAAGGCCTGTTTTGGAAGCTACTGTATGTGCCTTAAGAATGAGCATCCACAAGTGATCAAGGCGCCAGTCTTCTCGAGAAAAAGACGAGAACAGTGCTGCAGAATCTTGCGAGGAACATACCAAATGATATGATCACTCAATGTTATCAGCTTCTTGTCCTGATAGCCACTAGTTTTGAAGACAACATTCTAAACTGTACTTCACACGCTGTTTCCTCACACCCAAATTTATTAAAGCCACAGGCGGACATAAGCAGGAAATTCCCTTGGTAAGATTCTACTTCAGGGGACTTTTGTCTTGAAATTTTTTTACCATAACCTTTAGACAAGTCCTATCATTTTTCTGTAACAGGACAGGCTTTTCTGGTACTTCCTCTTTCTTGATAGCATGGCGTACTGCATAACCCAAATTGATATTGTTAGCAGTCAATAGATTTTCCTGGTTATCTACATCCAATTGAGATACATTGCGTTTCTCCCTAAAGCTCTTCAGTACTTCCGGTTTCAAAAACTTTCCTGCCAAAGCTAATAAAATGTCTACCAGTGAATCATAGAGAAAAGGTGCCATGGGTGCCTCACTTTGGAACATTGTGAGAAACAATTCCAGCTCTGATGCCAAAAAGTGGAAGAATGTCAATTTTACTTTTAAAAGATTATCTTCAAGAGCACTTTTCACTACACTGAAAAAGAGAGATGAAATAGAAACTTCACTAACAAATTTCTTTAGGTGGGGTAACGTTTTCATGGCACGCTCAGCAACTGCAGTATTCCATCTGATTGCACAAAATTTCTTGGGAAAAAGCTCTGATCCAGTTATTCTAATGTAATCTGCCCTCCTTGCAGGTACGTGCTTAAACAAATAGTAACTGTGCCTCAAAAAACTAACAACGTCCCATTGTGTAGCAGAAATTCCAGGTTTTGAAAGCACCATGGACCGTATGAAGCCCACAGCTACCAATTTCTAGCAACAATGGCGAATCTTCACCAAAAGTATCTGTGATATGTATTTTCAAAGCTAACAAAAATGTCCAGTTTACGTTGAGGGCATCCATAGATACTTAAAATGAAATGCACCTGTCGGTATAATCTGAACGTGGGAAGCACATGCTGCAGCACGTCACGTCAGCAGGATAACAGACTAGCTTGAACCAGTTTGTATCACGTGATTTGATGCCACTTCCGAATCTGATGGTAAATAAAAGAAAATGGATGTGGGAACTGTTCGTTATTTGCCATTCCAAAATAAAAATGGGAGGGGATACACATGATGCCACGTCAATGCAAGCTGATCAATAAACAAAAATTGTATTGCCAACTACAACCTACCAAACAAAAATTCCCTGATTTTTAAAAAAATTCCCTGATTTTTCCCTGATTATTCCCTGATTACAAAATTCCCTGATATTTCCAGGTTTTCCAGGTTTTCCAGGGTCAGTAGACACCCTGTATATTCATTTTGGAGAAAACTAATGGCATCGGGAATTCTTTCATTATGTGGTGAAATAGCGGTATTGATTATTTTTAATACAACCAGACAAATTTTTAGAATTTATGTGAAGGTAACAATTTTTCCATGAACTATGGGTGGCATCAGAAGGTTAAAGTGATATGCCAAATATTCCAATGAATTCTATTCATTCTGCTGTGGAAGGTGGTATTGTTTGGGAGGATTCGTTTTACCTATGTTGGTGTGTATGGGAAAGGGCCCAAAAAAAAAACCACAGAATAACATTGCTGTTACACTCTGGTATACCTATATTTACTATGTTTTATCGCATAATCGTCACATGTGCATAATTGTTGCATCATTATTTTATGGTGTCAAAATTTGGAGAAAAACATTTCTCACAAGAATTTTGCATGATGTTTTTGGTCCCGCTGTTAGATTCCAAGCGCTTTGTGTAGGTAGTTTTCCCATATAAAACAATGAATTTTGAAGTTAAAATCTAATATTCATTTGGATATTACCATTTACTTATTTAATCAACAGAAATACGACATTGTCTGATGTGTAAATTTTCATTTTAAAGCGTTTTGAAACCTTTTAACCATTAACTGTTTGTCTATGTCACCGCTGTGTACAGTGTATAAAAATGTAGCCAGTGCCAGTTGGCATCATCCATGTTTGATTATGTTGATTCCCGTATAGAGCACGCGCATATCGTCGAATATCGATACAATAGCTCACCGATTTCATACAATATACTTACTCTGTCTAGTTCCAAGTTAACTACATTTGATAGACCACACTCTTTCGTGGGAAGTGTGTATTACGATGATAGTTATGCGTTAGTTCTGGCTCAGGTTTTGGTCACCATTTTCATTTTTCTATTTAAAGTTGAAAAAAAATGTTTTTGTACATGACTTATAGATTTAAATTGTTTGGTATGTTTTTGTATAATCTACTTTTTAAATAAACATACATTCCATGAATAGGTATTTTTTTATGAATAACTTTACCAAACAAACCATGCTTTCTTTGCATAAAAATTAGGGATGTGCGAGAAGTCCTTTTCAAAAACCGAGACGAGATCGAGACAGAAATACTAAAATTCTCGAGAATCGAGACGAGATCAAGAATTCCGTTTATTTCTTATTTCAAAATTGCAATTTGGTGTCAGTGAAGTTTTCCTCAACGAGATTTTAGATGCAATAAATTGGGCCCACCCTACTCTTTCCTCTTGAGTTCTTTGTAATTCTTGATGTGCAAATATCAACAGTTTTACATGTACAAGCTATTTAATGAAAGAAATGAAAGGACTACATATACGCTATAGAATATACATTTACAAAAATGAATCCACATAAATAAACAGACCTGCACTGTAGTCACATGAACATTTCAATAGGCCTATTATTGAAAACAGTCAACTTTATTTGGTAGCTGACATTTAAAATCTGCTGTTTAAAAAGACAAGCTGCTCTATATTTTCGGCCAACAGATTCTCTCTTCTGGATGTAACAGTGTTACCAGCACTGCTGAAAAGCCTTTCGCTTTCCACCTGCGTGTCTGGTATGGCCAAATATTTTTTTACGACTCTGGCAAGAGCAGGGAAAAGTGACTGGTTCTGCTGCCACCACATAAGAGGGTCACTTGATCGGGGGATAACATTTTCACCAAGATAAATGGTAAGTTCATTTTCAACTCTTGGTGACTTTACTGAGGAACAGCTTGATTTCTTCAGATGTTCAAAAGTATTCCAAAGAGAACAGGAGGCTTCAACTGTATCTGATGGATTTTCTTCTGGAACAGGTGCTATTTTATTATCAACAACCACGTTGAGATCTAAAGTAATACGCTGCACACAAATAAGATTTTCGTGGTCTTGCAGCAAAATGTTTTTGAAGCGTGGGTCAAGTACCATTGCAATCATGTCTTCTTTTACTGTTGTGTATAATGGAAACCTAGATTTCAAACTTTTCTGAAGAGAGATAGCAAATGCAATTCCAGGGTTACTTTGATCTTCAACTTAGTTAGAAAGTGTTGCCTCAATGCCATACAGCAAAGGTGTTTTGGAAGAGATAGTGGGAAATTTAGAGTAACACAGCTCTCTTGTGGCTTGTTCTATTGGCTGTATCACACTTACTACATTAGCAGCAAGCTTCCACTCACTCAATGTGAAATTTTCTACTGCCATTGAATCTCATAGATCTGCAGATAAGGGTACCTGCTGCTCAACAAGGCGGAAGAGCATTGTAAACTCACTGTTCCATCCTGTCGGCACCATTGGTAACAGCTCGTGTACAGGTTTGTTCAACTTTAGTTGCAGAGCATGAAGCCTTTCTCGAGCAATATTGCTGTGGCGATAATGTCCCATGATTGCCCGGCCTTTTGCTAGAAGGTCTGCAACATTGTGTTCACTTTTAGCATCTTGAAATGCCAACTGTAGTGTGTGGGCAAAACACTGTGTGTGAATCCATGATGTTTTGTTTATGGCAGCAGTGAAATTCTTAGCATTATCTGTAACTATGGACAATGGAATTGAATTGGTGGGAAAATTCCATTCGTCTATAGCTGCTGTCAGCTTTTCTTGTATTGCCAGAGCAGTGTGCGAACCTGAAAAGTGGTAATTTCGAAGGACATGATATTTCAACTCAAAGTCTTTTGTCAAATAGTGACTTCAGAGAAATAAAACTGTCCTGCCTTGCGGATGACCACATGTCAGTAGTAAATGAAACAGACTGAAGTCCATCATCAACATCTCTCTTTATTTCTTCTGCAAGTTTGGCTTTTTCTTCACGGTAAATTTTTGGTACAATAGACCTGGAAAATGTAGTGCGAGATGGTACTTCATAACCTGGTTCTAATTCATTTAGCAGTCCTTTAAATCTGTGATCCTCTACAATGCTGTATGGCTGAAAATCACATGACATTATTACACCAATTTTCCTGTCAATTATGTTTTTTCTAGCTTCACTAACTTTTTGTTTCTTTGTGACACAGTCTTGGATTGATAACTGTCTATAAGAATTTTCTTTTTGTTTTGTAGCTTTTTCCTTTGTTAATTCCAAATAACAAATAATCCTTTTCGGCGGCTGGATGAAGTTTCAAGTGTCGCAAGAGACCACTTGTTGAACAAGTCGGAATCTGAATACGTTTTTTGCACACTCTGCACTCACCCTCACCCTTTCGTTTTTCATAAAATTTCCAAATGTGCGACAATTTACGGTCTTGAACATTTCCAGAACTATCAGCCATTCTAATAATTGCATGTATTAGCGCTGAAAATCACTTTAAAAAAAAAACTGGTACGATCCTTTATTTCCCGGTAATTTAAACTAAACTTAACCCCAAAAAGAAAATAAACAAAGTATTGAGCTCTTACCATAGATTACGGGACACACAAACAGTGCCGTTGTTGCTAGCGATCCAAGCGACGTTCTTTCAAAATATGATATATTTTTCAAGTGCGACATGTATTGGTGTTTATTTGAATTGTGAAACGTCACTGTTTTTAAAAAATTTTACGTGAACGTGGAAAATAGAAAAATAAACAATATAACATACACTGTTATGTCAGCATGTGGTAACTAATTCAAGTTTTTATTTTAAGTACCTAGAAGCTCTTTTTTTTACGTGTAAGTAAAACTTCGCAGTTGAACAAATGCAAAAATAAACTTGAACAATTGCAAATGTAGATTTTGGAACCTTAAATTTCTACAGTAAAATTTACAAATTATGACCTCTCCCATGAACATACCAGGTGATATTTATAAAATAACCAAAAAATATATTTTTGGTAACTGGTAACTAAAGAAAATGTTTTTTTTTCTTCTCTCAAATACATATTTTCGCTAGTTTTTCATATTAGTATACAGAAGTATTGATTTAATGACACAAAAATTAATCTTCTTTCATCTCCTATTTATGATATGTATTTCTGATGAAAGTTGTAAATTGTGGTGGGTGGAGAAGAGCATACCTGCGGAAGAAGTCCTCCATCTCAGAGTTGCAGCAGGAGCCAATGGTGGTGCAGACGATCTCGGCACCCGAGAACACCCTGAGGCGCTCCGCCCGCTCTGCCTGCTGGACCTCCCGGCGGTACGCAGGTTCATTCTGCAAACCAACCACATCCACCGCTGGCTACGCTTCACAACAAATGTCTACGGCCATACCACACTAGGGAACAACAACATACATATATTTCTAACAAGAATACAAAATGTGAACATGTGAAACATGAAATGTAACCTGCTTGAAAACGGGTAACACTGTACTAAAATGAAAAATAACAGTAACACTAAACTCTGAGCAAACTAAAAATGTAGCCAGCACAGTGATGTGACCCAGTGGCTGAGGTCGATAGCCATAATCCACCCAAAAAAAAATTTACAGAACTAGAACTACATTTACTTTACTATAGAAAAACCACCAAATGTTATGGTTGTGCAAAACATTTAGTGGTGGTATTTATTCTGAAAAGTTTAGGACATCCATTTCATATTTTAATTACACTCTCTCAATGAAAGTCAGTTTAACAAATATTTTAGAGTTTAGTTAATATTCTCATGGCTAAACAAATTAATTCATACAAAATTATTTTCTTATCTAAGAAAAAAATGGGTGTGTGTACTTATGTACACATGTTAGAAGTTATACTTATTTGGCATGATAAAAAACTAAATATGATTTTGCATGCAAATAATTAATAGCAATTAAGTAATGAAAGGACTGGAGTGATATTCTAAATACAGTTGGAAAACATTAATTCAATCAAATTCAAATTTTTATATAAATACATTCTCAGTATTCAATATTAATATGAACACATGTATAAATTTATAATAATGTTATATTTATAATTTTAATGCAAATAAATTATACAAATGGGAACATAAATTCACTTATATAAATACACATGAAAAAGATTGTAAACACAATTTATATCACTAATATTTACAATAAATAAATGTATTGAATTATATGGACTAGTATTCAATATCAAACACTAAAGCAAATGATTTAAAACACATACATATATAATTTATATTTGTATGTAGCCTTTTTTTCATCCTTTGAAAATTTTGTTGATTGATGCACACGCATCTTAAATTTCAGTCTCCTCATGTTTTTATAACATGCCTAAAAAAGTATAACTTCAAAAACTAAATATTGAAAGTTTTAAAATAAAATATTCAATTTACAGTCTTAAATATGAGGAATATCTATAAAAACATAGCATGAAATCAAATACACGATGCCTTTAAGTTAAGTGGAAGAGACGTGTATGAGATATTTACTTTTCATTTCTGCTGATTTTTGTTAATTATTTTGTAGATGATGTCATAGGATATGAACAAAGGTAAACTTATTAACTTTTTTTAATGAAATTGTAATAAATAATATATTCATGGAATGATTTCACAGAAAAGTATTTTATTTATAAAAACTACCAAAAAAATATGAATAAGCCTGAAACTATGCCGAGGTATAGCAATTTTTGTAGTAAAAATTTGTAACAATATTTTTAATTAATATGGATACTTCAAATGGCAACCTTCTGTTTTTCAAGACCGGATTTTTTGGGTAAGGAGAGTAAAATATAAATTTCAATAAACCAATGAACTAACGTTGGTTAAATTCAAATTCAGCGAATCAGAAAATCTAACATTTCAGGTCCATTACTTTAAGGTGTTAAGTGTCTCAAAGAAGTAAAGCTTAAGCTATGTCCATAATTTTTTTCTTTCTTCCTTAGGCGTAACACATAATCACGTTTTCTGATGATCATAATCAAATTCAGCAAGGGTAAATCTCTGAAGTAAACCAAATTATCAGCTTCCTTAATGTTTTTATTGTTTCTAGACACATTATTTCTACTCCAAGTATCAAATGCTACGGTTGAAAATACTCATAGGTTACTTACACGTATTAATCAACATCACTCAAGTAGCAAATTCTCAAAATAATGGTCAAGGTTTTCGCATGTGGTAGTTGTGACAACAGAGTTATAAGCATGTGCTAGATAAACAGTTTAGCTACGATTTTCAAAATTTTCTTTAGAAATAATATTAATAATATACAACACTACTAAATTCGCTTTCCGTGGTGACTGCTGGTTGGTTCATTTAAAATGGAATTATTTCAAAATTAATACATACACTGGCCCCTTAGCAAATTTTCAACACTCATAGTCTAAGATTCGAACTAGAAACGACCATCACCCATCTGTTTAATGGATGAAAAGTATTTTATATCAAATTTAATATATTAGAAAATATATCTTGAGTGGGTTTTCTAAAAAAAATTCCTGGCCAGACCATGATTAATTAAAAATTGAAAAAAGACTTTTTATTAAATAATGCACTGATGAGTTTAACGAATAAATTTAATACCAACCGAAAGTATGAAGCCTATATATAGAATATACAAACGTTGGTTGTCTATTTTTTTCCTGGCGTGACTACTGGGTTGGCAGGTATAAACAGGTAAATCGATAATAGTTATATTTTCACCAATTTTTTAATAAATAAATCTTATATAAAAATGAGCGCTATTTAATTGCAAATACAATGATATAGGGTTGTCTGTAAAAAGTCTGGCCTGAATGACGGTTGTCGATTTTGAAAGGTGAAAATTTTATGCGTGTGGAAACTTGTGACAAAGAGGTCCGAGCCAAATATCCCATTCAATAGAAGAGGACGCAGCGTTGTAGCAGAGTCAATACTCATAAAAATTAGTTCAACTAATGCTACAGAAATACATTTAATGTTCGACCGCTATTTGTCACCCTCGATCAAAGATTCTGAACGTCAAGGTCGAAAGGAGTTTGATATTCCATATAAAATTTCAGGACCTCAATAAATTAGGTCAAATGATTTTTTACAAATCTTTAAAAATTATCGATTTAAAGAGGCTCTGGTACAATTTTTAGCTGCTTACTGGGAGAACAAAAATTTGGCTCCAATAATCCAAAACAAAAAAATATTTTTAACTGTTGAACATCAGTGCTACTCGTATCAAGTTCAGGATAATTACATTAAAAAAACTGAAGAAGTTGATTACACATGTTATCACAAAGAGGCGGATACGAGGAATTATTTTTCACGTTCATAAAGTAGCACAAGATCAAGAATTTTAATAAAGGCTTCTGACACTGATATTTTAGTTATTTTTCTGGGAAATATGCACAAAATTTCACAATCTGCAATTTGACTGGCTATTTCTGCGACTAAGAAACAAAAAAACCAACACCTTGAATGCATTAACTGCATCGATTTAGCATTGGAATTGGGACCAAAATTATGCCAAAGTCTACCTGCTTTTCATGCATACACAGGTTGTGATAACACTGCAGCATTTTACAATAAAGGAAAAATTAGGCCGTTTCAAAGATTTTCCAAGAGTGAAAAGGACCAAAAACATTTAGATCATTAACTAACGAAGCTGTTATCTTTATTGATAAAAAAATGGATATTGTTCAAGAGTTTACAGCCAAAATGTATGGCGTCAATCACTGTGTAGCGGTTTGAACTGCGCGCGCCGCATCGGCCTCCGGCACTCCGCTCCCCTCCTCCTTCTCCCTCCTTTTCCCTCCTCCTAGTGGTTGTTCTATGTCTACTCGTTCCCCCCCCCCTTGATCGACGCATGCGCGAGCTGCGGCGCGAGCTTATAAATTGAGCTGCAACCATGTCAGGAGCCTCTTTCTTGCTTCTGTTTTTAGTCAGGCTAGGTTGTCAGCAGTAGCTGATCTGTTGTAATCTACTAGCATGTAGTCCGTTAGGTTCAGTTTTAACTACGTGGGTGTGCGACCTCAGGGGAAAATGTAAGTTGGTTTGAGTTGTGTGTGAGGCGGTGGCCCTTACCTTAATGTAGAGTCATTTATTCTTGAATTGGTCTGTCTAAATTCCTTTTCGGCCGCCACCTTGAAAATTGTTTAGTTTGGATTAATGCATTAACGTAACTTCACTGTCAACTTCGTTTTTATTGGTAACTGTCTCCCCCCGAGACGTCGTCGCACGTATTTGATTATTTCTTATTAATGTAAATTCGTTCTGTAATTGTTACTGCACATTGCAGTAGTTTTGTAAAACGTAAATAATGTAACTTCTTTATTTAATTGTTTAATTGTAACTGCACCTTGCAGTAGTTTGTAAAATGTAAAATGTCTGAATTTAACTGCATATTTGGCACTGCTTTTGCTTCGCGTCAACTGCGCGTTGTATGATGGGATCGCTTACGGTGTAGCCGGCTTACCTTCGACGCTTGTTGTTAACAAGCCCGTTTTGTATAAAATCATTGCTTTTGATTTTTGTATTTAGCCTTGCCTAAATTGTATTCACTTAACCTCATCAGTAACCAAATGTTATGATTTGATGTTTGAATAAATTGTCTGTGTACCTGATACCATTTACCTTGCATACCTAATCTGCTCCATTCACGTAAACTCCAGTCCATGCCAGGTTCTGGCCTCCCATCCCAATGCTTCTAAGCTAGATAGGCTTTACAACTGCACCAGATGGAATGACACTAGACATCAAATATTTATGAAAAATTATGCTGCAAAAGAAGACAGTGAAAAATTCTTAAAAAAAATTAATAGTTTTGACTCGAATACTATACCACTATGCTGGATATCCCTACAACAAAAAATTTTACAAACAATTTTTGTTAATTCTATGTGGCTTAATGCAACAGATATTGTGAAATTGCAGCCTGAAAACTGAGGTTGGCATTTTGATGAATATTTGAAACCAACAGGATTTATTGGAAACCAAACGCCAATGAAAATACAAGACATTGTCGAAATTACGGAAAATTAAGACGATTGTACCGAGTTCGAGGATCAACATTTCACTTCTGATGAATCAGATATGGAATAATAATTATTGATTGTAACTTTTTTCAATAATAAAATTTTTGTATTAATTGTTTACAATATTTTAGGTTATATTTTAGGTTATTAACTACTCCAAAATAATGCTCAGTATTTACTAATGTATCGTTATCCTTCTCTGTTGCACGAATAAATAGCATACGCGCTCTCTTTCATTCAGCGGTCTCGTCGCACGCAGCTGTAATGTAGTGTCCTCTTCTACTGCAGGGGATAGTTAGCTCGGACCTCTTTGTCGCAACTTTCAGCTGGCGGTCACGTCACTCTCAGCCACAACGCTGCGTCCTCTTCTATCGCACAGGATATTTGGCTCAGACCTCTTTGTCACAAGTTTCCACACGCATAACATTTTCACCTTTCAAAATCGACAACCGTCATTCAGGCCAGACTTTTTACAGACAACCCTATATCATTGTATTCGCAATTAAATAGCGCTCATTTTGATATAAGATTTATTTATTAAACAAATTGGTGAAAATATAAATATTATCGATTTACCTATTTATACCTGCCAACCCAGTAGTTACACCAGGAAAAAAATAGACAACCCAACGTTTGTATATTCTATAGACTTCATACTTTTGGTTGGTATTAAATTTATTCATTAAACTCATCAGTGCAATATTTAACAAAAAGTCTTTTTTCAATTTTTAATTAATCATGGTCTGGCCAGGAATTTTTTATACAACCCACTCGAGATATATTTTCTAATATATTAAATTTGATATAAAATACTTTTCATCCATTAAACAGATGGGTGAAGGTCGTTTCTAGTGCGGATCCTCTACTATCAGTTAAAATCTATGCATGCTTTTAGAATAACAATGTCACTTACAGTAGCTGAAATAGTAAACAAAAATTTTGACATTGGTTCACTGAAACCCTATAATTCACTGCGCGTCACAGCCACAGATGCGTGGTTAGTTTCTTGTCTCTCTCATTGTGCCACTACACATTATTACTAATAAAAGTCTACATGTTTTCATGTGCATATTTAAAACTTCATCATCATTATTGCTTCTAACTATTTTAAAAACATTTATGTAAACCAATTTATTATCATCATACACATACTGACATGTTCTTATAACAAAATTATTTTTTGCCAAATTTTTAAATTAAAAAATACATCTATTTAATTAAAAGTTTAAAAAAATAATTTTTAAGTTGTATAATAGAACACCCAAGGCATTTAAATATGGCGGGAAGAACCAGTAGCACTTATAAATTTATAATTTTAAGTTAGGGTAGTTGTTCTTTGTGTTGAAATTATGACTTAATTCTTTAAAATTTTATAAAGGTTTAAATATATTTGAAATTTTTTTGTGTTAACGTCACTTAAACTTTGTTTTCGGTGTTTGTACCGGACAAGTACATTACGTTATACGCCACGGAAACAACACAAATAAGTGTTTCTGTCTAACCATTGACATGTCATCAAGCAGTAGCAAATTTTTCCTAGGCCCTTTATAATCATGGAGGTCTCATTGTCACAAATATTTCTGCGGGAGAAACACTGTTAGTTGGTTGAAAACTTACTTAATCTAACTTAATATTTGTTGCAACCCTTCATTTCAACATACAAAATAAAATATTTGTTTGCTATCATCTATGCATTTACCAGATTAACAAGTTTAAACACATTTAAATAATAATACTTTAAAGAATAATTCATTCCAGACACATACACACACGTTCATCTGTACATGCATACATATAAACAAACATACATACTTCTATGTGTACAGAATTGTACCCTTCAACATATTTTAATGATGGCCTACTTTTAACCTATACACATGTTTATAAATATCAATGTACTAAAGATATATAAATAACGTACTATAAATATTAACGTACACTCATATTCTATATGAATACAAACATGAGTTCATGAGAACATTTTACTTTCAAATGACAATTAAATTGATGACAATGATTATCATGATGATGATATCCTTAGCTGAATTGTGAGCCTTGTAACATCAGGTAAGGGCGCGGTTGGAACAGTGAAACACCTAAGGTTTTCTGGACAAGGTGTAGTGGTCTTGAGATTACCTTAGGTGACATGTGAGTGAAAGGATATAACACCAAGTATCAATCAAAAAAAACTATCAACTAGGACAAGCTGGGATGTTCTAACCTTGGACCAAACGACTGGACAAACAAACATACACATACGTACACACACCTACATTATACACACAATATATGCATGAGAACATATTTTAAAACAGATTTTATATATATATATAAATTAACATATACCTACACATGTATCTGCATTTTTTTTAATCAAGCTGTTGTAAAATTGTACTAAAATTCAAGCAAAACTTAATTTCACCCATGCTGTATATAAAATACACTTTCTGGAATTCTTCCCGAACTTGATGGCCACATTCCGGCGAACTAATTCATGAATCTGGCTGGATTTCTTCCAAACCACCTGCATTTTACGGAACAATCAATGAGCAGCTTGGAATTTCTTTCTTACTTGTGACAAGTTTTTTTAATTTTAATTTTTTATTTTTTAAATATTGTTTGTCTTTCGTTAATTTCTGGGGAGCCATTGTAACAAGAAAAACCAGTGATTGTCAAATGGTACAATTTATTTCACAAGACTGACAAAGTCTGCATCTAAAACCAGCACTTGTTAGTATTAAACTAGCGAGCCATGTATTGGCATTTGGACACGATGCAACGTAACAATCAGGTAGGGAAAACCAGCCCAGGGCGGAGGGCAGCTGAGGTCCGGCAACCCTGTGGCTGGCAGCCAGGCTATTTGCCTGCTTGCTCTGGGGGGTCGACAGAGGGGTGGGGTTTGAAACCTAATGCTCAGCCATACTTCACGGCGCCAAGTGAGTAGCGGGTTGCATCTGATATATTTTGGAATTTCAGGCGCCCAGAAAACATGCATTCACCTCATAGTTTGGATCTGTAGTACTATTAAGAATATCAGACTTTTTATTGTTCGGTATAGAAGTATATGGTTGTGTGCATTTCATGATTGTATTGATTTTTACTTTAAGTGAATTTTTGCAGTTATTATATTAAAGTGAAATTAGGTGATTTTATGGCCGTGCACAAATACTACTAGTCAATTTTTAAAAATTTTAAATTATGTCATTCAGTAGTTTACATATATGACTTGCACCATACCAAAAATTAGCAAATTTCATCAAGTATTTTTTGAGATCCATACTGCAAGAAATGATACAAAACTTAACTTTGAGCTCATGTAGCTCACAAACTATCAGTTTTAGAGACAATTCTTCACTTACGAAAATTTGTTTGTATTTAAACATTATTTTAACATTAAAATCAGAAATAAAATTTTTTGGGTCACACATCCTTAAGCATTGGTGAAAAACACTGTAACCAGTACAACTGTTTACAGTTATATTATTATTATTATTTTGATTATTATTGTAACATTAATTGTATATTTCATAAGCCGATCTTATGTATTTAATTATTTTATTGTAAAGAGGACAACCAAAGTTAACCTATATCACACATCTAATTGCCAGAGACAACACACTTTTAACTTCAGGGTCATCTAAGCATTATTCTTTGGAAACTTTATTCATTTGCTTTAGTTCAGCACTCTTACACGCTAATATCCAAGTTTTATTTCACTATGCAGTTAATTTGGTTTGCTGATTTTTTCCATAGCTCCTTGGTTGCTAGGGTCGGAAAATAAATAGTTAGAAGGAAGAAGAGGGAGACGCCATCGCCATCTTGCAGCGGGAAGACGTTTCTCGGGCTGGGGTGAACCAAAGCCTTGGTTGCCACCCGAGGAATTGAAGATTCGCGTCATCCGCGGTCGTGTGCTATCTAGAATTCTCCACACTATTATTTGTGAGAATAGTTCTGGACTGAATAAGTGTCAGATAGGGAGTATCGGCGACATCTAGTGCCAACTTCCGCGTCGGTCCCGTTCATCCTGCAGTGGTTCCGGACGACTGATGTCAGCTCCAGCTACGATCGGCCACAACGTTTGGTGAGACCGATCCAAATTAAAACAGACTTTTTAGGACGAGAGGGAAGTCGATTCTTCAGCCAGACATCCGGCTACATCAGATCTTCTGTAGTTCGCCAATTACAGCTTCCAGCGTCCAGTGTTCCAGCGTCGCAGCAGACCACCTGGAGGTCCTAAGAAGAGAGCCTCAAGCCTCCGACAGATTATAGCTAGACCCGGCATGGTAGTTGATGTGTTCCTGTGACGTCATTTACACCTACTTACTGAAACCTAGGTCTGAACAAAATGATAACATACACAGTAAATTATTTTGGTTGTTCCTTTCGCTGAATTACATGTTAACAGTAACTTCTCGTCAATATCAAAGAACCCATTAAAATCGTATGTTTTCCAGCTATTACTCTTTTATTTACAGTAAATGTCAGTTACGTATAAAATAGACTGGGTCATAGGTAATGCAAATTTCCACTAGTCACACAACACTACCTAATTTATTTTTAATAATTACTCTCCTGCCAGTAATACAATGCAGTGAAGTGCTAGCTGGATTAGCAGTCTGGGTAATCGATACAGCAGCAGCGTTCCTGAGATCTACTGCGGAGAGAATAGGCGCCAAAACCCTGCAAGAACACCAATAGTTTAGAACACCAGTGTGTTTGTGCTTTTGCAGTAAATACGGCCCTGGTCAGTGCTATGATCTACGGAACACTAATGAACTACGTGTAGCGGATCTTGTGTTCGAAGCAGACAACGCAATGTCTCGCCCCACACTGCACTCTGCAGCAGATATCGGTTATTGGAGGCACACATATAACAGGAAGCAATAACATGATGACAGCAGTCGTGTTTATCCTGGTCCCTAGGCCCGCTGTTGCCCATAGCCGTCTGGTCCTGGCATGAGAGAGTAACAAAGTGCTTTGAGTGGTACTTCGAGCAGTGAACGCACCCAAGCGCGGCGGCTGGTGTGACGAACGACAGTGTAATCTGACCCGGACCACGTACTGTCTCTCACGCATCTCGTGCGTCCCCCTCCCCTGCT
Organism: Bacillus rossius redtenbacheri; assembly: GCF_032445375.1. Classification (NCBI taxonomy): domain Eukaryota; kingdom Metazoa; phylum Arthropoda; class Insecta; order Phasmatodea; family Bacillidae; genus Bacillus; species Bacillus rossius. The sequence continues at coordinate 78,235,588 of NC_086330.1, forward strand.
TTCCGCTCGCCGTGTGCCCATGCATGGTAGTCAGTCGTAGCTCGCCTATCATCCGCGACGAACGCGTCTGAGCACTGCTCCGTGCTTTGCCGCTAGAGATTCGTGAGTGGTTCGCCGTTTGGCAGCCAGTGCCTTATTACATAGACTGAACCACGGACATATATTCATCCTAAATGACGTCTTGAGCGGCCGACAGCTCGAGGGGTCGCTGTTGTCCTGGCCCCCTGTTGTAAGCCACAAGGTGAGAACCCGTTTACTCCCCGAGTTTGAGGCTGGTTGGCGCTCTCGTTACGACAGTGAATCACTCGCAACAGGGGTCAGAGAGCCAGGTGTCGTCAAACAGTACTCTAAAAATATTTGCCCACTGCTTTTTGTGTATTTTCTTATTTCTTACAGTATGAGATGAACATAACTGCCCAGCCGTTTTCCATGGAATTCTTAGTTCAAAAATTCAGCGCAAACTATGTACAGTATAACCCTGTTATAACGAATCTGAAGGGCGTAGTTTATATGTTCACTATAGAGGGGAAACTTTATATCTGGGAAAACTTTTATATTGGCAATACATTCTCAAAAGCAAAATCTTAACTACACATAGGCCTAAGCCAAGAAAAGAACGAATGAAAATACTCAAAGCAACAGTTTTATGAGCAAATGCAGATATTTTTTTTAATGAACTACACTTTCTATTACCTAATGGTTCTTGGAAATCGGCATATTATCCTTTTTTCGGGCATTTAATACTCTGTGACATTATCGCAGCTTGAGAAAGAAGATTGTTCAGCTTGTTTAATATTGCACTTAATGTGGATGTTACAATTCCCAGTTCCTTTGCTATTAACACGTGCAGGACAGTGGGGTTGGAGTCTCCCTTTTCAATAATGTCCAGTTTATCTCGCACAGATAATGCCTTACGTTTTTTACCGCGTTGTTCACCTTTTTTTATGTACGTATTTCTTATTGAAGCACATTTGCAGCTTAATAACACGTAATTCTTTTAACCGTAAAAAGTAAATAAACGAAAAATAACGAGTGTAGTGCATCAAAGATTACTACGTATCATTTATTATCGCAGTTGTTAAAGCAGGAACGAAATTTTCTCACTTTCTATGGAAACATTTTGTCCACAGAGTTCTATCTAGTGGTAGTCTTACGAATCTTATCCGATCAAAATGTCCGAAACGTGAACAATAAAAATGAGACGTAAAAATATTGAATTTGCTGCTATAATGTACATACGTATTTGTGTGGCGGTAATTTATTTATAATTTTGATAACATAATAAATGTACACTCGTTCGCCCATTCTTTAACTATGCAGGGAAAACTATTTTTTTTTTTATTTTCACCAAAGTGATCACCATTTTTGGCTACACGTAGCCTACCGAGGCCACTCGATTACGACTTGTTTATAATATGAACAGTGGACAATCGAGTAGCGTATTGCGGAGAAAAACTTCAATGTGATCCAGAATAGGCATTTTGTGAAAAAACTTTTAATTATATGAAAATATTTGAGATAAATGTGCATTATGTCGGCAAAATTTGTTCGTGGTACACGGGAAAACGTATCAACATTGACAAAAGTTGTGCGCTATAGCCAATAAATTAATACATAATCTCAAATCATTTTGCCGGGACTGAGACGGAAATTCACAATAAACGGGAATTCATTATAGGCGGGTTCACTATAAACGGGTTCTACTGTATATGCTGGGAGGATAATTTTTTATTCATAGAATGGCAATATTTACACTTTATTTATGTTTTCTTAAAAATGTGTAAGTGTTCGGATGATAATTATAACAAATGTGGAATGTACAGGCAATTGCTGTTTGAGTAACTTAAGTTATTAAAAAATATTTTTGATAGCAAAACAATCTTATTACATAAAAATGTGCATATTTTCAAGGCTTTTTTTTCTAAGATTTAGTGGTCTAAAAGACATCATAAATAAACAGTCAGACGCCCACATTTTATCAATATTATTACACAATTAACTGGTGCAATAAACTCATGCATAAATTGAAGTAGCTTGGCTTCTGGGATGTAGCCTTGTCCTTGGCGGAATAATTCACCGACGTTTCGGTCGACATTGCAGTCGCCATCATCAGGGAGCTGTTACCTACCTCAGTACCAAGCTACTTCAGACAATGGCCGTGAAAGCCTGCGAACAATATTCATGCATAAATTTCTGAAAGGGTTCTTACATTATGAACTTTGCATCAATTTAATTTGTCAAGCTGCAGTTTGACATCAAACAACTCAAACTATTTCATTTTCAAATGGTATGCTCCAAGATTATTTTTAATGGCTAGATGGTCACTTGAAAGAATGTCTCACACCACATATAGATCCAGGAGAGCAATGATCGTGGCCATGCTCAGACTCACATGCACGGGTGCTCATGAGCAGTACTTCAAAGAGAGAGAGTGCACGTATCACGAGCCCCACGAGGCAGTCTGGACGAGGTTCACAACTGAAACGGAAGCCTAGAAGGTCGATTTTCACGTTGTTGCTTTCAGCCTTATGTAGTTCCCTAGTCTCCTACAACTATTAAACAAAGACACTAAAGACATATACCATCCATGTTCCCAATCACTTCAATAGAGTATTATTCACTGACTTCAAAATTTGCAAAAAATATTCATTCTTTCAATTACTGTATAATAATACAAACTGACTTCAATTTAATTTTCAATAAGTAGAAATAATTTTGTATCTCTTAATATGAAAAAAACTGAAAAAATAAAATTTACTAGGAAATATTTCCTAATTATACAGTATGCTTTAAAAAAATGTATACATTCTTTAAGTACCATAGAAAATCTATTTTCCATTATATAAGGTTCAATTTCTGGAAACAGAAAGCTCAAAGTAATGTACTTAACAATGCAAATGCGATTAATATTCAAAATTGTGGCTTTCAGCATCAATATATTTCCGAATACAAGTCACCACCGATTCAGTACATTGTATCAAAGTATCCAATGAGAGTTCTACGCACACCGCTTGAATCTCATTCCAAAGTGTGTCTAGGTTATGTGGTTTACATCTGTACACCTCATCTATTACTGTGCCCATAAGAATAATTCCAGTGGCGTAAGGTCTGGAGAGTGTACAGGAAACTCTCTATTGGCCCCCTGCATCCTATCCACTGGCCTGGTAAATTTTTATCCAGGTATGCTCGCACATCCCTATGATAGTGCGGCGGGGCACTATCTTGTTGGAAATAAAACTTGTCATTACCGTATATTCCACGTTTCTCCAGTTACATTACCTTCAAAGCAGAAAGGCCAAATGAGTCCGCTTGCAGCCAAACCGCACCACATATTTATATTTTATACCAAGCAAATTCACACCAAATTATGCTACTCATAAACCCGGTTCACATCTCACCCTCTTCTGAACCCCTTCACAATAAAATTTACAAATATGACCTCTCCCATGAACAAACCAATTCCGAACCTGGCACTGTGTTCTGCTCTCTCATGTTCGTAACAATATTTATCTAGAAAAGACTATCTGTACTAAAATAAAAATGGGGGTAAATATGAAATTGTATTCCTTCAATGAGTTATTTTATGTTTTTCTTTTTGGATATGCACAGGAATACACAGTGATAAAAAGTTGTCACTGCATAAGTGATTCATAGTTAAAAATTTTGCTCACTGTAGTTTTAATCGCACGTTGCCATTTTAAGGCCAATTTTGTGCAAAAGTTCATCAAAATCAATTTTAGGGAAAATTCAGACATTTTGAAAGTAAACGTTATCAAGTTACAAGTCATAGTAGACTGGAATTTGTAAATTTGATTCTGCCTGTAAACAAACTTGTCACCCAGCAACTGCAGTGGTGACGTTTCTATCAGTCAAATTATGTATCACTATGTTCTTGCTTTCTTTTGGCGAAAATGAGACAAAACGTTTTGTTCAGAAAACACTTGAAGTAACGTTATTTTATAGTGAAAATTCTTATTTTGTCACAGCAAGACACAAAATTTGTACATCTGCACTGGCAACCGGCTAAAAGTTGGGTGTCTTTTTTAATGCTCTTTAGCCACACTAGCACATAGGCATAGCCAGGATTTTTTTCGGGAGGTGTCGGTCCACATTTTTAAGAAAAACACCATTGACTGTAAAAATTAATTTTTACTATAATATATAAGAGACCATAGACTATTCTTCTGTAACTTTTCTTTTCCCCCGTATTTTATTCTACAATATGACCTATAAAAACAGCAAATAGCATTACTTATTACTTAAAAATAAAAATACCAAACCTAAAGATTAAAAATTCTATTAACCAGGAACTTTGGGAACATGTGTGATATTTTAGTCAGGTTAGTTTTAAAGCGGTCCTTCTCTGACCTAGCTGAATTTTAAAAAAATCAAGAAAATAAAAGAAAACTTAACTTAGTACAAAAATCTCATCAACCTTTAATTTTATTCCAATGAATTTATTTATTTCTACAGTAAATAAATAGAACAGCAGCTAATTTAATTTTTCCAAACTAGGATATTATAGGTTTGTAGTTGTACACAATTTTTCTTTCAATTTATGTATGTTTACTTTACAATATTTAAATAACCATAAAACCCTAATTAAATAAAAAAAATACATAAAAGAAGTAAAGTTTTATTACTACTGTTGCCAAAATAATTGATTAACCTAACAGACCTAAATAGGCACTTCACAAACTTATCCCTAATAAGTGGACATTGGCAAGATAATACAACTGATATATAATTTTATTGTAAGGGTGTTGACAACTAACAGTTGAAGTACAGTAAAACCGAATTTTAAACAAAATAAGTTTTGAACCTAACGTCTCATTCATGCTCCGTGATTCAGAAATATGTTTAGCAGAGGTGAGCCAAAGATAGGCTATGGACTGTACAATCATATAAAAATGTATTAATATGTTAAATGTGTATTTTTGAATAGGTACTTACTATCACAAGGCCAACATTTTTAAAAGGTCTCTAGTAGAAGTTAAAAAATGTGTACGCTCCACTTTACAACCTAGCGATGACAGATCTACAGAATATAAATTATGTAAACACCTACACATTGAACTGAGGCTACTGAGCTACTGACCCAAACAAAACTTCATGCCACATCGCACTCAATGTGGTCTGTTTCATTTAAGGCGGGAAACTCACATTTCAGTTTTCCAATGTTTGTAACAGTCATTTAATATTACGCACCTGGCAATAATCCAATGTTCTTCTTAATGTTATACATACAATATTTAAATGAATGCACCTGTCTTCATATAATTATAAAAAAAAAAAAATTTTCTTCATGTTTTAACAGATTTACGGATTTTTGTACAAAATTAAGTTGCAGTGTTACAATCACTACTGCTACTCAATTTTGCTAAGCAAAACTAAAACATAATCCTAGTTGGGTTGTACTGATCATAAGCTTTGAATGACATGATTGTTCACAATTTTCTTGTGTATATATTTGGGGGGGGGGGGGGGGGATTTTTTAAACCACCCCCCTCCCCCCCTCGAGGGTATGCCTAAGCAATAGCAGACATCTTTTAATTTCTATTGTAAATCATTTTTTATTCGGTAGACAGCTACAGATCAAAAAATTTCATATTTAAATTAAAAAATACCTACTATTAACATTCTTTTACAAAGTTAGTTCGGCTACAAGTTTCCTAAAACATGTGCGTTATTGAGTGTTTATTACCTTTTTGGAATCAACAATATATAGGGTATGCTGTTAGATGTATTTATATGTTTGTAAGACAATAAAATTTTTTGCGGAGAGCCATTAAAAATGGACTTCATTTGGCCGCTCCTGTAAGTTCTGCATAAATCAATTTTATAATTCTTTTCGAGAAAAGAAGTTATATATATATTCTGAAGTACTAAAAGTTTGTCTGGACGTCATCCACTATTTAAACCATAGACCAATTTATAACATTCAACAAAACTACATACTGTACTTTCCAACATACCCACACACACAAACAGCCATCACGTGTTGGTGTTCTGGATATCACGCTTTACTTTAAGATATGGTCTCTTTTTATATTTTGTAGTGTTTAAAAAAAGTAGTTAAATCAATTTAACTTTCCTTTGTTTATAAAACTGCTATTCTACACATTCCAGTGGCCTCAAGTCTTATAAGAAGGTGAAAATTTATTTTCCAATTTCCATTACTGAAAAGCTGGTCTCAACTTACATGCCAGGCACTACGGTGCTCACTTCAGGAATGATTTTTATTATGTACTGAAGCAAAAGGATTTTACGCCACAAGATATTGAGTGATGCCTGAGTTCTAGTGAGGAGTGACTACCTGGGAGCTCTTGAGAGAGTTGATCCTGTTCGAGATGTAGGCCATACGGTGCTTGTTCTCGGGAGAGGGTCGCGATATCCTCTGCAGGGTGGCCAGGTCCATGCTGAGCATGCGGATGTTTTCGTCCAGGCTTCGCTGCTGCAACAGTGCACCCACACATCTCACAACACCACCACCTTCAGTTGGTACAGAGATGCACAGGTCTGACAACATTCCTGCTTGATAACAAATAGGTCCACATGATTCAGTAATAACTGTTGATATTGCACAAGCACTATTTTATTTTGGAAAAGAAGGGGATAGGAAGGAATTACATTCAATTTGTTTTCCCCTCAATATTTTAAGCCCATAAATGTCTTTTACACTTTTTTTCTTTCTTCAAAATTGGCATAATGATGAAGAGTTACTTTCAACTGATTCAGCTACCAACAAAAAGTGTTAACTAAAAATAAATTTCATTGCAATAAATTCAGGTTTGTTAAATTCCTGGTATTGTCTATCCCAATTCCATCCTCTAAAATATTTAGGTTTGACTCTGCTTCTGCTATTTTGTTTTACCATTGTTCTTACACATTAGTGTGTTTGAAATACTCAATTTGTGTATTTTTTATGGATCTTGTTAGTGTCAAACTCTGGCCAGAGCGTATTGATGTTGTTTGCCTTTGCTGGTTAAGTATAAGGCTGGCAGGGGTGTTACAGGTGCCGTAATTCTTACGCGCCATAAAGTGGTGATGCAGAACATAGAAAGACTTCATTTGTATCTACAGAACTCTAGTGAAGACATATGGTGCGACCCTAAAGGTGAAAATGTTAGATTTTTATGCCCCAAAACTATAGATGCGACACTTCTGTGGGTAAATAAGGTGGCTGATAAGAGTGAAACATTGGCAAGCACAAATTTGATCACGACAATCGGTAAGATTGTTAATAACACAATACATATAGACCAATTAACTATCAGTATTCGGTTATTGGGCCAGCTTTAGTATATTTTTGTAAATATTTAAATTTGAATTATTATAAATCATTAAGTTTTATTTTATATTTTCATAAATATTTAACAGTTAGATATACCTCAAACTAATAATATTAAAAAGAATTGTATGTAAGGACATAACGAATTCTTTGCTATAATTAAAAGATCTTCATCTGAAAAGAGAATAAAAATGTTTGTTGTATGTTGTATTAAATTATTTCAGTTTTTTCTGGTATTCAGCAAAAAGTTTGTTAGATGTAGATACACAACATTTCAAAATATTCTTCTTTTCAAACCACCTGAATAACTAGGGCCACTGTCTGCAAAATATTAACCTCAGAAAAGTGAAGCTGTCATGAATTAACATGAACTTTTTAGTTTCACTTATAACGATGGACTTTATACTTGTTTATAACACCAAAGATACACATAAACTTCTCACACATGTGTTCCCTTCATTTCGTCATTTGAAAACCTCTGGACTAATGGTCTTAACACAACTTTCTGTAATATCCCCAGTACATACCCCTACCCCCGAGTAACTTTGGCCTCTCCTATTCACAATATTATAAGATCCCAGGGCCCACAGACATTACTTGTGGTGTAAAATTCTCTTTAATTTCCCCAGAATATTTTTATTCAGTTTCTTCTAATAATTCCATGTAATATCTATGAAGATAAGTCAAAAAATAACACTGTCCTCTTTTGATTACATTTTCTTAAATAAAAGCACATACTTCTTCAAAAGCAGTTTGATGATGCTGATTATCATCATGCCAACGACTTTTATTGTTTTTTTATTTGATGATGCTTTATAAGAAAAGTTTAATTGACAAATGTTATGATAATAAATTTTTTAGTGTGAATAATTTGATATTTTATAAGCAACTCCTTTTGATTTTGATTTTCTTGTTCTACTTTGGATAGAAAGTCTTTTTTGCTGGATGAAAATAGAGGCTATCTTTTTTATCAATATTTTTTTTGTATTTTGGTCACAGAATGTACAAGTAACCTTGTTTGGATGGGTGCTTACATTACTTTCAACCGAAATATTAATTTCAGAGGGTGAATCAATAATCTCTAGTTGTACACTATTTTCTTGTGAATTTAATGGAACCGGTTCGACTAACTCAGGTATAAAAGTTGGCTCAGGTATTGTAATTGGGTCAGGTATAAGAGTAGTTGTTGGATTAAAAGGTTGTGAAATAGATAATGGTGGCTTAATATGTTGTGTATCTAACTCGGATTTTGATGAACATGCCATAACATTTGACAATTTTTCTTTTGGAGTACATTTTGCTATAATTTTAGGTTTTGGGAAATATTATTTTTTAATCAACCCTGTAAATGACTTATAACTCTGTCTATTATAACCACTTTCAAAAAAATTAAACCGGCAAAACAGCATCTTTGGAATGGAGGTTATGTTCCTTCCAATGTTTTAAAACTGTTTGACACTTTTTTTACGTTGTTTCCATAAACAATATTAAATGCACATCAGAATTATTACAAAAAACAAACTCTGCCATGATATTTTTAAAATATTGCAAATATTTTTATTTTAATCACATGAATTTGAACCAAAATGACAGCTGTGTTGAAAAGACTAGACAGAATACTTTATGCCAAAGACACACATCCACACACAAACAGAGTAGACCGTGATTATAAGAGGGAAAGAGCTATGCGCACAGATAAATCGCTCATACTCCTAATTGTGTCTGGGGGATGTTTGGCCCCTACGATTGGTCTGGCTGCTTACAAAAAGTATTAAAATAATTTCCTGAGTATCATATATAAAAATTAAAACTCAGACTGTAAGTAAGATGATGGATTTTTTGCGATCTTTAAAGCGTGTAGCGGTAATTACCGCAGACGGGAAGTGTCTGGTAGTATTGATTATTAATTATTAACAGTATTATGTAAAAAATTCATAAAAATCAGTACTCTGATGTTAAAAAAAGTCAGTAATATTTTTACTTACCTTTAGTACCTAATACCTGTAAATTGGCAGTCGGCCCAAGTCAGCAGGTATGCGTATGTTCAAAGTACATACTAACACTACTCTACATAACACATTTTGTTACTTTGAAAATGTAACATCTGGAGGCCCTGGGATTTGGAATACAACACACTATCGCAGCACACCATCACAGCTACTCACTGAAATCTCACATTCCCTTATTCATGTCTCATTTAAACTTTTGTGAAAAAGGTTGGAAGATAAAATCTTTAAAACATCAGAAATACAACTTACTAAAGTCAATTTCATTTTCCCTCCAATGCTTCCATTAGTTCAAGTGACTGAGGGTTTAATAAATAGTTAATTCTTAAGAATGCAACATTGTATTTACACGCAGGATCGCACCTACGTATGGGCTGCATTTATAATTTTGGGCCAAAAAAATCTAACATTTTCACCGTAAGGGTCGCCCTCGAATATGGATCATAACATATATCTGTCTCCAATATAATAAAAGTGAAGTCTTTATGGTCCATGTCTCAGTTTATTGCCACGGCACTCATGTTGACCCTTGGTCCTTCATCTCTTCCATCTACATCAATACAAAGAAAAAGAATACTATTTTTTACTTGTTTTTCCCTTCCCATCTATTTTATATATATATTTTTTTTTACCTGTCCCCTTCCCAAAGCGAGATATGACACAACCTCACGCTACTATTTCTTGTCAATTTTTTTTTGTCATTTCCTTCAAAAAAAAAAAAGCACTCCCTTTACAGCAGTTTTATCATAGAATTTTGCAGATTGAGGCATGGGAAATCTCCCACAAAAACAATGTTTTGACTCAGTAACCCACAAAAACTTGTCGAGATAGACACGTGATGATTGTACGGTGCCATTTCACAGACATTTACGATCAGAGAGGGAGGGAGAACCATGAACACTCCTGCATGGCCACAGCACTCAAACAAAATACATGTGCCCCCCCCCCAACTCCTTATCAAACACTTTGAATGATTTATTTTTAAATTTTACCCTCTTGCCGAACGCCAGCACGGCGGCAGGCGGCAGACAGCCATGTCACTTACCATCGGCGGCCAGGTGACCGTTCGACAGGCAGCACATGCAGTGCAATGGCTGAGATATTTTAATTACAATTTATACTTACCTGTAACATATTTATTAAAAAACAACACAGGCCATTTATTTAAGCACATATACAACCATGCAGTGTACTGTTAGGTTTTTTTTGCCCAAAATGAAAACTCACATACGAATAGCACTACATGTTACTAAACAAAAAATCGGCATAAAATGTGCGACTCATACGCTGGTAAATATGGTACCTCTAATTTTCAAACTTACTTGGGTAAATGAATCAATGCTCAATCTAAGTCTTATCGGATTGTAATTCAATCTCGTCAAAACGTGAGCAGGATGCATTAGCAAGCAAGACTACCAAGAAAGGCTGAAACAATCAGGACTCACTGCGGTGTTGGTGCTGCCCTGCCGTGCCATGTCAAGGTTGTGGCGCGCAATGTTCTGGACAGAGTACTGCTGTACCTCAGGGTGCATCGTCTCCAGCTGCCCAAACCTCACCAGCTTCATCTTGTTGCCTGCAACCAGCCCGCACATACCAACCACTCCTGCCGGGGCACGAGAGATGATGAGAGGGAGGACGGCCCCTGCTTTCATCTACGTACAGAATGTGACAATCTTTCTCCGACCTGCTGGGAGCTCATTTCCTTTGTATGAGACTAATTGAGCTATGCCACTAATAAGTTTATTTAATTGGCATGATTAAAAGTTTTTTTTTATGAAGTACTTTGTAAAGAGAATCTGGTAATGCTTTTCAGGTGTTTATAATTTGAACTGTTTGATTATTGCATTCGGTGTGGTCCTTTCAACTTTAACTTTCTGCCGGTAGCTCAATACCACTAGTTTTTTAGCACTGGGAGGCAATATGCCACTCAGTCCCTTATCCCACGCTGAGTTAGCTGCGCTTCACATTTTCTCTGCCTGCCCGCACTCATTAATGTTGACAAAGTTTCAATTTTCCTTTTCCTCTTTTGTTGGTTCTATGTTTTCACAGCAAAGCTGCTCTGATAATACATGTGTTTAATATTTAAAAAAAAAAAAAAAAAAAAAAAAGACAAACACTTTCAACATTTACAATTTATATTACTTTGATGATTTATTAACATGTTAATAATAAAGCATCATGTTTGTATATGCAACATTTAACATGATCAGTAATTTTAGACAAAAAATATTGTGCCATGGATTAGGTATTTAGGCACGTTTTATTTAAAATTTTGTTATCTTAAATAATTTTGGAAATTATTTTTTTTACTCCTCTTATATCTTTACTACCAGGCCCTCAGCCTCTGTTCTCAGAAGCGAGCTGATTATTTTTGCCAGCCTAATGCTAGGTTAGCAGTCTGGCTAATATTTCTCCCGCCTATAGGCACGTCGGAAGCCGGTAACTTAATTTCTCCGCATGACTAAATTTTCATACAGCAGCTTCGTGGAGCAGTGCTGAGCCCTGCTAACTCTGTCACGAATCGGTATAAGGTTCACTAGCAGCAAGACACGACAGGAGGATCCCGTGGGCCTTGCGTCCCACAGACCATGAGTTTTTTGAAGCCATTCCCCCCCTGTTCCCGCACCCTTTCTTCTCAGAATTGAAGCCAGGAGCGATGACCGCTTGTGAACTCCTGGGGACAGTAACCGAATTCAAGGCCATCTCAGGCTTCACAGCCGCAGATACGATTCTGGTCTTTAACGACATCTAGCGACGGCTATGGTCACTAACGCCACTTGTGGGCGTCGGCAGCGCCGGCGATAGCGCGTTCGCGCGGAGGTAACGACAACCTTTCTCCCCCTTATATCTCGGGCCGCTAGGTGGCAACACTGGTTGCTCCATAAGCCCCTAGCAGTGACACACTCGTCGGCCACAAGTCGATTTCTTAGTACTTCTTCTCGCCACCAATAGATAGCGCCTCAGTCGCGCAGTCACTCCAGTAAGATCTAATATATTTTATGCCGGACACCTTCGGGTGGGCTCGGTAATTTTCGGCTCAGAGCCTAACCCCCCTCCCATTCTCTAGAGATCCTGCGCTTATGATATACTGACGATATCCCGTGCTGAAGGGACTTTGGTGCGCGCCTCCTGGCTGACTGGTACCTCTTCGTAGCTGTGCTCTTCGGCGAATTATCGGCATCGCTTCTTGTATTATGTAGTCTTCTCAGACTATAGGGATGAAGTCCCTATCTAAAAATTTAGATTAACCAGTCATTAGATTAGTAAAAAGTAGAGAAACTTAGTATTTTTTTATAATGTTTTTTTTTTTTTTTTTTTCCCTTAAATTATGGAGACTTACGCGTCTACCGCGCATCGTGGTTCGGGTTTTCCGAAACGAGACGCCCTCTCCTGAGTGCCAGGACCAACACCCTGTTCTGTTAAGTCTTGATGTCATCACTCCTTTAATTTTCCTCTATTGGCCTTTTGCGCCATTTAAGTATACTGTCTGGAAACAGGTCTGATTCTTCGGAATTTGGACTTCTGTTTCAGACAGGGTTCCAAGTTTGGAGCAACCAAAATCCTCTGCCAGAACCTCTAGAGTCGGATCCTGAGCAGAAGCCACCATCTTTGGTCCTACTACCTCGATCACCGTCAACCTACAGCCCAGGGTGATACCCGCTTCATTCAATCATTTTCTTTACGAACTCAAAAATAGTCTAACCCAGTTAAGACAGCGGACAGTTAAAGCAGTTCGAGGAGAGGAAATTCATATGATGTTTTGCAAGGACTATATGTACAACCTTTAAAGTTAGCGATGTTAATTTCATTCATTTCTTTAAATATTTTAATTTTCGTTAAACATTTAGGGCCGGCCCTCTTGTAAATAAAGTTAAAGAATATAATATAATAAGTGTAATTGTAAGGAGTTTATGTAAGATCACTTATCAATGAAAAACAGATGATACAAAGGAAAATTTAATCCATAAAAACAGAAAGAACAATGATTAATAAAATAAGGAAGTCTATAGACGTAACTGTTGTTTTTATTTAATTAATCTATAATAACGATCCTTTTTCTCCCAAGTGTTTGTAGGGAGTCACTAAATGTTCTTTGTTTACGCCTAGTTTCGCCTCTGATGTTGACTTTGATAGCTATTAATTGAGGGCCACAGTGTTAAGAGTTTCCAAATATTTTTACCTACTTATTTAATAATTCTTTAAGACACTTGGGGTATTACAATATTTTTATTTTCATATCCTTATAAATATAGTTTTTAATAAAACTGGCATTATTAACAAATTTTAATAATTGAAAATCTTCAATCTTTTAAAATTCTTTTCAAAAATATCCTAAAACAGATTAAAATTTTACAGTCAACATTAATTTTCATCACCTTATGTACAATTACATACATAAAACTTGTACACTGTACCATGTACACCTAGATACATAAAATATTAACATTATTCAGTTTTCTTTCACACTATCCCCCAAAATTAGTGAATAATTTTTCATCATTATGATGACGTTATTTCACATTGTCTGGAGTCTTGTGACTTCCAGATGGCACTAGATATTTTTTGTGTGTTCTAAAGTAGATCTTTGGTCATGCTTAGCCTCTGTGCAGCACTAAACCCCTCAATGCAAAAACATGTTCAGTCCTCAGGGCGAACACCTAATGACCTCTTCCGAGTTTCAGTTGTGTTCCATTCCCACTACTCATCTTTGGATGAATTCTTTTCAAATCTCCTCTCAGGCAGTATTAAATGTAATATCTGCCATGGAAGATCCAATTGCTCACATAAAGATATTTTTCCCTCTAGATTTATAGTATGATTTACTGCATTTTTTCTCCTTCAAAGTATTTAAATTTGGGTGATAAATTTTATACTATTTTTTTAACAAACATGTAAATAATAAATTATATTTATACCTATTTTGCAAAAGTCAGAGTTGTTCCAGATGAAGTTGCTAAATCTAGTGAAATTTTTATTCTTTGGTCACTTTTCAATGAGGTGTTGATCTCATTGGTTTCTTGCTCACCCTAGCTATGAGAATTTCCTCTCATAGGAATTACCATTCCAGCCTGTTGGACTATCACCCTTCAGAGGATGGACAACCTGATCCTATGGTAAGCTAACAAGTGTGATTGTGATACAGAGGTCTTGCTTCACTTCTTTGAACAAGCATTTATATTCATTGCCATCGAATCCAGTTCCAGAAAATGCGGGTTGGGTTACTTTGTCTTTCTCTCGTTTTTTTTCTGGAAAGACTAATCTACAAGGGTACTATTTCCAGATTTTTCACATGCAGCGGTGTATACATTTCCCATTTTTGACCGAGATCTCAAAGCCTGAGTTCTGTTTCTTCCTACGTGCTTTTCGGCTTCCTTAATCATGCCCATTCTGTTAATCTACACGATACCCAACATCTGAGGTCAACGTTCTTCAGTTCTTCCTCAACAATAGTGTGTGACCATATTTTCTATAACATTTAATTTTCCAAATTACAATTTATTTGTTTAATTTATATAATAGAACCTTTTTCTTGACTAGACCATAAGCTGCGCCATTTAGCAGGTGTGTATGTGACACACACTAGTTATTGTTTTGGTGAAATTAATAATTTTTGTTTTTTTATTGAGTACATTGTACGTATAGAGAATCAAGTTATTCTTTTCAAGGGACATAATTTAAAACTGTTTTAATTATTGCATTTAGTATGGTCCTTTCAGCTTTAACTTTCTGTAGGCGACTTGACCGTCACTAATTTTTCAGCACTGTGCGGCAATGTCTCACTAAGTCCCTGATCCCACACCAAGTTAGCTGCACTTTAAATTAACTCTACCTGCCTTCGCGTAAAGTCTCAAGTGCACATCTGATGGCGCTGCACCATCAGACACCCTTCTGTGACTTCCGCCGGCATACCATGGCCAGTCTGGTAAGACACAGGCGTTACATTTTGTCACGACTCCATGCCACGCACAATGCTGACGTAGACCTACAACAGCTTTTTATGCCTCCCTTCCTTCCCATGCACTCTTTTGGCTTTACCTCTAACTGCCCTTGGCAAGAAAGAACCCACCCGCCTTTTTCTGAAGTGCCTCTTGGATTGGGGTCTCTCCTGCCTTTCTGCTGCACCACGACACCTGTTTGTCAATCTAAGTATGTACTAAGTTAACCCCTTTTTTTCCCCCTGAGAAACCTCTTGAAGCCCAACCTGCTCTGCAATGGTGCTGTACACGCTCTGTTGCTAAAGTAGAAACTAATTGGTTCCGTATAAAGCTTTTAATTGTGACCTGTAGACCTTATCTAAGACACCTTGGCAAAAAAATTAAGGCCCCTATGTTACTATCCTATGCACCTATGATGTACATTCCATCTTCAGGCCCTTCCGGCCAATTACTACCTATCTAACCCCCCTCCTACTCTTACTTTCTTCCGCCCCTGTGTGGTCTTTAACTATGTGTTAACCACCCCACTGGAACTGGAACACAGGCCCTAACCCGCCCAGATGGAAAGATAATTCTGGCAGGAAGTGTCACAATGTAAACAGAGTTCTTTGTGCCAAGATCCCAAACCTTTTTTGTCCCTCTTTTCACTAGCAGACAGGGATGATCATTTCAACTAAAAGTAGACCTATAGAAAAATAACACAGGCTCAATATACTTTCAAAAATTATCAAAAAAATAAACTATGTCTAATATTAATAACTGTAGGTATTAGGTGCCTATGATGTTTGCAGCTTTACAACACTTATCTCGTCATTGGTCGCGCTATGAGCATTTTGCTCACCCTCAGAAATAATGTTTTACTGTTATTGTTTTTATTGCTGTGGGGAGGTGTCCTTTTTTCTAGCTGAGTTTTGAACCTTCCTTTTTAAGTCACTAGGTGGCTGACAGAATGTAACTAATACTTGATCTTGATATAAGATATAGTTTACAGGCATGCACGCCGCATGAGCAGTTTGCTCACAGTGCGACCAGTCGCGTTGCTACAATTGTGACGACAGTTCGGTTTGCAAAGTGCTGTGTTTAGTCTTGGAATATATTCTCGTGAGACTAAATCTAATGATTCTTGGTATTACTTATTGAAATGAATCGGGAGAAGAACATTGTGGCTTTGGCTCTTCAACAAATCGCTGAATGTTCCAGAACAGGTAAGTTATGTTATAATTATCAATATTTTGATTGAAAATACAAAAAAAAAAATAATTACATAAAACATCAATTATAGTAAACCTTATCATTTTGTTACAAAATTGTTGATTTTTGCATCAAAATAAGTAATTACTTTTGAATACGTATGCTGAAAAGCTGAATTTGCATAGAAGTTAGACAAGATTTTATAATTTTGGAAAAACTCTTAGGAATCCCAGAGGAAGATATGTAATTATAGTCTTTCCATAGTTTTATGAATCTATTTTATTTTTTACTAGAATTTTCAGTAATGTGATATACTATTCTGTGCTTTGTATTTACAGAAGTTCCACCATGGTTGCCGTATAGTTTACCACCTGAAAACCAAGCAGCCGCCATTGATAAAAATTTTGACCAAAATGTTGAAAAATCCTAATAGAGTTAGTTATGTGTTATAAAAAGTGAATTTCCATGAAAGCAGTTAATTTTGAAATAGAAATTCTCTATTGCATAATGTGTGTTCTATTAGTCATAGTCTCAAATGTATAACATAAATTAGTGTGCCCTCAAAAGACTCAGTAGATTTAATATTTTTTTTTTTTTGCTATAAAATGATCAAGTAGTAAATAATGTGTGATTTTCTGTTTTGCTTCCAAAACTATTGCATTTATTGTTGATGTATTCATAGGCCGGACGAAGGAATTTCAGTATACAGCCAAATAGTTTATTCTGATGATGATTTATGTAAAAAAAAAAAAAAAAAAAAAAAAAAATTATGTGATAATAATATTAAATATTATTTAAAAAAGCAAAGTTGTTTCATTTGCAATAAGTAAAATATTTGGCCTTTTAAAAGTGGTTAAGCACGACTCTAATCGTAAAATTAAGTCTATGAGCAAAATGCTCATGCGCGACCACTGGTGTAACATTTTACAATGCGAC